>NC_081408.1:331322354-332017292 GCF_030272615.1 Cryptomeria japonica
TTTCGGGGACCACATATTTTTGTACTAAAATCGGATATTGGATTTTATCGGATATCCGATTTTGGTACTAAAAACCAAAAAAAAAAAGGATTTGTGGGCCATTCTGTTGATTCCAAGGGCCGACAGTCTAGGTCCTATGTTTTTTGTCGACGATCACGGGGTTGCAGACAGCTAGAGACAAATTAGTGCTTTTGGGAGATTCTTAAAGTGAAAACTTACATTGTCAATCACGAAGGAGAATATGTGTGGAGGGAAATGGGGAGTAGTAGTCGTCAAAAGTCTAAACGCAAAAGAAAACTTTCAAATGACCAAGTTGAAGTATATAGAGAAAGAGATAGAGAATGTCATAGGAGGAGAAGACAAGGTATGTTAAATATTGCTAATGTTACTTCAATTGAAGAGGAAATTGAAATTGAAAATGTGCCACAAGTTATTGAAAATGAAAATGTAGATTTTGAAAGTGAAAATATTGAAAATATTGAAAGTGATAATGAAAATGCTCAACATGTGGAAAATGTGCCACAAGTTATTGAAAATGAAAATGTAGGTTTTGAAAGTGAAAATATTGAAAATTTTGAAAATGTTGAAAGTGATAATGAAAATGCTCAACATGTGGAAAATGTGCCACAAGTTATTGAAAATGAAAATGTAGATTTTGAAAGTGAAAATATTGAAAATTTTGAAAATGTTGAAAGTGATAATGAAAATGCTCAACATGTGGAAAATTTTGACATAGGAGGTGAAAATGTGAAAAAATTTAACATTGAAGGTGGAATTGCCTCACCAAGTGAACCATATGTAACACCTAATTACTTTAGAAATGAAGAACCTCTCATGGATGAAAGACAAATTCCAAATCCAAGACCTTCAAGAACCCCAAAATGGTTATTTGAAATCGATGAGAACATTATTGCGAATCTTGAAGGCAAGAGGTCAACAAGAACCGTTCGGTTGTGGGCTACAAAAATTTTCAACCAAAATTTTAGCAATAAGACATTGACCGAGCAATGCCAACTCTTTGTTCAATTGCTAAAGATGATAAAGATGAGACCATTGCTAAACAAATTGAAGATTCGTATGAACAAGAAAACGGAGAGAAATTCTATTATTGCAAAAAATCTATTTGACGCTCTCAATTCTATTGGAAAGAATACCAAAGAAAGAGATAAGAGAGCCACTTGAAGAGTGATTACAACCTCCTTAGTAAGCCATAAATTGAGGAAGGCTTGTCAAATGAGATAAACTTGTGTTGATTTTAACATAAACCGTAAAACTTTGGATAGAGCACTTGCACGAAGGCAAAGACTTGACGATCCACTTCAACAAGATACATAGGCATTTGGTGGAGGCTTCCACGTGTTGATAGAAAGTTGACTGACAATGTGAAGGAAGAGATTCAACAATTTTGGCACTCTAATTCTAGAGTGTCACCCAATGTAAAGGACATTTTGAAATTAAGAATCGGCAATCGAGACCGCACACCGCATCCCAAACATTTCTTGGAATCAAGCCAAACAATGTTGTACAATTTTTTTTTTGAATTACATCCAACTTTGCAAATATCACAAAGGGCCTTTGAATCTTTGAAACCATTTTATTGTGTTCCTCTTAAGATTTGCAATACCTATTGTTGCAAGTACCATGTGGAGTTTTCAATGTACCATGAACTTTTATGTCATATTCGTTCTACGATGCATACTAATGAGATGTTGCAGGAGTGTGGTGCAATGTTATTTCTGAGATCATCAAGAGACTTGCAAGATCGATTTTTATGCCCTAGAGATGATGGCTGCTATTTCTATAGAAATTATTGTTTGAATGAGAATTGCTCAGAATGCGGTGGGTTGTCAAAGTTTGTTTCATGTTTTCATGAGGGCAGCGAACATGAGTTTGGAAATAATTATGTTGAGAAAAAAAGATATGAGACAGTGAAATATACTGTGAAGAGTGGAGGTGAAGGTTCTAGATGCGAATTAGTCTCAAGAGAAGTGAGTATTGCTGATTTTATTTTGGATTTTAAGGAAAATCTTTTCTACAAGTATGCCAGGCACACCCATAGGTCTCAGTGGTTGGATCAATAGTTCAAGATGTGTAAGAACTCTTTCCCGATTGGCACTATTGTATCGGTTGTTGATTTTGCAGAGAACTATACATTTCAACCACAGAATGAGGTACAGTCTTAGTACTACAATTCAGTCTAGATTGCTATTTTTGTTCACATTACATATAGACATGCTCCTGATAGTACAAATAGAGGACAGGAAGATTATCAGGGAGTATCATTTTTATATGAGCGATGATAGATCACACTCCTCTGAGTATGTGCAACATTCTTTCGAGAATTTTTTTGAGTTCTTGGATGAGAAAGATATTGCAATTGACCAACATATAATATGGTCAGATAACTGTATGGGTCAATTCAAGAATGCGTGTATGTTTTATTGGTCGAGTAGAATGCATGTGGAGAGGCGTATACCTCATATTTAGTGTTTTTTTGAGGCGAGGCATGGGGAGGGAGAGCATGATGGAGCAGGTGCATGTTTGAAGAGAGCTCTAGTTAAGGAGCAATTGAGGATTTCATGTGCAAATTTCTCTGATGCACGTTCTATTGTTGATTGGTGTAGTTCAACATTGTCACATGGAGGTACTCTTGATTCAGTAGTGAGCAGATTCTTTTGGTTGGTTGAGGAGGGAACAGTGGGAGATAGATTGGATTGTCAAACAATTAAAGATTCTTCAAAGATGCATTCATTTCTCAGCTCAGATGCAAGTACATGGACCATTTGGACACGAGCATTGGCTTGTTTTTGTCAGAGTTGTCTTCGGTGTGATTGGGATCAATGCGAGTCAAGTGAGTGAGTTGATACATGGGTTCCCCACTATCTAACTCCTTTATCTCAAACAATATCCTTGTCAAACAATGACATGGAAAGTTCACTTGAGTATGATCATCTATCAGATCTTGTACAACCAGGACATGTTTTTGCAGTTGTTGCACTGCAAGGGAATGAAGAGAGATCAGAATAATGGTTGGCACGATGTGTACAAGTAAAACAAAAGCTAACACAGCTAGTGACAAATGATGATGGGTTCACATATCCTATAGGTTCAGTTGTTGTTGTGGGAACTTGGTTGCGAACATACATGATTAGAAAGAATGGCATACTTGCATTTGAAGACTATGAGAGACACAAAACCATTATAATGTATTCACACCTTACTATAGCTACAAATGTCAAGTTGTTGAAGCATCAAGGAAAACCGAAGACCAAAGAGCTATGGACAGTGACTACTGCTGATCATGAAGCAATACTGGATACTCTTAAACAAAGAGATGACCCTTCAGGCACACTTGAGTAGTAGGTCTTTAATGGTGCCTTATTTTTTTATCATGCATTTCATTTCAAACAGTGATCATTAAACCTTAATGTTCAAGTTTGTTATGTGTATATTAAGGATGTGTTCAAAATGTAGGTCTATTGATGAATGTTTTTTTTTGGCAACACGGTTTTTGCATGCACATAGCGAGTACACTCGATATAATTGGAAGGGACGTATTTTTGTAACACGACTTATTATCATGCATTTGATGAGCTTTACAATTTTTGTTATTAGAGAACACTATTTGATAATTTTTTATGATATAATTATCACATAACCTTTATGCTCATGAAGGTATTTTTTGATGATATACAACAGTATCACATTACGATTTTTGCGTCAACATAGTGGGTTCTGTTGATATAATTCGAAGGGACGTATTTTTATGGTATATGATCCCACCTTTTCATTTATTATCATGCATTTCAGTTGAAGTGATTATCATAAATCTGTTATGTTCATCCATGCATTTTATGTGTAGACTAACAATTCTTAAAAATACAGGTTCATGCTAGATCATTCGTTGTTGGCGAGACCCTCTCTTGGTGATGGTACATATTCCTTTGTGCATTAATGAGATTAAATTGTGGGTCTTGTTGTATTTATTATCATGAAGATGATTCAAATGCATGTGGCCAGGATACATCTGCAGTGGATCAAATTGTCATGACAAATCTATTGAATCAAACATTTGACATTGATAGTTAGGTAAATAGGTTAATGTTGGGCCTTCAACATCAACACCTACTAGTCAAAGTGGTCATCGAACTTTCACTCAGGTAACCTTGTCTATTTTTATTCATTAATGGTTTATAAAATAAAGTCAGTTAGATTTTGGCAATTGAATAACATTGTTTCATTTTCAGATGCTGACATCAAATGCACCTAATATTCTCTCCACAATGGTGCATGGTGTTCTCTAGCAGTAGCATCTTTGATGCTTTGACAATAGTATGAGTCAGATTAATAAATTTCTAATTTGATGCTTCCCACAGGGCTTTGCAACTTTAGATTGTGAGTGTGCCCCTGTTACAAATGAATTGTACTTAATCGACATAGATGGTCTATGATGGCTTTTTTGTAAGACTATATGGTTTTATTACATATATTGTACTTTAATCAACATATAACAATATCCAAGTGGTGGTTGGCATGAGCTTGAATATGGTAAGTTGTATGCATCTTGAAGTTGAATATGATATGTTGTATACATCTTGAAGTTGAACTTTGATTAGACTTTGTCAGGATTTGATGAATCATAAATGTCATTTTATTATTAATCTTGTGAGTGTGAGGTGTAGGAATAAATATCAATTACTTTGAAAGTCATGGATGGTTGTCCTCATATGATAACCACCAGATGGTTGTGCCTTATGAAGAAAAGCTAAATAGATAATAACTAATTGAGAACATCAATTCAAATCCATAATCTAGAGGATACTAATAACAGATATTTGTATATTTATTTTTTCTAATAATGAAACAGGTACAACTATATTGAGATAAAATGAAGCTTTTCTCTCATATGAAGATGTCACATTGGCAAATTGGTCTTTATTATAATACACAAGACATAAGTAAAATCAAAATGCTCTCAGGGTACAGTTTTGGACTTGAACCATATTGCATAAATCTCAAGGCTTCAACTTGATTATCATTAAAGGTTTCTGATTGTTTACAAAATATCCCTTCATATCCCTTCATGGATGTCACATGCATAGGGTATGACCCCGAGCGTCGAATCGAGTGGGGGGGAGGCAAAGCAGGAGCATGCGTAGGGTAATTATGCCTAACTAGACATGTCGGAGCCGATGGTTCGTCATCGCGACGAGCTGAACGAGAAATCGACCAGGTGACAACATTCTATTGAGTGAGACTGACGATTTTTTCGCCAACCGAAAAATTGCTGCCTTAATAAAACCGTAGGGCAACTTGAAATACCAAGATAGGCTTTTGTAGGGACCCCTCTCATGGCCCCATAGGTTCAAACGGATCATTCGCAGGTGCCATAGATTCTGTGTTAGGGCCCGTCAAAGTTTGACAATTTTGAGCACTTAGGGCGCTCAAGGGACGATGCCGGTAGGGTATGACCTCGAGCGTTCGATCGAGTGGGGGGGGAAAATAGGAGCATGCGTAGGGTAATTATGCCTAACTGGACATGTCGGAGCCGACGGTTCATCATCACGATGAGCTGAACGAGAAATCGACCAGGCGACAACATTCCATTGAGTGAGACTGACAATTTTTTCGCCAACCAAAAAATTGCTGCCCTAATAAAACCGTAGGGAAACTTGAAATACCAAGATAGGCTTTTGTAGGGACCCCTCTTGTGGCCCCGTAGATTCAAACGGATCATTCGCAGGTGCCACAAATTCCGAGTTAGGGCCTGTCAAAGTTTGACAATTTTGAGCACTTAGGGCGCTCAAGGGACGACGCCGGTAGGGTATGACCCCGAGTGTTCGATTGAGTGGGGGGGCAAAATAGGAGCATGCGTATGGTAATTATGCCTAACTGGACATGTTGGAGCCAACGGTTCGTCATTGTGATGAGTTGAACGAGAAATCGACCAGGCGACAACATTCCATTGAGTGAGACTGATGATTTTTTTGCCAACCGAAAAATTGCTGCCCTAATAAAACCGTAGGGCAAATTGAAATACCAAGATAGGATTTTGTAGGGACCCCTCTCGTGGTCCCATAGGTTCAAACAGATCATTCGCAGGTGCCACAGATTCTGAGTTAGGGCTCGTTAAATTTTGACAATTTTCAGCACTTAGGGCGCTCAAGGGACGATGCCGGTAGGGTATGACCCCGAGCGTTCAATCGAGTGGGGGGGGAAAATAGGAGCATGCGTAGGGTAATTATGCCTAACTAGACATGTCAGAGCCGACGGTTTGTCATCACGACGAGCTGAACGAGAAATCGACTAGGCGACAACATTCCATTGAGTGAGATTGACGATTTTTTTGCCAACCGAAAAATTGCTGCCTTAATAAAACTGTAGGGAAACTTGAAATACAGAGATAGGATTTTGTAGGGACCCCTCTCATGGCCCCGTAGGTTCAAACGGATCATTCACAGGTGCCACAGATTCCAAGTTAGGGCCCGTCAAAGTTTGACAATTTTGAGCACTTAGGGCACTCAAGGGACGACGCTGGTAGGGTATGACCCTGAGTGTTCGATCGAGTGGGGGGGCAAAATAGGACCATGCGTAGGGTAATTATGCCTAACTGGACATGTCAGAGCCGAAGGTTTTTCATCGCAACGAGCTGAACAAGAAATTGACCAGGCGACAACATTCCATTGAAGGAGACTAATGATTTTTTCGCCAACCGAAAAATTGCTGCCCTAATAAAACCGTAGCGCAAATTGAAATATCAAGATAGGATTTTGTAGGGACCCCTCTCATGGCCCCGTAGGTTTAAATGGATCATTCGCAGGTGCCACATATTCCGAGTTAAGGCCCATCAAAGTTTGACAATTTTGAGCACTTAGGGTGCTCAAGGGACGACGCCAGTAGGGTATGACCCAGAGCGTTCGATCAAGTGGGGGGGCAAAACAGGAGCATGCGTAGGGTAATTATGCCTAATTGGACATGTCAAAGCTGACGGTTCGTCATCATGATGAGCTGAACGAGAAATCGACCAGGCGACAACATTCCATTGAGTGAGACTGACAATTTTTTCGCCAACCGAAAAATTGCTGCCCTAATAAAACCGTAGGGAAACTTGAAATATTGAGATAGGCTTTTGTTGGGACCCCTCTCATGGCCCCGTAGGTTCAAACGGATCATTTTTAGGTGCCACAGATTCTGAGTTAGGGCCCGTCAAAGTTTGACAATTTTGAGCACTTAGGGCGCTCAAGGGACGACACCGATAGGGTATGACCTCGAGCTTTCGATCAAGTGGGGGGGAAAAAAAGGAGCATGCATAGGGTAATTATGCCTAACTAGACATGTCGGACCTGACGGTTTGTCATTGCGATGAGCTGAACGAGAAATTGGCCATGCGACAACATTCCATTGAGTGAGACTGACGATTTTTTGCCAACCGAAAAATTGCTACCCTAATAAAACCGTAGGGAAACTTGAAAAACCGAGATAGGCTTTTGTAGAGACCCCTCTCATGGCCCCGTAGGTTCAAACGGATCGTTCGCAGGTGCCACAGATTTTGAGTTAGGGCCCGTCAAAGTTTGACAATTTTGAGCACTTAGGGTGCTCAAGGGATGATGACGGTAGGGTATGACCTTGAGCATTCGATCGAGTGGGGGGGCAAAACAGGAGCATGCGTAGGGTATTGTTCATTAAATGAATTGTGTTGTTTATGAATTGTATTGTTCATTGATTGAATTTTATTGTATTGTTGATTAAATGAATTGTATTGTTCATTAAATAAATTGTATTGTATTGTTCATTATAAAAACAACACTTATGATGAAATGAAATGAATTGTATTGTTCATTAAATAGCCATTATTAACCATTGTTAATTATTGGAATGAAGATTAAAGATTTCCATGATAACACCACACATAGATGAGCAACAATTTATATGATCGAATATCAACTTCTGTATATATAAAAATGTCGAATGATTACAAATGTATGTCCATACACAAATATGGCATAAACACCAACTGAAACAAAATGTATGTCTAAATACGTGAATGTATGTCCATATACAAAATATACATGCCAACTAGATATGTAAGCATCCCAAAACTATCTATAACATCCTAAGCTGTTGATGGATCATCAAAATCGATCCTCTTCACCACATTGCTCGGCTCTGAAGGATCCTGCACAAGAAAAACAAACCATGATTAATATTAGTTATATTATATAATTCACATTCGAAAAGTTAACATAAAAATGAACTATTTAATTGAACTATTCATGTTTACCTCATCTCCACGTTTTCTCTTCAGCTTTGCAGGACTCTTGATGTATGTCTTTGGTAGAGGAGGTATGTTTTGAATATTTTCATGAACAACCTACATATGTTTAGAAACATGGCATTGATACAAGTTAGCATGTAATTGTCACTGATAATAACAAATTATATCTACTAATCAAAAAATAAAATAAACACACATCTACTCGAGGCATCTCTTCTTCTTCTTCAGGTATACTGGGTGTAGTCAGCAAGGATGTGAAGCCAAGGATTCTCTATATATATACACAACAAGTATATGAAACTATCAATCTATGTCTAGACATGTATAATCACTATAAGTTATTTAAACTATTCATTCAATCATATTTGCATTCAATTACCTTTCCCTTGTCTCCAATTGCACTACCAGATCCTAGATCACACTGCACCTCACTTGTGCTGCTTGTGCCCTACAAGAGTAAAATAAGATATACATGCAAGTTACTACATAATCTAATTAATACAAATATAAATGATGAGCATGTATGTACAATAAAATACAAATGACTAGATGCAATAATATATGTACCGTCAAGCTATCGAGGCCAAATGAAATGGCCAACAAGGTGCCCTCCTGAATCTGTCTCAACTCATCCTCGGTCATCAACTGTTAAATAGACCATGTAAATAAAAATTAGTACTTAATATTATCTAATTTATAAATATTTAATTAAAATATAACATGAACTGCGAAAACACAAATCTTACCAATACATCATCAATGTATGATGACGATGCCTCCTCGCCTCTAGCATGTGAGGACTCCCCAGGGTATCCTCCAGTCTGTGTAATAACCTCCGGTGCATCATGCATCTCATGCACCTCGTAATCTGCACTATCCACGACAGGATCAACGAGCTGTCCAACTGGACCCAAGCATACGTGCCCACACATGACACAACTATGTGGCACGCATATGTGTGGAGCCGAGGATGATGTGTCAGCACCACCCAGTGCACCGCTACCATCAAAAGTAGGCTGAGCTACTGACGCAGCCTGAGAAACCAAAAGGCTACTCAAAGAGTGAATAGCCGATATGGTCCGTGAAGCCGCCTCACAAATGATATCAGGATGTTGAACTACAGGTGGGGGATCAACAGGAGGAGAGGGGACATATGGGCCTTGGACTACTCTGACTGCCCCAGGTCTATTTTGGGGCATACCTAAACCTACACCCTGGAAAGGTTGGATGTCAAAGTAGTTCACATGTTTCTGTAAAACAAACTCAGCATACAATTTTTTTATGAAATAGAAGGGGATATCAAGATTGTTGTTGGGTGGTTTGTTGAAAACCATCCACCAACGATCCCAAAAGTTTTTCACAATCCCATCATTTGTGCACCATTTGATAGAAAGTTTTATTTTTTTGGGATCTATAGGCTGACCAGTACAGGATTGACAAACACTGAGGCGATTTTGGTTTTGGATATCTCAAGATCCTTGATATCCTTATACGACAAGCCATCTGCATATTTTTCCTTCATAGAATCTCACCACAAAAGGGCGACATCGTTCTCCTCAGTCATGGTTTCCATACTTTTTACGATCGACGTGAGAGGATCAAACAATGGGTTTAGACGAGGGATCCTATGATATACTTCTGCAATCCCCCTCAATTCATTCAAATTTTGTGCAATCAAATCTTGAATTGAGGGGGGGTTTGGCAAATGAGGGTTTGGTTGTTGCAGTTGTGGTTGGTCAGTGTTTTCATTGTTATCTCCCATTTTTAACCTAATTGAATGTAAACAATTAAATTTAGTTAACAAATTTAAACAATTAGGTATTTGATTTAAAAAAAACCTAGTTTTCATGAAAAAAAACCATATTTTCAATGAAAAATCAAATAAACATTCACAAAAAATACAAAAAATGAATGAAAATGATTCAAAACGACAAAATTCTTACCTCTAAATCAAATTTTTAGCAATTTTTTGTCAAAAAACTGGATATCGGATGGAGCGGATATCGGATTTTGACAAATTCGCGTGACCCGTGAGTTAAAAATGACTCACGGGACTGTCGCTGTCTAAATATAAAAGTCTCAGAAAATCGGATATCCGATTTCAACACTTAAATTATTTTTAAATAACATATATAATATAATAATATATAATATAATATAATAATATATTATATAATACGTATTGTATTATATTATATATATATATAATATAATATAATATAATATAATATAATATAATATAATATAATATAATATAATATAATATTATATTATATTATATTATATAATATATAATATAATATATTATATAATACAATATTATATAATATATTATATAATACAATATTATATAATATATAATATAATATAATATTATGTTATATTATATTATATTATATTATAATATAATATTATGTTATATTATATAATATTATATTATAATATAATATTTTTTTTTTGATCGATAAAAGGCCGAAGCCAAAATTTATTTCTTTTATAAAAATATTACATCTCCATTCAGTGTGGGCACTGGTAGGAAAGAATGGAGATAAGAAAACCTCCGGTCTAGCCCAGATCCCTTATGGGATCAGATATTATAAACAACTGTAAATTTTTACAATTCCTCATCTGAGGATGGAGGCTGTCTTATTTAGACATTTTAGTTTCTTTCTGTACATAAAATCTTGCAACACTTTTCTGGTTGGATCCATCTTCACAAATTTGGCGAATCCACTAATACTTCGAGCTTTAACTTTTGTCCTGTATCCCGAATCTGCAAAACCTTAATGCAACTTACTTTGCCAGACTGTTAGAAGCATAGTAAACATAATAATTTGCAACAATCATTCAATGAATAATAACATCTTTTCTATTTTATGTAAGAGGATTATAGCCTGGATATCCCTTAGCTTGAAACCATCTTAACCTTTTGGGTTTCAATTTAAGAGATTATCCAGGCTACAATTCTGCCTACACTAATGGAAAGAATCAATTTCTATCAGTTCCTTAATTACTTTTAACTCTGCAGACATCTGATTCTCCAAAACATAAATATATTCATATGCATATGTATGTAAATTTATATGCCAATTTGCGAGATAATCTATCATTGAGTCTGCCAGAATCATGAGTATATACAGATGCACTCAGAAATATATATGCCTAGAGAAAGGAGTGAAACAACAAAAGAGCAAAGTGACTGTCCAGAGTCTTATCATAAATAGATATTATAATATAATATTATATTATATTATAATATATAATATAATACAATATTATATAATATACAATATTATATAATATATAATATAATTTAATATTATATTATATAATATAATATAATATTATATAATATAATATAATATTATATTATATATAATATAATACGTATTATATAATACGTAACATATAATATATATTTTAAATTAAAATTACAAATAAAAATCGGATATCTGATTTGCATAGGTAATTACCAGGCCAAGGTGTACTGACACCCAGACCAAGCAAAAAGTCAACACGAATTTTTGCGTTTTTAGGCGAGTGAGGAAGGCTATTTTTTTCACATCGCCACTTTTTGGCCCCCCTTGATCCTGCACTAACCCGTATGTGTATGTGTATGTGTATGTGTATGCGTATGTGAATGTGCATGTTTTATTTAAAATTATAGTCTTGTGTTATATATTTTCACTCTTAGCATGTGTGTGTGTATGTAGGTGAATTAAACAACTTGAGAAATTTTTAATGCTGAATAAGGGGACTAGATCAGGATTATGTGACTAAAAAAAAGAGTAAAAAAAAAGGTACAACATCTAATGAACAACAACCCATTGAAATTATTGATGATCAAGGTATTGAAACTCAAGTACGACAAGATATTGGTCCTAATCAATCTAAATTTTTTGATGATATGGAAAATTTGATGGATATGGATGAAGATTCTCTTTTCAATAAAATTTCAATTGAATCTATGACACCTGAAAACACATTAAAGTTACATTGTAAACAAATTTGGGATGAATATTTTCAAAATAAATCTCTAATTGGAAGTGTAGACATAAAATTAATTAAATCAATATTTAATTAAATACCTCGTATCACAATTAAATAATTTAATCATGTTAGCCCTTTACTATTCCTAAATTAATTAAATCATATTTAATTAATTTTTGCCTTCCATCCTTATAATTAATTAATTAATTATATATGGCTCATTTCCTCTAAAGTTTGATTTATTTCAATAAATCAAATTCAACCCTTAGGCAATATTTCAATCTCCCTCTCAATCCCAATTAATTAAATTAATTTGGTGATTTCTACAAAACCACCTTTTAACCCCCTTTATTAAGATAATTAAACTAATTCTAATCCATATTAACATTTATCCCATTTTTAAATGTTACACACCTGCCCAAGTCCACATGTGACTCCCCTCATAAATGACTTGCATGCACAAGTCATTTTCACCTCTCCACCTCACCTTTGACCCATGGGTGTTCACACATGTGTGAGAATGCCCTTCCCCATGAAGCCACCGTATGCCTTTACCTTTTAGTCCATATGTCATATCCCCCCTTCCTATAACCCTTACACTTTGCTAAAAGTGTTTCCACTTGTTAGCCTCATGGTCTTTCCAAGATTTTCTCACACATGTGTGAGCACATCCCACCCTCTTCCCCATGACAAGTGCTCTTCCCAACTGGTGCACACTTTTCCCTTTTCCCAAAGCCTACCCCTTCTGACACTTGTCACAAGGCTATGAGTCCAATCCAACTCATCTCCTTACCTTCAATCTTGGCTCTTCATTTAACTTCCAATCTTGACCATCCATTTTGAATCCACAAATATTATAAATTGGAGTTCCCTCCCTTTGAAAATCATCCACTTCCATTGCATTCTTATGTTGTTAATTTGATTGCATAATCACCCCATCTTACATCTCTATCCATTATCATCCTCCACTTACTACGTCAAAATCTACATCCATCAATCCATCTGTGAGATTTTACCAAGATCTAGGGCTCAATGAAAAATACAATAGAGAGACAAAATATTGATAGGAATAAACTGTATTCTATCAAGATGAAACTACTGATCAACTAGATCATCAATCATTACATACAATGAATATAAGCCTGCTTATATAGGCAAGGCTATATGGATATGTGAGCACACAAACATGACGTGTGGCTCAATAAGAAACAAGGGTAGGTAGAAAATAGGCGTGGGTAGGTAGGAGAAACAATGTAATATTTCACATGAGGTGGATCACCCATTGAATGTGGAGTGTAACAACAAGATCACACCATAAAAGGTGGAAATTCTCCTACACACACTATCCCAATGTGGCACAAACACCCAAGTGTCTCATACCCAAACTACTATGAAATGCATTTCCTAAGTAAACTTAAGTAAGGTGTATTAATATCCAAGATGAATAATTATTTACACCAACACCCCCCCATAAGTGAAACTTAGGGGAATGCACTTAAGTCTACAATGAAACTAAGCAATGCAAGATGGGTTTCGGCTACGAGGCCATGTTAGGTACTCATGTACAAATGCAAATGCATGCAAACCAATGCAATGAAGTCTCTTACAAAGCAAGGAAAGAGAGAAAAACCCAATGGGAAAAAACTCTCCCCCAAAAGAGAGATGAAAAATAGATACAAAGAACTCTCATAGAAGTATGTGAAGGACAAAACCCCATGTGAGGAAAAAGTCCCCTCCATATGAGAGAAGAAGAAGAGAGACTAGGAACCCCCTCCTCAATGTGGAATCTGCACCAATGATAGAAGCTTGATGATGAATGAAGAAACTGCTCCATGAATGTCGAACCACCTTCCTCCCCTTAGGAAGAAACAAAACCAAAGGCATATCCATGAAGTCTCCCCAACCATGAAGGGAAGACAAAGCAAAAATACTCATGATGAAAGGAATCTTTGAAAATTGCTCAAGTGTCCCCATGTCGATGCTGAAAGGTACCCCCTCCAAAGGTGGTAAACTGTGCCACACTGCTGGAAAAGGCACTCCAAGATCTAGTGGAGATGAATGCAGAAGAATATCCAAAGACTCATATGTCTCCTCAAAAGATAAAGAGACCTCCTCCAAGTGTTGTACAAAAGTATTCACAATCATGACAACCTCTAAAGATTGATCATGTAGAGAATGCACAAGAGGGTCAGAATGATCCCTCACAACAATCAAAGAAGGATCATCTTCATCAAAGAGAAGATGAATGTCATCAATGGTGTCTCCCAAATCTGTAATGTAGGACTCCACAAACAAACCTGTAATGTCTGTCAAATAGGCATCCCAATCAACTGAAGCTGGAAGACATGAAATATCCTATTGTACTGAATCATAAGAAGGCAAAACTGTTGCACTAGTTGCATCATTAGGTGCAATAGGTGATGTGATATCAATAGGAGGAGATGAAATGCAAGGCTCAAGAACGAGATCACAAGTGAGAATCCCCAAGTTCAAATGCCCAAAGGTCTCCTCAAAATCTAAATCATCAACATAGGAAGAATCAACCTCATCAATAAGACCAAAATCTGAAAAAGAGTACAACCGATATGAATGATCAACCACCCTAGTCGCAATGGTAGCTCCACTCTCCAAGTCTCTAATGATAACTGAATCAGGTGTAAACTCCACAATTTTCCTAGGTGCCCCATGTGTGATTTGATAGATGAAAAGAAGATTATTTGTCAAGTGGGGTACACACAACACATCATTGAAGGAGTTATCCCCAATGGCAATAGATCTTTTCCCAATCACATCCATGTATGTATGATTACCCATCAAAATCTACGGCATATGGCAAGGCTCAAATGTAGAAAACATAGACTGCAAAGATGCCATATGATGAGAAGCCCCTGAATCTAGAAGCCATCTCCCTGAATCGGGACTTGTAGTAACACAAAGAGCTTGTCCCTTTCCTTTATCTGTCCCAAAAGAGTGACCCTTTCCTTTATCCTTGGAAGAAGAAGCCGGTGTAGACATTCTAGAAGGTAGGTTGATTCTATTCTTCTCAAGAAGATTCTTCAACTCATCAATATCCTTCTTATAATGATGTTCATCATGTCTTGACTTCTTGCAATATCCAAAAAAAAGATTGTCCTTATAAGATTTCCTCTTAGGTGAGAATGGTGTATCACCTTGTTGTGGAGAGGAAGATTGTGCTCCATCTTGTTGTGGTTTTGACTTAGGTTGCTTTTGATTCTTGCCTTTTCCTTGATTACTTTGATTCCTTTTGTTAGCCACCAAAGCTTGTGACTTTGAAGATTTGAGAATCCCCATCCTGGTCAACTTAGATTGCTCAAGTATCAACATCTCCATGAATGAATCAAATGAGGGAGAAGTGTATGAGGAACCTTGAGCTAATCTATGGGTGTGAAAGCTAGATACAAAGGCTGCATACTCTGAAGGAAGATAGTCCAACAAGTTATAAACCAATTGAGCATCCTTTTTGTCAATTCCACAATCATTTAGCTTTGCTCTTTGTTCAGTTGCTTTTGTGACATAATCTTGGATTGTATCAAAATCCTTGGGATCCAAAGTTGTGAGTTCACTATCAAGCTTGTAGCCCTTAATCTCATCAACTTGACCATACAATTTCTTAAAAATATCCCAAGCCTCTTTAATTGTTGTACACCTATCAATGTGAAAAATGAGGTCATCTGATACATACTTTCTAAGATTTCCAAGTGTCATAGCATTCTTAATAATCCATTCAATTTGAGCATTAGGATCAGCCTTAGGTGGCACTGTAATAGTTTCATTTACATAATGAATGAGTCCTTTTTCCATTAGTTTACTCCATGCCTTAATCTTCCATGATGCATAATTATAAGAAGTTAAAAGTGGAAATTTAGGAGAACCCATAGCACCAAAATGAAAAAAAACAAGATAGAGAGAGGCACAATCAAACAAGACACCCCCCAAAATATTCATTCAAGAACCCCCCCCCCCCCCAAAAAAAAAAAATAAAAAAAAAAAAAAAAAAAAATGGGCCACTTGCAAAACAAGGCAAAGTGGACTTCTGATTTCAATTTACAACTTCTCAAAATGAGATCTAAGAGACTTTAACAAATACTGCTAGTGATCTAAACTGAGATCCAAACAAAATGCAAGTACCAAATATGCCAAGAATGGCCAAATACTAAAAGTACAATTTCTACTTAAAAACATTGCAAACAAATGGAAGATTATGAAAGTAGATAAAAAAATGCACTTTAAAAAAAAAAGGCATTTGAAAAGGAGGTCGTATGACCCCAAACGAAGCCTTTGAAGTTGCAAAATCGGGGATTAGATAGGTATAGTCATGAAGATTTTGGAAAAATTGATCCATCAAAATCAGAAAATTATTCCACCACTGCGAAGAGCACGAAATTATAGCCCATTTCAAAAAAAATTGCACTAAAAAGGGAGCAAAAATGAGCAAGATATGGCCTTCCAAAGTTGAACTGCAAAACTGAAAAGCTCAATGAGAGGGGCCAACAAAAATTTTCAAAATACTGATGATGCAGTGCTGATGTCAGCAGATGACATGCTTAAATTTGATGCCCGTCTGCCCATCAAAAAAAAGAATTTCACCTCCTTGCCCATTCGATGTCCGTACCGTACGGACTGGGTGACGTGGCAAAAATGGTATGGTGACTGTACCAAGGTTCTACTAATCAGATGTCTCCACCTCGCGTGGTGGGTCTGCTTTTGTGGTGGATCTGGGGGAGGAAAGAATGACCGGTGGAAGCGAAGACCAACGTCGGCAGGGATCTTTCCCGGCTAGTGAGATCACCGAGAAGTAGCACCAGCGGGGGATAGGCACAGCGACCGGAGCACATAGGTGGGGGCCGGGCATGGCGGTTGAAGCAGGTATAAGATGCAGCTGCTGAGGGGCCCAGTCAGTTCGGAAGAAATGGCACGGTCGTCGGCAGTGGGGAGAACGCGGGGGACGGAGGTGGCAACGGCGGCCGGGGGGTCGGGAGTCCAACGGGAGTCGTTGAAACGAAGGACACGGTGGAGCCTGGTTGGCGGTGCCAGTTGCGGCAGCGTCACGGTGACCGGCGGTGGTAGGGTTACGGTGGCCGGAGCACAAGGACTTGTAGAAGCTCCAGAGTACAGAGATCCTTGAAGACAAATACACTGCAGTACGGGAATCAGGGGGAGGGGGGGGTCTACAGACCCCCCAAAAACAAGAAATTTTATTTTTTTTCTGAATTTTTTTTTTCGATTTTTTTCTTTCGATATATTTTTTTTTCAATTTTTTTTTTCGAAAATAATTTTTTTTCGGAAAAATACTAATTTTTTTTCAAAATCCGTACAATAATAGTCAAAATGGGCAAAAAAAAATTTCTCACCAAAATAGGCCGACTTTATAGCCAAAATTTATGGAAACGGCCTCTCAGATTCAACCGTGATGTCCAAATCGTTGTATGACGCCTCCAAAAAATGAAGATCCCCAAATCCAAAAATTGAAGCCTCCAAAATGTCTCCAAAAGATTAATCAATAAAGCCCTATAGGCTTTGATACCATGTGAGATTTTGCCAAGATCTAGGTCTCAATGAAAAATACAATAGAGAGACAAAATATTGATAAGATTAAATTGTATTCTATAAAGATGAAAATACTGATCAACTGGATCATCAATCATTACATACGATGAATATAAGCCTGCTTATATAGGCAAGGCTATATAGAAATGTGAGCACACAAATATGACATGTGGCTCAATAAGAAACAAGGGTAGGTAGGGAATAGGTGTGGGTAGGTAGGAGAAACAATATAATATTCCACATGAGGTGGATCACCCACTAAATGTGGAGTGTAACAACAAGATCACACCATAAAAGGTGGAAATTCTTCTACACACACTATCTCAATGTGGCACAAACACCCAAGTGTCTCATACCCGAACTACTATGAAATGCATTTCCTAAGTAAACTTAAGTAAGGTGTAATAATATCCAAGATGAATAATTATTTACACCAACACCATCATTTGTTATGCAAATGTGAGAGCAACCCGCATTCACTACTCCAACTATCATCTCCAAATTTTCATTCATCAATCTTGCACACAACGAGATTGTGAAGAGGAGGAGGACAAGGAAGATTGGATGGCATCGGGAGCATCATAAGAGAAGTAAAATGTTTTAAAGTCTTTATGTTTCCCTTCGATATTTCATATGATGAATATTTCTAGGTATGTTATTAAATCTAGTGTGAATTCATGTTGATTTATGTCAATTACTAACATTCCATTTTAGTAGCACTACATTTGGCACAATTATTCTTCATGGATTTGTGCATTATTTAAGTTGTGCTTATGATTTATGCCTTGTCAACTATCATTTGTCTTTGATTTATAATTTATGCTTATGAGATAAATACACAACTAGTCACATTTTCTTGAAAAATTCATAAGCCTTTCAACAAATTCATTTCATTCTCGAAGATGACATTTCTTTGAGGCAGATTGGAAAACAGTTGGGTGCATTGGCTGTGTTACCACAATTTGCAAACGTGTCTACCAGGGCACTAATATTTGCATCAATGTGTTTGGAAATAATATACAACTTACTATACTCTGTTGGTGACAAAGGTCTCAAGTATTAGACCGTTTCACAGATCCAATTGGATGGAAGAAAAAAGTTCTTGATAATTTAAAACCTCATACTTTAGAGACATCTGAGATACATCAAGAACAATTGAGAATTAGTGAAGTTCATTGCCATTGATTTGGCATATCTACCAAGGCACTGGAAACTATAGCATTTGACAAAAAGATCCATTACGCACCGGTAGGGAGGCCACTGGAAAAGGTTGTGAAATCGGGCTTTACCCCCTGTAAATTTCATTTGTACGAAAGTTTCTAAAGTCTTTTCACTAAGTTCTTTTTGTGCAGATCCTGCACTCATTCCATTCCATGAGTTGACGTCTCTTGGAGGCATTCTATCACAAACAAAATCCACTACCCTTTATGTTTTAATCAGTGTCCATACCCCACTCCAAAGCTCCCGTTTTGACACAGGCAAGGGAGGCTACTGGTAGAGGTGGTTGAATTTGGCTTTGCACTTGCCAGTGGCATTTCCTTGAAAGCTTCTAAAAGACTTTCCAATAAATCTATTTAACGCATATCCTGCAAACACTGTATTCCATGAGACTGCATCTCCTTGCGACATTTGGTCAAACTGCATTCCACTATCTTTTATGCTTTGATAGACATTCCTACCATGTTTCAAAGTTCCCATTTCAACACAGGTAGGGAGGTTGCTACAGAAGGTTGTTGAATTTGGCTTGTTTTTGTATTGTTTTATTTTGTTTTTGCATTATTTAATATTTATTTATTTAGTTTTGTTGTTTTTTAATTTTATTTTGTTTTTGTTTTGTTTTGTTTTTTATCTTATTTGATTTTGTTTTTAGGTTAGTTTTTATTTTATTTATTTTTTATTTTTTAAATTTGGTTTTTTTGTTTTGTTAGTTTTGTTTGGTTTTTAGTTGGGTTTGGTTTATTTTATTTTTGTTTTTGTTTTGGTTTGTTTTATTTTTTGTTTGTTTTGATTGTTTGTTCTATTTTGTTTGATAAGATCGATGATGTATTCACATTTCAACATGAAATACGAGGCGATGGGTGGAGGACATAAAGAAATTTATTTTGATAAGCTTTTGTAAGTTTTATTTGTCGCTTCAAATCATTTATTTAAAATCATTTTGTTCATTTCCTTTGATTTTTGCTAATGGTTGGCTAACAAGGGTACAACTGCAAGATGTCGATGAAGGCTTTCTAACAAATCATTTAAAGGTTTTCAAGGCATCAAAGCTGGCATGATTTCTGTAAACAAACCTTTTAATTGTGCAAATTGATCAATTCTAGGATAGGTAATTTTACTTTCTGCAACAAATAGGTTAAAAATGAACAATCACTTTGTCATTTCCAGGTTTTAAAAAGAACAAGCACATTGTCATTTTTGCTACAAACTAGTTTTAAAAAGAACACACATTTTGTGATGAGGCATTAAAACAACAAGTGTTTGTTGTGATTGGCACATTTGTGCATTTCTATGCATAATCTTGAAGTATCGTGGAGGTATCCTCTCTCCTTTGTTGGTTGCAAGTGAAACCACAATATTTCCTTAGCGAGCCTTCCTCCCAATGCGTTACACTTATGAGAGGGAATGACTCAAGCAGTACTCTTTTGGTCCACTATATAAATAATCATGGGGGTGACGAAAGTATCGACCACCTTTTGCCGCTATTCTATACCGACATATGTCTCCTCCAATATCCTTGTGATGCGCTAAACCCTTGTTCTAAGGATTGGGAGGCCTCTTGATTGAGAAAATCACCAAATGTTTAGACACCAATATTACTCTGAAAGCTGACTAAACACTTTGTTCTAAAAGGACAAAAAATCTTGTTGCTTGCTAGTGTAGGAGGTCAGACCTCTGAAGCTACCACACATGTACTATTCATTGTCAAGACAAATGTCCCTCGATTCATAAGGTCTCCAGATCTTTGAGTTATGAGATTTTGGTGTGCCCAAGAAGTGTGTGTCATGTAAGGGGGATCCAGTGCCACCAAGATCTCTCTATGTCCTCTTTGTCTAATGTATATGGAGTAATCCAAATGGGGAGTCAACAAGTGGTATCCTATTTCTAGCCTAAGTTTAATGTTTTCAAGTGTTTGCAATCGTTGAGACCTATCATGTTCAATCAGGGATAATCTAGGCCCCCCTTTATCTCACGCTTGCTCAAAGCGTTAAAACTTGGCCAATGTGCTCTATTGTCTGATATATCTTGCCAAGAGAAGAATTTCCAAATTTGACCAAAACATACACCTTTGTTATCAAAAAATTTCCAATATTACATATCCCAAAATCTCTCAAGCATATCAAGAAGTCCATTTACTGCAGATTCAAGAAGAAGAAACCTATCCAAAAGGAGATCTTAAAGAAGAGGAGCTTTCTCTAAAGAAATTGTGAGCTCAAATTAAAAAATTGGACTTTCCTGAATTGGTTCCATGACTTCCTCCATGTCTTTATATACGAGTTGGAACCAGAACCCATAAGAACACAAGCTTGCAAGAAAACGTTTTCCCTGTCATATTTTATAAATCAAAATCACAGAATCTCACCTTCACATATCCCACATCCCGAATATCCTATTAGGGTCTTTGCCATCTTGGTGACCTCAATCCTTTGCCATCAATCCATTTTCTATCCATTCCTCCATAGTCAATCCAACCTTTCACGATCTATGTGGACTTAGTGCAATCATCCCAAATCGACCTTATGATCTAGATTTATCAAATCACATCTAATCATCATTTTCCCTAAACAAAGATCGACACTTTGCAAAAGTTAATCTAGATATTTCATCCCTTGAAAATCCCTAATTAGCAATTTTGCTTGAGAAATTATCTAAACCAAGGGAAAGATTTTAGGAATGCTAATTGTTAGTTTTAATCTAAATAAACATAAAATCATTCAAACATGCATAAATAAACCATTATACCTTCAAAAACTTCTCTTTTTTCATGGATTGAAATTCATGAAGTAGAGGCGCTTTTGTTGTTCCACTTGATTTGCTCCTTAGATGGGGGATTGTGGATTTCTCTCCACTACACAACAAGATGGGTTTGGATTGGATTTGAATGATGATGGATATGGATGATTTTGGATCTCAAATGGACAACATAAGAATGGATTAAGGGATGAAATGGACAACATAAGAATATGATGAAAGTGGATGATTTGTGAGGAAATGAGACTCCAATTTATGGATTGGAGGAGGCCAAAATGGAAGGACAAGACTGATTTAGAATGGAGGGCTAGGATTGAGAGAGAGTGGGAGAGGATTGAAAGGAAGAAGTGGTAGAACCAAGGCATTTCTTGTCTCCACACTTCTCAAGATTCATGGGGAAGAGCTCCCAAGTACATTGGGAAGAGAAAAAGGAATATAAAATTCCTTGGGGGAAGGGAGGAGGAATTAAAAATTCCAAAATAAGAGATGTGTGAGAAGACTGTGTGAGAAGACTAAATGAGAAAAGGAATTAAAAATTTCTTGGGAAGAGGATGCATAGGGAGATTCAAATAATTTGAATTTCTTTGAAAGGATCAAAGTGGGTAGCATTTAAGATTGGAGGATGAGATGGGAAAGCCATTTATGGAAAATAGTTGACTCATCCCTAATGAAAGTGATTATGGATGCACAAATGAGTAAGGAGATTGATTAGGTGGCTTAATGAGTGATTAGAGTGCAATTGGGAAAGTTAGGAGGATGTGACATGGGGAGAGAGAATGACTAGAGGAATTTAAAATTGAGGAATAATGATAATCATGCTTCTAGAAGAATTAATTGGGCTAAATGAGGATTAGAAGAAATGATTTTTAGGAATCACATAACTTAAGTTAATTAATTAGAATTAATTAACTAAGAGGAATTTAGATGAATTAATGATTGAGATAACTTTAGAAGAATGCAAAATAATTTATTTATTTGATAAATTAACTATTGGACTATATTGACAAAATTAATAAAATTTGGTTTAATTAATTTTGAGAAGAATAAGGATAAACATAACTAAATAAATTAATTATGTAGAAAGGATTAAATTAATTAAAAAATTAATTTAATTAATTTTAGATCTCTACATTTTGCCCCTCTTTGATATAGCATAATGAAGTGATGTTATATCAAAGAAGAATAAAACATAGTGGATGGAAAGGATAAGGACTAGTAGCATGATGCCCCATTCATAGGTGAGATGAGGAAGGATGGCGAGGAGGTAATGGTATGCCCCCTCGAGAGGACGTGCAGGTTCTAAGAACACAGGTGTTCTCTTGAAATGGATTAGAGGACCAGAGAGTTTTTTAGTGGCGAATCTTCACCAATTGGCGAATTCCATGTGAATAGTCTGGGGCAACATCATGGTCAAATCGCTTGGTATTTTGGGGTTAACGGTACACTATAAAATCTAGCTTCGCCATTGACCACACATTGTCAATGTGCATGCCCGTAATATTTGCCTGGAATCACTCAGACGTGGGTATTAGATCACCTTTGTTATTCGCCAACAATAGTAAAACGACCACGTACCTAGGACCTAATTCGCCAATGGTAAATTAAATGTTCATTGCATGCGTCGGCCAAATTCGCCAATATCAAATAAAACATTATAAGCATTCAAGGACCCATTTTGCCCCGCTTAAATTAAATGTTCATTGCACGCCCGCACAATTCACAAAAAATACAATTAAATTAAATGTTTATTGGCAATTGCGACTCCCGGGCCCATGCAATTCACAAAAAATGCAATTAAATTAAATGTCTATTGGCAATTGCGACGCCCAGGCCCACACAATTCACAAAAAATGCAATCATGGATTGCTATAAATACACTATTTCTTACACTCTTTCTTACAATTTGTTCGTGTCTGATTAGTAAATTGGGAGCTCTTGGAGTCTCGAGTCTCGACTCACATTCCACAAATTGAGTTGGAAAGTCAAAGTTCATTGTAGGGTAGAGGGCCAGAGTTACAATTTTGCAACATAGGCCTAGGCATTCATTCCTGATTCCTGATTCAGAGAATTGAGAAGGCATAAAGGTGAGTAATCATTTCTTCATACTTGATAGTATTAGTTTTAACTTTTAATTCGTAATGAGAGGTCAAGACTCAAGATGTCACAGTCAGACATGGGTGAGACTCCTCAGGGTGGTGAAGGGATTGGGATGTCAGACAAGGGTAAGACTCCTTAGGGCAGTGAAACTGAAGGGATTGGGAGGCCATCAAAACACCCAAAACTTAAACTTAAAGATAGTACCATAAAGTCTTTTTTTGGAATTGGCAAAGTTTCTGGTCCATCAACCTTTGCAGTTGCAGAACTCATTCACAGTAGCTCACCACCACCACAAGGTGGGATTGTCATTGAGTTAAATGCATCAAATGAGGATGACAATACCGACATGATAGAAGATGTTCTAAGGGATACACACAATGAGATACCATTGGCGAATGCAAATGCTAGTACTGAAGATGATGTTGGTAGGAAGAAAAGAAAAAGGAAAGTAAAACTGCGGCGAGAGTGGGAGATGACAAGGAGTTTTAAGATTGATTGGGTAGCAAAGTACCCATTCATTGAACCGGTCCCAAACAATGATGAACAACCAACATAATGCAGGTGTAAGATTTATAGCTAGAAAACTAAAAGAGAGAAGAAGATGCAGCTAAAGCTTGACACCATAGAAAAGCATATTGGTAAGATTTATGAAAAACAGATCATAGACGGAAAGGAAACACGAGTAGTAAGATGGAAATCAAAGGAAGAATGTTTTCATGTTAATTATGCCACGGAATATGAAGAGCATAACCACAAAATGACACTGATTCATAATAGTGGATTTAGAAATACAATCAAGGCTGGACTTGAACATGTAGCGAAAGATGCAAACCTAGCAAAGATTGTTCAGATGAGTGTTGTTTTTCATATTATGTCGAGAGGGCGTCCTATGAAAGATTTCCTAGAATTTGGTAATTTATTATCTTTTTTGAATGTTCCTCACTATCCTATGTCACATTGGTCAATAAATGCTGGACGGGAAATGGCAAACTATCTTGCTAAGGTGGAAAAGGAAAATTTACAAGAGAGTGTAAAAGAGTCAAATTTCATTTCATTATCCATAGATGAAGTTACTGCAGTAGATAACACTGCTTGGGTTTGTATGCATGTGTATACTATAAAAGAACACGTCCGCCGAGCTCATCTACTTTGTGTTCGTAAAATGAGGGGCGATTCAACAATAGAAAATTTATATTTGGAAGTTAAGAAAGCTTTGAACGAAATTGCTGGTATGGATGACTTGACAATTTCCAAGAAGTTGGTGTGTGTTGGAGCTGATGGAGCTACAATAATGCAAGGTCAAAGGACCGGTCTTTACACAAGATTACAAACTATTATTGCACCATACATGGTTGGTATTCACTGCATGGCCCATTGAATGAAATTAGCATATAGAATTGTAAGCAATATCCCTACAGTGTCAAAAGTTGAAGATCTGGTCCACAAGCTCCACTCATACTTCTGCCAAAGTCCTAAATGTTTTGCATAATTTCAGATTTTTGCTGAGGGAGTAACAGGAGGAAACAAGCTTCTTAGAGATGTTGAGACCAAATGGATCTCCTTGCATGGACCAGCAGAACGAGTTCTAACAGAATATCAATCCTTGATCGGACTAATGTATGAGGAACGCCTCACAGTAGACAAAGCTCTTGATCTCTTACATAAGTTAAGTGATATAGAGACTCTGTTAACTTTAGCTAGTCTTCTCCCCATGCTGGGATCAATGAACAAACTTGTTAAGAAAGTCCAAGACAAAACTATGTATATCAATGAGTATAGCACTCTACGTAAAATGACATGCTTGAGCCTGGATGGTCTATATTCAGATCTAACAGGGCGAAGCCCAAATTTTTTTAGGTGGCAGATAATTACAGATTTGAATCTTGCTGATTTTTTTTTACATTTCAATACAAAAAATGAGTTATGTGTCTTTGTAAAAGGATTTCAGATACCAATGCACCAATCTAAGATGGGCAAGCGAGGCAGAGCACTACCAGTTAAAAAGGAAGATTTTGACAGGATTGTTAAATCTGTTAGTGATAATTTGAAGTCTATTGCATATGAACTTTCAATTGAGATTCATGAAAGATTTGTTGTCCTCGATTTTAGTTTGGCCAAAATCGTGAGGCAACCCTACAAAACCGGTCCATTTCGTTCTTTGCTTTTCATTTTTATTGTTTTCCTTGTTTCTTAGGATTGCAGTTTAACCTACAGTTCAGAATTTAAAGTCCAAACTGCAGGGTTCTTTGTTAATGAATAACACTTCGGACTTTAAAGTCCGAAGTGTATTTGTGATTTATTGCAGTTTGCAGTTCAGACTTTAAAGTCCGAACTATAGTCTTTCCATATGAGTGATTTTAATGAGGAATATAATGACATGGTCACCATGTTATCCAGAGTGAGAGGATTAAAAGACTCTCATTATTTCCAAAGCTGGATGATTTACTACATGAATATAATCAGAAAGGGAGCTTCAAGAATTGATTGGGGAGAACAAATCAGTGATGTGCTTTGCACCCAATTGAAAGAGGTCAAGGTAACATTGAAGTTTTATATGACCTCATACCTGGTTTATGCAGTTGCTTCTATGATGCAATATCTAGGCTTGTCAACCAAGGGTGATAGAAGAGTGGTGCCCGTTTGGGAGTACTATGATCAGCTAACTATCAAAAATCAAGGTAATCATTACAAGAGGGTTAATGATGCCTTCTTTGCTGTATGGAAGTGCATTTTTGATAAAGGCCCGTAGAAGAGGAGAATATCAGAGGCTGCTTACAACAGGGTGTCTCATTTTGGGTGTGTATTTTTACGATTTCCCACATTCACCTATATCTAAATTGGATGTTTCTTAGGTGAGCCCTTCATCCTTCCAAGGTTTCCTTTAGATAAAATCATCCTCATGGAGCTGTGTAGACAACAGATTAGTGTGCATGAGAAACAATCACAAGCACATAAGATTGGGCTAAAATTCCTAGAGTCAATTGGCAAGTATTCCGTGCTAACCAATCCCAAAGCCAAAAATATGGAGGAGGAAATGCAATGGAATACAATGAGAAGATTCAAGGCTCGAACCGATTTTGATTTTCGGGGTATAAAGAGCAAACTCAAAAGGACATACACTCATGTTTATAGGTTTGAGGATGTTTGAGCGGATTGTCAAAATGAGGAGGATATAAGAAGGATGGATTTCAGCTGCCTTACTCTAGAACAAATTGAAAATCTAGATCTAGCTAAGATCCCAATGACTATGGAAGACACAGATGACATAGTGGATCCTGTTTATTATGAGAAGAAGATTACTGATTGCCCACTTCCACTTGTGCAATGGTCAAAGAAGGAAAGCAAGTCCATTACGGAAAGGATCTCTCCCATCTTAGCAAACACCAATGCTTGTTTGCTAAAGAAGAATCTCAGGATGAAACAACTTCCCACTAGTTCAGGAGATGATGACAACAGTGATGGTCCATTGGGCAAGACAGCGACAGCTGAAACAAGAACCAAGAGCAGGGCAGACTCACAAGCACTATCTTCAGCTCCTGTGGTACAATCAAAGGGTAAAGAACCTAAAATCAAATTTATAGTTAAAGGGTCGAAGCAGGGCGAATCATCATCCGCATCACAGGAAGCAGTGACGAAAGAGTCAGAACAACCGCCTGCCAGTGAAGCTGGAAAGGGAAAAGAGGTCGAAGAAGGTGAAATTCCTCAACAAGAGGAAATACAAGCAGAATAAGTATCACGCCCAGCTCAAGTTGATGCCCCGGTTATCTCACAAGTAGTCGTTCACTCTATTGATTCTGACTTTGACTCTAATCAAGAGGATGGAGATGTTAATGAAGATAGAGATCTAAGTATGGGCATGCCGCAATCAGAGACCGCTGGTCAATTTTTTACAATAACCAGCTTCTCTACTTTAGATGATATCCCTTCATCTACTTTTGAGTCTACCATGATGGATTTTAATGGAACCTTGCAAGATACACTCGCAGAACGGGTTTCGGTAGATTTACCCACCATTACTACCACCGTCACAACAATCCCTTCATTGGTAAGTGTTGAAGTTACACTCACGACACCCTCAACTCCCCCACTTGTAACTGAAGATGTAGCAGCAACAAATGTTCCACTAGATGCTTCAATATCAACACCATCAGTTATACTCACAACTGCTCCAAGTTCCAGTCAACCTACTCCAGAATCTTCGACCCCAAGTCAGCAAGGAGCTACTACTCCATCATCCAATCCAGAACTACCCCCTTGGATGGAAGTAGTGGCCCCTAAGAGGAAAAAATAGGTAATATCTCTTGATGAATTAGACTTTGAACTTTTGGTTCCTCCAAAGCCTAAGGGAACGAAGAAGCCAAAGACAGTATCTTGGGTGGTAGTAGACCCAAATTCCAAAAGAAAATACACTGAAGTTATGGTGCCATTGTCATACAAGGACAAAGGCAACATACGATCAGAAGATTATACCATGCAGGTTGTGGAGCTCCGAGTGGAGACACATGAAAGTGTGAAATTAGATTCTCAGACAACCCTTAATTCTTTGTTAAGAAGACTGGATCAGGAGAGGGATGAGAAAAATAACCTGAAGCAGAAGTGTGAGCAGCTGACCAATGTCCTCTTAAAGGTAACACAATCTTCTCAAGAGGTTGAACCTATAGGATCATCAATAGATATTGAAGCTCTCAAGAGGATTGAGCAGGTAGGAGCTAAAGGCTGAGTAATGGACGAATGGATCTCGCGGCTAAGGTCAGAAGGATCTCATCTTCTGAGTTCAATGGTGGAACTATTATCTGATTATGAAGTGATCCAGAGTCAGATGCAAAGACTCAAAACCTCTTTATCCCAGGAAATTGAGGAAGTTGTGAAAAGCACTAGCCTTTGGATAAAAATGGAGGATTTCAAGATAGATGTCCTAGTTGAGAACAAGGTAATTCCCACAAGGGAGAAGTATATTCAGATCTTGTCATTATTGTCTCATAAACAAGAGACAATGAAATTAATGATTGCAGAGTTGGATCATGAAAAGAAAGAAGGCGATGACTAGGTTGACCTTATTTTTGCTAAAGTAGGTGATCTCCCTTGCTATTTGTATGATGGTGATGAAAATCTCGTCACTGCTGAAGTCGTCACCCAAGAATTTCTTTCCTTGATGGACCAATGCATGGGACAAGACTTCTCGCTTGATACATTTGATAAATTGTTAGAAATTCAGGTCAGCTTTGAAGTGCTTGCATCCATGCTAAAGGATGTTAAGAAGAAGCACATGAAGATTCAAGATATAATGTCTCGCATTCAAATCATCACAAGTTCTACCTTGATGCCGAACGAATTAGAGGTCAAAGCCATCCTCGCTAAGTTTGAAGGTTTTCAAAAATCCAACGAAGAAGAGAATCAAGAATGAAGTTCCCCCTTTTGGCACTCTTTCTTCATGCAGCTGCACGTTTTCTTTATGTAGTAGTTGTATTAAAATGGGACTGTGTGGTTGATCAAGTCAACTGTGCCCACCTTTTTCTCAACTTTTTTTCCTATATAAGGAGGACCTTTTTGTAAATATTTGATCTTTTTCATGCTTAGCGAAACTCTGCTGGATTTTTATCCCAATTAAGACTTTGGGCTTTTGTGGTGAGAATTCAATCAAACAAACAAAGAAAACAGTTTTGTTGATTGCAAACTTTGTGTTGTATCAATAAATTTGTTTATATTATTTAATGTTCCTATGTCCATTGAATACATATTATCTTTACTTATTTGATCTTTAAGATATTGCTACATGGTTAAAGAGCTCTCAAATCTTGCCAATAGACTTTGTGCTCTTAGCATACTTGAGAAATCTGCTGATAAAGGAATTAACTTGTAGTAAGCTTTGCATTGCTGTGGTTATTAGTAGTTTAATGGATTAGAAATGTATACTTGAAGACTTTGTGCTTTAAGCTAAGTTTCTAATTGTTTGATTTGTAACGATTGGTGTGAATTAGTGTTACCGTAAAGGAGACTTTGTGCTGTTTAAAAGTAACTCTTTGTGTAGTTTGTTAGATTAATAGTTCTTTTCTTTAAATATCTAAAGAGGTAGAGAAATTGTAACTAGGTGAAGGGAGAATACATAAACTCTGAAAAAAGAGAGTTATATGCCCAACACCAACCCACAAATTTAATTTCTTGTTAATTAGAGGAGAAATTTCATAGGGAACTTCCCCTTGATGAGAGGAGAGATTAATTTCTTAGCATAGCATTGTGTGAATTTTATGTTTTGTCATTAGTACACTGGTGACAAAATATTCACCCAACAAGATTCCCTCGAGAAGAAATACTTGAAGCCATGGGTTGTGTGTATCCTCAATTTTGGCATTCAATTGGAGATAATCCAAATGACGCAAAGATGTATCATAAAAAACTAGAGGAATTGATATTGACATTTTCAAAAGATGCATATTGCAATGGACAACCAATAGAAGGAATTTTAAATTCAGATCATCTTAGAAAACAATGTAAACAATTTGCATTGGTTATAAAGTAGCAGTTGGTTAACTTGGAGAATCCATTTGAACCTAGATCAATCACAAGGCTTTGGAAAAGGATAGATCAAAGTGAAGCATTGCGTATTGCAATACCAGAATATTTGAAACTTGCTGATTTATGTCAAACAATGATATTAGGGTCGGTGGAAGATGAGAGAGTTTTAAGTGCATTAGGGCTTTTGACATCAAAGATCACAAACAAATTAGACAAGAATTTGGAAGCTTGCTTGAGGTTTTTTGTAACCCAGTATAATGTTAGACATTTTCTATATGATAGGGCACTGGCAATCTGGAATTCCATGCGTGATAGACGAGGGGTGTGCAACACTTTAAAAGCTAGTGGTGCTACTGCTAGTGCTAGTGCTGAGACAAATGAATATGATGGATCGCAGACTCAGAGTCAACATGAAGACGAAGACATTTTTGAATACTCGACTCAGAATGAAGATGAACCTGTTAATACTAGTTAGTTTCCAGATCTTGAGTCCATTTGGGATATAGAAGCCTCAGACAGTCGGACTGAATCACTGAAGTGAATTAGTAGTCAATTTATAGGTATTTATAATTATACTACAATTCTTGAGTCATATTACAATTTCAATTTGCAAAATTGCAATACTATAGTTGTCATTGATGATTTTTGATATTGTATTCCTTGAATTTGGCAATCAGAAGTAGAGCGGATACTTATTTCATATTTTTAATTGTGAATTTGAATTATTACTAAATAATTGAATTATTAGTAAATTGGTATTTGGTTCCACATTATGTAACATGTTGAACATGAAATGCAACAATTTGTGTCACAAGATCCATAAAATTATTCATATTGCATAACTGTCACTGCTAGAACCTTTCTACTATTCTACATTAAATGCTTAAAATGATGTTCATGGTGATTAGGGTTTTGTGTTTGTTTTTTGTCTTAGTTGGCTAGTAAACCGAAGTTGTTGTGTGTTGAAAATATGAGTTGTCCTCTATTTATTTGTCCATGTCAATGTCAAGTTTGGTCAAATAGTTGGTTAGACATGTTTAATGGTTATCGCTAGCTCGCAGGTCCTTTATCATCAAGTCAGTTTAAGTCGCGAGCTTGCGAGTACTGGGAGATTTTAGTTGTCGCTACCTCGCAAAATGTTTTGCACTTGACCATTTTATGTTGCGAGGTTGCAACTGGGTGTGATTTTATGTTGTCACATGGTCGCGAGGTGTTCATGGTTAAGTCATTTTAATTTGCAATCATGCGATGTAGTTGGTATCGTAGCTTAGTTAGTTTCATCACTTGCTCACAGGTTTTGAAGTTGTTTAGCATTTTAAGTTGCGATCTGGTGATAGGTACGTTTTGGTCTGATTTTGTGGTCATCGCATGCTCGTGGGTTTGTAAGTCTTAAGTCAAAAAGTGTTGCGAGAATGCGATGGCGGTTAAGTGCCTTGTTATCACGGGATTGCAAGGGTTTAAGTCAAGTTAAGTTTTGAGTTGCGAGCTTGCGATGAAATAAGTTATTTTGTTAGATCAAGGGCTGTCGCTCACTTGCAAGATTCTATGAGGATTTGTAAAAGGGGTTGCGAGCTTGCGATTAAGAGGATTTGGTAGTATTATCGCTAACTCGCTAGTTCCTTTCCTGATTGTTATAACCGGTTGAGAGTGTGCAATTAAAGATGGGGATTGACATGTGGACTTGTTTGTCGGGTTCTGTAAAAGTTTTGACATGATCGAGCCGAGATTTTTACATTTGTACAATTGCATTAATGCATTCTATCAGTTTAATTGAATCAATGCCTCACTAGCTAGTTCATGCAAGTATGGCAGTTAATGAGACTTGAGAGAAGTGACAGTGCCCAAATACCATTTTATGTTGCGAGGTTGCAACTGGGTGTGATTTTATGTTATCGCAAGGTCGCGAGGTGTTCGCGGTTAAGTCATTTTAATTTGCGATCATGCGATGTGGTTAAGTTGCTTGCTCGCAGGTTTTGAAGTTGTTTAGCATTTTAAGTTGTGATCTAGCAACAGGTAAGTTTTGGTCTGATTTTGTGGTCATCGCATGCTCGTGGGTTTGTAAGTCTTAAGTAAAAAAGTGTTGCGAGCATGCGACGACGGTTAAGTGTCTTGTTGTTGCAGGATCGCAAGGGTTTAAGTCAAGTTAAGTTTCTAGTTGTGAGCTTGCGATGAAATAAGTTGTTTTGTTAGATCAACGACTGTCGCTCACTCACGATATTCTTTGAGGATTCATAAAAGGGGTTGCGAGCTTGCGATTAAGAGGATTTGGTAGCATTGTCACTAACTCGCTAACATGTGGACTTGTTTGCTGGGTTCTGTAAAAGTTTTGAATGCCAATCGCCAATCAAATAGAAGGGCATGAATTCAAATTTCGCTTGAGTACTTCAGTTTGAAGTTTGAATTAATGTCATTATGCCACAGTAGCTAGTTCATGCAAGTGTGGCAATTAATAAGAGTTGAGAGAAGTGATGACACCCAAAATTCAAATAGTAAATACCATAAATTGCATGATCGAGCCGAGGTTCTGTATAATTGCATTAATGCATTCTATCTTTGAGGTAATCTAGTGAATTGAGCTCTGCAACAACGTTGGAGAATTTAGAGTGTTGGGTGTGAGAAAATTTCAGAAAATTGGTTAAGTTTTTCTCTTGTAGCTAAAGTGAGCCAGGCGACGAGTGGTACTGGAGGTTCCAAGCCCAAGCCCAAGGCCACGACAAGAGGAGCAGGAGGACATGGAGGTTCCAAGGCCAGTGTCACTGAGGAAACGATGGTTAAGAAATACAAAGATGAATTTGTAGATTTGATGCCAAGGACTTCTGTTGCTTTGAATACAAATCATTTGGCATGGAGAGATTTATGGAGCCAATGCAGAAACCCTACGACACTTAATATGATTGGTTCTACTATGTTTCATTATTTCTCGAAAAATAGGTTTAAGGGTGTCCCAATGTCAAACCCTTGGGATTTAAATATGGAAAAGTTAATTGTGCCAGATGTGTATGTTGATGTGGATTTGATCAAAGAGTTGGCCAAATTCTATTGCCCAGTATCTAGGGTAATCAGAAGAAAGAACTAGTCTGCCCTAGTTTCAATTAATAGAGCTAGCCTTGTTGAAGCTTTCTAGATTATTGGTGTTGCATGTAAAGATATAGATTTGGAGCGGATTGCAGAGGATTATGACAAATACAAAGGTGTTATCAAGAAGCATGCAATGCCCAGATACATGCCTAGGGTGAATAAGAAGCCGGTTATAATTCCAGAGAGTATCAAACCACCATTTGACATCACACCTTTCCACCATTATATGCATTGTACAATCTATGGATTATGCAGAGTGTTGGCTTTTGATGGAGATTCAACAATGTTAGCTGAATTAATGATGATGGCTATGGGCATTCAACACCTAGATGTTAACAAAGATTATGATTATGTGGGCTATGTGGTTGAACACATTCATAATGCTCTAGTTGAAATTCAGAGTGGTGCACCCAACCCTACATTCAAGCATTATTCATTGCTGATGCATTTGATCTTGTTCTATATTGTTGAGTTCGTGGATAAAGAATTGGAGCTTTTCAAAGAAGAATTTGGTGTCTTAATGCCAATACAAAGATGGACCCAGGTTTGGGACAGTAGTTCTCCCCATTCCTCTTTCCTTTTCTTTGAAAATTGGATTGTTTTGCCAATTATAGAAATGCTAGGAATAAATAGGGAATGATTGTCAATTAATGTTAGGAGAGTTTTGAGACCTTACCAGTATGTTCCAAACTGGCCTATTTCACATAACTGGGGGGACTTTTATTTTTTTGATAACTTTACTGTGATGAGAGTCTATGAGTGTCCTCAACCTCCCCATATTTTACCAAAATTTGTTCCAATTAGGATTGCTTTCATGGAGTTTATCTGGCAATTGACCCTAGTTGAAAAAGAATACCTTGATAAACACAGGAAGGGTTCTTTTTTTCCTAGGCTTTGGGTTGCGTCTAATTTTACCATTGGTAGGAGTTCCTTTGATGAAGTAAACAATTTCCTTAAACAGTATAGGTTGGTTAATGATGTGTCTAGATTCGGTGATCCAGAATAATTTATTAAAGTTGCAATGCCAAAAATGATACCTTGGGCCACAATAAAGGACCATGAACCATTGGATGATGAAGATGTGGTTAGAAATTTGATGAGAAAAGATGAAGTACAAGAAAGGAGAAGAAAATGGAAAAATTTGATTAGAGTTGAAGCAAAATTGTTGGCTGCTGACCCTAGTTTCTTAGGTTTTTGCCTTGATAGCCCGTACTTGGAGAGGATTAACAAAATGTTGAGTTTAAATGAAACTTTGAGGGAACAAATGCCTCAAATTCCAGAAGTGACTGCTTAGCAGCAAGACCACCAAGATGGACATTCTTCACATGGTAAGAGGCCACTTAGTGTGTATGCTGATGATGTAGAGAGTGAGGATGAAGTTCAATCTACCCGAGTGCTAGCTGCAAAGAAACAAAAAACCACTAAGGTCGGTACAACTGTGAGGAGAGACCCTGCTAGAGAAATTGTTACAGAACAAGGACACTACTTTCATCAAATAAGGACACATCTCAGAGAAGCAAGGTAGAATGAAGAACAGGGAGAAACAAATGAAGCCCTTGCTCAAGGCTTTGATGAGCGCATGATGTTGTCAAATGAGTTCATGAAAGATGATGACTTTATTAAGTCAAATAAATTTAAATTTTTTTTGACAAGGTTGAAACAAAATCAATTAAAACAAAATCTGATCACAGAGGAAGCAAATGAAGAAAAGAAAGAGGAGATCATCAAGGCACTGTAGGAATATGATCCTGATAGGAAAGAAATATCTGTGGAACAGGCAAGACAATTGATAAAGAGTATTGGTATGATTATGATGCCTGACTGGGGTATCCAATCTATTTTTATTATTGATCAGATTAGGAAGCAAGAGGACCTAATGTTTAGAACTGAATTTGAAATTGGAGATGTAATAAGAGGATCAGGATTTAATCCTAAGTCAAAGACACTTGTTGCTTGGTCTTTGGCCCCTTCCACTCAAAAGCCCCACCTTCTAAATATCCAAGTAGAAAAGAAAGCTGATAGAATGATCTGGAACTTGCAGAACACAACTGACATGGAGATTGCCTCATTTTTTACTCAAGTTTCTTTCATGAATTTATCAAAAACAAAGGATTTGTCAAGAAGATACACAAAAACATATACCCAATTGATTGCATTGTCTAAAAAATATGAAGAGACACTAATGAAGAAGGGTGCTCTGGAGGAAGAGTTAGTGGAGTTGAAAGAAAAAATTGCAAATGAGCCCCCTCCAATACAGATTATAGAACAAGTACAAGAAATACCAGCTGATGTGACATAAAAAATGGAGGAATACACAGAGAAAATTGAAAAGCTTGAAAAGGAACAAAATGTCAAGGCTATCTCTGTTGTGTCAGGAATTCTAAAACACAGGATTAGTGTATTGAAGGACAAATTGATGGTTGTGCATGATTTGCACATTTCTTTGAAAGAGGCAAGCAAAACATCCTTTGAGGGTGTCACTTTTCTTGGACCTTTGTTCAATGTTTGGTCAGGAAGAAGTAGATTAATGGATAAGCTAGATACTGCAATGATGTATAGTGACGAGTTCCCTCCCAAGATCAGTGACACTAAAGACATGGTGGAGGTAATGAATGCAGCTTATGCATTTTTCATAGGGAAGGATGTGCTTATAAATGAAAATTTGCAGACATTTGGGGAAGGTTATAATAAATTGGTGCTTTCAATTTATGGTAGTAATGGAGATTTGAAATCGGTTTATGATTGGACCAACGAATTTGATTTGATTCTGGAGCAAGAAGAAATAATCAAGCATGTAAATGAACAGGTTGATGCTGATTTCCTTAACAGTCTGCTTGATTCACTGTTCAAGGTTGAGGTTGACCATGCAAAGTTTATTGTTGAGTCTAGGGCAGTTACAGATGCTAGATGGACAGATTCAGTTGCAAAGTTGGAAGAGGTAAAGGCATTCAATTGGCCAACAGACAAAGAGGTGGACAATTTGCAAGCCATGCTAAAGCCAAAGAAGAAATCTCAGGTTGAGTTTGCTACCCAAGATTCCTTACAGTAATCCTAAGCTTGTTGAATCCTCAGGTTGAGGTTGTCACTTTTATTGATCAAAGATGTTGAACTTGAAAACTCTTATATAGTTATAATAGCTCAACTGTTCAAGAATTTGATAAGTGCATAGTTGAATTGCATTGTGAATTTACTTTCTGATATCATTATGAATATAATATCAATATCGTTTGCAGTTTGAGCAATGCGATCTTCACATAATTGTCTTTGTGTTGAATTTATGTTTTCACTGTGAATTGAATGGTCAAGGGTTTTTCAGTTTACATATGAATCTAGGTTGCGTAACTGTATGTAATGGCATTATTCATAATTTCATTCCTATTTATCTGCAAATGAATCTTATTGAATTTTATTATCAAGTTGTCTTGAATTGTAAGTGACTCTATGCCCTAGGATAAGGCACTGGTCTGTTGTCTTGATGTTTTACTAATTATGTTGTATAATTGTATTCCTATCTAATAATCTATTGTGGTGTTTAATACTTTCATTCTTAATACTCTTATGATTTTATATGCTATTGATGTGTATGTAATATATATGGAGGTGTTCTATGACTGTCTATAATCCACCCACCAATTACAATGAGGTGAATCCTTAATTTTTTAATATGATTCCAGACTAACAGAAATTTTGCATTCCTGGGCATAGTAGGATTAGGAAGCATTAAATGAAAAATTACATACACCATAACAATGCAACAAATGAAAAAAGTTAAATCTCATGATTCTGATCATTTGAAAGAGATAGAATTATACACAAAATAAATTTATATTTAACTTCTTCAAGAACCTGCACAGACAAAGCTTGACACTAAATGCTTTTCATTTTCTCTATAAATGACTATACAACATACAACTTGCTCCCTTCACCTAGAGTCTAGAATCACTACTGGAACTAGAAAAGGAACCCTAATGACTATACAACTTGCAAAACTGCTTGAGCCATGCCATTATCACCCTGATGCCTTCATTTTGGATGGAATGTGAGATGTTACATTCTGTCCAAGTCCAACAGATCATTTCCAAATAGAGGAGGAAGCCTTCATGCTCAGGAACAGAGAAAATGGAAAGAGGAACTTGAGCCTTCATGCCCACGATCAGGGAAAGTGGAAACAAGAGCTTTAGGGTAAATGTAATCTGTTGGGGGGGGGGGTTGCAGCTTCCATGTTGTCACAAAGATGACTAGCTGCCACTCCCCACCCAAACAAATCCTTCTTTCATTCCTCTGCGGGCTCCTTCTTCAAACCCCTTGCCATCTTATGGTAGAGTAGAAGCAGAGGATGTGCCATGCTTGGCCCTTCTTGAAAAAAAGGCTTTCACACCCCCTCTAGCAATCCTTCTCATTTTCACAACCCCTCTAACAATAAACAAACTCACACAGAAGAAAACAAAAAAACACCCATCTGGTATCACAGAGCACACAACAAGTACAACTCCATGCACGATCCTGCTCAAACATCATCTTCCTTTCTGAAGGAAAAAACCACTCTCAGAAAATGAAAAAGGTTTATTTTCTCTTCTACCAATTAAGTCACCACTCCATTGTATTTATAACATTTTCACACTTCATTTGGTGATGCTCATTCTGCATTCATGTGAAAAATTATGATTTTGGTGGTTTTCAACATGACTGTAGACTCTAGATTCCTAGTAGTCATCATCATGCCTATCAAATCCACTACATCCTGCTAAGGCTCATCTATTGTGAATGATTTTGTTCTGATTTTATTCCTCCTTGATTGGACAAATTCTGCTTCAAAATCCCTGACTACAAGCAACCTGAGCTCTTATTTCTTAGAGAAATCCATGATCTCCCATCTCTAACTCAGAAGCTATCAAATCCTTTTATGCCTCTGAAACCATCGTCCTCGCTTGTCTAATCAACCTCAACTCAAGAGAAACCTTCAAACTAGTCCCTCAGGAACGAGTCAGCATCCAAGCCTTAAAAATTTTAGGTTGCGAGCTAGCGACTAGATAGTTTGTGGTTAAGTTTTATGGTTATCGCTAGCTCGTGAGGTAAAATGTTTGAAGACATGATCAAGCTGCGAGTTGGTGACAAGTTGGTTTGGGTTTACATCGCAAGGTCTCTAGCTTTTTGGGTGTTAGTGTTTTATGTTACCGAGCTGGAGATTGTTAGTGAAATTGCTTTGGTTGCGAGGTCTCAAATTGATCTGAGATAAACAGTTTTATGTTGGTGAGTACGTGAAAAGGGTTAAAGTTACCACAATCTCCAAGTCGCTAAGGTGACGAGGACTTAACATTTGTGGTCGAGAATTGGCGAGTGCCAGTTTAGTTTCCCTCAGTCGCTAGATCTCGAGGTTAAGAAGGCTTAGCATTTTTAGCTTGCGAGTTGGAGATAGAGAGAGTCGTAAGGGCTTGTTGCTAGGTCATGAGATTTTCTAAAGGGCAGTCTTCCAGGTAGAGAGTTGACGACTGTGTGCCACGTGTTTTAATTACTTAAAGTTAATATCTTAAAATCGCCAATATTTTTTTTTTATGGTTTGAAAATAGCTTGAAATCGCCAATATTTTATTTTTATGGTTTGAGAATAGCTTGAAATCGCCGATATTTTATTTTTATGGTTTGAAAATAGCATGAAATCGCCAATATTTTATTTTTATGGTTTGAAAATAGGTTGAAATCACCAATGCAAATATTTTTCTGGTTTTAAAAACATTACCATTTGCCCATGCAATTATTTTTTGGGTTTTAAAAATAGTACAATTCGCAAGGATTTTTCACAAACTTTGAGCAATCATGGCTAATTTGCCAATGGAGATTATTATTTTTCTCCGTAAACTACAAAAATTCGCCAGTAAAATTATTATTTTCCTCAGAATTATACAACTTTCACCAGGTTTTTACACCTTGTCCAAGGGGGGGGTTTCTTAAAGTTTTCCCTGTAGAGGACTAGAGGATTGAGGATGAAAGAATGTAAAAAGGATAATGATGATGAAGGGGGAGTGAATGAATTGGAGTCTCGAAGAGAAATGGATGAAATGAGATGAATTAACAAAATGAAGTGGATGGGATTTCTTGTTGTGTAGATGTGGAGAGAAAACCTAGTTTTGATTTTGCAACAGACTATCTACACCACTAACTATAGAAGTCAGGATGTTGTGAATATCTAATGCGTGGACTAGACTCTCAGAAAATAGGTATCTCAATGCACATAGGTTCGCAAACATTGATGATGGTGTAGATGCGATAATGTAGGATCATACAAGAGAAACCATAAAAAATGTCATACCACAAAAACTATGCCTCATTATACACCAACCAAGACATACCAGGATGTAGGATGACCAAGGCAGCCCTGAATAGGTATAGTCCTGGGACAAAAGATAAAAATCAAATTGAAAAGCTCAATCATGCAAACAAAATGCAGATGACCGATGGTTATCTCTTGCCAAGAGTAGGACATGGATCTGGATAGTTTGTCAAACATGAAAATGATACATCCCGATGGGTGTGTGATGGATTTGGATAAAATTTTCAGACATGGGAAGGATGCATCCTGATTGGCAGGGGTGATAGATTGATGGATGAAAAAAGACAAGTAGGTTGTGTGGGATCTACTAATGGGAAGATTGTAACTTGGATTTGGTTAACATGTCGCAGATGGGTGTTTAGATTACGCACAATTCAATATAAGTTGAAATAGATGGGAAAAGCTCAGTGTGATGGGGAAAGCTCAATGCAAATGGGATAAAGCTCAGTGTAAATGGGATAAAGCTCAGTTTGATTGGATAAATCTAAGTGTGAAAGGGATCATAAATGAGTTGGATAATATGGGAGGGGGATTAATGATTGAATAGTATTGGATGGGATGGGGAACATGATGGGATATGATGGGATTGGATTGTGGATATAGGCTAAATTGATTGAGACCAATGACAAGGGAGAACCAAGGCTTGGTAAAAGGATGGGTGGATGAAGAGACTAATTGGATAGGAGATGAAGGGATTAAGTAGATGGATGGTGATAGGTGATGATGAAAGATAGGAGAATGGAGATTCAAGTACTAAGTTGCAAAGGAGTGCAATGCCCCACATTAGAGGTAGTGGAATTAAGGATGGAAGGATGGTGGAAAAAGGATGAATGGGATGGAAGGATAGTGTGCAAGGGAAATGGATGGAGGAAAAATGTAGGCTTGTTTGTTCCAAAGAATGCATGGATATTATTTTTCCTCTAGCTTGGTCAATTTCAAAGGTTGGAATGAAGGATGAATTTGGATAGGATGAGGGAATTTATAGACCAACCTAAACATTCACTTCATCTACAAAATCTCATGGATGATCCATTTAACCAAGAGATGATGCACAAGATAATCAAGATCAATCCTATCATATTCCTTGATAATGTCATACAGTCTAGGGTAGGACTATCAGTTGAATTTGATAGGACCATAATTGATACACCCATGGCAGATTACTTCACCGATGGGCCCATCCTTAACACCTTACTCAATCCACAACCAAACACTTCCATAGCTCCAAGCACTACTAATCCTACCATCCCACCACTTGTGACATGTGTACCTTTGAGCAATAAAATCTAATACATCAACATAAGCATTCCACCTATTAGTATCACACCAATTTCACGCCCTCCAACCACTTCCTAGGCCACTGCATCTTCGTAGCAATTTATTGGTGGTAGAATTACACTAGTGTCTTCTTGTATCCCTTTCATCCCCAATTCCAACCACGGTTCCCGCCATATTCAATACCAAAACATTGACACATCCCAAGAGCCTATCCTAGCAAAGGAGCTTCAAGACATGAGGAATACGATCAAAACCCTAAAGTTAGGAACTAGCAAGAAGACATATACATTCAAAGAAAACTGTCCTTGCCTCTTTGATCCATCTCTCTTAGTAACCCTCTACCCACCTAGTTTTGAGATGCCCAAATTTGAAAAGTATAAGGGTAAGGGATATCCTAGGGATCACATTAGGGAATTTTGCATAGCCTTCTAGGAGGTCTCATATAGTGATCTTTATCTGAGGTGACTTTTCCCAAAGAGTTTGAGTGGACTTGCCCTTGCCTAGTTTTTCAGTTTGTCTCATGAATCAATCCCATCATTTCTAGACCTTATTAATATTTTTTGGCTCATTATGATTATAATATTAAAAATGATGCATCTATGATTGACCTATACAATACTAAGCAAATAAACATAGAAAATTTTACCAACTTTCTACAAAGGTGGTGCCATCTCATCAGAAAATTCCCTTGGGATATCCCAAAATCCTATCAAGTGGAGTTATTTCAATGCAACCTTGTACCTAAAATGTCTCATCCTTTGAGCTGCCAATGTCTAGAGAGTTTTGAAGATGTCACCAAGAAAGGGTTAGCCCTAGAGGGAGTCCTCCTTGAACAAGCTGTTCTTAAGCCCTACCAAAAATATTCCCTGGGGTCGTCGTATAATGATAAACCTAAGTATTTGTCCAAGAATAAACATTTTGTTAAAGATTGAGTGACTAATACCAAATGATTCCAATCCATAACCATACGATCCAATCTACCTAGCAAAAACAACCAATCAAACCCTCCATTCTTGGTCATCCATCCTGTCCAAACAATCCATCTTAGTGAGAGTACACCTCGCTTGTTGAGTCCATAGAGGTGGCATTTAAACAACTTGTCCAAGCCGATGCAGTGGTATTTCTTATGACCCATCCCTTTGATATGAATCAACCAAAACCCTAATGGTACAATGAAAATGAATATTATGATTACCATGGGGTCCAAGGTCATGCCACTAGAAAGTGCACGAGGCTTAAAAATTACATTCAAGACCTTATTGATAAGGGCGATATTTAAATTGCAGTCAAGAACACTAACACCAATGATAAATTCAAAATGTACCAAGACGCTTTCCCTAAATATGGAAAATACAAAGGTTCATCATCGCATACGGTTTCTCATGACTACACTAACACTATCATGGTATTTTACTCCCTCAGCAGTCGTATCGAGCCCTCAGAACACCATGTCAACACTATAACCATTTAAGGAGATGACTTCACACCTACGCCTCATAGAGAAAGGATAACTATGTAGGGTATCCCCACCTCTTCACCATCCAACAACCCACCTCCTAGAAAGATAGTCATTCAAGGAGCCTCTCCTTCAAATCCACCCCCTTCGAACAAATGCAATGTAACCACTAGAAGAGAAAGGGTAAGTATACAAGGTGCTTCAATTCCATCTTGTTTCTCCGCACCATCCACCTTATAATACAATATTCTTGATCACCCCAATAAGATGCTTGCACAAATATCTATCTTGGAGATCCTCAAAACTTCACCCATTCACAAGGAAGTCCTTGAGCAGACATTATTAGCCCCCCATGTTCTTGATAATATCAACATTGCCCAATTTCAAACCCTAATTGGTAACCTTTCCATGCAACATCATGTGGTCTTTTCTTCTAAAGATATTATGTCTGACAACCCATTACATAACAAATCCCTCTGATTTGAGGCCATTGTAAAAAAACAAAAAATCAAGAGGGTCCTTATAGATGGTGGATCCAGTTTGAACTTATGTACATATGAGTTAATCAAGTAGTTGGGAGTCTTCAAAGACCTTGCAGACCCTATAGAAAAAATCACAATCAAGGGATATGATGACATTGAATGATTTTCTAAAGGAACCATTAAACATTCCATTCCAAGTTGGCCCAACCACGGTGGACACAACATGTCAAGTCTCGCACCTTGATCTCCCCTACAACATCCTCCTGGGCTACCCATGGATCCATTCCATCCAAGCCGCCCCCTCCACCCACCATTAATGCTTAAAATTTCCATAGAATGGAAAAGAATTCACCAATCCTGTTGACTCACAACCTTTCCAATATTGCAAGTTGTTAGATGACAAATACATTCCCCATTGCCTACTTAATTATCTTGCTTCTACATCATCTACAACTCATCCCACTGATCCTTCAACCTCAAATCCTACTCCACCCAAGATCAAGGACAAAATAATTGACAAAGGATGTGGAGAGTATAGTTTGCAAAATAAACTCTATGTGGGGCACCTCCCTACATCTCCTAAATATATGGTAGACCTAAAGAAATTGAACTTTCGAAGAAACCAACCATTCAGTGCAAAAATAATACTTTCTAGTAGTGGGGTCCTCTAGATGTAGAAAACATGGAAACCTATGTAACCTTCTGTTTATATCAAGAAGAAGAAGATGATCCAACATATTCCTAGAGAGAAGTATCCTAAATATTTTGTTGTGGCAGACAAGATTGGATACAAAGGCCATGGTCTAGGACCTAACGAGTAAAGAAAAAGGGAGCCCATTGCACTCGTGTTATACATACACAATAGAGGCCTCGGTTACTCTCTCGTACCTAAGGTTATAATCATTGATGTTCAGATTTCCCAACCTTCTGATGTCGATGACTTCGATGAAGAGGATTTCTACAAAATGCCTTATGAGTATCTTAATGACTTTTTCTCCCAAACCCATATCATGACCATAACCCTATCCATTCTTGACAACCTCCCTCTTGTTTACCTTGAACTAATAGATAGGGACCAATAGGGACCTCTGATCATTGACATATGCATAGATGATAATGCCATCTTGACACTCTTAGAGATGCAAGACCTAGAGGATCACACAATAGTTCATGGCATTTAGCTACATCCAAATGCATACTCTGGCAATCAAGTTAACTCCCTTAGTCATAAAAGTGAAAATGAAAAGAAAAATAAAGAGTCCCTTGGTGAAAACCTCCATGAGGCACCCTTGGACAACAAAATAGTAAAAATAAAAGACATATCCTCTAGTTAAAAATTGCAAAAGGCACTAGAGGATGAGGGAATCAACTATTCGCTCATGGCACTTCCTCCTGATACATCATCCATTTTGATAGAAGAAATTGAAGAAGTCAAACTTGTCACTCTTGGAAATCCCAAGAACACATTCATGGAGAAAAAATTGAATGATCAAGAGCGACAAAATACCATAGCCTTCCTTCAAAACACAAAGCAGAACTTCGCTTGGTCCTACACAGAAATACTAGGATTGGACCTAGAGTTGGTAGTGCACCACATTATTGTATGTCATGATGCTAAACCTGTTAATAAGTTACAAAAGATGCATCTTAAAATTGCTCTATTGGTCAAAGCAGAGAGGAAGAAAATGCTAGATGTGGGATTCATCCATCCTATTGATTATCCACAATGGTTCTCAAACATAGTACTAGCTGGAAAGCCAGTTGAGGGCATTTTTATATGAAATGAGTTCAAAGATCTAGGATGCCTTTCCTCTACCAAAAATTGACATGATATTTGATCTCACGGCAAGATATGAGATGCTCTGCTTAATGGATGGCTTTTCAGGATATAACCAGATCAAGATCACGGTTGAAGACTAACATAAAATCTTGAACTTCTTTGTGGGGAACCTTTTTCTACCAAGTGATGCCCTTTGGGCTGAATAATTCCAGTGCAACTTATCAAAGGGTTATGACAATAATATTCCATGAACACCTGCACGACATTATGGAGTACTATGTAGATGATCTCCTTGGAAAATCCAAAACAAGAGAAGGACACATTGCAACATTGACAAAAATATTTGAATGCCTTAAAAAGTAAAAACTCAGATTAAACCCAAAGAAGTGTGTATTTGGGGTCACTTCTAGAAAGCTCCTTGGTTTCATAGTGTCTAGACATGGCATTGAAGTAGATCCTTCAAAAGTGAAGGCCATCATGGAAATGTATCCTCCTAGGAATCTCAAGAAATTGCATAGTTTACAAGGCAAAATTGAATCCATTTGGTGATTCATAAACCAGTTTGCTGAAAAATGCCACCCGTTTGCTCTTCTACTTTCAAAAGACACAAAGTTTTAGTGGGACTGTTTATGCCAAAAAGGATTTGACTTGCTCAAAGAATATCTTGCTTCTATGGTAGTCCTCATTCCTCCTATCCCAGATAGACTACTCCTCTTGTACAAAAGTTACACGAGGGGCACTCTTGTCACAAGTAGACAATAAAGGGAAAGAATGTGTCATCTACTATATAAGCCACATCTTAGTGGGCTATGAGATTAAGAATGCATCCATTGAGTGGGATTGTCTCGCCATAGTCTTTAGGACATAGAAGATTTGACACTATACGCTCAATAAAAAACCAAGCTCATTTGAAAAATTAATCCCTTGAAGTACCTCCTATAAAAGGCAGCTCTTATAGGTAGAATGGGAAAATGGGTTATGATACTCAATGAGCTTGACATTGAGTATGTAGACATAAAAGCGATCAAAGGATAAGTCATCACAGATTAGCCAACAAAAGAACCCATTAAAGCAAACCATCCCCTCATCATTAAATTCCCTGATGATGCCATAATGACATTTGCACATACCACTCCCTAGAAACTATATTTTGATGGTTTCTACACACAAGGATCGGGGGTAGGCATCTTGCTTGTCATCTCGCATGGAGACTACATTCCTAAGTCCTATAAATTGGTTTTTCCATGAACCAATAATATCTTTGAGTATGATGCCCTTATCACATGAATTTACATGGCCATCAAATGGAAAATCATGGACTTATGTGTCTATGGAAACTCTCAGTTAGTAATTTGGAAGATCAATGATGAGTATCAGATGAAAGACAACAAGTTTCTCCCATATCACTGCATGGTTGAAGACCTTAAACATCATTTTGTGCTTTAATCCATTTTGAGAAGATTCCCATAGAAATGAATAGATCTGCAAATGCCATGGCAATAATTGGATCTTTGCTGCAAATGCCCGAGAACAATACCAAATGTGAGTTCTTTGTTGAAATTCTCTTGGTGCCCACATACAATATGCTATAATCTGAAATGGTCTACAAACTTGTTGTCCCCAATTCTCCCTAGCATCAAGACACATACACCTACCTAAACAATCAAACCATCCCCTCCATATCTCACTAAAACCCAATGACATTCATTGATTGATCTTATCTCTACACTATCTTTGGTGACACCTTATTCTGAAGGCACTTTGATGGAACCCTCTAAGGTGTTTAGACAATGAAGAAGTTGAATGAGCCCTGTGAGAAGTACACGAAGGCATATGCGGAGCACACTCAAGTGGCCTCATCTTGGATAAAAAGATCCTCTAAATGGGTTACTATTGTCCTACTATTGTAACAAGAGGCCTATCATTATGTAAATAAATTCAAATTATGTGAGAAGCATGGTGAAAAGATACATGTGCCATCTCAAGCATTACAACCTTTCACCACACCTTGGCCCTTTGCACAGTAGGGGCTCGATTTGATTGGAAAAATCCAACCTACTTCCACCAATAGCCACAAAATCATCATCACTACCACCAAATATTTCACTATGTGGGTGGAAGCAATTCCACTTACTTATACCACATGCACACAAATAGAAAATTTTATCTTGAACTATTTCATCTATCAGTGTGGCATTCCAAAAGCCATTATTATAGACAATGAAAGACCTTTTAAGAATCTGGATGTCAAAGAATTGTGTCACAAATTTGGTATCCAACATCGCTTCTCCACCCTGTAATACCCATAGGAAAATGATCAAGATGAGGCTTCAAATAAAACCCTTATCTAAATCCTTAAGAAGGCAGTCAATGAAGTTGGCTGTGGTTGGCACTAGAAAATTCACCCTACCCTTTGGGCCTACAACACCAACATATGCACACCCATCGAAGCCACTCCATATTCTCTCCTCTTTCATTCCAAAGTTGTACTACCTCTTGATATCGAGCTTCCCTCACTAAGGATATCACTATAGAACATTCTTCCCAATGAAAAATATACTGGAAGTATTAAATGAATGATGCCTCAATGTTTTGAATCACCTCAGGTTTTATCAGATTCACCTTCATATTAGTTGCAACAATAAATTCAAGGTGTGATGTTTTGAATTTGGTAACCTTGTGCTTAAGGAAAATCATAGAAACCTACAAGACCGAGAAAAGAAAGGAAACTTTGAGCCTAATTGACTTGGACCCTGTGTTATCACTGCTAAATATGGCTCTGGAGCCTATCAATTGGCTACACCTAAAGGAGAACTATTGGATGAACCAATGAGTATCATCTATTTGAAGAGATTTTATGCCTAATCTTTAGGGAACCCAACTTTCAAAAATAAAAAATAAAAAAAACATAAAAATACAAAATAAATGAAAAATGCAAAATAAAAAAGAAAAGAAAAATCATTTCATCCATCACTGAAAACCACTCTATGACACTATGGGCAAGTACCTTGGTGAACACCTATTTTTAGGTGTCAAGGTAAATAAATCGAATCCTCCTTCTATTTGGATTCTTTTCACTCACCCATTCACTTACATTTCATTTTATCCAATCATCCCATTCCCTATCACAATTACATTTTATTCCAGTCCTATCCATTTCTGTAGGCACTCTTCGTCCTAGTCATGCACTTTCAACAGACACCACTTTCATACCATCACCACCTCCTCCCGCATGCAATAATGAGTTAGTCCATCACCATGAATAATGATATTCCCATCAAACTGAGCTTCCCCCCACAATCAAACTAATATTCCCACCCATCTTAGCTTATCTTGACTTGTGCATAATCCAAACACATATCCACAATGTATTAACCAAATCCAAGTAGAAATCCTCTTGACTAAGCATATCTCTTGAACAACTTATCTATTGCCTCCCATCAATCTACCTCATCATTTTGCCCATCAAGATGCATCCTTCCCATGTCTAGAAATGGATCCAAATCCATTTCCTACTCTTGGTAAGATATGTTTGTTGGTTACATGAGTCATTTGCTTGAATGATTTTTTCGCTTTGATTTTTTTTTCCTAGGACTATACCTATTCATGGCTACCTTGATCAGCCTATATCTTGGTACTTTGGATTGGTGTACATTGGGGCATGTTTTTTATGGTATGACATGTTTGATGGTTTCTCATGTCTGATCCAACAAGTATTGCATTCACTTTGGGTATGTTGGTATAGTTGTGTGGCCCATCCTTTGCATATTCCAATCAAGTCCCTGTAAAGGATTTGAGTGCATAAGGATGCCATCCAACTCATATATCTCATAAATCTGATCATATTGTAATATACGCTTGATACATTCAGATAACCTATTGTCTGAGAGTTTAGGCCATGCATTGGATATTCATTAGTAACATTCTGATTCCTATAATTAGTGATGTCAATAATCCTTTGCAACATCAAACCTAGGATTTCTCTCTGTATAATGCATAACAACAATCCCATCCTCTCCATTCATAAGCCTTCCATTCAAACCATCATATCCTCTTTTATTTTGTCTCCCCTTTTTCCTTGAGACTCCAGATTATCCACCTTCCTCATCCCTAATCTGTTCCCTTTCATCTTATGGTCCTCCTATCCATTTCAAGAGCACACCTATGTTCTTAGAATCCACATGTCCTCTCGAGGGGGAATACCACTACTTCCTCGTCATCCTTCCTAAACCCACTAGTGACTAGGGCATCATGCTACTAGTCCTTTTCTTTTTCTATCCACCGTGTTTAATTCTTCTTTGATATAAAATTAGTTCATGATACTATATCAAGAGGGGCAAAATGTATACACATAAAAATGATTAAATCAATATTTAATTAATTACCTTGCGTTGTAAAATTCATTAATTTAATCACGTTAGCCCTTTATTATCCATAAATTAATTAAATCATAATTAATTAATTATCCTCTTCCATCCATATAATTATTTTATTAATTAATTATATATGACTCATTTCTCTAAAGTTTGGTTTATTTCAATAAATCAAACTCAACCCTTAGGCAATATCTCAATCTCCCTCCTAATCCCAATTAATTAAATTAATTTGGTGATTCCTACAAACCCACATTTTAATCCCCTTCATTAAGATAGTTAACTTACGTCTAATACCTATTAACATTTATCCTATTTTTAAATGTTACACACCTACCCAAGTCCACATGTGACTCCCCTCATAAATGACTTGCATGCACAAGTCATTTTTACCTCTCCACCTCACCTTTAATCCATAGTTTCTCACACATGTGTGAGAATACTCTTCCCCATGGAGCCACCCTACAACTTTCCCTTTTGGTCCACATGTCATATCCCGCCTTCCTATAGCCCTTACACTTTGTTAAAAGTGTTTCCACTTGCTAGCCTCATGGTCTTTCCAAGACGTGTTCACACATGTGTGAGAACACTTTTCCCTCTTCCCAAAGCTCACCCCTTCTGACACTTGTCACAAGGCTATGAGTCCAATCCAACTCATCTCCTCACCTTCAATCTCAACCCTTCATTTAACTTCCAATATTGACCATCCATTTCAAATCCTCAATTCATATAAATTAGAGTCCTCTCCCTTTGAAAATCATCCACTTCCATTGCATTCTTATGATATCAATTTGATTGCATAATCACCCCGTCTTCAATCTCTATCCATTATCATACTCCACTTACTATGTCAAAATCTACATCAATCAATCTATCCTTTGTTATGCAAATGTGAGAGCTATCCACATTCACTACTCCAACCATCATCTCAAAATCTTCATTCATCAATCTTGCATGCAATTGGATCGTGAAGAGGAGGAGGGCAAGGAAGATTGAATGGCATTGGGAGCATCATAAGGGAAGTAAAATGTTTTAAAGTATTTATATTTCCCTTATATGTTTCATATGATAAATCTTTCTTGGCATGCTATTAAATGATGTCAATTCATGTTGATTTATGTTGATTACTAGCACTCCATTTTAGTAGCATTACAAGAAGAGCACAATTATGTACAAAATTATTTAGTAGAAAAGAAATGAACCCAGTCTTGGAGTTGTTAGGGGTTGATAATAAGAAAAAATCATCCGATAAATTAGTAAAAAAGACAAGAATTGAAAACTTGCAATAAATACTGAAATGTATTGATGTCATGAGTTGAAGTAGTGATTTCAGTGTTGCACGTAGAGCATTGATGACTGTAATTACTAGTAAGAAATTATCACATAAAATAAAATTTCATGAAATTGTCAAATTACTAAATTTATCTAAGAGAACTATTCAACGATATATCAAGAAGATAAACATGTTCGACGAAAATATTGAACATAATTGGGTAAATATTTTTAGGGTTCCTCAAAAAGAGATAATTTTTGAAGATGTAAAAAGACATGTAATTTGATATTGGACCGACCACTCTCATGTTTCTTTCAATACAAGGGACACTATACAAATGAAAGATAAAGATGGTACAAATAATTCACATCCAAAACATTTTATAGATACAACACAAAGTGAAAGTTTTCAAACATTCAAGCAAAAAATTTTAGAGGTGAAGATTTGTCAAAGGATATTTGAAAGACTATGATCATGTTTTGTACGTATAAATAAAGTATGTGAAAAATGTTGTCGAAATCATGTTGAATTTCATCTACACCTAGAGTCATATAAAAAAGCTATGGTAGTAATTCATCTAAATTTCTCCATCCCTAGAAGTACAACACAATTTGTGAAGTCTATTTTATGTGAAAAAATAGAAGATTTGAATGAGTTCAATGTATAGTGCATAAAAAATACATGCAATGATTGTGGAGATTTGAAGAAATTTGTATAGTTTGGGAATATTGATCATTCAATGCAAGTAATGTGGAAGATATTTGAGTATGAAACATACTAAACAAAGTTAGGAGTTGAGTCCAAAAAAATAATATTGAAAGAGAGTGAATTGTCTTACAATGCATTTATGAATAAATTTCATAATATCATATATCCACATATCCAACATTTTCATGGTGCACGATGGAAAGAAAAATAATTTTGTGACTCAAAAAATTGCTTTCCACTATGTTGTATCCTCTTGATTGTAGATTTCTTTGAGAATTATACATTTAGTCCTCAGAGTGAGATTCAAAGTCAATATTATCATTCTGATCAAGTTAGAATATTTGTACAAGTTTTCTATAGACATGTCATGTTTGATGTGGATGGTGCAGAAAGTAGCGAAGATGAACACATTATTATTAAAGAGGTTCATTTTTATATCAATGATGATACGGGTCATGATATGAGCTATGTAGCCCATTGTTTCAGAATGTTTTTCGAGGATATGTACCACTGTGGGATAAATACTAAACAACATTAGATTTGGTCTGATGGATGTGTTGGTAAGTACATATTGATTTCAATTTTTTTGACCTTTTAATCAAAGTTTGAATTGAAAATTTAAAGGTACATTCATTTATGGATTTCTTTTTAACATCATAGGACAATTTAAATTTGCAAAAGCATTGAATTGGTTATCACAACAACATGCTAGATGTAACATAAAGTTTTTTTGAAACTTTTTCGAGAGTGGGCATGGAAAGGGAGAGCATGATGGAGCAAGAGGATGTGTGAAGTGTGCGCTTCTCCAACATGAACTTGCAGGTACATGTTCAACAAATTCAAAAATTTATATTTTTAAAAAATTATTGCACATATGCACACATTTTCTTGTCTTCCATGGTAATTATTGATAGATCTAAATATATACATGTATACTTAGTTTTAAATATCAATTTTTACTTATCTTATGGGCCCAATTTACTAAAATGTACTTACATGTAACACCATATGAAATCCAAATCAAATTATTGAATGGTGCAAAAGTCATTTTGGTGCTCATGACATAATATACAACAAATTTTTTTTTTTGGAAGTTAAAGGTACACACATGTGTTAATGTATCTATGTTGAGTACGTTTAATTTAAATTATCTTGACTAAATAATTTTGTTTTCAAATGTTCAAACAAATATTGATCAATCAAATCCTTTTAGTTGTAAAACAATTATTGGTATTAGAAGTTTGCATCAAGTCATGACTACATGATAGATCAAGCCTCTTGTAATTCAAGTGAGAGAAATCATGTTTTTGTGTTGAGTTCATTGAGAATAATGCAAATACTCTACAATGTGAGAACATTAGAGATGGATATGTTTCACAATGGGAAATGAAACAATTAGTTGCAATGCCTCCTTATGACAATAGTGACATTGTAAATACTCATGAACCTCTATATTCCACTAATTACGAACATGTATATGATTTAATTGTTATAGGTACGTGTATTTTATTTAAAAATACAAAATTAAATTTTATTTAATTTATTAATTAAATTTTAATTGTTTACAAACTATCAAATTTATAAAAACTACTTGTAATTTGTGGTCTACAGGTGATATTTTTGTTGTGGATTTAGATCATGACAATACAAAAGTTGTAAATTATTATCTACTAAGATGCACACAACCAAGATGCAAATTGGCACAATCAATGAAAGATGTTGATGGGCAACAATATCCCACTAGATCAATCATTGTTGAAGGCACCTATTATCAACAAACAAATATAGATAAAAATGGTGTGACATTTATTGACTACATGCTAGGCCAAAAAGTTCTACATTATAGTCACTTAGTTTAGCAGCAAGATTACATTTGGAAACTTTACCAAAAAGAGGTTGTGGCCAACAAAGGTGGAGGTTTCCTATTGAAGATCATGAAAGGATCTTAGCGATAATAAAAGATAGAGATGATCCATATTATATGTACCAAGAGCTTTAAGTTTTTTGAAAGTAAGTTTGAACTCATATTTTTTAGGACCATATATAAATTTGCATATTTATTTGTTTGGATGATTAAATTGTGATGTTTATGCTTGTACTATTGTAATGTTTTAGATACACTATTTTCACTATAGATACACTATTTTCACTATGTTGTTATAAGCGATGTTGATGTTTGTATTTAGTTCATCCTAGTGTATTGTTATCATATTTATAGTGATAACAATACACTAGGATGAACTATTCAATCCTCATTGATCATATACTTGTCTTTTGTGGGATTGTGGTAACCCTTATCTTGTCTATTGTGGGATTGTGGTAACCCTTATGACACCATGATGATTGTGTTCTCCTCCATAAAAATATTCCTTATGATTGAAAATATCGCGGTTTTAGTCATAAGAGAGTTCAAATATCTAAAAAGTTTGATAATTGGTGTTTAAATTATCTTATTTAATGTTTTAATAAAAGTGTGATAATTGGTGTTTAAACTATCTTATTTAGTGTTTTAATACTTTTCCATTTCGTGAAGACTTATTGCAATTTAAATTCAATGCAAAAAAGAGATATTTATGCAATGTGATACTTCAAAATTTGCATGGTTGTTTGAAATTATTTTTTATTTTAAACCTATCAAGTTTATAAGACCATAAGATCCATTCATTTAACTTGGATGGCATATCAGTTAGAAAATGAAGTAATACAAAGATCAAGCCTCGCATTTCACTTTAATAGAGTAAAATTCAACCCAAAATGTGAGCAATTCATTACATCAACTAGATCGAGTTTCTTCATGAAGTAAATTGGTATTTAAAGTAACCTGCAAAATATGATAAAGTTGTTAGGCTCACTTTGATAGTGTCCAAACAAATGATCCCTTCTAGAAAAAACCATTCAATGCAAAATTCAAATGAAGCAGTCACTTCTTGCAGAGAAACTAAATCTTTAGAAGAAAAAGAACAAAGAACAACAAACATTTACTTTTATGGATATTTCAACAAAAATGAAAATGTTTAACAATAATCTAAGAACATGAATCTCAATAGATCTCAGTAAGTTAGAAAATACATGCCTACCTCATACCATGTAGCATGATGTAGTAGGAAACAAAAAGGAACTTCAAGTTTAATCCACACAATATCAACTACATAAAAATTTAATCACATTTCAAATTAAATACAGAACAAGTGACATTACAATTAAAAAATCAACATGTGCAAATTGAGCTCTAGATGGATCTGTTTTTCTTAAAATATACCTAAGTTGTGTGATGATGAATAGGATCAGCAATAGATCACAAATCTCCAAATCCCACCACAAAAGGAGTCTAATTTATATATATTCAAAATTTAAATTAAATTAGAACAATTGAACAATGAATCTAGTCTTAAAACTTAAACATGTGATATAGATAGAATTTAAAAAAAAATTAAAATATCTAGAAATTTATACTTGATTCGTAGCCCCAAGGCCCTCCCAACCTTGCTCAGCTCAAAAGATAACATGGAAAAATCAACATCTGTGTCAAATAGCAGAGTTCCATACATGCCTTGAGGGACTCCAATATCAGGTGTAGTAGCTTGATCAAGCAATATGTGGCGAATGGGAGTTGCAACATCATGATGCATATGTAGGGGAGGTTGTAGGAACATGCAACACCATATGATGATGAGGATCGAGTGTACGATGAAGGGTTCTAGGACATACTAGAATATCCCCATATCCCACTACACCCCAAGAAGATTTGCCATTGTCACTCCTAAATCGTCTACAAAGACATCGTCTCACATGTGTTGATACACACTCAAAAGGGATGGCATACTCCTTGGAAATAAATTGATATGAATCTAATAGGAGGCTCATGAGGCATGCAATCATATGACACATAATATAAAAATTAATTATATGTGTAATATCAAAAGGAGTAGGTAAATCAACATGGATGCAAGGATTAGAACCAATAGATGTAACATTAGTAGGCTCATGAAGGTTACTACATGAACGTAATAAATATATCCTAACATGATCAGATGTCAACTGATCAAAAACATGTCTCATATAGTATCATTGATTGTGGCATCTATTGCATGTGATAGATCTAAGCATTTGGAAGAACCAAAAGGTTTGGACCAACTAGTGCTTTCTTATTAACAAGCAATGGCAAATCACCTCATCTAAACTCAAGTTTGTTAGAAAACTTGCCCCTACCTTGCCCTTCATATTGGGGAATAGATGTATAATCTATATCTAAATGTAAATGAAACTCTTCATATAATTGTTTGTAGAAATAAAGAGGCAACTTGTCCTTTTGAGGCCATCTATAATGAGTTGCAAGCCATGTAGGATATATAAATGGTGTCATAACATCTAAATCTACCTTTCCCCTGATAATGTGGGAACATACTATGAACATTATCTATAGAAACCCGATGAGAGATGACATTCCATCCTGTGACACTAGTAACACTATGGGAAAGAGAAGCATAAAAAGCATTGATGCTTATATCATCATAGGGATTATATGATCAAATAGTGTCAATCATATGTAGAATCTCATCCCTAATAGAAAGTGACTTATCTTTATTAGGTATGATAGGGGTGTTATGCAGTGTTTGGTCAAGTTGTTGTATAGTGTAAGGAAGTTATGTAACAAAACAACTTCATACACTAACCTTGAGAGGAGGGTAATGCAAAAAAATTTGCAAATCGTTATAATAGTTACAGAAACTTAACAAAAATAGACATAATAACATTCATACCACAACACAGTGATTTACGTGAGGAAAACCCTTTCAGGAGAAAAACCCCACACTCCAAAAGCCACCGAATATATTATTCAACAATAAAAAGCATATTACAATATACTTGTAGAGAACTATCTTCTCAGGGGTACCACTAATCAGAGATTAAGAGGTAACTCAATAGCCATAAGACTCTTACACACAACCTCTATCTCATGCACCTCATATATAGGAGATACAATACAAAAATCCATCAAACGGTATTAAAAATGTTGGCATTATCTGAACTGGTATGAGGACATAATAACATTGTATGTTGGCATTGATGTCAGTATGCTGAAGAGGTGAGAATCAGTATAACACTATGAGCCGACATTTGTGCCAAAGTGAAGCAGTATGTTTGTTCAAGGTGAATCGGTATATGGTTATGGGAACCAACACATAGAAGCATTGTATGACTACCGGTTGGTAGTCTCAACTTTAGGGTTTCCGGTTGAAGTGCTTCAAGCCTGTGTGGCTCAACCGGTGACTTTGTGTGATGAGTTAGCATGGTAACAAAGAATAGATCGTGTTGCCACGTAAGCCTTGTGCGTGTGAAGGATCTTGTATGAAGGAGATTGTTCCTATCTACCTTGGGAATGTGCGAAGTTTGTAAAATGGTGATAATGTGTGATGGGTTATCAACCGCCATGAAATCGTTGGAAATGGATGATGGAGAATGTCTAGAGATTGGATCAAGAACTGTTGCATTTAATGCAATGTGCTCAATGGTTAGGATTGAACTGTTTGAATTCCTTAACCTAACAGGTTTAGGGTTTAGGGTTTATACTACTGACCTATCTGTTTTCCTATAAGGTCGATGTTGTGTCTCTTTCTAAGGTTGTTGGCAAAAGTTGTGTGTGTGTATCCAAGAGAAGGGATACGTGATTCTTGCCAGAGCAAAAGGAGAGAAGTGATTCCTGCAGAGTGTAAGTGCAGAAGGTGAAGAGGAGCTTAAGTGGATCTACATTGGCATTGAGTGTTGTTACCAGATCATTGTAATACCTGTTAATCTCTAACCACCTCAACAATTGGAAAATCCCTTAACAAGGTAGCTTTAACCGGCTTGCTGTAAATCCTTTAACAAGGTGACTCAAAATAATTGAGTTCTTGAAATCCTCTAACAAGGTAACCTTTAACAGGGTTTAACCCTTAACCGAGTATTCTTGCCATCCCTTAACTAGGTGATCCCTAACATGATCGATTCCTAATAGAACCTATTGTATCAGTCTTTAACCGGACAAGGCTCCTAACAGAGCGGACTTCTAAAGAGTTCAAAAACAAGCTTGTGGGTATTCATCCCCACCGTGGTTTTTCCCTATTGGGTTTCCACATGAAAAATATGTGTGTCATGTGTGATGTCTTCTTCATGTGATGCTTTGTTGTTTTCTATCAAGCGGTGAATTATGTTGATCTAGTTACTCATATGTATATCTTTGATGGTAGATTACTTGTTCATGTATAAGGGTGAAATGGAAATGAAGTGTTAGAGTATATGAGAAGATAGGTATTAACCGGTTTATGCTTGTCTCGGTTATTCTAGGTTTTTGCCGGTTGTACCCTGTTTTAGGACCTACGCTATTGTTTATTTGTCAATGCACAATGTCTGCTGACAAACCAGTTTTAAGAGTGTGTTTTTGTCTGTACTGATTCACCCCCCCCTCTCAGTACCAGTTTGGTACTATTCTTCCATCATTGAGTTATCAATTGGTATCAGAGCATCCTCTAGGTCCTCTGTGTTATAAGCTTAACCACTTGAGGTAAAGATACCAGTCTAATGATGAAGAGGGAAGGTCCAAAGTTTAACAGAGAAAATTTTAGTATATGGAAAGACAGAATGAAGATATACATCAAAAGCATGGGTGCTCAACACTGGAGCTATGTTGAGAATGCCTATGTTGCCCCTACTGGTACTCTCACCGATCACCAAAAGAGAGAGATACAGGAGAATGGGCAAGTCATGGAAGCCCTAATTAGTAGTTTATCTGACATTGAGTTTATTGATGTCCAAGATAAGGAAAATCCCAAAGAGGTATGGGATACTCTTGAAAATATCTATGGCGGTGATGAGCATGTAAAACAAGCTAAGGAAGAAAGCCTTAGAGGGAAGTTTGAAGATATGTGGATGGTTGAAGGTGAGACCATTCAATAGTATGGAATAAGAATCAAAACCGTTGTTGGAGATATCAAGAGTGCAGGTGGTAAAATAGAAGATTACACTATGGTAAGCAAAGTCTTGAGATCCCTATTGCCGGTCTATTCAATAAGGGTTGCTGCTATTAGGGAGCTGAGATCAATAGACAAGACTAAGGTATCCTTAGACTCCATCATTGCAAAGTTGATAGCCTATGAGCTAAATAGTTTTGAAGGCAGTGTTCAAAGGACTAAATCAACTTTTAAAGCTTTTGCAGTACCATCTAGAAAAAGAAAAGAAGCTAGCACTAGTGATGAACCAAGACAGAGTAGAGAAATGGATGATGAGGAGATTTTGATGGCATTTGAAGCTCTCCTTGCCAGGAAACTTCCTAAAGGAACCGGAAAATATAGAGGTAAGCTACCTTTGAAATTATTTTCTTGTAACCGGATAGGACATATTGCTATAAACTGTCCTAATGGCGACAACAAGGACAAACCGGAAAGGTTCAAGAAATTCAAAGGAGGAAACTGGAGAAACAGTTTTGTGGCAGTTGATGAAGGTGTCACAGATGAGGAGTCAAAGTATGAAGAAAATGAAGATATTGTGTTTGTTGCTGACAAGGAAGATGTGTCAAGCAAGAAGGCTCTTGTCTCCTGGTTTGATAATTCCAATGAGTGGATCATTGATAGTGGCTATTCTCACCATATGACTGGTGACCAGAGCAAGTTTCTATCCTTGGAAGAGTATGATGGTGGTGTGGTTCGCTTTGGCAATGATGCACAATGCATGGTCAAAGGCAGAGGGTCCATCTCTCTTAATGGAAAGAGTAGTGCTGACAATTTGTATTGGGTTGATGGTCTCAGACACAACCTTCTGAGTGTTGCCCAGCTGAATGACAGTGGCCTCATTCTAGAATTCAAGAATGGAGTTTGCAGAATCAAAGGAAAGAATGGTGAATTGGTGGCCACCAGCATGCAAACCAAAGGTAACCTATTTCAGTTGAATGCAAATATAAGTACATGTCTTATGGCTAAATTTGATGATAGCTGGATATGGCATAGGAGACTTTGCCATGAAAACTTTGATAACATTGTGAAGGCTAGTAAGATCAAGGCAGTTAGAGGGTTGTCGGTGCTAAGAAAACCGGATAATACCTTGTGCAGAGAGTGTCAATTGGGGAAAATGTCTTCCTCAACCTTTAAAGGTAAATCTTTCACTGCTGACAACTTTCTTGATCTTGTGCATACTGATTTGTGTGGTCCTATGAAAACTAGAAGTGTGCAAGGTGATAGGTACTTCATGATTCTCATTGATGACTGCTCAAGAATGATGTGGGTCACATTCTTGAAAGACAAGTCTGAAGCCTTTGTAAAGTTCAAAGATTTCAGAGCATTAGTGGAGAAGGAAAGAGGTAAAAGGATCAAGTGCCTGAGAACTGATCAAGGAGGGGAATTCACTTCCAGTGAATTCAACAAGTATTGTGAAGAACATGGCATCAAGAGGCAGCTGTCTGCCCCCCGGACTCCATAGCAGAATGGCCTAGTAGAGAGGAATAATTGGATTGTGGTTGAAGCAGCTAGAACCATGTTAATTCAAGGAAAGGTAGCTCACACCTTTTGGAGAGAAGTGGTGAGCACTGCAATCTACACAATGAACCGGGTACTCATCAAGAAAGGTAAGGATAAAACTCCTTATGAGTATTTGACCGGTAAGACACCTGTGGTTAGCTACTTTAGAGTGTTTGGTAGCAAATGTTACATCAAGAGGAGTAAGCACCAGAGCAAATTTGATGCGAAATGTGATGAGGGAATATTCCTAGGATATTCCACCAAGAGCAAAGCTTTCAAGTGTTTCAACAATAGGACTCAGAGAATTATGGAAAGCATCAATGTAAGAGTTGATGAAACCTCTGAGAAAATTGAGGAAACCGGTAGTGAGCAAGCGGTAAATGAACCAATTGTAACCTTCTAGGAATCGGTTGTCAGTCAACCAAGTACCAGTAACAGTGTTCCTACACTGGTAGATGTAGATGCTGATACTGATGGAGATGAGGATGAAGAATAAAAGCAAGAGGAATCCATTAAGACCATTCCTTGGTATGTCAAGCTGAATCATGATCCTAAGTAGATCATAGGAGATGAGGATGCAGGAATCCTTACAAGAAGAAAGGTTAGAGAAAACTCATGTATGATCTCTGAATTTGAGCCTAAATCATTCAAAGAGGCCCATAAAGATGAAGACTGGATCAAGGCAATGGAAGAGGAACTTGACCAGATAGAGAAAAATGGTACATGGTCTTTGGTACCCAGACCAGAGCATAAAAATGTCATTGGTACCAAATGGGTTTTCAGAAATAAGTTGAATGAGGATGGCATAAATTAGGAACAAAGCCAAATTGGTGTGCAAAGGATGTGCTCAAGAAGAAGGAGAAGACTATGGAGAAACGTTTGCTTCTGTAGCCAGATTGGAAGGAGTCTGTATGCTTCTTGCATATGCAGCATTCAAAGGTTTCAAAGTATATAAAATGGATGTAAAATTTGCATTCCTAAATGGTTTACTTGAAGAGGAGGTGTATATTGAGCAACCAGATGGGTTTTCCCTATCTGAAGATAGTGACATGGTCTGTAGGCTACATAAAGCCTTATATGGACTAAAGCAGGCACCTAGAACATGGTATGAACGTCTACATTCCCATCTTGTGAAGATTGGATTTGAGAGAACAAGTGAAGATAGTAATATCTACTTGAAGTCTGAAGGAGATCAGATTTTGATCTATGAGATATTTGTTGATGACATTATCTTTGGTGAAGATGACAAGATAAGTCATGAGTTTGCAGATGAGATGAAGAAAGAGTTTGAAATGTCACTCATAGGGGAGATTAAATTCTTTGTTGGACTGCAGATCCAGCAGATGAAGGATGGAATCTTTATCACTCAGTCCAAGTATGTCAAAGAGGTGTTGAAGACCTTTGGCATGGAAGATAGCAAACCGATTGGTACTCCGATGGTGACCGGTTGTAAACTATCCAAAGATGATGACTTAGAATTGGTTGATGAGAAGGAATGTCGACCAATGATTGGTAAGTTACATTATGTAGTGCATAGCAGACCGGGTATTGCACATGCAGTTGGCATTACTGCAAAATTCTAGAAAAGCCCAAGAGAATCTCACTTGGTTGCAGTCAAGCGGATTCTTAGGTATATGAAGGGAACTGTTGACTATGGATTGTGGTATCCTTATAGCAAGGATTTCAACTTGAAAGTATACACAAATGCTGATTGGGCAGGCAATATAGATGACTGGAAAAGCACAACCGATGGTGCATTCTTTCTCAGTGGTAGACTGGTCTCATGGATGAGTAAGAAGTAGAGTTGTATCTCTCAGTCTACAGTGGAAGCAGAGTATGTTGCAGCTTTCATGAACTGCACTCAGACAATTTGGATGAAGCATGTATTAAATGGCTTCAAAGTTCCTGTATCTAAACCGGTAAGTATATTTTGTGACAATACTAGTGCAATTAATATCTCCAAGAATCCGGTTTTACATTCTAGAACCAAGCACTTTGAGCTTAAGTATCATTTCTTGAGGGAAAAGGTTCAGAACAAAGAGATTACACTGGAACATGTTTCCAGTCAAGAGAAATTAGCAGACATATTCACCAAGCCTCTCCCAAAGGCTACATTTATGTACTTAAGGGGTGAATTATGGGTGTTGCCCTTTCAAGAGGTAAACTAAAGATATATGCTCCACATCAGTCAGGTATTGCATAGTCAAATTTTTCTTCAGGATTGATGTGTTGAAGGATGTTACTCCTCAGGGGGAGCAACATAATGGAATAGGGAAGCTTGTACCTCCACTTTGGCATTATTGTCAAAGGGGGAGAAGATGTGAAGCAGAGAAGATATCTGCAGAAATTGGGGGAGAAGATGTTAAGCGAAGAGATATCTTTGTATATTGCCATCAATGCCAAAGGGGGAGATTGTTGGCATTATGTGAACCGGTATGAGGACATAACAACATTGTATGTTGTCATTGATGTCAATATGCTAAAGAGGTGAGAAATGGCATGTATGAGAACCGGTATAACACTGTGAACCAACATTTGTGCCAAAGTGAAGTGGTATGTTTGTTCAAGGTGAACCGACATATGGTTATGGGAATCGACACATGGAAGCATTGTATGACTACCAGTTGGTAGTCTCAACTTCAAGGTTTTCGATTGAAGTGCTTCAAGCCTATGTGGCTCAACCGGTGACTTTGTGTGATGAGTTAGCATGATAATGGAGAATAGATCGTGTTGCCAAGTAAGCCTTGTGTGCGTGAAGGGTCTTGCATGAAGGAGATTGTTCCTATCTACCTTGGGAATGTGCGAAGTCTGCAAAACGGTGATAATGTGTGATGGGTTATCAGCCACCATGAAATTGGTGGAAATGGACGATGGAGAATGTCTTGAGATTGGATCAAGAACTGTTGCATTTAATGTAGTGTGCTCAACGGTCAGGATTGAACCGTTTGAATTCCTTAACCTAACAGGTTTAGGGTTTATACTACCGACCTATCTGTTTTCCTATAAGGTCGATGTTGTGTCTCTTTCTGAGGTTGTTGGAAAAAGTTGTGTGTGTGTATCCAAGAGAAGGGATACATGATTCTTTCTAGACCAGAATGAGAGAAGTGATACCTGTAGAGTGTAAGTGCAGAAGGTGAAGAGGAGCTTAAGCGGATCTGCATTGGCATTGAGTGTTGTTACCAGATCATTGTAATACCTGTTGATCTCTAACACCTCAACAGTTGGAAAATCCCTTAACAAGGTAGCTTTAACCGATTTGCTGTAAATCCTTTAACAAGGTGACTCAAAACAATTGAGTTCTTGAAATCCTCTAACAAGGTAACCTTTAACAGGGTTTAACCCTTAACCGGGTATTCTTACCATCCCTTAACTAGGTGATCCCTAACAAGATCGATTCCTATCAGAACCTATTGTATCAGTCTTTAACCGGACAAGGCTCCTAACAGAGCGGACTTCTAAAGAGTTCAAAAACAAGCTTGTGGGTATTCATCCCCATCGTGGTTTTTCCCTATTGGGTTTCCACATGAAAAATATGTGTGTCATCTGCGATGTCTTCTTCATGTGATACTTTGTTGTTTTCTGTCAAGCGATGAATCATGTTGATCTAGTTGCTCATATGTATATCTTTGATGGTAGATTACTTGTTCATGTACTAGGGTGAAATGGAAATGAAGTGTTTGAGTATATGAGAAGATAGGTATTAACCGGTTTATGCTTGTCTTAGTTATTTTGGGTTTTTGTTGGTTGTACTCTATTTTAGGACCTGTGCTACTGTTTATCTGTCAATGCACAGTGTCTACTGACAAACCAATTTTAAGAGTGTGTTTTTGTCTGTACTGTTTCACGCCCCCTCTCAGTACCGGTTTGGTACTATTCTTCCATCATTGAGTTATAAAAAAAACCATGGGCCAAAACCACCCAATAAAGTATAGCCAACATTATCTCTAATTCAGATGCTCGATGACATGTTAAAACACACATCAACACCTGTCCCTCTCTTTTACGGCTCACTTATGTGTCTGATTATTTTATATTTCTTATTTGAGGAGTCCAAACTTCTGGAGGCCATAACTTGTGAACCGTGTGTCCGATTGACAAACTGTTTGAAGCATCAAAAAGATCACAAAGCTATCTATCACCTCGTAAAATTCTATTCCATTTATGCCCACTTTTTAGGGTATTTTGGAGGGTCTAAAGCTCCCAAAATTAAGTTTAAACCTTTCATTACACCCCTCCAAAATGAAAACTTTAATATCTTCAAAACTAGTTGTGATCTTGCGACGAAAATTTACCAATATGCTTATCTAGCCAACTAGAAGCTTTGGGAAGAATTTCACACCATTTCATGCTCAAATAAAAACTTACTATAAATAGTAACCACATGTAAATGCAAGTTGAGACACCATTTTCCCAACATTCTCCCACTTGTCGAATACCTTGCAAGAGAAAAGGGAGTATCAACACAATAGATCAATTGCTAGGGGAAATGAAGCCCATAGACTTAGAACACCATCTAAACTTGAGGTGCTTATAGCCTTTGTTAAAGAATTTGCAATATTCATCAAAGTTTCTACCTTAACCAACTTCACCCTGCCAACTTTTATCATATCTTTGACAAAATTATACTGAAGATCAATGTGTTTGGTTCGAGCATGAAATGTCGGGTTCTTAGCGAGGCAGATTGCACTTTGAATGTCACAATAAACTGCCACTGCTCCTTGTTTTATTTCAATATCTGAACATAGTCTCTTAAGACAAATGGTTTCTTATAAGCATGAGTAGCTTCCATATACTCTGCTTCAGTAGTGGACAAAGCAACCACAGCCTGTCACTTACTCATTCAACTAATTGCACCACCAAATAAAGTAAACACATAAGAACTAGTGGATCTTATGCTATCAATATCACCTGCCCAGTCTAAATCCACATAACAATGAATATCAAGGGAAGTCATTTCTCCAACCAAATTACCAAGATAACACAAAGAATACTTAGAGGTACCCTTCAAATATTTGAAGACTCTTTTGACTACATCCTAATGAACTTTACTAGGATTAGACATATATCGGGAAAGAACTCCCACTACTTGCGCAATATCTGGCCTAGTACACACCATAACATACATCAAACTTCCAACTACACTCTGGTAAGGCACACTTCTCATGTCTTCCATTTCTGATGGGGATGTAGGACAATCTGCAACAGATAATGGTCTACAATCCTGCATGTTGAACCTCTGCAAAACTGAATTTACCTCTGCAAAACTGAATTTACATACTTACTCTGGCCTAGCCATAGCTTTTTGCTCACTCTATCTCTTCTAATTTCCATCCCAAGAATGTGCTTTGCTACACCAAGATATTTTATTTCAAATTTAGCAGCAAGCTAAGACTTTAGTTTTGAAATCATACCTTTCCCTTTACCAATGAATAACATAACATCAATATACAATGCAATGTACATGAAATGATTACCATCAGATTTACAATAAACACAATGATCTGATTTAGAACGCTCAAATCCCAAAATCAACACATATGTATCAAATTTTGGTTACTACATCCTAGGACTTTGTATGAGGCCATATAAATATTTCTTTAATTTACAGATCAAATTATTTGTAGCTTTCACTACATAGTGATCTGGCTGTGTCATATAAATATCCTCCTCCAAATCACCATGAAGAAAAGTAGTTTTCACATCCATTTTCTCAACCTCTAAATCATAAGCAATAGCAATAGAAAGCAAAAATCTAATGGATGTCATTTTTTCAATAGGAGAAAATTTCTCACCATAATCAACACCCTCAACTTGAGAGTAGCCTTTTGCAACCAACCTTGATTTGTACTTCTCAATGCTTGAATCATCTGAACCAATCTTTTTCTGAACACCCATTTACAACCAACAAGTTTATGCCATTTAGGAAATGGTACAAGATCCCATGTATCATTCTTTTTCAAAGTTGTCATTTCTTCTTCCATAGCAATCTTCTAGGATTTTGCATCATTCATACCTAATGCCTCTTCTATAGATCTAGGTTCATCCATATTAGTATTCAAAGCAAAAATACATCTCCAATCATCAGGTGAATTCCTTTCAGGTGGTTGTCTATGTCTTGTAGACCTTCAAACAAGCTGAGTTGGAAGTTCTTCTTCCTCTTTTGAAGATTTAGATCTAGACGAGCTATCCTCAACTTCTTGCCTATCTAGGGGTCTCGATTCAACTCTTTCAGGCGTACAAGGGAATTGAATCACATCTTCCTATTTAGTCTATTCTGGCTGCAATGTAACAAAAAGAGACTTAATTTCTCTAAAAATAACACTTCTATTATGAATTACCTTTTGTGCAACAGGGTCCCAAAGCTTGTATTGTTTCACACCATAACTTTATCCGATGAAGATACATTTCATAGCCTTGTTCTCCAACTTTGTTCGCTTCTCCTTTGACTCATATGTGTTATGTGACTATTTCTCCAAGAGAAGATAAAGTAATGAAATAACCCTTTTAGAATTAAAAAGGGAGATAGAAATAAAGGATATTATAGTCCTTTGGTTTAAATAAATATTAATAATAATGTTTATGACAAAATCTCTTAAGAGAGAGGAATAATTGTAATTATTAAAGGACAACTTTAAAGGTGACCTTTTCGAAAGGGTGTGATGGTTTTGAAACTATCCTTGAAAATCTTATATAAGTCATTTATGTGAGACTTGGGAGGGGGCATGGAGATCACTCAAGGAAGAAGAAGAAGAAGAAGAAGGTGTCTTGGTGGGCTATGGGCATGGGAGGAAATATACGAATTCAGAAGGAACAAAGGAACAAAGGTTAAGGTCATTGGTTGGCATAGACATTGGAGAAGGGGCACACAACGTGTGTCCAACTTGAGGTACAATGTACACTTGGGAGTGTCCTAGCCATGGCTGCATTTATTTTGTGTCGTGAAGGCATGTGAGGTTCTGTGTAAGAACCTCCTAATGTGCTTACTTGTCGTAAAAGAGCCTAGACCTGTGACTATTCCTTTGAATTCTAGATAATATGGTTGGTTCTGTGTAAGAACCGTTTTCCTCTGTGGGGTACCATAGCCCTAAAGGACCCAAGGCCACTGGAATCTTCTTGGAGTGAGAATGACTATTCCAAGTGCTCAAGATTAAGATAAGTATTGGAAAACCTCAAGTGATGCTATAAGATATTGATAATGCTTTATATATGATTTGTTGATAATATGTATGAATTAAGTGGTTATGTGGTTTCATTTATTGTGTTATCAATTTACTTTGTAATTATTATCAAATTACTACATGCATTTACATTATATACTTACATCTAATTTAATGATAATTACCTTTAATTAATGAACTTTACATTAACATTTAATCTATTAATTCCGCTATAAATAATTAATTAAGTCTTGAAGAAAAGTGTCATTACATTTGGTATCAGAGCGTAAACATAAGATCCAATCCAATATAGCATGTAGATTAATTAATTAAGTATCAACAACAACAAAAAAAAAAATTGAAAAGATGAACACATTCACACATAAGACTTTCTTATATTGTCAACATGCTAACTATTTTTTTATATATATCAATTAATAAATACGAATGTACATTCACATACTCTTTATACTTCTCTTATACTATGATTCATTATTTTTTAATTATATCCGAAAGCCATACTATGTGCAACATTTAGCATCTTACATGGACATCTTTTCTGCCTTAATACACTAATAACTTTAAAAAAGCCATATTCCCAAGCCATTCTTGATTCAAAATAGAAGTCTTTGAGATCATGCGGTGTGCAAGCTTTTTTCCTCTAGATTTTTTAGAGCTATAGCTCACTTGCTGTAGTAATGGCTCAATGATTCTACAATTACCATTGCTATTTATTTATGATTATTCTTAACTAGCATATCCATATTGCACCATGGATGAATACAATACTCATTACACGTGTATTGCTTGTTATCTTCTATGTGTCCTTCAAGAGTATTTGAAAGGCAAATTAAAAGATTTTGTGCTTTGGATACATCTTTCTAGCATCACGATTTCTCTTTAAATCAGTCAAAACATACATCTATGCCATGAATATTTTAAACTCCCTTTGGAAGGTGTTTTAGAGAATTGACGTGGAAATACATTGTGATGAAATATAAGAGAATAACGTAGTTGTGCCACACACCGCTCAATATGCACAAGCCCTGCACGAACCCTCAATAAACGTTTTGTAACACCTTGTTTATAACACCTTAAACATATACATTGCAATTCAATGCATGAAACAAGAGTATAGGAAGCATCAAGGATAAGAAATCACAATAAGATGATATTTGGCATGAATAACGTAGAATTTATTTTAGTTCATTGTGGCCTTTTGCCAACATCATCAAAATTAAAATAGGTTCAATTTCAATGTCACTTCCATTATTCATGTCATATGTAGAAGTTGTCCCATCTAGAAAGATTTTGACAAATTGTGCAACAATAACATTTAAGACATTCAATAGTTAGATCTTAATTCATCATCACCCTCTCATTGTAATAGAGTTTCTTATGCGACAAAGAGATGCAAGTTAGTATGCATAGGACCAAATCTTAATATATTCAATCAAGAAGCAAGGTAAGTGAAAAGAAAATAGAGATCATGGAGTACAAGTATCTCTCTTAAATAACACAATAATGGAAGTAATCCATTTATCAATAATAAATAGTTATATATGAGAATGATATTGCACTTCAAAATCCAACCTAAGAAGAAAACTAACCAATAGTTAGGAATCATGATGAATTGCAATCATCAAAGGTGATTAAGAAAGTTTTTTTCTATTTGAGATACACCACACAACAAGGAATGGTTTAAAATCTATTTTATTTGTTACATATATGATTGTCACTATACATTTAAACATCTTATCTAGTAGTTTGACTTAAAAAAAAAGTATATATCAATATAAGTCTCGTTACACAATTATTCAAGATGATTATCCATATTACTAGCTCATTCATTATACCTTTTAAATTATCATAGAAAGCCTTATTTTATATCATAGAACCCTAATACCACACTTGTATAGTCCTGGATGATTAGAAAAAAAATAAAAAGACATTTATCACCAGATTTTCAAATAAGAGATAAACATTTTAGTGGTATTAAGTTCTGATGCCCTCCTAAATGGACAAGATTAGCAAATGACAAATAACACAAAAGACACGAAACCGTTAGTGTTAGTCAATCAAAAACTAATCTAAACGGGCATACCAAGAGAGATACTAAAAACATGAAAGCATATTTAACTATCAAAACAAACATGATGAGGCATCTCCAAATACCTCCTAACATGCTATTAGTTTCTTTCTCCCTTGTTCCTCTCCTCTCCAAGTTCGAAAATAGTGTAGTTCTCAGCAGCTTTTTGCACTATGGATGCTTATGGAGGATTGAGATTGTAGTATAGCTCTAAATGTGAAATGAAAAGCTAATACTATGCTATTGATGCTAAAAATGATATATTTTCACCAAAATAACAAGATATTAGATTGCTTATGCTAAAATGCTCTCTTAAAATGCCTATAGCTTAAATGCATACAAGTTTTCAGGATCTGGATTATGAAGAAATGGGCTCTATTTATAGGGAAAATGGAGCAATGGATGGTTGAGATCGAGCAATATCAACAAAGGTCAAGATTGAATGATTTCAAATCCATGTGAGGGCTTTCAACCCAATCCCAGGATGACAAGTGTCAATGTGAGATAGGTTGAGAGGGGAGGGAATAAGCATTAAATGCTTGATATGACCTTGGGATTTAGAGTCAAGGTTGGTTGAATGAATAAACTCTTTATTCAAAGAATAAAGCTTTTATCCAATGGATAAATTCTTGTGCAAATGTGAAATGGATGAATATGGTCAAAACAATAAATGTTTGGGGGGACAAGTTTGAAATAACCATAAATGGTTATGTAAGAGCCATAAATGGTCATGTAAGAGCCTTTAGTGGTCTTGGAAGACTTTGGGGGTTAATTTGTTGAACACACAAAGCATTAAATGCTTTTCAAAGACTTTGGAGTCTTTGAGAAGTGACTCTATTTTGCTTAGGAATGTGACAATAATTAGGGGATAGATTAGGCTAATTAGGAAGGGGTTAGAAGAATCTAGAAGGGGATTTAGATTTTGCAAGTGGATTTGGTGGGTGAGGGAAAATAGGATTTTATTAAAATAAAAATTCATTTATTTCAATAAATGTGTGCAAGTTGCATTTGTAGGAAAATGAAAGTGGGGTGGGGATAATGATTTAAATAAATGTTTTATTCAATTTATTTAAAAGAGGCAAAGGGGATTAAATGAAATAAATATGATTTATTCATTTAATTTATTGTGAATTTGGTATAGTGAATTAATTAAAATAAATTGAATTTTTTATTTAATTAATAGGAGAATGTTTGGAGATGAATTAATTAAATATTAATTTAATTAACTGATGGCTAGTGGATTTTTAATCAAATAAATAGTGAATATTTATTTAATTAAGCTGGACAGATTTGTGTGACTACATTTGCCCCTCTTTGAGACGGTGCGGTTTATCACATCATTTCAAAGAAAGAAAAATTGGTATAAAGAAATTGCCCCATAAAATGTAAATTTAATGGGTGGTATGCCCCCTCGAGAGATGGGTCGAAATTTTTTTGAAAAATCGGGCGATCTCTCGAAAAATAATGAAAATTGGCGAGGTGGTAGAAGAGAAGAAGGTAGCCATACGGGTGAAAAATAGAAGAAAATGGGGCAAACATGGAGAAATGGGGGGCTCGGGAAGTTCATGGGGACCACGATGGTGAGCGGGGAGAAGTTACGGTGACAACGAAGGGTATATATGGGGTGAAAGGGGTGAAAACATGATCATTTGTGACCACGACTAGTTGAAAATGAGAGCTCTGATAGTGACGTTTGGAGGAGCAAACAGTAGCTAGGATGCCGATTCCGATCACCGAGCACAGATTCGAGCGAGTCTGACGGTTCCAGCGCCCAGATGACTACGGACCAGCGGTACGCAAATTCGAAAACTTAATTTTTGTGCATTTTTGATAGCTTTTTAGCTGAGTCCAAGTCAAGTCGGAGCAAGAGTGCTAGAACTTTGGTTTTGGCGCTTTTGCTCCATGAATTAGCGCTATTGTGCCGCAATGGCGCTATTGTCCCCTTGTTTGAGTGCTTTTGATTTTCATTAGTGCTATTGTATGCAAGTTTTAGCGCTTTTGCACTTCTAGCGCTATTGAGGGTTTAATTGAGCGCTATTGATATTCAAGTAGTGCTATTGCGTAGTTGATTTAGCGCTTTTGTAGTTGTAGCGCTATGGTATAGCTGATTGAGCACTGTTGTTAGGGTTGTAGCGCTATTGTTTGGAAACTAGCACTGTTGTTGGTAAAATAGCACTTTTGCCTTAGGACAAAGAGATGCCCCAGTTTGGATGAAGAAAAATCTCCTGATGCCAATGATTGATGGATGGTGAGGTGAAGTGGGAGTTGTTTTGAACCATAGCAGCCTGATGAAACTTAGGTCATTTGTTAGGATAAATGCCTGTTGAAGTCTAGGTGACCATGATTGCTTACCTGTTGAGACCCAAAGATACTTGATCAAAGTATCTGTTGATAGTCTAGGTTTAAACTTAAGAAAGTTTGAAAACAAAACAACTGATGGTGATTGATGAATGTTCATGTGCAGGAGGATCTGCGCGTGTTGCAGTTACGCGAGCGCCATCCTGCGACACATGGGTTGCGGGACCGATTGACTCAGGCGGAGATAGACTACATTGCCACGACTGGATTATACGAGGTGATGCACATGCCCGTGATTCGTATGAATCATGGATTGATCACAACATTAGCAGAGCAGTGGCATAGTGAGACGTACACCTTTCATTTGGCACAGGGGGAGATGACCGTGACGCTAGAGGATGTGTGGCGTATCCTACGGATTCCGATTCGAGGAGAGTTGGTCACATACGATAGATCCTAGGGGACAGTGGCAGTGCAGAGGATTTTTGATGAGGATGTATATATTGATGATGGTTCGATCGTGTGGGAGGATATAGCGGCACTGTATGAGCCACTTCCAGCAGTTTTGTCAGGGATCGTGGGAGGACTGCTGTGTCCAGACAGGCGGTCACATGGGTTGGCGGTGGGATGGGGATAGGTTATCGAGATGATGATGACCGAGGGGACCCGATTTGCATGGGGGCCGTGTGTGTTGGCGCACATGTATCAGGAGCTCCATGAGGTAGTATACCGGGGGAGGGGTTGCTTAGCAGTGGGCATAACGCTGCTACATATTTGGGCGTGGGAGCACCTACCAGTGGCTCGACCAGTGAGTCTAAGATTTCGTGCAGTGGATCAGCCGTACATGTTTATGTACAGCGGCATGATGAGTCAGCCCCACTTGGAGAAGTTAGAGTGGTGGCGACGGGCATTGGATGACTTAGATGCAGTGATATGGCGGCCATACGTGGAGTGTGAGCCATGGGATGATGACGCAGAGGCACTACCGTATGTCTTCATGACCCGATTCCTCATTGGGAGGACCTCATACCATGTAGAGAGATAGGTGCCCGGGAGAGTGATGAGGCAGTTTGGCCAGCAGCAGGGACTGCCTAGCGGATCTGGAGAGTATGCGCGGGTGATTCAAGAGAGGTATGCATGGGGTCCAGTGCTACCTTATGATCAGGCACTGGCAGAGTTTCAAACACTGTAGGCGAGGCCATGGGACCTACGACCGAGGGTCGTTGATGCAAGGGTGACAGAGGAGTATACGCAGTACCGGGCGGCACACCCGATCCCACGGATATCGGATCTAGCAGAGCCGATCCCAGCGTTTGAGGATGAGAGGGGACGGAGACGGAGGAGGGCAGGAGGTCGAGGAGATGGAGGAGGAGGAGGAGGTGGAGGTGGAGGAGGTGGAGGTGGAGGCGGTGGAGGAGGAGAGGGAGGGAGGAGATGGAGGAGGAGATGGAGGTGGTGGAGGTGGAGGAGGTGGAGGTGGAGGATTGGGGATATGGAGCCAGCGGAGAGGGAGAGGTGGACTGCCTTTACAGATATCCCAGGGACCATTGATACTGAGAGAAGTTCAGCTGAGTGGGAGGGGGATGGAGAGGGAGATCCCGATGGACAGAGGGGAGGGGACTACTAGAGAGGGAGGTGTAGGGGAGGCAGCTATGGACACCGGGGAGGGAGCCACTGGAGATCTACGGGATCACATCATAGTGCGCTTGCAGACCCAGATAGAGGATTTGGAGGCGGAGGTGGCAGCTAGGGATGTGCAGTTATTTGCACGGGAGTCAGAGCTGACGGTGGTGCTGCGGGAGAGAGATACTGCAGTGGAGAGATTGGCGGAGCTGCAGGAGAGAGTCCGGGTTGGAGTAGGAGCACAGGGGCCTACAGGGGAGGTGATGAGGCAGTTTGTCCGAGCACAGGCTGAGATAGAGTACTGGCGGGGTTTGTATGAGCAGGTTGTGCCAGTGAGTCAGCGAGCTCTCAGTTATACTCAGATGTGGCAGACGAGATCAGAGCGATCGCAGAGGATGCAGAGCAGTGGGGGAGTGATGGGTCCTTTGAGGCGGGAGAGATCAGGGGATGCAAGAGGGAGTGGTGGTTCGATGAGGCCTCCACGGGGAGATGGATCAGGGGGTGCAGGCACTAGTGGTGGAGCAGGGGGAGGTGTTGGGTCAGCATCTAGCCAGAGTGGCATTTGAGAGAGCATTTATGCATATATGTATTTGTATCATTGTTTATTTTTTGGACTATATCTTGGATGGCTCTTGGTAGCTGATTTTGTAGACTTCATTGTACTCTGATATATGAGATGAGATATATGAGGAGATCCCATATTTTGATGATATGCATTTGAGTTATATGGATGTTTATGCAGGATGATGAGTGTATTGCTTAGATGGATGTGTGTACATGTATGCATTTGATGAGATGTTTCCTATATGCATGTTTTTATGATGATTTATGATGTTGGATACTAGCATATGAATGTTGGTTTATGTATGATTTGTTTGATTTTTGATGTAATGTTGTATGTATGTAATGCCATGATGATGATGTATGCTTATGATAAGATATGAACAGGATTTTGGTGTTTCCTATTTTGATATAATGATGAGATGATTTATGTGATGATGTTAATGCAATGGTCTAATGAAAGATGTGATGCATCTAGATGTTTTTAGATGAATTTAAGATGGATAAACAAATGTAAAGTACAAATGCTATAGATGATAATGTTTAAATGAATGCATTATGAAAAAAAAAGGATATGTATAAAATGGTATGAACCAAAGTTTTGTAAACAAGTGGATTTATGATTCTAAATGTTTTGAATATGAGTTAAGTACAAATGATGATATTATAACTTATGTTTAATAACTGCACCTTAATGCAATTAAAAAGATGATAATGAATGCAAATGTGAATGGATCCTAAAATGAGCATAATAAGATACTTTAGTTAATGGATGAATGAATGCACTTTCTCACTAAATGAATATTATGTAAATAGTAAATGAGAAAGGATGATAAAATGATGATGGATAATCGATACTATATGAATGCCTAGTAAAGGACTTGATATAATCAAAGACAATTTAATCCCACGAATGAGTCTAATTATTAATGATGTAAGTGATTTAATGAAAACTAATGTCAAAAATGAACTATATGCAGTGTTAAATTAAAAATGACATGAATGTTTCTTAATGCAAGATGCAACTAAATGCGAGGATGATATGATCATGAGGAATGCAAGGGTTTTTGAGACTTTGCATGATGTATTGATGATGTATCAGAGTACTCGATCGTGATTGTATCCAAGACCAGCTTAATTTGCACATTTTGCATATAAAGCCTATATATGAATGCATGAATGGATGGGTGATATGCAATGGAATGCAATATATAAACAGATGAGAGGAAGTGATGATCCATAGTGCTGTATTTTCATCATTGAGCTTTAAAATGTTGGAAGAGAATACAAGCATCTTGACATAATGATTCAAGATGACCTGAGTATTCCTTTCATGGATTTTATATAGCAAGTTACTACAAACGACTTGATATAAGGGTCAAGCCGACCAGAGTATTGCTTGTGGAACAGACAAGGATTATCTCCATTCATGCATGACTTGGATCGTCCTCCTTGATCTTAGGCTGATCATATCCTGAGACAAGTGCATACCGTACTAAGAGATAAAAACCTTTATCCAATTTGGATGAGGAGGAACCAAAGAATGAGCATTGTACCTGCAAACCAATAGTATATACATAAAGAATAAAGAATAAGGATCCTTGGGACTGGTTCATGCCCATATGGTCGAGGTATACGCTGTAGTCAGCAAGCCGTAGTGATCTATGACTGCATTTTTCATATGATCACGTAACTTAGTGAACTTCCCACGTAGACACTATTAGCACATGCCCCAGAACTTCATCGGAAATAATGCACAAACAAAACAAAACAATACTGAAAGATCCCGATACAAATAAACGAATGATTGTACTCACAAAGCAACCAAGTATTTGATGGCTTAACATAATTTTCTTGTCAAAGAAAACGTCACGTTTGTCTTTGTTTTGGTAAGGAAGGATGCATCCTTGTTGAAGACAGTTTTGAGTGTTGATGTTGATTGTGTGGTTGATTGATAAGTGGTCATTGTGTCAGTATTTTGTCAATGTTTGTTTTGGTATCTGCATAGATGAGTATGTACAAGGTGTTGCCATGTTTTTGTGTGATTTTTGATGTTTTCTGATGTTTTTGGATTTTGAATTGTTTTTGAATGTTTTTGGTATTTTGATGAGATATTTTCCAATGTTTTTGGTATTTTGATGATTGCTTGAATGAAGAACTTAATGAATCATAAGACAACGTAGAATCCACTTCCATCAATAGGTTAAGGGCATTGCCCCTAGTTTTTTAGACATGACTATGAAAAAGCGGGATACAAGATGTATGGAGTGCTATCATAATTGTAGAGAAATAACAAGCCATGGTTTTGGATGGATGGATGTATGTATGAAGTGGATGTGATCGCAACAAGTCTAAAAGACAATGGAGCCATAGCCTTTACGAGTGGCGCCTGTTTGCTAGGTTTTCACGATCATACTTACCCAAGGTGCCACCGGAGTGGTTGTTCACCGTTTGGATGCATGATTCTTCTTTACTTTTTTGAATGTTTTTGTATTTTCTTCAGGACATTTTTCTGAATGTTTTTGGTATTTTCTGGTATTTAGGGGAGCCTGATGCTCTGTACACCTTAGGTATAAAACCGTTTGAGGTGCATGTTGTTGATTGGATCTGTGAGCGGTTCTCCTTCTGATGTAGCCAACTGATATGCCCCGGACCCGAACACAGCAGTGACAACATATGGGCCCAGCCAGTTTGATTCAAACTTGCCCTGATGTTCTCTGTTTGGTTGATTGCGAGGATTCTCTCGTAGAACAAGATCACCCACCTCAAATGTATGAGGTCTAACTCGGTGATTGTAGCTTCTGCTCATGCGTTGTTGATAGGCTTTGAGATGATTGTATGCAGCTTGTCGCTTCTCATCGAGTAACTCTAAGTCCTAAAGACGGGATACTCTATATGCTTCATCATCGATGAGATTGTGCAAAGAAACCTGTAATGATGGTATCTCGACCTCAATAGGTAAGATAGCTTCTGCACCATAGACCAATGAATAAGGAGTTGCACCTGTAGGGGTTTGAATGCTAGTTCGATATGCCCATAATGCTGGATTTAGTTGAACATGCCAATCTCGACCAGCATCATTGACTGTCTTCTTTAGGATCCTCAATATGTTTTTATTGGATGCTTCAGCCTAACCATTGCCTTATGGGTAATAGGGAGTGGAAAAGCGGTGTTGGATATGAAATTTTTCACAAAGTTCACGGACATCCTCATTTTTGAAAGGAAGACCGTTATTTGTGATGATGGACATATGATGTAGTTGAGGATGAATGAGGCGATCTGCTTGCCGGTGACTTGGGTAAGTGGAACAGCTTCGATCCACTTTGTGAAATATTCGGTGGTAGTAATAATGAACTTGTGGCCGTTGGATGAAGAGGGATGGATTTTACCCACAAGGTCAAGACCCCATTGACAAAAAGGCCATGGTGTGGTGATTGGTTGCAGTTCCTGGGCTGGTGCATGTATCAGGTCGCCATGAACTTGACATTTCTTGCACTTCCTGACAAAGTAGTAGGAATCCTTTTCCATAGATGGCCGATAATATCCATTGCGCAAGAGTTTCTTAGCTAGTGATGGACCACTTGAATGAGTCCCGCAAATTCCTTCATGGAATTCTTCCAAAGCCTTTGTTATCTCATCTTGTTCCAGACATCGAAGGAGAGTACCATCAAGACTGCGGCAGTATTGGGTTTCGGCAATAATGGTATATCGAGCAGTTTGGCGAATGAAGGTTTTACGTTGGTTATTTGATTGGTTGGGAGGAAGGGTGTGATCACGGAGATAGGTGTAGAACTCACCATACCATGGGGATTCAGAACCGACAAGGCGATATATCATCTTGGATTCAGGGATATCATAAGCAGGGATCCAAAGTTGTTCGACCAAGAACTCGTAGCGTGTTGAATTCTGTGGAAGATCTAGGAGAGATGCGATGGTAGCCATAGCATCTGTAACTCGATTCTGATCTCTTGGTATCTGCTCAAAAGTGATAATAGTAAATGATGTCTTTAGGTTATCCACCATTTGCTTATATGGCATGAGTTTATCATCTTTGGTCTGATATTCATCTGTTGCTTGTCGAATGACCAGTTGTGAGTCGCCATATACTTGTAGTTCTTGTAATTTCCATTGTACAGCTAACCTGAGTCCTGTGATCAAGGCTTCATACTCTGCTATGTTGTTGGTGCATGGAAATGTGAGTCTATAAGACTTCAGGATGCTATCACCTTGAGGTGTGATAAACAGAATGCCTGGCCCTGAGCCATGTCTAGTGTATGAGCCATCAAAATATAGTTTCCATGGTTGTGCTGTTGTGATCATGAATATCTCTTCATCTGGAAAATTGGAAATGAGAGGATGATCGCCCATGAGTGGTGCATCGGCCAACTGATCTGCAATAACTTGACCTTTGATATCTTTACGGTCCACATACTCAATGTCAAATTCACTTAGAATCATCACCCATTTGGCCAAACGGCCTGTCAATGCTGCTTTGCTGAGTAAATACTTGAGTGGATCAATCTTTGCAATGAGTTGTACCTTGTGTGTTAACAGATAGTGCCTCAGTTTAGTGGCTGCTAAGATTACTGCTAGGCAAGCTCGCTCAATAGGGGTGTAATTGAGTTCATAGCCCACCAGTGTGCGAGAAATGTAGTAAACAACACACTCTTTTCCTTCTGCATTATGTTGTGCCAGTAGTACACCCAATGCTGTACTTGTTGCTGAGATATAGAGTAACAAAGGTCTTCTTGGATCTGGTGGCATCAGCAATGGTGGATTCATGAGATAGTCTTTAAGCGTCTGAAATGCTTGCTGGCATCGGGCATCCCACTGAAAGCGGATGTTCTTGTGTAGCAGGTGTGTGAATGGGTGACACTTATCAGCTAATTGTGCAATGAATCTTCGGATGGATTGAAGTCGTCCTTGTAATGTCCTTAGCTGACTGATATTCTTTGGAGGTGGCATGTCCATGATTGCCTTAACCTTGGCTGGATCGACCTCAATACCTTTGCTTGAGACAATGTATCCTAGAAGCTTCCCGAAGGTCACTCCAAAGACACATTTCTTGGGGTTGAGTCGAACGTGGTATTGTTCCAGTCTATCAAAGATTTTATCTAAGATGTGGAGGTGTCCTTCTCTGGTGAGTGATTTTGCTAGTAAGTCATCCACATAATCTTCCATCATAGTATGCATCATGTCATGGAAGATGGTGGTCATTGCCCTTTGATAGGTTGCTCCTGCATTCTTGAGACCGAAACGCATCACATTCTAGCAATATGTGCCCCATGGACATGTGAAGGCTGTCTTATGTTGATCTTTTGGTGCGATCTTTATCTGGTTGTATCCTGAAAAGCCATCCATGAGTGAAAGCATGGCATGTCCCATTGTTAGATCTACTATGATGTCAATATTGGGAAGGGGGAAGTCATCCTTAGGACAAGCTTTATTCAGATCTCTGAAGTCAGTACAAATGCGGATGCCCCCTTTTGGTTTGTCGACAGACACAATATTAGAGATCCATTCTGCATAATCAATTGGTCTAACGAAACCAACATCTAGGAGTTTCTTGAGTTCTATTTTGACTAGTACTACAATCTGAGGATGCATCTTACGAAGCTTCTGCTTGACAGGTTTGGCTCCTTCTGCGACGGTGAGGTGATGCATGACTAAGTCCGGATCAAGCCTAGGCATGTCTGCATATGACCATGCAAAGTTGATCTGACACTTCCGAAAGAACTCTATAAACTTAGGCTGTTCCTCTGGAGTGAGAAGAGATGCCAAATGTATGAGATGAGGATTTTCAGGAGTCCCCACATTGTATTCTTTGGTTTCCTCAATGAGAATCGTTGATCGTTCCTGTTGTGTACTATTAGGGAGAATGTCAAACCCTTCATCCTCAGGTGCCTCAAAGAGATTTTCACCATTGGATACGCTCTTTCTTTTTACTTTTGTTGGATCAAATAGTGCCACAGTGTGGTTTTCACTGGAAGATCCATGTTTTATTGTTATATTTTTGTAGCTGAAAGGTTTGGCATCCGCCCTGAAGTATGTTGTGCTATTAAGTTCAATGGAAAATCCAGCTTTGTGATCCGCGCTTGGTAGGTTGTCCCTTAATTCCAAAAAGTCAATGATGGCCTCATCGTTCTGGAAGAGGTCAAGACATGGGGAATTTGGTTGGTTCCATTCGATGAGTTCAGGGTGAATAATGGGAATTACTTCATCGATTAGGTTAAGTTCGTTAGATGTATCAGTGAGGTTTAAGACGTGATGGTGAAGTTCGTTAATGGTACTCTTGCTGTCAGAATCAGGCGTAGGATGAGACGTAGGGTCTGTGGAAGATGTTTCCAGTTCAGGAACCCAAGTGGTCTTTATCTGTGTTTCTCCGTAAACAGGGATGTCTTTGCGTGGTGGAGGTGGTGATGTGTCTTCCTCATCTGAAGTGTTAAGCTGTACAGAATCAAATTCCCACTCATGTGAGTCGGTCTCTGAGTCACTTTCCAGCATTCGATTACTATAAAATACTGGGATATCCTTTGAGTTAAATACTGCAGGTGTGATTGGTTGATGTACCTTTGTAGTGATCGGTGCTGCAGGAAGATTGATGGGGATCAATGAATCCAATACGGGGAGTATCGGTAGTGTTGATTTAGTGGCTTCTACTGGAACTGCTGGTGCTATAGATGCTGCTGTAGGTTCTGATACAGTTGCTGCTGCTAATGGTGCTGCTGATGGGATTACAAGTTCGTTTGGTGGGATGAGTGGCATTGGTGATGGTTGTGTTGGGGTTTTGAGCCTTGGTGGGGCAGTTGGGATGGTGCTTGATGCTGCTTTGATTATGAAAGGTGTCCTTTTTGCAGTAGGCAGACAAAATGGTTTGTTGGGTTTTCCTTTGAATCTGAGCTTAGGAAAGATCTCTTTTTCAAAGCCTAGGCCTGTGTTACCTTTGGGTTTTAATTCTGAGAGCAGTGGCTCATGTCATCCTTGTTTGCAATATCCCAAAGCACTCTGACCATCATATCCCATCCTTTGCATAATGAGGAGGCCTTTGCCATACTGATCCGTAGGAAGTTTAACTTGTGGTAGATCAGTGGTGATGGGATCTTTATAGATCCATTCCGCTAAGTCCTCATCTTGTGTTTCTTCCTCTTGACTCTTTCCAAGAATGAAAGGCATCAAAGCATATGTAGGCATGATCAGTGGTTGCTGGAGTAACTATTGTGGTTTACCATGTGTTCGAGGAGAAGTGGGCATTTGTCCCACACAAAAGAGTTGACTCAAGTTGTATTCCCCAGGACCTTCCTCTGCTACTTTCATCTTAAGCTTTTCCTGCTTCGGTATAGTGGTGTTTGAACTGGCAAGAGAGGTGGGACTCATATATGATGTGGAGGAAATGGCTTCTCTATTATTAGGAATGGTAATCTCTGGTTGATGGCTGATATTATGGCAAAATGCAAAGGGATTTGCATCGCCCAAGATTGTGATCTCTACACCGTTATGTGAGAACTTGATACATTGATGGTAGGTAGATGGAACGGCTTTCATGGCATGTATCCAAGGTCTTCCTAACAATAGATTGTATGGCAAAGGAAGGTCCAGAACCTGACAAATGATGTGCTTCACCATGGGGCCCACTCGGATTGGTAGTACCACAGCTCCTTTGGATGAACACTCTGCATCATCATAGGCTTTGATTGTGATCTTCTTGCGAGGATCCACTGATTCTACCGCATATCCCAATGCTGTGACCAACTGTAGTGTACAAATATTCAGGCCTGCTCCATTATCGATCAAGACTCGCTTGATCCTATGCTGGTTAATAAATCCTTCGATGTGGAGTGAGGTGTTATGAGGTTGCTGGAAAGAAGAGTTGTCACTTTCAGAAAAAGTGAGACAAGGTGATAACTTTAGACTTCCAACCATGGCTTGAAATTGGTCTGTATTCAGATTTGTAGGGACTGACGCCTCTTGGAGTGCTTGATCCAAGATAGTTTTATGAGAGGGCGATAGACGCAATAGCTCTAAAATGGATATAAGCGCAAGGGTTTTGTCTAATTGTTCCACAAGATTGTACTGCTTTGGGATGGAGGCGGTGCCTTGTGGAGCTGCCTTGATGGTAACTTTGCCGCGACGCATAACAACATTGCAATTTGAGTTGGGATTTTTGAAGGTTATGGTTGCAACTTGTTCATTGGCACCATACAGATGATTTACAGTGTAATTGTACGCAGCCTGCATATAATCAGTAGTATCAGTGCCTCGCCTGGAAGTGGAAGGACACCTTTGATCTTGTGATGGAAGTGGATTTTTGAACATCAGATGATCATTATTTGTTGTTTTTGGGTCATGTCCTTCAATTTCAATTTCTCCTCGATCAATAAGATCCTGAATGAGATCTTTCAATCGGTGACAATTACTTGTCTTGTGTCCTCTCCCTTGATGGAATTCACAGTGTTCAGTATCTCTCCACCATGTCGGTTTGACCTGAGGCTCATAGTTTGTTAGTTTAGGTAGAGTGACCAAATTTTGAGAAATGAGTTGTCACAATGCTGTTTCAATGGGTTCCCCTAAGGGAGTGTATGTGCATTTTTGTTTTTGCTGACGAGGTCTAGGTTCATCATGAGATGTGATGCGACCTTGATTGGAAGGAACATTTGTGTTATTCTGAGGTGGAGGATTTTATCCTGCAAACCGAACCACAGGTTGTGCATTTTGGATAGTCCGGGCATCCACAACCCCATCATTGACGATATTCTTGTTTTTATTCTAGAAGTTTGGTTTATCGCTATTGAAGCGCGGGCGAGGACCATCTTTTGGTTCATTAAAGATTTTGATGATTCCTTTCTTGATGAGTGCCCGTTCACATTTTAAACCCTTGGTGATCATATCATTAAAAGAGTCCATGTCTTTGACATCCAGGTGAAATTCCATTTCTTCGTTTAAGTTGGAAATGAATATTTCCACTAGTTCTCGTTCAGGTAATTGAAGAGAACGTTTGCTAGACATTTGATGCCATCGTTGCAGGAATACTGAGAATTGTTCACCTGGTTTTTGTTTGGTGTTGCACAGATCAGCATGGTAATGTCACGTTCAATGTTATGAGAGTAATGAGCAAGGAATTTTTGGATGAGTTCCTCAAATGTTCTAATGCCACCTGGTAGTCGGGAAAACCATGATGTGGTTGTTCCTCCCAAGCTTTGGGGAAAAAGGTGCATTAGGTAGGTGTCTTCATATGCCACTTCAAGACAAGTGGAATGAAATTCTCGGACATGATCACGGGCATCCCCCATTCCTCTATATTTTTCAAATTTGGGTGTTTTGAATCCTCGTGGAAAGGGTGGCATGTAAAGATTCCTATCAAAAGGATAGGGACAGATGTCATTGAGTGAGAATTGGTTAATCTTGACACCACTATGAAGTTGTTGGGCAAGATTCTCGACTTGTTGCCACAACATCTCCATTTCATTTGGAGGAGGAGGTGGTGGGTTACTTCAAGGAATGTTATATCTGATGGGATCTCTACCTCTTTCTTCTTCATGGCGACTTTGTCTTTCTAATGCTTGTCTTAATTGGGCAAGATCAAAGTCTGAGGGGAGTTTAGCTCCTTCTTGAGCGAGTTTTAAGAAGTGAGCATCCGCATTGCTCCTAAGTATTTCATCAAACAATCTGTTAAAGAGAGGGTTATGCTGAGCCCTTTCTATTGTTGCAGGAGTAGGAGTACTTGGGTTTTCGTCATTCACATTTCCTCCAAGTGCTTCTTGGAATTCATTGAGATTTTCCTCTTCTTCTTCTTCTTCTATTTCTATTTCTCGTTGCTGAGACTGTGATCGGGTTTGAGCCATTTTGTTTATGAGTCTTTGTTGAAATTGCATGAAAATGATGATAAGTTTTTGATGAAATGAGAATTTGATGATTGGTGGATTGTGTGGTATGTGGATTTTTAACACTTTTAAGGTAGATGTAACCGAAATTCCTTCTTTGAATTGCTTGCTTGTTTGATAAGATTTTGATGTGATAAGGTGTAGAGAAATCTGAGATGTGTTACAGATTTAACTACCTAGTAATGAGAGGATTCACTCATGAACTAGTCTTAACCTGCGTAGATGTGTTTCTTAGGATGAGCTTATCCTAGATGTAGAAACAATCTAAAAGTGATGTGAAGTGTTTGATTTCAAGCAATATCCAAAAGAGAACTTGGGACAAGAACCTCTTAATGTTTTGAGAGTTGGAACGGGTTGATGATGAAGTGATGATGTATGAAAAAGATGATGGATGAAAATGTTTTCAACTTCAATAAAAACTTTGTGTTACAAATGGGACAAACTCTACCTCTTCCCTTTCAGGTGTTGGAGGTATTTCTTGAGCTGTGTTGTAGGTGATGCAAACGTTTGGGAAGAAGTTGGGATTAATCTTACCTCCTTGGTTTTTGTGATAACTCAGAGCTCTATATTGCATAAAAGCTCTGCGGTTCAATGATTCGGAATCAAATTCGTTTGTTTTGCCTTGAAGGTAGAGATGCATACGATGTAGAAAGACTCTATGTGAGACAAAGATTTGTCTATTGATATAGAAGAACTTCCTTCTTTTGATCAAAGCCTTTGAGCTTAATGGTCTTCTTTTCAAGTTGATATTCTGATGACACTTCTTCTTTCGCAAGATGTGAAGAATGATCATAAAGTTTTTGACTCTTTGTTTGCACTTTGTTTTTGATGTGTTTGGTTGTTTTTGAGAAATGTTGGATGAATACTTTGTTTTTGGGATTGACTTTCTGATTTTTCTTTGACAAGAAAACAAAGAAAGCACACAAACACCAAAATGTTGCCTAAAAGGCACAAATGAGTATGGGTCTAAATCAACCCAATCCTTGGACTTGTATATGACCCTTCCTTTAGATGTATTTTAAGATGTATTTCCAAAGCCTGAAGTTGGCTCAATTTGCACTTGGTCTGTAAAACGAACACACTTCAAACACTTTTTATCCCTAAGGTCAAATGGCCAGTTGTGATAAATTTAGCCCACATCTTGATATTTCTTCGACTTTGGTACTACATACCTTATGAATCCCGCCGTGGCAGGTAAGGATGTGATATACTAAGTCTTGCACGAGCATAACAAATAGATGATCCCTATGATGGGGGAGTCACTTTTATCAAGCCACAAGTGACTTTTCAAAAAGCTATGTTTCTACTCAAGGAAATATGTATGGTGAGTATCTTGGGAGCAAAACCATCTATGCTCTTGCACTAAATTATATCACAAATATCCTCAATCAATAGAATGGGTGGGATACTACTTAAAGGTGTTTAGTCATGTTCGATGTTTTTGGACATAAGTTCATTCTGCAGTGACTCACTTAAGAGCCTTGTAACTAGTGGTGGGGCCCATTTGTCCTTTCGGCCAGTTACACTGTAGGAACAGCTATACCCAAAGCTACAGCTTTCACTCTCACCTAATTTCTATAGTGGCTCGAAGGATTTACCGCTCGAGGTCGTTCCCAAGAGTATCGATCCCTTGGTAGGCCTCTCTTAAAAAGATAAAATTTTGAGTGTTACTAACACTTTTCACTTGCACCTAGGACCACGAGAGCCAAGGGAGAGGATAGTGTGTGTTAGAGGTAGGACCACTCGACTGACCTTTGTGCACAGGCGTGCCAAACACATAAAACATTTATTCTTTTTAATCCATCATTTTAAAATGTGGTCTAACTATTTGGAGATGTTGCTCCAACAGCCATGGTGTTCTTTTTAACTTTCAAAGGCAATGTGTTTTGTAATCTAGAATTCAAAAATCCTGGTCAACTTAATGAAAAACACGTTTCCTTGAAGTAAAATTTGTCTTGCAAAAATCTAAACAAGTGGATTGTTCTTTTTATTTGCCCAAAATTGAAGTGTGGCTTGTGATTTTTAAGTTTCATGCAAGGAAAGCAAATTTGTTTGTTGATTTTAAGCACCAAAAGACAATTTATCCTAATTAGAAAGCAATACAATTTTGTGTTTGTCAAGTTTTTAAGCACCAAAAGACAAGTTTGTGATTTTTATGGTGAGTTTTTAACCTGCACAAACAAAAACGTGTTAGTAAAATCGATGTTCAAGGGGGGCTTCCACAAGCCTAAGAATTTCCATTTTTGTGGTTACAAGGCGATTTGGACGACACTCTGTTACAATAGCGCTAGTCTGTGTTTAAGCAGAGGCGCTACTTAACACAAAAGCGCTTAAAGAAGGGGAGAGACAGAGAGGCCAAAAGTGCTAGAAGTTTGTCAATAGCACTAGAAGAACTACCAAAGCGCTAAAACAGTTGCAAAAGCACTGAACTTTGGTCAATAGAGCTATTGTAAGAAAAATAGCGCTAAAAGCATAAATGACGGTAGCGCTGGAACGTGTTCAATAGCGCCAAAGCGCAGCCTGTGTGACAATTTCAACAATCAGACATGTTAGTTAAAAAAAATGATATGTTTTTGGTGGTTGGATTCATGTCGGGTTCACCAAATGATGCCCTCCTAAATGGACAAGATTAGCAAATGACAAATAACACAAAAGACATGAAACCGTTAGTGTTAGTCAATCAAAAACTAATCTAAACAGGCATACCAAGAGAGATACTAAAAACATGAAAGCATATTTAACTATCAAAACAAACATGATGAGGCATCTCCAAATACCTCCTAACATGCTCTTAGTTTCTTTCTCCCTTGTTCCTCTCCTCTCCAAGTTCCAAAATAGTGTAGCTCTCAGCAACTTTTTGCACTATGGATGCTTATGGAGGATTGAGATTGTAGTATAGCTCTAAATTTGAAATGAAAAGCTAATACTATGCTATTGATGCTAAAAATGATATATTTTCACCAAAATAACAAGATATTAGATTGCTTATGCTAAAATGCTCTCTTAAAATGCCTATAGCTTAAATGCATACAAGTTTTCAGGATCTGGATTATGAAGAAATGGGCTCTATTTATAGGAAAAATGGAGCAATGGATGGTTGAGATTGAGCAATCTCAACAAAGGTCAGGATTGAATGATTTCAAATCCATGTAAGGGCTTTCAACCCAATCCCAAGATGACAAGTGTCAATGTGAGATAGGTTGAGAGGGGAGGGAATAAGCATTAAATGCTTGATATGACCTTGGGATTTAGAGTCAAGGTTGGTTGAATGAATAAACTCTTTATTCAAAGAATAAAGCTTTTATCCAATGGATAAATTCTTGTGCAAATGTGAAATGGATGAATATGGTCAAAACAATATATGTTTGGGGGGACAAGTTTGAAATAACCATAAATGGTTATGTAAGAGCCATAAATGGTCATGTAAGAGCCTTTAGTGGTCTTGGAAGACTTTGGGGGTTAATTTGTTGAACACACAAAGCATTAAATGCTTTTCAAAGACTTTGGAGTCTTTGAGAAGTGACTCCATTTTGCTTAGGAATGTGACAATAATTAGGGGATGGATTAGGCTAATTAGGAAGGGGTTAGAAGAATCTAGAAGGGGATTTAGATTTTGCAAGTGGATTTGGTGGGTGAGGGAAAATAGGATTTTATGAAAATAAAAATTCATTTATTTCAATAAATGTGTGCAAGTTGCATTTGTAGGAAAATGCAAGTGGGGTGGGGATAATGATTTAAATAAATGTTTTATTTAATTTATTTAAAAGAGGAAAAGGATATTAAATGAAATAAATATGATTTATTCATTTAATTGATTGTGAATTTGGTATAGTGAATTAATTAAAATAAATTGAATAATTTATTTAATTAATAGGAAAATGTTTGGAGATGAATTAATTAAATATTAATTTAATTAACTGATGGCTAGTGGATTTTTAATCAAATAAATAGCGAATATTTATTTAATTAAGCTGGACAGATTTGTGTGACTACAAGTTCATATTTATATTTGGGTAGAAATATCCCATCTAAGAAGTGTAGTAATATTCTAATTAGAGAAATGTATGGATTTGAAGTTCTCATATTGCACGAGATTCAAAAGAACTGCACATTTTCGTGTGACTACATTGAGTTAATATATGTGAAGTTTAATATTGTCACCTTTACCATAATGAGCCTCCATAAGCTTATGTTTGATTGAAGCAATTCGAATTTAAAAGTTGAAGGTTAAAAAGAGTTGTGTTCAAATAGTTAATTTATTGGTTTCTCATTGTAAAAACCCAAGCTTGAGTTTCAAAGTGAAATTTCAACATTGATAATACATGGTGTACCAATGTGGACATGTTGGTCTTTGGAAGATGACAACTTTAAGGATATTAACTTTAAGGCTCATCTATATTTGGCTAGTACTTTCTTAAACATGACAAGTGTCTTAGAATATTGAGTTAGTAAGTTGGTCTTTCTAATGATTAATTTTGTGTATCTATGTCAATTTTTATTACTTTATAGAAAAAAAAATAAAATTTATAGTTAACATCATAAACTTGACATCTAAATTTGTTCAATACAATTTATTTTGTGGGCCCATAACCCACATATCCCAAAATCATTTTCATAACTAGAAAATTAGATATCCAAATGAGTTAAAATATTTTAGGAGGAAACATGTGGACATGTTGGAATTTACAAGGGGAGAAATGAACTTGACATTTATTTGTTTTTCTTTTATTTTAATGTTTAGAATTAGTATCATTGAATTATCATTCAAAATTCAAATACCATAGTTACTTAAACAAAAGAAAGGATAGAACATTTTTTTATGAAGCACTTTGTGGGTGATTATGATGCATTATTGTTTTCTTTTAAGATTCTAGTAATTTTTTAGTACTATCTATATCTACTGTACTTTGTTATTGGACTTGATCAACCTAATAACCTTGTACATGTGCTTTATTTTATACTAAAAGAGGATACTCATGTAGTCCAGAATGCATGATTATCATCTTGAAATATATGTTGAATAGATAATGTGAGTGATTACATAGTATGGGATATGCATGTCATTCACTAGGTAAATGTTATGTCAACATAGAATGATACTTTTAAATTTAATTTTAAGTTACATGTTAAAATATAAATACCAAAGAAAATAGAGTGTATAGTAAGACAAATTGATGAATTTGAAATATATGAGAAAAAAAATAACTATAAATTTGGGATATACTTATAAGAAATATGGGTATATAGAGTTCTCATCATAATTTTGATTCTCAAAATTATTCTCTTGAAATTATTTGTTAATATAAAATAAATAAATAAAGGTAAATAGATCTATGAATTATTGATTAAGTATTTGTTTGAGTTATGACATGTAGATATATTTCATGCTACTGAGGATAGTAGCTAAACTATAGGGGAATAATTGTTATGTGACTATTTCTCTAAGAGTAGATAAAGTAAAAGGGAGATAAAAATAAAGGATATTATAATCCTTTGGTTTAAATAAATATTAATAATAATATTTATGACAAAATCTCTTAAGAGAGAGGAATAATTATAATTATTAAAGGACAACTAAAGGTGACCTTTTCGAAAGGGTGTGATGGTTTGGAAACTATCCTTGAAAAGGTTATATAAGTCATTCATGTGAGACTTGGGAGGGGGCATGGAGATCACTTAAGGAAGAAGAAGAAGAAGGTGGCTTGGTGGGCTATGGGCATGCGAGGAAATATAGGAATTCAGAAGGAACAAAGGAATGAAGCTTAAGGTCATTGGTTGGCATGGGCATTGGAGAAGGGGCACACAACGTGTGTCCAACTTGAGGTACAGTGTACACTCGGGAGTTTCTTGACCAAGGCTGTGTTTATTTCATGTCGTGAAGGCATGCGAGGTTTCATGTAAGAACCTGTCCTCCTGAAGTGCTTAGTTGTCGTAAAAGAGCCTAGACCTATGACTATTCCTTTGAATTCTAGATAATATGGTTGGTTCTATGTAAGCACCGTTTTCCTCTATGGGGTGTCATAGCCCTAAAGAACCCATGGCCACTGGAATCTTCTTTGAGTGAGAATGACTATTCCAAGTGCTTAAGATTAAGATAAGTATTGGAAAACCTCAAGTGATGCTATAAGATATTGATAATGCTTTTTATATGATTTGTTGATAATATGGTTGAATTAAGTGGTTATGTTATTCCATTTATTGTGTTATCAATTTACTTTGTAATTATTATCAAAATACTACATGTATTTACATTAGTTACTTACATCTAATTTAATGATAATTATCTTTAATTAATGAACTTTAAATTAGCATTTAATCTATTAATTCTGCTATAAATAATTAATTAAGTCTTGGAGAAAAGTGTCATTATAATGTGCATATTCCTCACAAATAAAAACTCTAAGATGTATTAATAAAGGCTTGTGTCCCGACCATGCTTCCATGGGCATTTTATCAACAAGGGCTGATGTAGGAAACTTGTTAGTCAAGTAGCAAGCAGTGGCAAAAACTTCAGCGCAAAAAAATTGTTCTAGACCAACACCACTCAACATACTCCTAGCCTTCTCCATCAATGTCATGTTCATTGTTTATGCAACTCCATTCTACTATGGATAATATGGAGTTGTCTTATGTCTATTAATTCCACAGTCTTTGCAGAATCTATCAAAAACATTAGAGCAAAATTCACCACCATTATCAGTTCTTAAACATTTAATCTTCTTTCTAGTCTAAAACTCAACCATTTCTTTAAATTCTTTAAATCGACTGAAAACATTAGATTTACTCTTTAAAAAATATACCCATGTCCTACTAAAATCATCAATAAATAAAATATAATATGTGGAATTTTCAATTGAAGGAACATCTACATGACCAAACACATCGGAATGAATAAGATCCAAAACACCACAAGATTTATGAGAACTCGAGTAAAATTGAATGCGGTTTTGTTTACCATAAATGCAATTCTCATAGAAATCAAATTCAAGATTATAAACATTCAAACCTTCAACAAGGCTTTCATTTTTCAAGGTCCTTAGACCCTTTTCTCCAATGTGGCCAAGTCTCTAGTACCATAACATAGTATTCTTTGTAGGTAACTTTGCTTCAGAAGAAAGGGAACCCTTAGGTACCCAAAAGCCATGTCCATCTTCTCAAGGTGAAACCCTCAAATCTTCCGATGAAGTATCCACAGATTTAATTTTTATAGAAGTTCTATTACACTCAACAGTGTATGCCTCTAGCTTATACAAAGTGTCGGACCTAACACCTCTAGAAATTACCATAGCACCCTTAATCATCTTGCATCATGCATTAGAAAAGACTACCTGCACACCCACATCTATCATTTTTCTCACCGCTGGTAAATTTTTTTTTAATCCAGGGATATTCAACGCACTGCCAATCTTTTTTATTCTACCATCAAGAAACTTGATCCTAACTTTACCACGACCAACAATATCTAAATGTGAATCATCGCCCAAGTACACCTTACCTCCATTAAATTATTCATAGTCAGAAAACCAATCTCTATTGGATGTCATATGAAAAGATGCACCTGAGTCAATTAACCATGCATCATTACCTGCATGAGTAGCCAAAGCCGTAATGAATGCATCATAATCTTCCTTCTCAAATTTAGAATTAGAATCATACTTCTTCTTTTTTGTCTTCTTTCTTCTTTGTAGTCCTTACAAATGTGTCTTGGTTTACCACAATTCCAACAGATAACTTTGGACTTTCCAGGAGATTTTGATCTCCCTTTGGACTTTGATTTATTACAGTTCTCATTCTTCTTGCCTTTTTCCTTATGTATTCCATGAACAGTTAGGACTTCCTTTGAATTGATGGATACCTTCCTCCTCATCTCTTCACCAAGTAGGGCACCCACCACATCTTCAGACTTCAAAACAACAAAAGTACTACCGATATCCATAAAAAGAGAATCCCACGAATTAGGCAAAGAACAATGCAAGATTTGGCATTTCTCCTCTTCATCCATCTTAACACCAACAAATACCAATTGAGCCACCAACATATTAAATGCTTCTTGGTGGTTTGAAATTTGTCCATCCTCTTCCATTTTCAAGGAATACAATTTCTTCATCAAGAAAATTTGATTTAATAAAGGTTTGGCTTGATATATCTCACCAAGCTTAGTCCATAACTTCTTTGCAATATTCTCTTCATGGACATTGATCAGAAAAAATTCTCCCAAGCATAGTCTTAGAAAATCCTTGTCTTTACGATCCCTAACATCATATTGAGCAACCACAGTAGGATCTAAGGGTCTTTGGACATTTGCATCAATAACATCCCACAAATCTCAATCTATTAGTAGATCTTCCATCTTCAACTTCCACATCTTAAAATTACTTAAATTAAATTCTTCCACCTCTATTCTCCCTGGCAAACTTGTCATCTAAAAATTCTCGTAACAAGATCAAAAGTGTCTTTTGCACAAGCTCCCACTCAAATCTGGATTAGTTCAAAAAACCCAACAACCCAAAATTGAAATCAAAGGTGATCGGGTTTTGATACCACTTGTAAGAAAGTTAATTAGCGGAACAAAATCCTACACTAACCTTGAGAGAAGGGTAATACAATTTTTTTTACAGATCATTACAATAGTTACAGAAACTTAACAAAAATAGACATAATAACATTCATACCACAACACAATGATTTACGTGGGGAAAACCCTTTCAAGAGAAAAACCCCACACTCCAAAAGCCGCCCAATATATTATTCAGCAATCAAAATTACAATATACTTGCAGAGAAATCTCTTTGCAGGAGTAGCACTCATCAGAGATTCAAAGGTTACTCAAAATCCATATGACTATTACACACAACCTCTTGTTGAAATCAGGGATCACTAAGAGCGGGGGGGAATCAGTTATCTACCTATTATTGAACTTACTGGCTGAATTTTAAACCACCAGAAGCATAAGAATGAAACACAAATGCATAAACTTAAAACAATTAACTAGAAAATCATAACACCAAGATTTTTACATGGAAACCCAAATGGGAAAAACCATGGTGGGATTTGAACCCACAATATTATTCTACTATGGCTGGTAGCAAAACAATATTACAATATGGGGAATGCACAAGGATTTAGGCACACTTCCTAGAGCTCACTACTCAAATACAATAAGGGCTATAACCCCAGAAGGCTCACTTCCTTATCGATCAATTACAATGATGAAATACAATGAAAGAACTCTAGAATAACATCTAACAATGCCTAGATGAGTTTTGGTCAAGTGCCAAATCACTGACTGGATCACCTCTACTGCTTTGTTATGTTTTCTATCTCAGCCAGCTATCGGATCAAGAATACGCACGTGAAACTGTGCTACAAAGGATTCTCGATAACCACTCACTTGCATATCAATCATACCACAAACCAAAAAGATATTTTGCGTTGGTCTTATATATCAGCAATCACAAAATAGATCATTCACCAAGTCGGCTTGATAATGTAACGTGTATATATGTTGGCTTGACTGGATCACCAAAGATAAATGCGGATCACCAAAATGATGATAAAATGATGTCTCTATGTCAGCCCAATCATCCCATACACAATTCATAACACCACAATCACCGGAAAGCTTCCAGACCAAAACTGCTCTGTTCATCCTGCATTACCGGTTAAAAGGCTACTGGTTGACATCCGCTTCCGGATATCAAGATCTGTGATTATTTGATAGAAATCTCATGAAGAGTTGCCATCAATTAAAACCCTAAACCATTAATCAAGCATCAACAACCACCAAATGAGTGTCAATTTCCAACAATCTCCCTCTTTGGCATTGATGACAACACTCATGAAAAATTGTTGTGTTGAAAACCTGTATATCGGATCAAAAGAATTTCTAAGGATCCCCCTTAGAAAAAGAATTCTGAAAACTTGGTATATGCTCTATACATTACACTCTTCTACTGTACATTTTTCACCTTTACTCTCCCCCTTTGACAACAATTCCAAAGATGGGGTGCTGTCCAAAACTTATATACAAAGATATCTACCGAAGACTTTACAAGTACTTGAAGATATCAGTAAAAAATTTCTTCAAAATTCTTAGGTGAGCGTCCCACCCACTCTTCAGGTTGTCCAAAACTATAACAAATGCGCTGAAAACATATGGATGAATCTCCACATCCTTCAATTCAGATGGAACAGGTTGTCACATAGCCTTCATATAGTCAACCTTATTGCTCAATATGGTTTCCAACTAGGGGACAATCAAGTTCCGGAGTTCATCAACTCTCCTCAAAAAAATTTCCTTGTCTGCATTTAGGCTCGATATCTTATCATTCAAAGTCATTATCTACCCTTCTACACTACTAGTCAGAGCTACATTGGGATCGAAAGATTGTGAAATACCACCAAGTTTACCCTAGAAAACTATTATTTTCTTGTCTATGTCTATTGTAAAACTTGGGAAAAATTAGACAAGACTTGTATATTTTACCACCTTCTCTCAATGCATTTGAAATAGTCTATAGACCTTTATTCAATCTAACTCTATCATCTTCTATCATTTTCTAGAAATTTTGCATCCTTACCTCCTTAAATATATCTAATACTCGCTTAGTACTAGATTACTCCAAAGAATCAAAATTTGTATTTACATTGTTAATCAAGTAAAAGAATTTTTTGGAGGGGCTATAATTAGCATCTAGTTGCACTCTTGGAACCACCTTCTATAAGACATCAACAAACATCAAAATGAGTTTTTCGTCCTTGGATTCATATTTAACTAGATCCTAATTGGCCTGAGCTTGAATTGTTGCTAGAATTATTCGCTTCTTTGTAGGAGACATTTGTCCAAGATTTAGATGACCATCAAGATTGATAAATATTTGGGGTGGGGTCGTTGTAACTCGAGGAGTGTCAATTGTTGGATCAACAACTCCTTTTCCTTTGTCTTCATCAACATCCTCCACCTCTGTTTTCTCATATTCCTTTTCATTTGCTCCATCCACTTTATCTTGTGCACTGGTGTTGCCACTTGGTGTAGTGTCATCCATTTGAATCTCAGGGATCTCAAAACTATCTACCACCAAAGGATTAGTATTGATCTCAGCATCAGTGGTTACATTGCCTTGGTCTTCTGAATGCTCCTCCGTCTGATTCTCATCATTTTGATCACCGAAGACACCTTCATTTACTTCTGGATGGGATGTCTAAAATGCATCACTATACAATGGGTTGTTCTTCATGATTCATCTTTAGATATCCTATGTTTCCTTCCTTACCTCTTCAACTCTTCCAATCATCAACCCGTTCACCCTATTTCTGCTTCTGAATTCTTTCTTATTAGCTTCCTCAATGAGCCTTTTAGCTTCATCTTGGGAGACACAGGTGCAAACATTGATCAATTCTCTTTCTTTCATTTCCTTATCAATTTTACTAGTTGTTATCCCCCTTGCATCAATAATGTTATATAGATCTTTAGGGATGCTTTGATCCATCTCAGTCAAAGTTTTGCTAAAGTTATGTAAATATAAAACAAGTTCTTCAACCTTTCTCTAATCTGCCTCATCTAGATTTTTATAATATACTTGAAGATTCTTCATATGTGATTTAAGCCTTTATGCAACATTCTAGAATCGATTGCAGATCACCGAAGAGGGTGTTCTTAGAATCTACACGAAAATTCCCCCCCTAAGGCAAAAAGCTCTAGTTACCGAATGAAGATCCTGCACCAGATTCGGGTGCAGATCCATTGTCTTCTTTGGAGTCATCTTTTCTGACCCGCATCTTCTCATGTTTGTCTCTTATTTCCTCTACCTTTTCCTTACCTTTTTCATCTGATTTGTTCTTGTCTACCGGAGCACTCTTTTTGCTTTTGCAAAATTTTGCAATATGACCAGTTTTATTGCATGTATGACGAACAACATTCTGCATAGGTCTGAAGTTCATCTGATTTGGTCTCATCCTACACTGGTTAGAGATGTGTTCAAACATTCCACAGGCATAACATCTTTTGTTTTGAGAGTTATTTATTATTGCTTTGCACATATTTGACTTGTGCCCAAAATTATTGCATATGAAACACTGACCGATAAAGGTAGGACCATTATTCATATTATTCATACCATTATTCAACTTACTTCTGCATTGATTTGCCATATGACAAAATTTATTTCAAGCAAAGCATCTACCATTGCATTTATGAGCATTAGGTTGTATTACGGGAGGATTCTTTCTCTTCTTTTGATTATGTTTTGCATTGCTATGTCCAAATCCAGAGGATTCTCCTTTCTCAAATCCAAGTCCTCACATGTCCTTTCCATGTCTCTAACTTTCCAACATCTCATCAAGCCTTGTAGATCTAGCATTGAATTTGTCTTTGTATTCATTTGCAATAGCAAGTTCATATCTTAGGGCAACAATCTTTCGTTCAAGTTCTTGACCATTATTCATTGACTGTGTCAACTCAAGATTCAACTAATCATTCTCATAGGTAAGCCTGAAGCATTCATCTGGTCTTTCCTTTAATGATTGAGTCTAATTCTCTTTATTCTTCTTCTGGTCCTCAATCTCCTTGGTCAGCTTCATCACAATGGATTGCATCTTATTCTTCAATGAAATATTATCTCTCTCAAGCTTGTCAACTTTGTCAGCTTTACCTTGATTTTCCATGATTTGGTCTTCTTTCTCCTTCAGCTTGTCCATCAATTCCTTCCTCTTGTCTCTTGAAGTGTTCACTTGATCCTTCAAGTCATTAATGAAATCATCAACAAAATTCAGGTTTCTTTTCAAGGAACTGATCTCATTTCTTGTTGCATCAAGATCCTCAAGTGCCACACTAAGCTATCAATGAAAACCAAAATCCTTTGATTCAATCTCCCAGACCTTCCTCAAGTGGTTAGGCTTCCTCAAAGGAACTAGGCTCTTATACCAATTGTTAAAATCAATGATCCACTAGTTATTGAATTTACTGACTGAATTTTAAACCACCATAAGAATAAGCATGAAACACAAATACAGAAACTTAAAAAAGTTAACCACAAAATAATAACACCGGGGTTTTTATGTGGAAACCCAAATGGGAAAAACAACAGTGAGATTTAAACCCACAATATTATTCTACTATGGTCAATATAAAAACAATATTGCAATATGGGGAATGCACGGGCATTTAGGCACACTACCTAGAGCTCACTGCTCAAATACAATAAGGGTTACAACCCTGAAAAGCTCACTGCCTTACTGATCAATTACAATGATTAAATATAATGAAATAACTCTAGAATAACATCTAAAAATTCCTGGATGAGTTTCGGTTAAGTGCCAAATTATTGACCGGTTCACCTCTTTTGCTCTGCTTTGTTCTTCTTTGTTCTCTATCTCAGTTGGCTACCAGATCAAGAATACGCACGTGACAATTTTATACAAAGGATTATCAGTCACCACTTGCTCGCATATCAATCATACTACACACCAAAAAGATCTTTTGCACCGGTCTTATAAATTCGCAATCACAAAATAGATAACTTGCTAGGGCAGCCTGCTAATGTAATGTGTAGATATGTCAGCTTGACTGGATCACCAAAGATAAATGTGGATCACCAAAGATAAATGTGGATCACCAAAATGATTATAAAATGATGTCTCTATGTTGGCCCAATCATCCCATACATGATTCATAACACCACAATCACTAGAAATCTTGCGGACCAAAACTACTCTGTTCATCCTGCAATACTAGTTAACTGGCTATCGGTTGACATCTGCTTCCAGATAGTAGGATTCGTGATTACCGGATAGGAATCTCATGAATAATTTCCATCAATGACAAACCTAAACCATTAATCAAGCACCAACAACCATCAAATGAGTGTCAATTGCCAACAATCTCCCCCTTTGGCATTGATGGCAACACTCGTGAAAAATGGCTAAGTGTTGAAAACTTGTATACTAGATCAAAAGAATTTCTAAAGCTCCCCCTTAGACAAAGAATTCAAAAACCTGTTATATGCTTTGTATATTATACTCTTCTACTGTATATTTTTCACCTTTACTCTCCCCCTTTGATAGCAATTCCAAAGATGGGGTGTTGTCCAAAACTTATATACAAAGATATCTACTGGAGACTTTATGAGTACTTGAAGATATCAACAAAAATGTTCTTCAAAATTCCTAGGTGAGCATCCCACGCACTCTTCAGGTTGTCCAAAACTGTAGCGAATGCACTGAAAAACATATGCATGAATCTCTACATCCTTCAGTTTAGATAGAATAGGTTATCCCTTAGCCTTCATATAGTCAACCTTATTTCTCAATATGGTGTCCAATCGAGGGGAAATCAAGTTCCGGAGTTCACCAACTCTCCTCAAAATTTTGTCCTTGTCTGCATTTAGGCTTGAGATCTGATCATTGAGAGCCATTATCTACATTACTAGTCAAAGCTACATTGGGATTGAAAGACTGTGAAATACCAACAAGTTTACCCTGGCAAACACTTATTTGCTTGTTTATGTCTACTGTAAACTTGGGCAAAATTAGAAAAGACTTATATATTTTACCGCCTTCTGTCAATGCATTTGAAATAGTTTGCAGACCTTTATTCAATCTAACTCTATCATCTTCTATCATTTTCCGGAAAATCTACATCCTTACCTCCTTAAATCTATCTAATACTCGCTTAGTAGTATATTTCTCCAAAGAATCAAAATTTGTATTTACATGTTAATCAATTGAAATAATCTGTCGAAGGGGCTAGAACTAGCATCTAGTTGCACTCCCAGAACCACCTTCTGTAACACATCAACAAACATCAAAATGAGCTTTTTGTCCTTGGATTTAGATTTGGCTAGATCCTGACTCACCTGAGCTTGAACTATTGCTGCAAGCATCAACTTCTCTACAAGAGACATTTGTCCAAGATTTAGAGGACCATCAACATTGATAGAGATTTGGGGTGGGCTCCTTGTGACTAGAGGAGTGTCAAATGTTGGATCAACAACTCCTTTTACTTTGTCTTCCTTAGCACCCTGCACCTTTGTTTTCTCATATTCCTTTTCCTCTACTCCATTCCCTTTATCTTGTGCACCGATGTTGCCACTTGGTGCAGTGTCATCCTTTTGAATCTCAAGGACCTTAGAACTATCTACCATTAGAGGATTAGCACTGATCTCAGCATCAGTGGTTACATTGCCTTGGTGTTTTGAATGCTCCTCTATTTGAGTCTCATCCTTTTGATCACTAGAGTCACCTTCCTTTACTTCCGAATGGGAAGTCCGAATTGCATCACTATACAAAGGGTTGTTATTCATGATTCATCTCTAGATATCTTATGTTTCCTTCCTTACCTCTTCAACCCTTCCAATCATCAACCTATTCACCATGTTTCTGCTTCTGAATTATTTCTTATTAGCTTCCTCAATGATCCTTTTAGCTTCATCTTGGGAGACACAGGTGCAAACATAGGGATGCTCCACTCCATCTCAATCAAATCCTTGATAAAGTTATGTAAATACAAAACAACAACTTCTACAACTTTTCTTTGATCTACGTTATCACGATTTTCATAATATACTCCAATATTCTTTAAATTTCCATCAATAGTTATCTCATCGATTAATTGATTTGTTGTCAATGGAGGAAAAAATGCATATTTACCTTGTTGATCACCCGACTCAAGATCTTTGTCAAGTTGAGTTCTAACATTTCTTCCTCTCTTGGGTCTCCTGGTAGGGGTAGGTTCAGATTTGGATTTCTTTCTTTGCTAGGCTGCACCAGACTACGACTTCCTCACCACCCTTATGAATTCACCTTTCTTCTTAGACTTGTCTTCTTCCTCATCTATTCGGTCTCAGATGCCACTGGAGATACAAAAACATAGGATCACTTGGGCTTCACCTTTTGATTCAAAACTCCCTTTCCGGATTAGCTTTGTCTTGTAGATGGTGTAATCGAAGTAGGGGAAAACTTGGTCTCTTTTGGCTTGGCTTGAGAGGTAATCGATTTGGCCTTAGGATTCTTGGATTCCTCCTTAGATTCCATCCATGCATGTTTATTCTTAGCCTACTTCACCACCTCTTCCTAGCAGATTCAGTGAACTGCATGTGCAATTCTAGGTCTTTCTCCTTAAATGCACCAAATCCTCCATCTTTCTCATCAACTGGATGACTCAACATATGTTGAGCATAGACATCTAGGGTAGCAACATCAACTTCATAACCCATTGGAAGAATCCATACAGTCCTTGGCTCAACAACTTTCATTAGGCATTGGTCTTTATCAACCTTGAAGCAAATTGTTTTCTCATACTTCTCCACTATCTCTTTTGGGATTCATTCTCTTCTCTTCATTGTGGCTTGAATGGTTTTTAAATAACCCCATAGAGTAGATATCCTCATTTTGGCATCACCAATTCCCATAATCCCTTCTTAGATTTGCATAGAAACCAGCTTGTCACAAGCCCATTGGACCTTTCCTTGAACATCATGGATTTCATTCATGAAAAGTAGTGCCAAACAGATGATAAGGGTGCCAAAATTAAAGGTGTGCTTCTTGTCTTGATTGATTTTCTTCAAATTGCTTAACAACTCATTCAAAAGAGCCGTACACAAATCATACCTCTTGTCTTCCTTCAACATCAGATAGGCAGAGTATATAGTTGTACCAGAGACATTGTTTTGTTTGCTTGACTGGTATACTTTCGTATCTGATCACTATTGATGTAAAAACTTGACATCATGCTCGAGAATATCATTTATTGTCATCATTTTGTTGTCAAACTGAGAACTAGTGGTGGCAATCATAGTGTTGTTTGACATTTTCCTCAAGGTAGAAACTTCACCGGATGCGCTTAGACAAGTCACAACCTCAATTGCTTTCTTAGTGATCTAGTAAGGCTTCTCTAGCCACATAAATTCATCATGAATTTTGTTGAGTACGAACCGGATCCATTCTTTCTCATCAAATGTCGGAAAGTGTATGAACTAAGAGAAACATTTGGCTTGCAAATGCTTATATTCTGGATTGATATTTCCCAAGCTATCTGCCAGATGCTTGTTATATAGGTTCAACATGTCAGCACTACCAAGTTTATCAAGATCATAGTGGATATATGCCCTAATGTCCTTATATGGAGAACGTCATAGGGTATAGATAAAAACACTCCTTCAGGATCATCCTCGACAAATTTAAAAGGATGTTTCTTAAAAAAGGGTCGAGCTCTGTCCTTAATTTCCACAACAAGCGGGGTAGCAATTCCAGATGTTGAAGCTATTGAAAACTTAGGGTTTGCGGAAACTGATAGATAAATACCTCAATTCGCAATCGGGAACATAAATTTTCCTAGAATCGCTATTTAGATCGCCAAATCACTTTTCTCTTCTACTCTGCAATATTCTCTTGATTGCATTGTGACGAATAAATCTTTCAAATTCCTTTTTAACCTTCAAAAACCTAATTCTTCATTGCAATAAATGTTGCAACCGGTTACCTTGATTTTCATGGAGTAGCTTACTAGAGAATCAAATCTTCACTAAAACTTTCGAACAACATTTGCATATATAATTTAAGCCTTCTGCAACCTTCCATAATCGATTGCAGATCTCTAAAGAGGGGGTTCTTAGAATTTGTATGAAAGGTTCCCCCTAAGGCAAAACGCCCTAGTTATTGGATGAAGATCCTACACAAGATTCGGGTGTAGATCCATTGTCTGCTTTAGAGTCATCTTTTTTGCCCCACATCTTCTCATGCTTGTCTCTGATCTCCTCTACCTTTTATTTCCCTTTCTCATCTGATTTGTTCTTGTCTATCAGAGCACTCTTTTTTCTTCTGCATTATTTTGCAATGTGACTAGTTTTATTGCATGCATGACAAACAACATTCTGCATAGGTTTGGAGTTCATTTGATTTGGTCTCATCCTGTACTGGTAAGAGATATGTCCAAACATCCCACAAGAATAGAATCTCTTGTTTTGAAAGTTATTCATTACTGCTCTGCACATGTTTGACTTGTGACTAAAATTATTACATATGAAACACTGACTGATAAAGGTAGGACCATTATTCATATTGTTCATTCCATTATCCATCCTACTTCTACATTGATTTTCCATATGACCAAATTTAATGCAAGTAAAGCATCTACCATTGAATTTATGTGCATTAGGTTGTCTTACCAAGAGATTCTTTCTCTTCTTCTAATTAGGTTTTTCATTGCTTTGTCCAGATCCAGAGGATTCTCCTTTCTCAAATCCGATTCCTCGCATATCCTTTCCATGTCTCTGACTTGCCAGCATATCATCAAGCCTTGCTGAGCTAGCATTGAATTTTTTCTTTGTATTCATTTGCAGTAGTAAGTTCATCTCCTAGATCAACAATCTGTCATTCAAGTTCTTAACCATTATTCCTTGACTATGTCAACTTAAGCTTCAACTAATCATTCTCATAGGTAAGCCTGAAGCATTCATCTTCTCTTACCTTTAATGATTGATTCAAATTCTCTTCATTCTTCTTTCAGTCCTCAATCTCTATAGTTAGCCTCATCACAATGGATTGCATCACATTCTTCAATGCAACATTCCCTCTTTCAAGCTTGTCAATTTCATCATCTTTACCCTAATTTTCCATGATTTCATCTTCTTTCTCCTTCATCTTGTCCATCAATTCCTTCCTCTTGTCTCTTAAAGTGTTCACTTGGTCATTCAAGTCATTAATGAAATCATCAGTAACATTTGGGTTTCTTTTCAAGGAGCTAATCTCATTTCTTATTGCATGAAGATCCTCAAGTGTAACACTAAGCTGACTCTGAAAATCGGAATCCATTGATTCAATCTCCCAGACCTTCCTCAAGAGGTTAGGCTTCCTCAGAGGAACTAGGCTTTGATACTAATTGTTGAAATCAGGGATCACTAAGAGGGGGGGTGAATAAGTTATCTATTGATTATTGAATTTATTAACTAAATTTTAAACCACCGGAAGCATAAGCATGAAACACAAATGCATAAACATAAAAAAGTTAATCACAAAATCACAACACTAGGATTTTTATGTGGAAACCCTTATGGGAAAAACCATGGTGGGATTTGAACCCACAATATTATTCTACTATGGTCGGTAGCAAAACAATATTACAATATGGGGAATGCACAAGCATTTAGGCACACTGCTTAGAGATCATTGCTAAAATATAATAAGAGCTAAAACCCTCGAAGGCTCACTGCCTTACTGATCAATTACAATGATAAAATACAATGAAAGAACTCTAGAATAGAATCTAACAATTCTTGGATGAGTTTCAGTTAAGTGCCAAATCACTGACTGGATCACCTCTGTTGCTCTGCTCTATTTTCTGTCTCAGTCAGCCACTAGAACAAGAATGCACACATGAAACTGTGCTACAAAGGATTCTCGATCACCACTCACTTATATATCAATCATACCACACCAAAAAGATCTTTTGCACCAATCATATATATTTGCAATCACAAAATGGATTATTCACCAGGACATCCTCTTCTGGATATCAACATCCACGATTACTAGATAGGAAACTCATGAAGATTTTCCATCAATGACAACCCTAAACCATTAATAAAGTATCAAAAGCCATTGGATGAGTGTAAATTGCCAACAATCTCTCCCTTTGGCATCGATGGCAACCCTAATGAAAAATGGCTAAGTGTTGAAAACCTCTATATCGGATCAAAAGAATTTCTAAGGCTCCCCCTTAGGCAAATAATTCAAAAATATGTTATATGCTCTGTACATTACACTCTTCTACTGTACATTTTTCACCTTTATACTCCCCCTTTAACAACAATGCCAAATATGGGGTGTTCTCCAAAACATATATACAAAGATATCTACCAGCAACTTTATAAGTACTTGAAGATATCAACAAAAATGTTCTTCAAAATTCCTAGGTGAGTGTCCCACCCACTCTCTAGGTTGTCCAAAAATGTAATGAATGCACTGAAAGACATATGCATGAATCTCCACATCTTTCAGTTCAGATGGAGTTGTCCCATAGCCTTCATATAGTCAACCTTATTGCTCAATATGGTGTCCAACCGAGGGGCAATCAAGTTCTAGAGTTCACCAACTCTCCTCAAAATTATGCCCTTGTCCACATTTAGGATCGAGATCCAATCATTGAGAGCCATTAGCTGCCCTTCTACACTATTGGTCAGAGCTACATTGGGATCAAAAGAGGACCAACAAGTTTACCCTAGCAAACACTTATTTTCTTGTCTATGTCTACTACAAACTTGGGAAAAATTAGACAAGACTTATATATTTTATCGCCTTCTGTCAATGCATTTGAAATAGTTTGCAGAAATTTATTCAATCTAACTCTATCATCTTCTATCATTTTCCAAAAAGTTTGCATCCTTACCTCCTAAAATCTATCTAATACTCGCTTAGTAGTAGATTTCTCCAAAGAATCAAAATTTGTATTTACATTGTTAATCAATTGAAATAATTTTCCGGAGGGACTAGAATTTGCATCTAGTTGCACTTCCAAAACCACCTTCTATAACACATTAACAAACATCAAAATTAGCTTTTTGTCCATGGATTCAGATTTGAATAGATCCTGATTGGCCTGAGCTTGAACTGTTGTTGCAAGAATCAGCTTCTCTTTAGGAGACATATGTGCAATATTTAGAGGACCATCAAGATTGATAGATATTTGGGGTGGGGTCCTTGTGACTGGAGGAGTGTCAATTGACAAATCAACAACTCCTTTTCCTTTGTCTTACTCAACACTCTGCACCTCTGTTTTCTTAGATTCCTTTTCCTCTGATCCATCCCCTTTATCTTGTGCACCGGTGTTGCCACTTGGTGCAATGTCATCCTTTTTAATCTCAGGGATATGAGAACTATCTACCATTGGAGGATTAGCATTGATCTTAGCATCAGTGGTTACATTGCCTTGGTCTTCCAGATGCTCTTATGTCCGAGTCTCGTCCTTTTGATCACTGGAGACACCTTCCTTTACTTATGGATGGGAAGTCTAAACTACATCACTATACAAGGGATTGTTCTTCATGATTCATCTCCAAATATCCTATGTTTCCTTCCTTACCTCTTCAACCCTTCCAATCATCAACTTGTTCACCCTGTTTCTTCTTCTGAATTCTTTCTTATTAGCTTCCTCAATGAGCCTTTTGGCTTGATCTTGGGAGACAGGTGGAAACATTGATCAACTCTCTCTCCTTCATTTCCTTATCAATCTTACTAGTTGTTATCCTCCTTGCATCAATAATATTGTATAGATCCTTAGGGATGCTCCACTCCAACTCAATTAAAGCTTTACTAAAGTTATGTAAATACAAAAAAACATCTTCTTCAACTTTTCTTTGATCTGCATTATCCAAATTTTTATAATATACTCCAATATTCTTTAAATTTCCATCAATAGTTATCTCATCGATTAATTGATCTATTATTAATGGAGGAACAAATGTATATTTATCTTGTTGATCACCTGACTCAAGATATTTGTCTAGTTGAGTTCTAACCTTTCTTCCTCTCTTGGGTCTTTCATTAGGGGCAGGTTCAAATTTGGATTTGTTTCTTTGTTGGGCTCCACCAGACTACGACTTCCTCACCACCCTTACAAATTTACCTTTCCTCTTAGCCTTGCCTACTTCCTCATCTGATTCAGTCTTAGATGCCACCGAAGATACAACAACATATTTTTTCTTAGGCTTCTCCTTTTGCTTCAAAATTCCCTTTCCAGATGAGCTTTGTCCTGTAGATGGTGCAACTAGAGCAGGGGCAAAATTGGTCTCTTTTGGCTTGGCTTGAGAGGGAACCGGTTTGGCCCAAGGCTTCTTGTCTTCCTCCTTAACTTCCATTTGTGCGTGTTTCTCCTTAGCCTGCTTAACTGCCTCCTGGGTGAATCCCATTTACACTACACTTCCTCAGCTATCTTAGAAACTTTTCTCTTCCTACCAAGTGTAGTGAACCACATGTCCAATTCTAGGTCTTTCTCCTTAAATGTACCAAATCTTCCTTCTTTCACATCAACCGGTTGACTCAACATATGTTGAGCATAGATATATAGGGTAGCAATATCAACTGCATAACCCATTGGATGTATCCATATAGTCCTTGGCTCAACAACTTCCATTAGGCATTGGTCTTTATCAACCATGAAGCAAATTGTTTTCTCATACTTCTCCACTATCTCTTTTGGGATTCTTTCTTTGCTCTTCATTGTGGCTTGAAAGGTTTTGAAATAACCCCACAAAGTAGATATCCTCATTGTGGTATCACTAATTCCCATAATCCATTCTTGTATTTGCATAACAACCAGCTTATCATAGGCCCATTGGACCTTTCCTTGACCACCAAGGATTTCATTCATGAAATATAGTGCGAAATAGATGATAAGGTTGCAAAAATTAAAGGTGTGCTTCTTGTCTTGTTTGATTTTCTTCAAATTGCGTAACAACTCATTCAAGAGAACCGTACACAAATCATACCTCTTGTCTTCCTTCAACATCAGATAGGTAGAGTATATAGTTGTACTGGAGATAGAGTTTTGTCTGCTTGACTGGTATACTTTATATCTGACTACCATTGATGCAAACTTGACATTATGCTCGAGAATGTCATTTATTGTCATCGCTTTGTTGTCAAACTGAGAACCAATGGCAACAATCATAGTGTTTTTTGATATTTTCCTCAAGCTAGGAACTTCACCGGATGCGCTTAGACAAGTCACAACCTGAATTGCTTTCTTAGTGATCTGGTAAGGCTTATCCAACCAGTTAAATTCATCATGAATTTTGTTGAGTACGAACTGGATCCATTTTTTCTCATCAAATGTCAAAAAGTGTATGAACTGAGAGAAACCTTTGGCCTGGAAATGCTTTTATTCCAGCTTGAGATTTCCTAAGCCATTCACCAGATGCTTGTTGTATAGGTTCAACATGTCAACACTACCAAGTTCATCAGGATCACAGTGGATATATGCCCCGATGTCCTCATTATGGAGAAGGTCGTAGGGTACAGAGAAAAACACTCCTTCGAGATCACCCTCAACAGATTTAAAAGGATGTTTCTTGAATATGGGTCAAGCTCTATCCTTAATTTCCTTAACAAGTGGGGTAGCAATTCCAGATGCTGAAGCCATTGAAAACTTAGGGTTTGCAGAAACTGATAGACAAATACCTCAATTCACAACTGGGAACAAAAATTCTCTTAGGATCATTGTAATCATTATTTAGATAACCAAATCACTTTTCTCTTCTTCTCTGCACTATTCTCTTGAATGCATTGTGATGAATAAAGCTTTCAAATGCCTTTTTAACCTTCAAAAACCTAATTCTTCATTTCAATAAATGTTGCAACCGGTTACCTTGATTTTCATGGAGTAGCTTACCGGAGCATCAAATCTTCAATGAAACTTCCAGACAACATATGCATATACAATTTAAGCCTTCTGCAATGTTCTATAATCGATTGCAGATCTCCAAAGAGGGGGTTCTTAGAATCTATATGAAATGTTCCCCCTGAGGCGAAAATCCCTAGTTATCAGATGAAGATCCTGCATTGGATTCGAGTGTAGATCCATTGTTTGCTTCAGAGTCATCTTTTCTAACCCACATCTTCTCATGCTTGTCTCTGATCTCCTCTACCTTTTCTTTCCCTTTCTCGTCTGATTTATTCTTGTCTACTTGAGCGCTGTTTTTGCTTCTGCATTATTTTTCAAAATGACCCATTTTATTGCACACACAAGAAACAACATTATGCATAGGTCTAAAGTTCATTTGATTTGGTCTCATCTTGTAATAGTTAGAGATATTTCAAAGCATCCCACAAGCATAACATCTCTTATTTTGAAAGTTAATCATTACTGCTCTACACATGTTTGACTTGTGACCAAAATTATTGCATATAGAACACTAACCAGTAAAGGTAGGACCATTGTTCATATTGTTCATTCCATTATTCATCCTACTTCTGCATTGAAACTATTGGAATCACCATTTTTATTATGCCAAAATCTCAAGCTATCAACAAATGGGAGAGCGGCCAGAAACAAGGATCCACCGGAAGCGGGAGGAAGAACATGTTGCGAATCCTGAAGGAGGTGTTGACCAAGTCAACAATCTCCCCCTTAGCACTAATAGCTCAAGCTATCAATGAATGAGACAAGGATCCATGGGAGGCGAGAGGAAGCACATGTCACAAATCTTGAAGGAGGTGCTGACCAAGTCAATAGAAACCTTATATATAGGAGAAACATTATAAGAAACAGTCAAATGGTATTACAAAACCATGACTAAAACTACCCAATAAAGCATAGCCAACCTTATCTCCAATTATATGCCCTATGACATGTTAAAACACACATCAACATGTTTTCCTCCCTTTTACGGCTCATTTATGTGTCTGATACATTTTATATTTCCTATTTCAGGAGTCCAAACTTCCAGAGGCCACAACTTGTGAACTGTGTGTTTGATTGACGAATCATTTGAAGCATCAGAAAGCTCGCAAAGTTCTCTATCACCGCATAAACTTCTATGCATTTACGCCAACTTTTGAAGGAATTTTAGAGGGTCTAAAGCTCCCAAAATTAAGTTTAAACCTTTCATTGCACCTCTCCAAAACGAAAACTTTAATATCTTCAAAACTAGTTGTGATTTTGCAACGAAACTTTACTGGTATGCTTATCTAGCCAACTAGAAGATTTGGGGAAAATTTTGCACTATTTCATGCTCAAATGAAAACTTACTATAAATAGTAACCACATGTAAATGCAAGGTTGAGACACCATTTTCCCAACATATAGCATGTTGTAGCCTATAAATGGTATGAAAGTGTAACTTAGCCCTACTGGAAAATATATTGGGCAATTGACCAGAGTGATGGGAATAATGCTCATCATCATGAAGATGAACACTCGACTCAGACTGATGATCTTCGGATCAACCATGTGAAAAATGTTTGCATAGTTAGTTAAAAAAATGTAAGAACTTGCAAATATTTCTATATGTATCAATTTCTAGTACATTTATTAAAAATTCAATCTAATTAAGCAAGCAGCTCATAATTTTTTTATCAAAATATCAATCTAATTAATCTAATTTGTGTACACTTTGGTTGGTGGTGTGAAAAAGAGTGGGTCATAAGATATCATGGCTCCACACTTGCATTTTCTTAATATTTACAATTTGAACTAGATATGTACAATTTGATCTTCTTTATGATTTTTGCAAGAATCATTAAAAAAACAACTTATTTTTCAATGTTTCTTTGTGTGTTATAGGAGTTTTATTGATTGTAGATCAATTGGAGATGGTTAATGATTTCCTAGAATACCATGAATGGCTTGTTGATTTCGATTACTATTGGAGTTGTGTGATGGGGTCATTTAAATTGAACAATTGGCATATCTTATTGTGGACCTATTGAAGATCGAAGATTGTGGAAGCCGATATTTGAAAATGAGACCTTGTTAAAGATATTGTTGCAACAAATTTAAGGAAGACTTACCAAAATAATAAGGATTAGAGACTAGCTCTCTCATTACTTAGCTATTCCATTAAGGATAAATCATAAAAGATTGTGTGGGTCTAATATAAAATTATAAAAACAACAAGCAATTAGATATATAAATAAATTAAAATATGTTTAATTAAAAAAAAGATCACATGAAGAATAAAACCCTAAAGAAAGTAGTTGATATGAAAATTAGAAACAATGTATTTTAATCTTGATGGGAAATTGAAATGAACCCTAAAATGTATTATTATTAAGATGAAATTTGTTTGGGGATTTTTATCTTTCATAAATTGTTGTCCAATATATTTATATTGCTTCTATTGGAATGTTGTACTCTTGTTATATATATGTTTTAAGAAAATGTTATGGTTTTTGCTGTAGTGTTATGCTACAAATATAAGGTTTGTTACCTGTGTTATTAGAGGAGAGTTCAAACACTAGGGCCTATGAACCTACTTCATAGGGAGTAAATTCTAGTAAATTTATATTTGTTGAACTAACCATTGTGATTCTATTCTCTTAATGGAAATATGGGGACTCTAGGTGAAAGAAGCAAGGTGGAAAGAAATCTAAACAATTTAAATAAAAAGGGAAAACCATGCAACCAACCACCCATGGATAATAAGTATGAATATTTGATACTAAGACTACAAAAATGGCTTTGGGTCAAATAAAGATAGAAAAACAAAAGTGTGTGAAAGTTTCTAGCTCCAAAATATCCAAACAAAAGAAATCCTCTATGGTTTTGGATATGACTTTTGATAGTGGTTGTGACAGATCAATCATGAGGAGGTGGGATATATGGGAGTACTTGTGTGTAAACCCTTCCTTAAGTAATATAATACTAGATTCAAATGAAGAAGAAAAACCTAAGGAGGTTCCTTTGTTTGAATAGTTTTTTTTCAAATCATTGTAAATCTGAAAGGATACTTAATAAATAAGGATACTTTATGTCCATAGTTATATGAATAGATTTTTTTTCTTGCTTTTGGAAATGTCTGATGTTCAATTGTGATAAAGTTTTAAATGCAAAATATTGTATATGCAAAACAAATAAGGATTAGTCACTATAGTTTTTATACATTTGGTAATTTCTAGCTAAATCATAGGTTAATGATTCTTCATTATGACATCTCAAATCCAACCAAGGTTTGAACTAGAAAAAACCTAGGAGGTAGTAATGATGGAACATGTCAAGCTATGGGAAATGTTTTAGGTAAATTGAACCAAATTCTTGTAGCATTGAATGATAGTGAGGAAAATTTGGGTGTTTTGGAATCAAAAGTCAGAGGCCTTAAGGTCGGGAAGGAGGTGAGGAATAAAACTTAGGATTTGAGCATGAAGAATATAACGAGTCTTGGGAAAACTAGGTCAGTTGGGAAGAGATGATGAGGCAAGCAAAATGTGAAGACATGATTGACTGATGAGCTTGCTCGATTGAAAATATCAATCAACCTAATTTTGGTGGGAATTTTTTAGGAGATAGATAGAGGCATGGCTAATTAATATGAAAAAAATATTTGGAAAGCCAAATCTACTTTTAGATAACTAAGGAAAACTCATAATCTTATCAATATTTTGGAGAGTCCTTCACTTGGTGGATGAAAAGGAAGATGGAGTTGGTGTTGGATTCCATAAATTTGGTATGGGACTAGTTTGTAGTTATTTTCAAGCAAATATGGCCACCACATTAATATTTTAACTAGAAATTAACCAATTTTTAAAATTTATGACAAGGAGATATATCACTAATTGAGTATTGGGTAAAAATTTATGACTCTTGAAATATTCACCCTAACACCAATAAGATGAATGGTTATACATATAAATTTTTTTTATTGGATTGAATCCTCATACTGGAAATGAGGTTAATATCCATGATTTATCAATTATTGACCAATTAATTGAATAATCCATCAAACAAGAGAAAAATCCCAAGTCTATATTAGCTTTCAAATATATGTACCACAAGTAGTTAGGTTGGTCAAAGTATACAAGCAATTTAAAAAATAAGGATTAGAACTATAACACAAAAAAATCAATGAAAAAGGATCCAAGAATAGCAAGAATGACTCTCAAATTGGGAAAGTGGACTTGATGATTTTAAGAAAATAAATGGAAATAAAAGGTGACTAAGTATTTGAGAAGAAAGGAATTATGGGTGGTTGATTCATGTGTGGAGGAAACCACTACACAAACCAATGTCAAAATAAAATTCAAGGGAATTAGTTCAAGAACCCATTCTTGGCTTTCCCCACATACAACTTTCCAATAGATAATTACACAATTGTGGATAATCATCAAGTGAAATACCAAATCACCCCTATTGAGACTTCATTTGGCATGAAGATATATGAGGAGAGTCATTTTCCAATTTATTGTTTGTACTTATAAATATATGGGATTCAGAGATTTTGTACTTTGAATATTTTCACATGTGTTGTAAAAGTAGAAGTTTTTTAGGTTTAAAAAATGAAAATGGCATCCTGAATGATGTGCTTTTTGGCAAGTAGATATGTCATGATGGGTATTCTGCATCCATAGTAGACTTAGTTCTTTCTTAAATAGTAACTTTATATTTAGAAAAAATCCTCAAAATTTTATGATGAAAGTTACATAGGGAAAAGGATTAAAAAATGATCTATCTATATGTATAATGTGTGTATATATGTTTTTTTTTAAAATGTGAGGGCTTCAATTCAAGTAATGATCTAACCAACCACATAGTGTAGGTGAGTTAGATATATATCTTGAGGGATATTAGTATCTTCTTTAGAGTATTGGTGTTTAAACAAGACACTTTTGTCTAATTGTACATGGTTGTATCTAATGCCCAACATTAGTGTTGTTGTTTAAACGAGACACTTGTATCCAACTGTACATGGTTGTGTCTAATGCCTTACACCTATACTTGTCTAAACCTCTAAGAGGTCTAGTCTTATGTTTGGAAAAAATAGTCATAGAGACAACCAAATTTTAGGGTTAGGGTTTTATTGTATGGTCAATGAAATGTTTCATGTCTCATGATTTATTGCATGGTCTGTGTTTTGTTAGAATTCAAAAATAACCATAATAATGAGAAAAATGACTAACCTGGTGGCAAGAGAATGGTTTAGTCACACAAGTTTATGTTTAGTCTCTTTAGCATAAATGGTTCCACAATGGGTCCTGAGAAAAATGATCAAGCTCACCTTTATTGTTAATATTAATTTTGACTATTTGTGGATGAAAGACCTTCACCTGAGTACCTTTTGGATGATGGGGTTCTGACTCAAAGGTACTGTCATGAGGGCACCACGTACATGACACGTAGTTTCGGCTAAAACCCCTCTAGTTGGAAGGTATTCGATCAGAAGTATTCCAACCAAAAATATCAAGTTGGCCTAAAAGGTGACATAGGTTTGTACTTTACCCCCCTATTTTATTTAGAAGGGAATGGGGGTTATTATTATTAGGGTGAATGTCTAGATAATTATAAGTCATGTGAGGTAAGTTGTGTTAGGGTTAGGTGTTAGAGCATGAGCTTGTATGGTTGTCATTGATGTCAAACCTAGTTATCCAGATGGATATTGGTCCAAATATGCTTTGTCAAACCTTAGTTATCTAGATAGAGTTTTGTTTGAGTACTATTTTGGTGTTGGTTATGACATCCTATATTCAAGGTGGTCTAAAAAGCTTTTGGTGCCCTCCGGATATGATGATAATTGCATTGCGGTTTAGTAGATCATGTTCTTTTGACCTAGATATGTGTTGGAAGATGTGTTGAGGTGATTGTTTGGGTCTCACTTTGGTTTGTGGAGATCCGCATGGAGTATTTTGTATCAAAAGTGATTATATGGCCGATTGATTGATTATATCTAGATGTTATGTTTTGTAATGTCCTTTGGAATATGTGCTAGCATGTGTAGATTGTCATATTTTTCATGGGATGATGTATTGTGATATGTCTTGGTTCCCTCTTTCTCCTGGAGTGGACCAATCTAAGTATTTTTGGTTCGAGTGGCCTATTTTATGTAATATTGTCTTAGCCAACCCTTGTTTAGGATTTCAATGTTGTATCTCATATATAAGATGTGCAAAAGGATGAATTGAGTATGAAGAGAATTGAATTGCATGAGAAGTGTATGTGAATGATTTGCAAGCATATTTGATTTTGTGATGATGCAAAAGATACTTTGGGAAGAACATTGAAGCTGACAGATTCTGCCAAACAGAGTGTTGTGACAGTGGAGATTGTCATAGATGTTTTCCATGTTATTGGTCACTTGATTACTATTCAAGGATAATTTCATGATCAGGAGAATCCTTCTCAATTTCAGTTCAACTATTTCATTCGTTGTTGATTGATAGTGGGTCCTTCAGCAACAGTTTGTATCTTATCATGAAGAAGTGTTCTTCAATTGCACAAGTCCTTTGTATATTTCCTAAGGTAGTGCACCTTATTTATGTAAGTCCTTCAGGTGTTGGTGCTCCTTAGATACAAGACTAAAAATTTGTAAACATTGTTATTCATATTGTAAGTTAGATTATCACCATGATATTTCCTTGTTTAGGTTTTCCATGTATATCTAGTGTTCATGTGTTTTTGTTTGATGTGTTGATGGTTAAAGTGTTTCTATTGAATAAGTTTTTAATAACTATTTTTTAAGTTTCGGACTAATACACCCCCCCCCCCTCTTAGTCCTACTGGGTGTTCAACATTAGGAACCCCTAGTTAAGTTTAAACTCAAATTGACCTAAGAATGGGTCTTTAAAGAGGATCAAATGGTCAATTTCCTTGATCTTTGAGTAAAACTAGATCCTTAAGGCCTATACCTATGATATGGAGACCTTTTTGACATGTGACTGTCCACATTAATGAATGTGGTGAGTGTAAAATGTAGGGTTTGGGAAGAATGTGCAAGTACACCCAACACCTTGATATCAATGGTTACAAAATGATTCCTTCTTGTCCAGGGGTTTGGATGGAACCCATGAGGCTTCATGACACCAATATTGTATGGTGGAGAGAAAGTCCTTTTTTGTTATTACCCATTTGCAAAATATATAATAGAGCTTATATGAGAAAGTGAAGTTAGTAGTTAAGACCTATTTCATGTAATTGGATTGAATTTTTTTATTGTTTGATCAAAACAATAGCTATGTTGGTTTCTATATATGTATTAAGAGCAAGTTTCACATGTATATACATACATGTATATGTGTGTGTGTGTGTGTGTATGCGCGCACACACACACATAGATACATGTGTGTGTGTGTGTACACACACACATAACATATGTACATATATTTGTGCCATTATGTATATAAGGTGTTAAATAAAATTGTAAAGTTTGCATATGCGTAATTTGGTTTGCATTTTAGTGATTTGGTATAATTTTTGAGTAGGTGTGTATAGTTAACAAACTCTCATGAAATGGTCATCACAAAAGCTTAGATTAATACTGTTATTACTAGCAATATTTTAATTGCTATTAATCTTTATTTTATTAATATTACATCAAAGGCATATTACACTTACATAATGGATACAATGAATACCCTCTAATAAAGCCTAAAAGCATTATTTTTATGTGTTTGTGACACTTAAATGCATGAAAAGAAAAAAATACTTTATTTATTTTCTTCTTTCAACTACCACTCACTCCAAGTTTAACTTGTCAATCAATTATGTCCACCTCTACCATGCAATCGGTTAATTTTGTAATTATCAATCTAATATCATAATAATAATATAATAATATGATAATATAATTGCTTTAGTCAAGAGTTTAATATAAATACAATAGCATAATAATATCTTAATAATAACTTAATATTAATAGAAATATCATAATAAAATAATGAATTTAATATTAATTATAATATCATAATATAATAACAAATTTAATATTAAATACAATATAATATAGTATAATAATTTTGTAAGGAAAAGTGAACAAATATGATATCTTTCAACTTACTTTAATGTACTTTACCTATATTCCTCTAAAGATAGGTATGCTAGGGTAAGTGCACAAAGATGGTGGTCAAAAAAATGGACACACCCAAAAAAAACATGAAAAACAACAAAACGCGCACGGGGTATTTCAAATTTAAAGTACCCCGTTCTTTGGTTAGGCTCATTTTGCCAAGCCTAACCAAAGATAAACCGCATATGGGGTTTAAAGTATACTAACCGCATACGTGGTTTAAAAACTAAAACCACGTACGCGGTTTAGAAACTAAGAACCCCTTACACGGTTTAAAAACTAAAACCGTGTACACGGTTTTAGTTTGTAAACCACGTACGCGTAAATGTCTATCAATAAAATGCAATTCATTTAGCATTCCCTTAGGTTTTTCAGTAGGATATATACATAAAATATAACATTTAAGTATAATTGTACTTTAAGTTATATTTTATGTATATATTGTCATGATGTTTGAGAGTGGTTCTAGATCTCTAAGAGTTATAATGCAGATTCTAGTTTTTTGAGTATTCTTATAAATTTCAGACTTAGTCAATTTTCAGTAATCAGCATGCTTATATCAGCATTATCTCTCTCGTCTCTTCCCTACATTACCCCTCTCTCTTCCTTAACCCCTACCTTTTTGTCTCTTTTGCATCTCCCTCTCTACTTTCTTTCCTCTCTCGAGTATCTCTCCCTCTCTTTCTCATCTCCCTCACCCTCTTTCTCTCTTTCATCTATCCCTCTCTTTCTCTCCCTCTCTCAAATATCTCTATCTCTCACTCTCTCCCCCTCTCTTCAATCTCTCTCTCTCTCTCTCTCTCTCTCTCTCTCTCATTATATCCCTCTCCCTCCCCCTCCCTGTCTCTTCCTTTGTCAAGTATTTCTTTCCCTCTAACTCTCTTTCTCTCTCCCCCTCTCGCTCCATTTATCTTTCTCTCAAGTCTCTCTCCTTCTCTCTATCAACTCTCTCTCTCTCTCTCTCTCTTCTCTCTCCCTCTGTGCCTCTATCTCTATCTCTCTATATCACTCTCCTCCTTTGTCAAGTGTATCTCTTTCCCACTCTCTCCCTACCCCCCCCCTCCATTTCTATTTTTCACTTAAGTTTCTCTTTCTCTCTCTAAAGTCTCTCCCTCTCATCCTCTTTCTCTCTATCTCACTCTCTCCTTCTCTCAGGTGTATCTCTCTCTCATTCTCCCCCTCTCTCCTCCCCCCCCCTCTCTCCCTTTCTCATTACCTCTCTTTCTCACTCTCTCCCTCTCTTCGCACCTCTCTCTCTCTAGTCTCTTGTACTCTCCTTCCATCCCTTCCTTCCTCCCTCTCACTCAGACTCTCTCTATCTCTCACCCTCTCTTTCTCTCTCTCACTTTCCCTCCCTCCACCTCTTAGGTCTCTCTATATCTCCCAATACCTCCATCTACCTCTTAGATCTCTCTCTCTCTCTCTCTCTCTTTGAGTCCCCTTCTCTGTGTCACTCTCTATCTCTATCTCACTCCCTATTTCCCTCTCTCTCTCCATCTCTCTCTCCCCCTCCCTTTCCCTTTCTCTATCTATGTCTCCCCCCCCTCTCTCTCTCATTTATCTCTTTCCTCTCCCTCTTAGTCTCTATCTCTCTATCTCACTCTCCTCCTCTCTTAGGTGTATCTCTCTCCCATTCCCTCCCTCTCCTCCCCCTCTCTAGGGTCATATGGTATCCTAGGGATCCATGCATGTGTCCTAAGGGATCATAGGACACCATATGACTCCTTAGGACACCATATGACCCATAACGACACATAAGAGGTCATATGGAGTCCAAGGGGTCATAGGATTCCATATGACCCCTTAGCACACCATACAACCCAAAATGACACCAAATGGTGTCCTAAGGGGTTATAGAACACTATATGACCTCTTAGGACACCATACGACCCATAACGACACCATATGGAGTCCTAAGGGGTCGTAAGAGAACCTGAACTTGGAGGACACCATTTTGTTTTGTTCATGTCATATGGTATTCTTAGGGGTCATATGGTATTCTTAGAGGTTATATGGTATCCTTTTTGTGTTTTTTCATGTCATATGGTATTCTTAGGGGTCATATGGTATCCTAGGAATCCATGCATGTGTCCTAAGGGTTCATAGGCAACATATGACCCATAACAACACATAAGAGGTCATATGGACACCAAATAGTGTCCTAAGGGGTCATAGAACACTATATGACCTTTTAGGACACCATATGGTGTTGTTATGGGTCATATGGTGTCTTGAGGGGTCATATGGCATCCTATGACCCCTTAGGACACCATATGGTGTCGTTATGGGTCATATGGTGTCTTAAGGGGTCATATGGTGTCCTAAGGGGTCATAGGACACCACATGACCTCTTAGGAAACAATATGACCTCTAATGACACCTAAGAGATCATATGGTGTCCTAAGGGGTCACAGAACACCATATGACCCTTTAGGATACCATACGACCCATAATGACACCATATGGAGTCCTAAGGGGTCATATGGTGTCATAAGGGATCATAGAACACCAATATGGCCCCTTAGGACACCATATGACCCATAACAACACCTAAGGGGTCATCTGGAATCCTAAGGGGTCATAAGACACCATATGACCCCTTAGTACACCATACAACCCATAAAGATTATCCAACCAATACATCCACACGATCCAAAGAAACCAATACGTTCATCTTCTTCAAACGTTCTACTTTATATCCTATCTTCTTTATAAAAAAAAAAAAACCGACCACCTTGTCAATCTTCTTATTACCTCATCTATATGCAAACAAAAAGAAGATATATTGAAGGGATAGGAAGAGAGAGGAGAGAGAGAGAGAGAGACAGAGAGAGAGAGAGAGAGAGAGAGAGAGAGAGAGAGAGATGGGGTATGGAGGAAGGGAGAAGGGGAGAGAGGGAGAGGGAGTGAGAGAGAGAGGGGGAGAGGGAGAGAGAGGGGGAGAGAGGGAGACAATACACATACATACACACATGTGTGTATATATATACTTAATATATTATATATTATTATATACATATATATAAATATTATATATTATATATTTTTATATTATATATAAATTATATACTATATGTATATACACATATTATATATACAGTATCATACTATACACATTCCCAAAATTTAAACATAAAAAGCGCGTACGTGCTATTTAAAGTAAAAATAGTGTGTACGTGCTTTTTATAGTAAAAATAGCGCATCACTTTTTATAGCTAAGATAGAGTGTACACACTTCTTACACCATAAGTATCCTGTATGTGCTTTTTATACCATAGGTACCTCGTACACGCTTTTGATTGTTTAGGCTTGGAAATAGGCCTGGATGACAAAGCTACGGTTTGGAAGTTTGATTTCCCTCCATTTCCCCCCTTTTTGATGTGTTTTATTTTATCAACTTGGTTTCTAGACTTTGTCTTCATCAAGTGGGTATTTCTAAAATTGCCACCATATTTTCACCCATCTTCTAAGCTTTCTAACCATATAATTTTTTTAAAATTTGAACAACAATAACATTATTATTGAATTTGTTTGACCAGTGTCTCCATAGTTCTCACAGACATACATGCACCATTTTTTTAATAACACTTGATATACCTATCCAAAATTTAAAAACTTTATATAATATTGTACTGCACTTGATTCTTTACAATTGAAAAAAAAAATTGTATTTTCAATTTTTTTAGTGCAACTTATGCTTTGCGTACGAATAGGTACCTAATTTTCAGGATGTGCTCGATTGGAAAAATCATAAAAAAAAATACTCAACAAAAAATTACAAACAAATACACATCTTCTAGTTCTCACTCTTAACTATCTTTCTACCAAAGGATTTATCAAAATACTAAATCTAACTATGACATTTTTGATGTGCACGTCAGACACTATGTTATGTTTTTATGAAAAAATCAGGATCTATTTTTTGTGTGTGAAGGATTTGACCCCCTTAATCTTATCTAATTTTGAAAAAGTTTAGTAGTTTGGAAACTAGATTCAGAGTACTACAATATTTGTTCTTTGATTATCTTCATACCTTGAGTGGATGACTTTCAAATTTTGCCTCCAAGTTCAGGTTCACCTGATTTCAGAAAAAAAAAAAAAAAAGTGTCCACTTATACCCCCCTTTTTTACCACCATCTTTGTGCACTTACCCCGCTAAGTTCAAGTTCACCTGATTTCAGAAAAAAAAAAAAAAAAAAAAAAAGTGTCCACTTATACCCCCCCTTTTTACCACCATCTTTGTGCACTTACCCGCTAATTAATATCAATACTGATTAGAAAGTTAATGAGTAGCATTACTACATTTAACATGTAAGTAACAAGGGACACAATGCATCAAGTACCTGCCAATAGTTAGAGAGGAAAATAGAGATATGTTGGTGGAGATAAAGAACGATATAGAAATATGGAGAGAGAGTTGACAAAAGGATAGAAAGAGATGTAAGAGATAAATATAATATATTTTCCAAATAACTTATGTTAATTTAGATAAACACATGATCAATGTCTAAATTTATAAAAAAAAGTTAATGGGGTGATATATGGTATTTAACTTTGTCAAAGGGGTGATGTATGCAATGGTTATGATATTTCAACAAGGGATGCAATGCGTCAAGTTTCACCAATAGTTAGAGAGGAAAATAGAGATATGTAGATGGAGATAGAGAACAAGAGAGAAATATGGAAAGAGAGATGACAAAATGATAGAAAGAGATGAAAGAGATAAATATATATAGAGGGAGAGACGAGAGAATGAGAGTAGAAAATAGAAATATAAATATAGAGATACAAAGTCATATAGAGAGAGGTAAAGAGAGGGAGAGATATGGTGATTGAGAGAGGTGGAGAGACAATAAGATAAATATAAAAGGATAGATTGAAGAAGAGATATGGAATTATAGAGATGCAGACAAAAAGAGAACAAATAAAATATTATTATATAATTGAATATAAATATAATTAAATTAGATTTTAAAAACTAAAATTGTACTACAAATAAAATATAAAAAAAAATTAAACTATATTAAAATTATTAAATTTAAAAGTTTAACTTTTATATTTAAAAATACAAATAAGACCAAAATAATTATCATATTTTAATTTTTTTGCTTAAACAAAATTTTAAATATTTATATTTTGTTGTGTAAATAAGTATCAAATTTATTATAAACATTGTAAAGAGATGAATATATTTTTAGATACCTTTAAAAAAATATAAATATAGTTAAGAAGACGTATATGCCAATATAAAACTATATAATGATGTTTTTTTTAGAAAAAAAAAAAGAATTTTAAACTTATACAGACCATAAGCATAAAGAAAAATGAGATTTTTATAATCATTTAAATAAAAATGAAATTTAGACTATTCACTGACCAACTATAGAAAGGAAGGGGGGCGGAAGCAACTTCCTCCCACCCACCTCGGGTGGGTGGATAGCTAGAGAAGTCTGGGTCAGGTGTGGGCCGAAAACTGATCTCAGAATCTAGTTCAAGTTGTGGATTGCCCAATCTTAGGATATAGTAGAGGGAGAACAACTCACAAATATGGACTGGAGGAATGCGATCTATTGTAGTTTCACCCGCAACATATTTTCGCTCGGTTCTCGATCCAAGTACTAATTGAGTAGTTGCCCGAGTAGTTTCAGTTCCAATCGATCTAGTTTTTTCAACATCCCCACCAATTCCAGGTATGGTTGGGGATTTAGATCGAGATCCTTTTTTCCCCACTTCAAATAATGAATGGGTGTGGGGGCTGGTAGTCTAATAAAAAATGGGTGGTCCTGCCTTGGGTCAGTCAAATGGATCTCCTATGAAGGGGGTTTGGGAAAATCGATCGATTCATCGATATGATCAAATCAATCTCTCAATATGAGGGAGAGAATCAATCTCTAGCTATACTGCTCATAACTAGTCTCGCATCAAAATCTGCTATTTCTATGAGAATCCTGATTCAAGATGAAAGATCATACATAAGTTGCCATAAGCTTCATGGATCTCGACTCGGAAGGCGACAACCATAGAAGCCAGTGATCGCTAGGGGCGTAGAAGGGGTCAAAGCCATTACTAAAAAGGCATTATGACGACTAGAAACTATTGAGTGCCCCTACTAATCTATGGGGATTCCCTACAATTAATTATGTGGGGCCCCTACCCCCATAGAATTGTAGGGAAAGGCCTAGCGATTTGATTCCTTTAGAAGAGTAGAGGACTCACTCTACAATTCTATGGGGACATTACCAATCATCATAGCACACCGCATAACCAACACAGTTTCTGAACATAGTGCGGGTAACTATTTATTCTGGTGCCAGACCCCCAAGCTGCCTTAGGGAGCATCTTATGAGTCTTGATTTGGAATTGCACTGGCATCTATTGCTTATTTATCTCAGCCTATAAAGAATCCCAAGCGGGGTTATCCACCTTTACTTCCTTCGCTTGCTTTGTTCCACCTACCTATGACTCTGGTACCTATGTTGGTGGATCAACCTAAACTACTCGATATGGATTTGAAACTGCACTTAATTATGTGGACTTTGGCTATCGAACTTGTTTTATTGTTGTTGCCTATGCTTATGTGGGTTTAACCTTTTCTTTTGTTGGGGTGTGCATTCATGGGGGAATTAAATGATGAGTTGTTGATGAACCGAGAAAGAAGGTGATAGTGGATCCAATTTTTAAGCTCGATGCGACAAAACCCTACTATTTTAAGGGCCTCTTGGGAACCAACTGTTCCCAATGTTACTCTAGCAAACTAAATAATTGGGTTCTCGCAAGGTGGCCCTTGCCTATTCTTAAACTGGGGTGGATGGCCCTAACCAATTCTATGTGGTAAAGTTCCAATTCTAAGTTGGAAGCAGGGTGGGCCTCGACTCTTCCAACGAGTTTCCCCACCCACCCCCCCTTTACCCCCCTTTCTATATTTGTAGGGATTTATTCTAGCCCCCCTATGGGCCCTGCATAGAAAATTAGATGGATAGGTGAGTGAATGTGAACCTGGTAACTATCTATGTATTTTGCTTGAATAATGTCATATCATCCATGTTTCTAAAAAGATTAGCTAGTGGGCCCAAATACTTGCCTTCACTCCTGGCTTCGATGGGTATCTAATAACATTGTTTTTAGTCGGGCCTGATGCTAGGGTGATCATTAACTAGAACTAGTTGACGAGGTGCTGCAAAAAAGCTGGAACATAATAAAATTCATTTTGGTTCTAGCTGACCCCTGGAAGATAAATGGATAGAACACCCTATAGCTATCGAGTCTTGGGCACATTCAAATGGTTAAAGTGTCAATAGGAGTACCAATGCATAATTTTAGACATATCCTGATTTTACACATATCAAGGGGAGGCGCTGCTACCTAAGCAACCTTTTATTCCCACCCTGCTTCCTGGGTTGGGTGGGCCCTTACTATTCTACGATAGTTATCCATTATTGTTTATACTGGATTAGGAGTGGACCTCATCCTCTGCCACTTTGCATTGGGAGTAAGGGCAGGTGTAAAGCCTTAACCGGAGGAGGTGGGGGGATGGACTTTCTTGAGGAGCTACCCCTACCTCCTACCCTATCCTCACCCCTAGTGAAGGATGGCTCAGTGAGGCTAATTGTTCATACTACCCGATACAATATAGTTTTAGTGGAGGATTGGTCGGTGCAAAATCTATTTGTTGGTGGGCTTTAGTTCGTGGCGGGAGGGAGCTATAGTTCTTACTTTTGGCTAGTTCCTTCCAGTCTAGTTAGGGTAGGGAGGGTAGTTCACTCAGGTAGTTAGGGCTCCCCACCTCCGGTTAGGGGGTTGTCCCTTCCTTTCTTTGGCTAGTCAGTCCCGAGTGTTGAATTCCTTCTGGTTGAATGACCAGGCCAACCCTACCCTTTACACCCCAGGATCCCTTAGAAAAGTAGGGCCCCCCCACCCGACAAAAGTTACTAAGGATGAGGGATAACCTTTGGAATAGGTTTCACTGGATCAAGATTGGTAACCAACATCTTCGTCACTTTGAGAATCAACACCCCTCAGGCAAGACATCCAGAGAAGTCCCCTGGGCAAGATCCAATGAAATGAACGTTAAATGTAGGATTATCCTCCCGTGTAGGTGATAACTAACTTCTTTGTTCAAGGAGGGGGTGTAGGAAGGGCCTATGGACTTGATAGGAGGTTCTTTCTCTAGTATTGCCTCTCCTTCAATAATTCTTGAATATCCATCGCACCTCCCAAGGTTCCTGGTAAAGGTTGAAGTCACTCAAAGAACATGTAAAGGCACCCTTTACAGGACTAGAGGTCTACCCTCCCAAAAATCACGGTCGGGGTCCGAGTTGGCTCGGTACAATTGGGTTGGAAAGTTTTAGTCTGACATGTTGCATAAGAATCCAAGCCCATTCATTCTCGAAATAGAGGGGCGGGTGGGGGGAATTCGCCGAACTAGAATTCCCTTATGCATGCATGAATACTTCATTTTTCTGTAGGGTGGCTTTAGCCCCCCACCTAGTGCAGAGGGTGGCTTGAGTGGGAGGGAATTCTAGTTCCGGATTGGGTGGGCCCCTCGCTTACTTTCTTTCAACCTGGAGTTTTAATAATATTCGCTGGAAAGGTTGACTAAAATCAGAGAGATTGAAGCCAGTAGGGAAGAGTGAATGTGACCTGTGAAGGTCAGCTAATGAATTGTAGGGAATAACCACTCCCTCCCTCATGGGTGGGCCCCCCCGCTTCACGATCTTGGATGAGACCTTTCTTTCCTCTGGCTAATTCATATAGTTAGGTAGGGAAAGCCTTGGGAAAGCTACTTGGGGGTGTGATGGAGCACTTCCTTCTTTCTTTCCGATTGTGCACCCAGAATCGAGAAATAAAAGTTGCAATAATATTTTATTGTTTTGCTCGAAACCCCTCCCTTATTAAATGATTGGGGTAAAGAAAACCATCTTTCATCTCTTGGAATGTAGGTTTAATTGGTGAATTATGGGAACAATCGGCCGCAATAAGAAGAGAGAAATGTAGATATGAAGGATTAGATGCCCACTCACTCTGTTCTAAAGGTGTTGACTGATCCCTTCCGATTGATGAGGGCTAGCATTATCAATTTGGGGCTTGAATAGGGCCCCATACAATTCGGTTGGGGGTTGATTCCCTAAAATTATATGGTACTACAGTAAATTCCTACAATTATATGGGGGGAGGGCCCCCTACAGTTCAACTGGGGGTTTCTTAATGAATGACTCGCCCTACAATTCTGTTGTACTGATTAATTAAGTGTGCATTCTGGGGACTGAGACAACTTCTTATGATGCTATTGGTGTTGCTCATGGTGATATGGGCCTATACAGGCTACAATATCAACAACTAGCCTTTACGTATGCGGTTGAGCTGGGACAAGAGCTACCAGGTATGGAGATGGATTTGCTACTTGTTAAGTGGTTCCAGACGGGTCCACAACCATTATATCTAGTCGATAGTCCCTCTATAAACCAATAGGCACCCTAGGGATGGGGAGGACGAGGAGGGGGACCCATGCATATACCTAGGTGGTTGACTTGATTGACCCTCCCTATATAGGGGCGGGGGAGTCCCGACTATATAGAGAATATAGGAATAACGACGAACCCATTGACCTAGGCTAGGGGTTGTTGGCATTATAACAAGAAAGGAGAGATTGTTGGCATTTGAATAAGGATATTGAGAAGGTTGTTGATGATTATGGATATAACTGATTAAGGATGTTTACTGTCTTAATATTATTATTTTGTCATTGATGTCAAGAAATTGATTTTCTAATTCAGTATGATGTTGCCATATCTTGAGAAGTATGATTTGATGAGTATAAAGATGTCGGTAAAAGACACAGAAAGAATATGATGAATAAGGGGAGGAATAAGTTATTCAATGGGCAACTATTACCGAGTTAGACAATGATGAGATCATGATGTTTAGATTGTTTTGATATCCTACATATGTTATTGATTGTAAGGTTAATACTATACTATGTTACAAAGCAAAGAACCTAGTCGGTAAACCCTAAGGTTATCGCTATCGGTTAATGAAGGCAGAATGTCTACCGAGTGAAGTTTAGTATTTACCGAGTTGCAACCGAGTAATAACAGAATGCATTAAATGATTACATGCATTATTTAATGAAGGAAGCTGATGAGCTGGCTGTGATTAAATGATTGGTATGTCATGAATAAAGTTTGTTAAAGAATCTATGGCAAAGGAAAATCAGCAGGAAGATCTACAGCTCAGATTGAACCGCAATACCCTAGCACAAGTTCCAAGAAATGTATGCAAGTTCCAAGGTGGGGTAAAACATTTTCAGATCGAAGGATACATTGAACCTGGTCAAAGTTTGAAGATCTGATGGCTATGATTGATCATGGGAAATGTGATCAAGGAGATTAAGCGGTTAGCTATTGTTTATAAATAAGGAACTGTTGATAAACAATGTATGCAGACAAGTGCATGCATAGGGATGCTACATAGTGATTACCGAGCATAGAAGCTTGAAGACCTATTTGAATAACAGAGTATAGAGCCCAACAGATGGACAAGATAAGTCCTAAATTGTATTGAGAAAATAAGAATCTGCTTTAGCATTTTAGATGTGAAGTTGCAGATAGATTTTTATTACTGTTATTTTGTGAAGTAACAGAAAATCTCTTAACCGAGTGGACTTAACAGTCTTATTTGTAAAACCCTCTAGCAAGGTGACATTCTGATTGAGTGTTTGAAATCCTTTAACAAGGTCACTTCTAACAAGGTGAAGATCCTAACAGATCTGAGGGAAATCCCTTAACCGGGTCACATCTAGCAATGTGTTTGTAATCTTTAACAAGATTTGCTTTGAACCGAGCATACTCTAGAAGAGTATATTTCTTAGTGGGTCTGAAATCCCATAGTGGTTTTTCCCTATCTAGGTTTCCACGTTAAATCTGGTGTTATGAGTATTATGATGTTTATATGCTTTTGAGTTTGCATGTTTTAGCAATTTTGGTTATATTACTAAAGCATATGTTACCGAGGTTGAATCTGATGTTTTTATGGAAGATTAAGTTTGTATGATTCACCCCCCCTCTCATCTTATTAGCTTAGCATCTGTACTTATCTTTAAGTATTAGAACTATCAATTGGTATCAGAGCTTTGGACTCTGGAAGAAAAGTTTAAAGGTACTTGAGGCAAAGATCCAAAGATGTATAAGAGGGATGCACCAAAGCTGAACAAGTCAAGTTTCTCTACATGGCAAAAAAGGATGAAGCTTCACCTATCAAGAGTTGGAGAATATGTTGTATATTATTTGGAGAATGATTTCATTACATCGAGCACCTATCCATTGACAATGGAAGAGATAAAGGCAAAGTAAGAACATATCCAAGCAATGATTGAAATAACATCTGTATTGACCGATTCAAAGTTTAATGATCTAGAAGGCTGCAATGATGCAAAGACAATGTGGGACAAGCTCATATTTGTGTATGGTGGAGATGAACATGTTCAAAGAGAAAAAGTGGATAGTCTAAGAGGACAACTTGAATCTATGAGGATGAATGAAGGTGAGAACATAACCCAGTACAGTACAAGACTAAAGGAGATTGTCAATCAAATCAAAGGATGTAACTATTGAAGAAAAGGATATAACAAGTAAGTTGTTAAGAACCCTTCTACCAGCTTATGCAATCTGAGTCTCTGCAATCAATGAATTGAGGTCTGTACCTAATATGTCAGTTTCTTTAGATGCTACTATTGGTAAGCTACATGCATTTGAGTTAAGTAACTTTGATAACAGTGGGTCATCGATAAATAAAGTTGAATCTGCATTTAGTTCTTTTCATCTTGATGAATCTAATGATTACAATGAAAGAAAGTATAAGTACTCTGAAGGAGATCACAGTGGAGAAAGTGAAAGATTTCGCAAGAACATGGAGGAAGTACACAAACTGTATGAGGAAATTAGAAAGCAAGAAGAGTTTGAAGCACTATTAGCCAGAAGGTTACCGAGAGGCAAAGGTAAGTATTAAGGAAAACTACCTTTGAAATGTTTCAATTGTGATAAGATAGGACATATGGATTCTAACTGTCCTGACAAAGATTCTATTGAAAAGAGAGATTACCGAGATGATAGATAGAAAGATATTCACTATAGAGGACACCGAGACTTTAGAAGAAGAGATAGAAAGACATGCTTAATAGCCGATGAGGAATCCAATGATGATAAATAAGATGAAACTGATACAGAGGAAGTAGTTTATGTGGCTATCAAAGATGGATCAGATGAAGAAAGGTATGAAGAAAAAGCCCTTATATCTCACATAAATACTAATGATTCTTGGATCATAGATAGTGGATGCTCACATCACATGACAGGTGATAAACACAAGTTTGTTATGTTAGAAGACTATGATGGAGGCTATGTAAGATTTGGTAATGATGCACCATGTCCAGTAAAAGGTAAAGGATCTATAATACTTCTTGACAATGCAAGATGCAATGATGTTTATTGGGTTGAAGGTTTGAAATACAATTTGCTGAGTGTAGCACAGCTAAACAATACAGGATACCATATAGAATTTTAGAAAGGAATTGTCAAAGTTCATGACAAGAATGGAAAGTTGGCTGCTATTGGGACACAAACAAAATGTAACACATTTCACCTTGACTCAACTCAGAATAAGTGTCTGTATGCAAAGATAGATGATACCTGGTTATGGCATAAAAGGTTTTGTCATGTAAATTTTGATAATCTGATCAAAATAAGCAAGAAGCACCGAGTAAGAGGTCTACCGAGTCTTGAAAAACCTGAGAATTCTATGTGCCGAGGATGCCAGATGGGCAAAATGACAAGATCAAGCTTTACAAGTAAGTCTTACACTTCTAAGGAAATTTTAGATCTTGTGCACACTGATCTTTGTGGTCCTATGAAAGTTCAAAGTTATTATGGTGATAAATATTTCATATTATTTGTGGATGATTACTCAAGGATGATGTCAGTTATGTTTTTAAAAGAAAAATCAGAAGCTTTTCAAATGTTTAAATGGTACAAGGAAAGAGTTGAAAATGAAACAGGAAGACAACTGAAATGTCTTAGATCAAATAGAGGAGGAGAGTTCACATCTGATGAGTTCAACTTATTCTGCAATGATCATGGTATAAAAAGACAAGTCTCTGCACCGAGAACTCCATAGCAAAATGGAATAGCTGAGAGAAGAAACAGATCTATTGTGGATTGTGCCAGAACCCTGATGATTGAAAAGAAAGTGCCACAAACATTTTGGAGAGAAGCAATAAGCACAGCAGTTTACACCCTGAACCGAGTACAACTGAAGAAAAGTACTTTGAAGACATCTTATGAAATCTGGTATGACAAGAAACCTAATGTGAGTTATTTTAAAATCTTTGAAAGTAGATGCTATGTACACAAGGACGATAGAAATGACAAGTTTGATTAGAAAAGTGAAGAAGGAACATTTCTTGGTTATTCTTCTAGAAATAAAGCATTTAAATGTCTAATCAAATCATCTAACAAAATTGTAGAAAGTGCAAATGAGAAAATTGATGAATTTGCAGAAAGAAATGATGAAGGAAATTCCAAAGAACCAGAAGATTATGATGAATTTGTCTATGTTCAACCGACAAGTCCTACCGAGAAAACTGCAGAAGGAAATGAAGAGAATATTTAGTTACCGAGTGATGAAGAAGATCATACAGAGCCTACTGAGCCTGTATTAGCCAAGTATGTCAGAAGACATCATGCATCAAGTCAGATTATAGGAGATAAGGATGATCCAGTGATGACAAGGAACAAACTGAGATAGAACACATGTCTGATATCTGAATTTGACCCGAGAATAGTGAAAGAGGCATTTAATAGTGAAGATTGGATAAATGCTATGATAGAAGAGATTGATCAAATCAAGAAGAATGACACATGGACACTAATCCCAAGACCGAAGGACAAAAATGTAATCGGTACAAAGTGGATTTTTCAGAAACAAGCTGAATGAAAAAGGAGAGGTCATTCAAAATAAAGCAAGACTAGTTTGCAAAGGTTATGCCCAAGAAGAAGGAATTGATTATGGTGAGACTTTTGCACCTGTGGCTAGACTAGAAGGAGTAAGAACATTGTTGGCATATGCTGCTTACAAGAATTTCAAGATATATCAAATGGATGTCAAATCTGCATTTCTGAATGGTATATTAGAAGAAGAAGTTTTTATTGAACAACCTGAAGGATTTGTTGAAGACAAGATAAAGATCAGGTATGTAAATTGAACAAAGCTTTATATGGTCTAAAACAAGCACCTAGAGCATGGTATGAAAGATTGCACTCTTATTTAATCAACATTGGTTTTATAAGAACAAGTGAAAACAACAATATGTACATGAAGAATGATGAAAATGGAATATTGATCTCAACCATATTTGTTGATGACATTATATTTTGTGCAAATGACTCTCTATGTAAGAACTTTGGAAATGAAATGAGTAAAGAATTTGAGATGTCATTAATGGGTGAGATAAAGTATTTTATAGGTTTATAGATACTACATATGAAAGATGAGATTTTCATTACTCAATCCAAGTACATAAAGGAAATCTTGAAGAAATTTGGAATGGAGGATTCAAAACCAGTAAGTACTCCTATGACTACCAACTGTAAACTATCAAAGAATGATGAATCTGCATCTATTGATAAGACACTTTACCGATCCATGATTGGAAAGTTGCAATATGTTGTTCACAACAGGCCAGACATAGCACATGCAATAGGTATAGTTGCAAGATTCTCTGCAGATCCTAAGGAAACACACATGACTGCAATCAAGAGAATTTTTAGATACTTGAAATGCACTGAAGATTATGGCTTAGTATATCAGAAAAGAAATGATTTTGATTTAAAAATTTATACTGATGTTGACTGGGCAGACAACATTGATGACAGAAAAAGCACAAGTGGAGGAGCTTTCTTTTTAGGAGAAAGACTAGTGAGTTGGCTTAGCAAGAAACAAGGATGTGTTTCACGGTCAGTAGTAATAGCTGAATACGTTGCTGCAGCATTGAATTGTACCAAAATAGCATGGATCAAACAACTGTTGGAAGGTATAAATGAGAAAGTTACCGAGCCAGTAACTATATTCTGTGACAATACTAGTGCCATTAACATTTCAAAGAATCTTGCTATGCACTCTAAGACAAAGCACATCTCTATCAAATATCATTATCTTAGAGAAGAAGCTCAAGAGAAGAAAGTGGTGTTGGAGTATGTTAGCACAAGAGAACAAATAGCAAATATCTTCACCAAGCCACTGCCAAGGGACACTTTTGAGTATCTCAGAAGTAAGTTAGGGGTCCTACCCCTATCTTCTACTCACTGACCGAGTTCGGTGAAGGCATCAATTTGATGACTCTAGAAAATATCTTTTAGGAGATGATGCTGATTTACACACTTTAGGATGTTTTCTAAATGTGTGCAGGAAACAATATAGGGAACAGGAATTGAAGACATAAATGCTCTGACCGAGACTAAGTTGATACGTAACATCATGAAATCACTTCATACAGGAAGAAATTATGTTTTTGTTCTTTACTTTTTGGCATTGTTGTCAAAGGGGGAGAAGACTGAAGAAAAAGCAAGACTGGAGAGAAAAGAGGAGAAGACTAATGTATGGGGGAGAATTCTGATGAAGGAGGAGAGCATTTCAGCATTTCAGAATCTCACAGCAATCTGAATCAATTAGGTCAAATCAATTGGTTTTGTCATCAATGCCAAAGGGAGAGATTGTTGGCATTATAACAAGCAAGGAGAGATTGTTGGCATTTGAATAAGGATATTGAGAAGGTTGTTGATGATTATGGATATAACTGATTAAGGATGTTTACTGTCTTAATATTATTATTTTGTCATTGATGTCAAGAAATTGATTTTCTAATTCAGTATGATGTTTCCATATCTTGAGAAGTATGATTTGATGAGTATAAAGATGTCGGTAAAAGACACAGAAAGAATATGATGAATAAGGGGAGGAATAAGTTATTCAATGGGCAACTATTATCGAGTTAGACAATGATGAGATCATGATGTTTAGATTGTTTTGATATCCTACATATGTTATTGATTGTAAGGTTAATACTATACTATGTTACCGAGCAAAGAACCTAGTCGGTAAACCCTAAGGAACCTATTTGGTAAACCCTAAGGTTATCGCTATCAGTTAATGAAGGCAAAATGTCTACCGAGTGAAGTTTAGTATTTACCGAGTTGCAACCAAGTAATAATAGAATGCATTAAATGATTACATGCATTATTTAATGAAGGAAGCTGATGAGCTGGCTATGATTAAATGATTGGTATGCCATGAATAAAGTTTGTTAAAGAATCTATGGCAAAGGAAAATCGGCAGGAAGATCTACAACTCAGATTGAACTGCAATACCTTAGCACAAGTTCCAAGAAATGTATGCAAGTTCCAAGGCGGGGTAAAACATTTTCAGATCGAAGGATACATTGAACCTGGTCAAAGTTTGAAGATCTGATGGCTATGATTGATCATGGGAAATGTGATCAAGGAGATTAAGCGGTTAGCTATTGTTTATAAATAAGGAACTGTTGATAAACAATGTATGCGGGCAAGTGTATGCACAGGGATGCTACATAGTGATTACCGAGCACAGAAGCTTGAAGACTTGTTTGAATAACAGAGTATAGAGCCCAGTAGATGGACAAGATAAGTCCTAAATTGTATTGAGCAAATAAGAATCTGCTTTAGCATTTTAGATGTGAAGTTGTAGATAGATTTTTATTACTGTTATTTTGCGAAGTGACAAAAAATCTCTTAATCGAGTGGACTTAACAGTCTTATTTGTAAAACCCTCTAGCAAGGTGACATTCTGATTGAGTGTTTGAAATCCTTTAACAAGGTGAAGATCCTAACAGATCTGAGGGAAATCCCTTAACCGGGTCACATCTAGCAATGTGTTTATAATCTTTAACAGGTTTTGCTTTTAACCGAGCATACTCTAGAAGAGTATATTTCTTAGTGGGTCCAAAATCCCATAGTGGCTTTTCCCTATTTGGGTTTCCACATTAAATCTGGTGTTATGAGTATTATGATGTTTATATGCTTTTGAGTTTGCATGTTTTAGCAGTTTTGGTTATATTACTGAAGCATATGTTACCGAGGTTGAATCTGATGTTTTTATGGAAGATTAAGTTTGTATGATTCACCCCCCCTCTCATTTTATCCGTTTAGCATCTATACTTATCTTTAAGTATCAGAACTATCAGGGACTTTCTTAGCCAAGAAATGAACAAGTTCTTCTCATATCCTCTGCAGCAAATAAACAAGATGACTTGAAGACCTATCCATCGACTTTCTATTATAAAGTGCTTGGTTCCTATCGTAGAAGTACCTTCTCGTAGTTCAATACCCAGCAGGAGTCAATCCAAGACCAGCAACGAAAGTAGATGCAACGAGACTTCAAAGCATACTATGGGAGCCCTTGCCATGGGAAATATTTGGAAAAATGACAAAGCAAGATCAAGTAGAGCAACAAGTTCTTGCGGACAGGAGTTTTAGATTTGGGTTGGGGTTTGGATCCATAACCCAAGCCCCAAATAAGAAGTGGTCATGAGTTCTCATGTTCCTATATGAGCGATGAGAAAGACTTTGACGATAGATAGGAGGGGCCCACCCATGCAAATATTCCTTAATGCCTCCACCCTGATCATCCTTCATTAGCCTATTCTGAATGTCTGCTTGGTAAATTAGCCAGGAGATAATATCATCAGATGGGTGGGTGGTATAGTCGTAGCCAGCCTGACAAAGCCATACAAAGCCAACCAGTTACTACCGCCAATGAAAGTGGTACGTGAGTTGGGTTCCTATCTACCATTGGTGTTGAAAGGAGAATTGTAAGGTAATAATAAGGTTAGAGTTGTAGCTATGAGTGCTACAGACGGTTTGATAAGAGGAATGAAAGTAATTGATATAGGAGGTCCACTTAGTGTTCTTGTTGGTGAAACTACTCTTGGAATAATTTTTAATGTTCTTAGGGAACTTGTTGATGACTTAGGTCCTGTAAATGCTCTTGCAATATCTCCTATTCATAGATCTGCTCCCGTCTTTTACACAATTAGATACCAAATTTTCAATCTTTGAAACATGCGTTAAAGTAGTGGATCTTTTAGCTCCTTACCACCGTGGGGGAAAAAATGGATTATTCAGGGGAGCTGGAGTGGGTAAAATAGTGTTAATTATGGAATTAATCAACAACATTGCTAAGGCTCATGGAGGTGTTTTGGTATTTGGAGAAGTAGGAGAACGTACCCGTGAAGGGAATGATCTTTACGTGGAAATGAAAGAATTGAGTCATGAACAAAATATATCAGAATCAAAAGTAGCTTTGGTCTATGGTTAGATGAGGGTAAGTGGTTTGGCTCCTTAACCAAAACTATGTAGTAGAAAGGGTATTGGGTGACTGAGATACTGATAGAGAATAAGGTTGAGGATTGTTGATCGTGTTCTTGTTGTTTCAAGGTCCCTGCCTAATAAGCTCTAAAGCCTAGTGATGTTGGTATCTAATAGGTACGGTTGACCCATGTGTGGGATTTTCTCGTGTTTCGTAGAGGTAAAAGATGTGTTTGGAGTGGGTTGATGAATGGAGGAATGATGTATAGTATAATCTAGGTGTGTTCCTACCCTGATTAAATAGTTGAGGTGGTGTGTGTCTCCATTCCTACTAGGTAATATGGGATTAGGTTCTCTATGATGCACTATCAAAAAATTATAGTGGTTCCTGTGTCTAAGATGTTAAATATGCTCTTAAGAGAGAATAAGTATAATAAGTATAGAAGAATATTAATTTATGGAAAGTATCTAATTCCAAGTCTAGTATTCTAACCTATTATTTTTCTCCTAGTATATCCTAATCCTAAAAGAAATATCCTAATCTTATCCGGTCCGAGTAAGGGAGTCAACTTAGTTATACCTCAATCCTTTGGTTCAACTAGAATATTTTCTCTTTAGGGTAGTGCCTCCATGTTAACAACATTATCTACAACCGGGCACCTTGAATAAAAGTAGCTCCTTTGTTAACTTATATCTAGGCACTTTCCTTCCTGTTGATCAGATAGTAGGCATGTTACGTATAGAATCCGGTGTTTGAACTACTTCTACCTAACTTCTTATAAATTAAAAATGGTGAATGGTGCATGATGAATACTAAGAGGGGGGGTGAATTAGTATACCAAAAATTACCGAACTCAAACACTTTATCAGTCTAGCAGTAAACCGGTATAGCAGTTTAACTAACAAACTGGTTAACACAAATGCAAACCAAACAACAAGTTAGGAATTCACCCACATAAGCACAATCACCATAACAAAAGAAATTTTGACATGGAAACCCGAATGAGAAAAACCACGGTGAGATGAAACTCACAAGTAACTATTTGCAGAATAGTAACCAGACTGGTTAAGGTCATACAATGTTCTTTACCAGAACAGATCCTGTTAGGAATCTCAATCTCTATTAGGAGATAAGTCTGATTAAAGACTACCTTGTGAGAGAATTTTAGATCCACAGAAGTGAATCACCTTGTTAGAGGATTTACAAAGGCTTTTCTGGGCCTACCCGGTTAAGGGTGTCTAACTTGTCATAGATGTGAGTAATCAACAAGTGAATGATCTAGCAAATAGCACAGTCTGCTTGGTTAGATCCATGATAGCTCATTGTTAATGCATTTCAACATTACTTCATTCTTCAGTAAATCCACACTCTGTTACAGCACATTGACTTGATCTTTTATGTTAAGATTGCACATACAAGAACTCATCAACCACCACAAACCCTAACAACTACACACATACTAAAACCCTAGACATGATGTCCTTAAAAGGAATCTGATTTCATGTCGGTCTAATAGGATTACATTGCAAGTTTCTAGGTTCATTGTATCTAGACACATTTGGTAACATGACACAAAATCACCGTCAAAGTGTCGGTGGATGGTAACTCATTACAAAGATATACCAGTTGGTAACTCATCACAGAGTATTATTGGTTTATACAACTTTATCAATTACCGGTTGGTAACTCGGAGTAATACCAGTTTAGCAGATTACCGGTTGACAAAAAATGAAGACTGGGAAAATGATAACTACCGCTTCTAGTTCCTATGCTCCGTTCCGCTTGAGATCCTCGAACCGCTTGAGGTCCTCATACCGCTTGAGATTGGTAAACACTTTCTACAAGACACCGATAGTCTAAAGACTATAACATAATACTGGTTTGAAACAGATACCGGTTGGGCATAACTCATACATACAAAAAGTGATCTCATAGCAAGTGTGTGTCCATCAATGACAATCACACCATAATCATCAAAAATGCCAACAATCTCCCCCTTTGGCATTGATGGCAACACTTAGGAAAAATTTTGACGTCTAAGTGTTTTTACAAAAAAAATTATGCCATAATAAAAAATACTCCCCCTAAGCATATACACTATCCCTTTGCAGAAAAGAAAATGCATACTACTTCCTTACAGAGATAAACATGAGTATACATAACATGCATCAAAATTTTAAATACCAGAATACTTCTCCCCCTTTGCCAACAATGACAAAATATAGCTGAATAACCCCTGTTTCTATTAACTGAATAAATATTTATGACAATAAAGAGTGAAACTTGTCAAAAACTAATTTAAAGTCCTGCATAAATTGTTTCATGGATAAGGACCATGACTCAAGTAATGAGGTAGAAACCTCACTCTCCATTTTCATCTGGAATACCTGTTCCTCCATGGCGTCCAAGGTACTCATCTCTTGAGTAACTATCAAGGCATCCATATTGAGATAGCACTTTTGAAGTAATTGCAATCTTGGTAGTAGAACCAGTTGTAATTCCTGCAAATCCTTGGTCCGGTTGCTGATCTCCAAATCAATTCTTATAGCCTAAAGTTGAAACTGATGAACGGTTTGCCCATAAGCGGTAAAGGAGTCATATGGGGTCTTGAAGGTGCTTATAAATGTCTGCAAATCAATTTGTAGTTTGTCTTTCTGGGCAAGCACATAGTCACAGAATAGATGGGGTAGACATATCTTATTGAGCAGCAATTTGCCCTCATCCATTGCATCTCTGATGTCCTTTTGTGCCTTCTATAGATCGGACTGGAGCTCATGTAACTTTTTCACCAAGGCAGTGTTCAAAGCCTTTTGATGCTCCTTCTTGGCATGCGCTTTGACAACCTCTTCCAGGATTTGTACCTGGTCCTCCACAATTGTGCATAAGAGTTTCAGTTGGGCCAGAGAGGAATCGGTACTAGGGAGGTTGGTACCAGGTATCAAATCGGTAAGAGTGTCCACTGCAGCTTGGATCACATCTTGCTCCTTCTTCCTCCTTATCACCTCTAGGCATTCTTGAGCAATCTTAATGCTTTGTAGAAGCTCCAATTTGTTAGCAGATTGGAGGTCAATGAGACTGGTAATGTCAGCCGATTTGGCTTGACTATCAGTTGCCTTTGGGGTCTCCACATGTGTGCTCTATTCTGCTTCCTCCTTCTCTTTGGCTCTTAACTTATCTTCTTCTGCCTTCTTTTTCTCCTCTACTTCTTGTTTTCTTTTCTCTTCTTCCTTCTTCTTCTCTTCTTCTTTCCGCTCCTTTTCTTCTTCATCCTTCTTCTTCTTCTCCTCTTCTTGCTTCTTCTTCTCCTCTTCCTGATTCCTCTTCTCCTTTTCCTACTTCTTCTTCTCTTCTGCCTTTCTCTTCTCCTCTTCCTACTTCCTCTTCTCCTCTGCCTTTCTCATTTCTTCTTCCTGTCATTTCTCTTCTTCTTTCTTTTCTTCTTCCTTCTTCTTCTTCTCTTCCTCTTGTTTCTTCTTCTCCTCTTCTTTTCTTTTCTTTTCCTCTTCTCATTTCCTCTTCTCCTCCTCTTTTTTCTTTTCTTCCTCTTTTCTCTTTTTCTCTTCTTCTTCCTATTTCTTCTTTTCTTCTTCTTGTTGCTTCTTCTCTTTCTCTGCTTGCTCCTTGGCAGCCTTTTCTTTGTCCTATTTTTGTATCTTGCCGCTTCTAATGGTGTACCCAGAGTGACATTTTCACCATTCAAGGCATCAACATCAATAGGGTCCATTTGATTAGTGATTTGTTCTCCTTCACTGTCATATACCTCATCTGGTTTATTGGTTGCCGGTTCTTGCTCAACTTTCCTGTTGGCTTCAACCACTTGATGCAATCTTAAAGCAGCTTGGGCATGAGAGTGGTTATCTTTTACCACTTCAGGAACTTTTCCTTCTAGCAACAAGAGTCTCCTTCTTCTCATGAAGAAGAGGCCTTTGTATTTTTCCATAGTTTCATAAAGTTCTGAATTTGACACATTAAAAAAATATTGTGCAAATATTTCCTCTCTTATTTCTTATTCCTTCTCTATGGCAAGGTGCCATTTGTTATCTAAAGAATTATATAAAGAATCCGATGTCATAGATCTAATTTTTGATGGCGACCGGTCATTAACACATAAATATTGAATGACTTCCTTTTCAACTTCCTCTTTCTCATTGTTATTGAAATCATCAAAATATTCTTGCAAATCACTAAGCAATTTTCTTCTAATATTCTTAATAGTTCTTTGACAATGTGTCAAAGGTTTGTAGGAGGAAATATCAATATTTACCAGTGCAAATGTTGTCAGTTCACTCTTTGTCTTTTTCCTCGTTTGCCTAGTCTTCTTAGGCTGTTCTTCAGACACAGTGTCCTCTGAGTCCAGTGTGGTGTCTTTTGTCCACCGCTTTCTCTCAAAGACTTTGGCGGGTGCAGCTTCCGGTTTCTTCTTTGCTGGTGACCGCTTGGTCACTTTGGGACTTGCTATGGTAACCGGTGTCGATACTGAAGGCACTGCCTTTTCCTTCTTTACTGATGGTTCTTCAACCGGTGTAACCCTTTCCAAATAGGTGCTGGTTCTCTTTGCCTTTGGATCAAGGGGTGAGGCGAGTAGGGTAGAGGCATACCCATCTAGCATGTCATACATTACCTCATATCCCATCGGTTCCACTTCTTCCTGTCTGGGCTCAACTGCCTCCATTATGCACTCATCAACTCCGATGGTGAAGTAGATGTCATCTTCATATTTCTTGACAATATCACGTGATATTCTCACTCTTTGGCTCATTTTGCATCTGAACTCATCAAAGTATTTGTTCAAAACTTCTAGATAACTGGTTCCACCCACTTGAAGGCTTTCCTTGATTTGCTTTGTAACCGGTTGGTTGGTAGACCACTGAATATCTCTGACTCCTGGGAAGTAACCTTGGAAGTAGAAGAACAACCCAACCAATAGTTGTCCAAACTTAAATCTCAAGGCATTGTCCTATTTAATCGACTTTAGGTTCACCAGAAGTTGCCTTTGCATATAGGTGCATAAGTCAAATGATGCATCTTCCATGATCATCCGGTAGGCAGCATTTACCACTGCAGTAGAGACAAAGTTGATCCTGCTAGCATAAAATATCCAGTAACCTATTACCATGCAGGAATATTTGACCAGATCATCCTTGATGGGATTGATGGTCATTCCCCGTTGGTCGCTCACAGAACTGGTGAGCTTGGTTATTTCCATCTTGCTGATCTTCCTTAGGGCTGGCACTTCACCGACGTTACAGAAACCGGTGACGACATGAATCGCTTCCGGTGTGATGTCATGTGTCTGCTCTAAGTACATTTTATCATTGTGCACTCTACTCAGAATGATGCGAATGTGATCATCTGAAAACTCTTCAAGGAAATAGACTACATTGTGAAGCTTCTTCTTTTCCAGGATGCTAAATTTTGGTTTAATCTTCTTATCCTTCCCGCATAACAAACTCAACTGGGAATGGATTACAAGAGATCCCAAGTCTTCAATTTTATAGTCAATGTAATTGGAAATGCCTTCTTCCACTATAACACCAGCGGGTATTTGAGATAGGGCATTGTATTTTGCCTTCCATTGAATGAAGTCTATTGGATCAACAGGTGCACTAGGGCTAGAGTGTGATGTGGAAGCCATGATAAACAGATAAATTTGAGAAAAACCTTCATAATTCAAAATTTAGGGCTTGCAAATTACACTTCACCACACACTCCTTCGGTTACTGAAATACCGCTTTGTGTTCTACACTTGATCGATTGATATTCGCTTCTGATTCTTCTTCAAGGTTTTGAAAATTCTTTGAATCGCAGTCCAAATCGCTTTTTGTCACTCAGTGCTTAAAAAAAATTCTTTGCTCGAGAACTGATAAGTGAAAAATGACTTGAAAAATCCTTTTAAACAAGTTCTTCACCTACCATAATAAATGCTCCACTATTAGGGTGTAAACCCTAATTTTCCTTTTACCGTTTCCGGTCTTCTGCCAGTTGACAGGTATCACTTATCGGTTAAGGTCTTTTACTGGTGTAAACTGGGGGTTCAAGATATTTCACCGTTTCCTCCCCCTAAGATTTTTTGATGCTTATTTTGTCGGTTCAGTGACTTCCACACTAGGTGCAGAAACCGGGTCTTCTTGAATCACTTCTTCTGGCTTCTTCATATCCACTTGAACGGTTTCAACATCTATCTTTCCTTCCAGAGTTACTGGTATATCATCCGATATATTCTTTCTCGTTTTGCAGAATCTTGTTGTATGACCCGGTTTGTTGTAATGATAGCAAATCATTCTAGGTGCTCTCCAAGGTCCATTGTTCATGTTTCCATTCTTCCTTCTGCATGTTGCAGCAGTGTGACCATTACCATGACAAATCAAACGGGTTGCTCTCCATCCAGTTGCCGCTTGATAGCCACTACTTCCTGACTGATAATTATAGGTATTAAACCAGTTTGGGTTTCGATTCCAAGAGGGTTCAGAAAAAGCTCCTTTACTCCTTTGAGGATACCTTCCAGTGTTGTGCATGATAGGCCTGCATTCAAATGCTCTATGCCCAGACCTATTGCATGCATAACAATTACCATTGAATCTATTGGTTCTAGGTTTATCGTTTAGAAAATAAGGAAAGTTATTGTAAGACTTACTATACATTAGCAGTGTGTCCTTCCTTGAGACAATTAAAGCAAACAGGTTTGAACTTTTTCTTACCTTTATCCTTTGGTGCCAGTTGTTTCTTTGATGCTCCATCTTTTGTTCTAGAGGTCTCACCTTCCTCATATTCAGAGAAACCAAGTCCATTGGTATTCTTTACCAGTTTAGCTGATTCAAGCTTCTGCTCTAGCTTGACAGTGCTCTTATTGAATTTGGCAAGTATTTCCTTTGACTCAGTAAGTTCTTTGGTAATAGCAACATTGGATTCCTTCAAGGTTGCATTTTTAGAAACAACCATGTGTACTTCACCTTGCATTTCTTCCTTTTCCATTTTATTTTCATGAAGATGAGCGATAAGTGCACTAATCTCTTGCTTCAGCTTGGAGATCTCATGATCTTTGTCTTTTACCAGATCTTCAGCTTTCCTCCGGTTCTCAAGCTCTTGACACATTCTGATAGTTAGTCCTTCAATTTCCCTTCTTAGATTGGCATTGGACTCATTCAGTTTTTCAACTTCTTGAACTAGGGCTTCCATGTCCGCTTCATCAGAAGAACTATTTTCAGTTAGCTCCATCAGTTTTTTAGCATGCTCTCTTCTTTTTTGCTTGAGAGGCCTTATATTTGACTTTAAGTTCATCATAGGCTTGCTCAGTCTGAGTGAGCCGATGAGTAAGTTCCCTCACAATGTATTCCCCCATATCTCTTTCCAAGTGGTTAGACTTATAGAAAGGAAGGTCTCTGATACCAATTGATGAATACTAAGAGGGGGGGTGAATTAGTATACCAAAAATTACTAAACTCAAACACTTTATTAGTCTAGTAGTAAACCAGTATAACAGTTTAACTAACAAACTGGTTAACACAAATGCAAACCAACAACAAGTAAGGCATTCACCCACAAAAGCACAATCACCATAACACAAGAGATTTTGATGTGGAAACCCAAATGGGAAAAACCATGGTGAGATGAAACTCACAAGTAACTATCTGCAGAATAGTAACCAGACTGGTTAAGGTCATACAATGTTCTTTACCAGAACAGATCCTATTAGGAATCTCAATCTCTGTTAGGAGATAAGTCCGATTAAAGACTACCTTGTGAGAGGATTTTAGATCCACAGATGTGAATCACCTTGTTAAAGGCTTTTCTGGGCCTATTCAATTAAGGGTTTCTAACTTGTCAAAGATGTGAGTAATCAACAAGTGAATGATCTAGCAAATAGCATAGTCTGCTTGGTTAGATCAATGATAGCTCATTGTTAATGCATTTCAGCATTACTTCAGTCTTCAGTAAATCCACACTCTGTTATAGCACACTGACTTGATCTTTTCTGTTAAGATCGCACATACAAGAACTCATCAACCACCACAAACCCTAACAGCTATACACATACTAAAACCCTACACATGATGTCCTTAAAAGGAATCTAATTTCATGTTGGTCCAATAGGATTACATTGCAAGTTCCTAGGTTCATTGTATCTAGACACATTTGGTAACATGACACAAAATCACCATCAAAGTGTCGATGGATGGTAACTCATCACAAAGATATACCGGTTGGTAACTCATCACAGAGTATTACTGGTTTATACAACTTTACCGATTACTGGTTGGTAACTCAGAGTAATACCAGTTTAGCAGATTATTGGTTGACAGAAATGAAGATTGGGAAAATGATAACTGTCGCTTCTAGTTCCTTTGCTCCGTTTCACTTGAGATCCTCGAACCGCTTGAGGTCCTTATGCTGCTTGAGATTGGTAAACACTTTTTGCAAGACACCGATAGTCTAAAGACTATAACATAATACCGGTTTGAAACAGATACCGGTTGGGCATAACTCATACATACAAAAAGTGATCTCATAGCAAGTGTGTGTCCATCAATGACAATCACAACATAATCATCAAAAATGCCAACAATGCAAAATTTGATTGATGAAATTTTCTTTCCAAAAATACTTCAATTGACACATTTTTTCATTTTAATCTGAATTGCATTATTCTAATTCAATTCACTATAATTCTAGCGATTTCGAAGAGATTTTTGAATTTCACCGAATAAGTATGTGACTACATATTGCATGCATATGAGCTTTCTTAGCTCAAAGGTTAGAGTGTCACACTTGTAGTACGATGGGCATCGGTTCGATCCCGATAGATGGCTCATTTTTATTCTTTTCATTTCTTCCATTATCAACGCTAAAATCTATGAAATAAGGGAAAGACTCTTCCATTTCTGATCGTCAGTCCATTGGGTATCATTGAGAAGTCGTAGAGTCTCCCAACATCGGCGGTTCCCATAGGTAATGTCGGTCTAGGAGGATATCCAATAGTGGACTTCATGGTGAAGGAATAGTATAGAAAGTTATTTGTATAAAATAGAATGAAATCCAATTGCCTATTTAGTTCTAATTAGATCCAATCTCTCTAAGATAAAGGAATGTGAATCTTATGCTATAGAATGTTCACTATATCCTCCCACCCCCCCTGAAATCACTCGACTGCTAAAGACCCATCCCAGGATGAAATCACTCAACAAACAATAATATACCTAAGAGGCCAACAATAGCGTTAGTTGCTTGACATGTGGCCCCGACCAATTCTATGTGGTAAAGTTCCAATTCTAACTTGGAAGCAGGGTGGGCCTCGACTCTTCTAGGGGAGCTGCTTTCTTTTTGTTTACTGCCCACCCACCTCCTACTTGAACCAAATTAATCACCCGCTTTTGTGTTTTGAGAGGTCATGTACCATTTATCAGGAAGCTATCCCTTTGTAACTAACATTTTGAGCCTCGGTCTCCCCATCATCAGTTTAATTGGTTGAATTTGCTCATAGACCCAACCTTCTTGGCCTGTCCCAATTCGGCTAGCAGAGGACCCCTACAATTCTATGGCCCTACTATTCGCTTTACTAGGGGCTTGATAGGAGGACTCCTACAATTCTATGGGCGAGCCATGATCAACACTTTTTATCAATTATGAGATGGTCTTTCGAAAAGCTGTAAAAGATGGGTTATCCAATCATATGATCTAAATGCATTTCTCAATTTTGATATGGTCCACTATAGAAATAAAGTAGGGTCTTATCCCTATCTCTGAATGGGTCACAAATGGGGTAGATAGTGCCTACGGAGAGAAGAGTACGAGAGAAGCTATTGGATCGAGGAATGAATGCATGGAAGAAGGGGGCACGCATATTTTTTGTATAGTTTGGATACCAGATCAAAGTACTAATTCTAATATTAAAATAAGGAAGATTTAAAAAATGGTAACTTTTTTGTTGCCTTGGATACAAAGGAGCATTCTGATTGTGTTGTTTGGGGTGTATTATGGGTTTTTATCAATATTGCCAATCGGTCTAGCTCAGATGTATTATCTCATATCCTTGTTGATTAAAGACAAGATATTAGGTAGAAATGGTGATAAAAAGATTCCTACAGGAAAATTGATTCTTAGTGGTTCGTTTCTTGGCAAAGTTGTAATATTTTCATCCATTTATCTGTGCCCTATCTATAGCTTCGTTTTTAAACCTCACGCGACGACACTAATGTTTGTGCTAGTCTTTTTATTTCTTTTTATCAGGATTCTTTTCTCAAATGTGTTGTTCCCTTAGGTGAATAATCCAATGATCGATTTTTTTCTTGGAGTCGTTCTACAATTGTTGAATCCTTCCCTTTTCGGTAAATCCATATATTCATAGCTTATCAACATCATGTTGTTTAGGTAGAATAGGAGCCTTTTATTTCTGATGAGCACCGTAGTCGGATGGCTCAGAGGCAAAATTTTATTCGTCAAAATCACGAACCTCTTTTATTTACATGTCGAAGGTGATTTGCCTTTTAAATTGGGTAAAAGGAGACAACTTTTTGCTTTCACTTTTCAAGTAATTTCTTTGGTTACTTTATGCTGGCATTCTATGAGAAAAATACGTCACTTTTCATGATGAAATACGTAGATAATTGAGCCTTTCTTCAGGGCCCTCTAGAAGAATTTGAGGAACCTTCAAAAGAAATCGATCAAAAGAAAAAAGATTACAAAGATGAGTATAAACAAAAAACTTCAAAGAAGAAAAAAAATTAAATCTTTTGTTGATAAAACTGTTTCTCTTTCTTCAATTTCTCACAAAATGGTAAAAGTGCTATCCTTATGTAAAGACGTAAATTACTCTATATGACATAATCTACTCTTTATTCATAAATAAACTCATAAATCAATTAAGAAGTCTATTTCATACATAATATAAAACAAGTTTAATAAATTGATATAACAATCATAGATATCAAGGAGTTAAATAAAATTTTCATATACAATGGAAGGTACAAATTTCTCATTACATATCATTATATCATACTTAGGCTTTCTAATGCCTTGAGTTTTAAACAAACATAAAGAAAGTGACATACATTTGTCGATCTCCAATCTGAGTCGCTTCCTTTCAGTCCATCGAATGAAGACGAGAACAAGACTCAGGTGCTTTTTCCGCCCAACCTTGAAGCTTACGCTTCCCCGAAATTCTTGGTCAATCAAGAATACCCGACCCTGCACGAATTGCTTTAACAAAAGAATTCAAAAGACAAGATGAAATCTGGTGCGTGCCTAGATGATATAAGCATTTTCATTTTTCTAATTCTTTTAAGAAACAAGCAATATCAATCAAGGATATGGTAGAGAGAATAAATAAAAGAATTCCATCTATTTCATTGGATAATTCAATTCTTTACTCGACCGAATATAGTGCCATGCATAGCAAAAATAGATAGTTTGGAAAAAGTAGCTATTCTCTCTAAGATTCTATATTTGGCACCCATCCCGGAAGGTAACTTTCCATACACAAGCCTATCTAGCTTAGTTCTCATAAAACAAGAATACATTTCCATAAAGAATGCAATCTTTTGACTAAAATAATTAACATCTTTCCTAAGACTTTCATAAATAAAGCACTATTTCATTACTTTCACCTATTTGAAAACAATCTTTTGCAAAATAACAATTTCGCAATTTTGATACGCAAACATATTTCATCAAATAAATCAACTAAGTATAAAAATAAGAAGAAGGTGTAACGCAAGTATGATTCTTTTCATATACCTGAGTTAAATTTGAGTACACATTCTTTAAATGAATATCTATCCTAACCCATTAGCATTATTTACCATTCTTAAACAATATAATTGCATTTCTTAGCTATTTCAATATGTACCACCTAATGTTTTCCCTCTATGTCTATTAAAGGAATAATAAAAAAAATTCAATAAAGACATGGAATATCATAAATGAAATCTTATGCTACAACCATATCTCTATTTCACTATCATTTCTTAGTGCAAAATAACCAAAACAAAATGAAGATCCTACCTCTTTATGCTTTGATACTGACTTGGAATGAACTCTTTCGTGCCTCCTCTAAATCGGCCTACTTCTTCCTTGATGGTTCAAGAGTTCTCTATCAGATCTTCCTCTAACCACCTATCTATTTTCCTTCTATCTCTGCTCTAAAGTGCTCTCTCTCTAATCTCTCTTCCAACTTTACTATCTTTCTCTCTGCTCCAACTTGCTATTTGCTATCTTTCTCTATATCTTTTTCCTCTCTAAAACTATCGAGCCTATGCCTCTATATATACTATTTTTCTCCTATGAAATCTGCTATGTCTAAGGCTCAGTTATTGTTATGAATTTGTAATCTTGGTTGCATTATAGACAGGTCTGATACTTAACTATTCGACGTCTTCTCCTTCCCAAAGTATTACCAATTTAGCGGTCTCTCCTGTCGACACGTCTTGGAGTGGTGGGAGGCCAAGTAATGTCTTTTGAAGTGATCAACCTTGGATCGTGGAGAGATGGTTGGTTTTCTCCACCATCATCATGGAGTTTGCAGTCTTCCAACTGCCTCCGTTGATCATGGAAAATCTGCATTTACTTAACTCCATGGCACTACGTCCCCATTTACTCCTTCCCCTTGCCGGTCACAAGCCATTAACAATGGTCGTTCTATAGTCTAAGCGGAGTGATCTACAGTACGTGGGGTGTAATTGTCGTTTGGTGGGGGAAGTTGACTTTGTCAACTTCTACTAGTCGAACAATAACCCGCCACCGCCACCTTTTGTGGAACAAACATCTGCCACCGTCACCTTTGGTAAAATAACATATTTATAATAAGAACTTGCATTTTAAATCATTAGTAATTAAATTCTAATATGATTTTCTATGATTAATAAACTAATAATGTATATGGATATATATATATATATATATATATATATATATATATATATATATATATATATATATATATATATATATATATATATATATATATATATATATATATATATATATTGACCAATTTCATTAAACTAATTATAAAATTTATAATCATAAACAATTACTTAAATCGACGAGACCATTATTCTCATTTTCAAATGAACAATAACTTATAAAACAATAATCAGCTTCATACGATTGAAATCATGTCAACATAAAGTTTGCATTCTAAATCATATTTAATAGAAATGTTAAGTCGCTAATTTATTAACTCTAATTTTTTAACTAATAGTCATTTTTATATATGAAATCAACGTAACGGCTACTTTTTACTCAAATCATTTCAATTTAAAATAGTGCATCGATGAAATCACAATTCAAACAATGATGCATCGACGAAGTCATAATACAACCAGTAATGCTTTGATGAAGTCATAATTGCACAAACAACTTTTCTATTGTGGTGTGTGAGATTCCTCTAGTCTATCGAAGTCATAAGCTAAAAACAACTCTACCCGAGTCCTGTTCTCGCCTTCATCTTTGTTCATCTGTCCTTGCATCACTTGCACTTAATAATTCATCAACATTGACGATCCCCAATTAAGATAATACTAGCTATCTAATTACATATTGCATGAGTAAAATGCATACATCATTTCTTATTATTTGCATACAACTGCATTATCATCAAAATGAATGTTCATATGTGTTTCAATTTCAATTCATAAATAAAAACCTACATTATTTCTCCTAATAACACATTATCAAAAATACGGTTCGTGACACCTTAAGAGAACTAAACAAAGAAACTAAGATAGGTTTGGCTTTATCTAACATATTAATAAAACCATGGCCATTACTATTTTTTGATTATAACCGATTCAACCTACCCTTACGATACATAAGTATAGGAAATTTCATTCTTCGTTGTTGTTTAATATTTCTTTATGCAACTATAGAATGACCAATCTGATCGACAAAAAGGGGGGCCCATCTCCCACTCCCCCGCTCACCACTCTCCCCTCCCAATGGTCGGGCATCCATCTGATGCATTCCGATACAATAGGCATTGAACTAATTGAACCTACAATGGCATCTACCTCCACTATAATCTCTCCTCCCACCCCTCTACTATTTCAAAATGGAAACTCGCTCCTACAGGTATTGGTTTCACGAGTCGTTGTTCCCTACCTCGAGGGACTAATGCTTGTCTCTTTCTACGCACTGACTCTTCCTTCGACTCCAACCATCCATTCCAATTCCATAACCTAACCCAGACATCAGTTATAGGGGCGAGGTTAAAAGGTGAGTGTCAATTAATATACGAGAGATTCATGCGTCGTATCCTACCCCTTGGTTTCGTACCCTACACCCCTCGTCTTTGCATCTGTTCGTTCACCTAGCCCGACCTTCCTTTAAGCCAACTATATATAGGGGAGGCCACCTTTGTTCACCCCTCTGGTCACGCATTCTGGGAGTATGATATCGACCTTAGCTAGGCTAGTGCAGGACGTGCGTCTAGGGCTGCTATCTATATATGGGCATGAGCTAAGCTATATCCAATTCCCACCCAAGGTATAGAGTCTGTAACCCCTTGACCCCGACTGACCTTGTGCCTTGGGCTTCTTGGGGTGCCTCCTGAACCCTTATTGCGCTTGGAATTGCCAGGTTGGGCAGGGACCTCATATATGTATGTTATCGGGTCTCGATCTCCAACTGGTTAGGATGTTGCCTGACCTTTAAAAGCTACTCGTGTTGCTGCAATGGATGGATCTTCTCTATCCTGGTACTAGATCTTTCTCTTTATCCAGATCTTTGGCTCGCTTACGATAGATTCTATATGCAACACATCCCAACACCATAAGTCCCACCCCCTAGGGGTTTATAAGAGGAGGACTGTTGTGATTGGTCTCATCCAAGATCGTGAAGCCTGGGGGGGCCACCCGCGAGGGAGGAAGTGGTTATTCCCTAAAATTCATTAGCTAACCTTCATAGGTCACAACATTCCTTACTTCGAACTAACAATCCAAACCATTACAACATACGGGGGAGGCTAAAGGACAATACCCTTCGTTTAGTGCCTATAGGAGAACACCCTTCCCTTGCCTTCCCCACGTCCCGCCTAAAAAATAAGTTGCCTTCCTGAAATATGGTTGTTAATGACCATCCCTTAAGGAAGACAAGCAAAGGTTCCCCGCTCTTTCTCAGTCGATCAGTCAAGGGAAGAGTTGTCGAGGCCAATACTACATCTACTAGGCATGCTTCTCCATCCCATTGGTTTCGAGGGGCATCCTAACATCTAAAGTTACCAAGTTTGTTCACTGGTTGTAATCGGACTAACTATCATATATAATCGACCCCCATGCTGCATAAATAGATAACGATCCAATAAGCCCAATATTTATTCCTTTGGATGTTGTAATCAGACAAATACATCCATAATGACTAGGATGAATATCCCGTGTATGAAAAATTAGATGTTCGACTTGTCAATCCTCCAGGTCCCAAAGAGCTCACTTTTCAACTATGAACTATTTCTGCCAATGGATTAGTTTGATCCAAACATTGTGATAAAGGGTGTAAACCAAAAAAATCTTGAAAAGTTTTTCGTTAATGGAATTAACGTTTCCAATTTATTAGTTATTCTTTTTTTAGGATTGGTTGATGCAGATAATATAGTTTTTTCAATTGCTTCTCTGAAATCAATTAGGGTGAATCGCAACTACTCTTGTAATAAATCTACTACAAAACAAATATATTGATTTTGTAGGTGATCTATATCATCGGGTGTACCCGTTCCAAAACACACTTTGATGAGGTAATCCACAACAGCCAATACATCATGTGGTAATGAAAAAATCTCATTCTCGGGTATATCAAGACTTAGTTTTTTATTCGGATTTCGTCGACCATTCTTTCATAACGGACATTTCATTCAAAAAAATTCTCTTACTTTTTCATATATAAACTTGGAAAATTCACAATTTTCTTTTTCTATCTCATCACTTATGCAGAGCTCTTTATAAAGTTCCAAGATGGCTCCTTCCTTCCCACCATACCAATAGAAATATGTATAATACTCCTTCGAGTACTTGAAAAATGGTAAGATATTCTTATAGTTGAAATAATCTTTGGAATTTAGGCCCATAGGCTTTTTCTCCGATGGTGATGTATCTGTATTGGCTTGCTCTTCTGCTATTGGCTTAAATACTGCCTAAACGTATCAACCTCTATCTCTCGATGTTGATATCCCATACCATATATGTAAATGTGTTCATGGTTGGATAGTCAATGCGCCTACCTCAGCAAGCCAACGAGCGGGGGAATGAGTCAATTATAAATGGCTCATGCGTACACAGTGGGCGAGCGGCTGAACCGGCGCTACCTCTTCTGTATCCCTATTGATGTTGCAGGAAGAAATGGATGGCGTAACCCAAATAAAAGAGAAAGCAATCTAATGCCCTAAAGAAACCGAGAGGGCTCGGTCGAATAGAGACAAAGATAGCAAGAGAGAGGTAAGCACCACCAATGGCACGAGTAGTAGAGCCAGCAGCCTTAGCCGGCAGTTGATCCACCGGTAGTAGAGACAGGGACTAAAGGTGCACAAGTGGTAGGTCCACCCATCTCTCACTATAAAAATCCAAGAAGTGCCCCTAATATTCTAAGGGGCTTGACTAGGGCCCTAACTAGAAATTGATCAAGGTACCCAGCCTACAGGATAAAAGTAGTCGTTAAAGATCCTTCGAAAGAGTGACGATCTGGTCCGGCCTGAAAGGTTCATCGAGTTATCCTGGCCCTTCTAACTAATTCCTCAGCCCATACTTCGGGTAGGCCGCCTCGCTCATGAAACTGGGGGAATATATTGTTGTTGGGTTGGGCTGCCTGCCTTCCCCCTACCTTGAATAGTGGGGGTAGGGGGTTAAGTGAAGCTATAGTCAGGCGGGCCGGATCTATACTCTATATATCTCCGAACGACCAATGGTGATATAGGGCCTGCCTGGGTGCAGGAAAGCCCCGAGCCCGACCATAGCCTTTCACTTACTCACCGGACCAACCTCTCTTGCTTGGGAAAAGGCATGCACTCTCTTTAGTCAGAGAAAGGATACGTGTTCTTGAAATTCAAGGTTGACCTGTAGACTCGAGGTGGGTCTTCTTCGGGTTATCCACCTATCGGTCGAATGCATAAATGAAAACCTTGGTTGGATAAATAGAATAGCAAGTGGATCCCCTGGCAGAGGCACCATCCAATCGAACGGGGAACCCTAGAGTTCCTAACCCACTGCCATCACCATGCCTCCCATCCCAATGAAAAGTCAAATATCCCAATGATTGATCCAGCGAGCAAACTGGAACAGATTAAGCCGACCTGATGGCCTGGCCTCTTCTCCCAGTTGAGTGCCACTTTGTTCGGACAAGGAAGAATATATTCCTAAAACTACTTTCCGCACTCACGAAGGATGGCTCACCTGACGTTAGGAGGGTGAGGAAGGAAGCCCTTGAAAGGTTACTGATGAGCTGATGAATCAGTAAGGTGCTCAGTAACGAGTTCCATCCATTTGATGAGAAACGTGAGGGAAAGATTTTCTCCGAACCTACCTACCAAATATCATTCTCTCCTACCTGATATGGTCTGCGTAGCATGGAACAACCAGACCAATAGATAGGAAGGAATAACACTATAGATTGGTTGGGTCAAGCGCTTCTTTATCTTTGAACTTGAATCACATTAGCCCAATCACCGATCTTTGAATCCGGTGCAGTGCCACACTACCACAGAAAGACCCTAGAGCAGCCCATCTGGGAAGATCCAATCGAGCCCCAAGTTAAAGTCACTTTCCTTCCTCCGCCGCATCGATTGCTCAGCGGGGAGAAAGACTAAATGCTTAGGGAAAGTCCATTGGTCGTTCTTGCTTACCCAGTGCTGAAAGAAAAAATAGAGAAGGGTTCCGATCGATTCCGTGCCTCCGATAATAGAATGAAGCGCCAGTTTACCTCAATCCCCCCTCAAATGTCATCCCAAAACCCTACTCAATTTCATAATTCTGCCTATCCTTTTCTCGTTTTTAGATCTCTCATTGAACATTAACTTTAAATCTCATCTAGGTGCTTTCGAATTCCTGTTCCATTTCTCGGAGCCTATGGTCAGTACATAGATGAATCAGCATCATAGGTGGATATTATTATTCATTTTTTATATATGTAATATCCATGTTGCACAATCGCATTGTCCAGTGGTTGCTACTGCTTTGACGCATTGTCAATTGTTCAACCCCTTATGAAAGCTACTTATGTGCTAGTGGGAGTGAACAAAACTAGTGTGTGGTTTCTCGTAACTCTCCACCTCAATAATTGATTCCTCCTAATTGGGGATGACTCACTTCCCAAGAAATGCTCCCTGGTTAGATGAATAATTCCAGACACAGACAGGCCATTCATTGCACCAAATGAAATGCATGACGCTATATGCAAGTCAATAGTTGTCTGTATGAATGAATATGAGCCCATAAGGGAGGGAGTTATGGTGGTTCTAAAATTTAGTTCCCACCACTAAACTGTTTAGTAGAGCAGGTAGTTCCCAGGGGGCAGCCCGACAACGTCTACTCAGCCCTTACGATGCACCGACATCTTATCCATACAATACATGTTATACATACATTACATGCTACACATACATATAACTGCATGGCAACATCTGCCACATCCTATTCATACAATACATGTTACCCATACATTACATGTTATATATATATATAACTACATGTCGGCATGCCGGTGCATCGTAGGAGCTGGGTAGACATTGCCATGCGCCTATTCATTAACATTGCTTAGGTGAGCGAGTTGATTGAGGTCAAAGCTTAGTCCGCTCATTCTTAAAGGCGGCCCGATGCTTCTTCCCTTCTATTCGGTCGTCCATCTTCCCCAACCTCTTCTTTCTCGACCAGTTGTTGGAGGTAGACCCGCTAGCTATAAAGATGGATAGATTCAGTAAGGAGTTGGGTAGTCTATTGTCCAAAAGTGCCCATTTGTTGGGACCCCACTGAAAGGTGGAGGGGCCCCTCCTTTCTATAGCTCGTTGCCCAATTGCCATACACTCCACATCAAAGCGAGGGTGTAGGTTGTTACACTGAAGCAATATCGGGGAGGGAAATAGAAAAACTCGTTGATTCATTTTGATAGAATGTTCCCAAAAGAACTACCGCTTTTCTCTTTGTTGAATCTACTGGAATTGATGATGCTATGATTTGGTAAGTCAGTAAGCGCTTTATTTGATTGGTATGCATTGCGCTGCATGAGGCGTACAACCTGATCGTATAGTGGGGGAGGGGCGCGACCAATAGAGCGACAATGCAACAAACAAGTTGGGGTCATGGCTTCAGTAGCATCACTATTCGTCGGTGTTAGGCTTGAGAATATATGTCCTTCCATCTGTGCCCCTATTTTAGTTTAGTGGTGATCCTTGTAGGTTTCGGCTAGAACAAAATTAGCCATGTAGGCAAGTGTAGGTTGTAGGGGAAAATATCCCCCTCACACTTGACTTCCTAAAGGACAAGTGCGTCAACATTTTATATAGCCCTTTCAACTATAACTATAGTCGGGGGGTGGGAGGGGGTACTATTCTATGAGTTTAGGTCGGTCCTGCAGGGGGATCTGATAACCAAGGATTCGAGTGGCTAACTTGGGGTGGGTTTCAACTCGATCTGTGCTTCCCTACCCCTTATGAATGAATGGGGATGGGAGATCAAGTGGAGGGGGATTTCATCAGCATAAATTTAGCGAGAATGTCTGGACCATCGAAGCCCCTACCCCCTACCTGAGCATGGGTCTATTTGATCACTTGTTGCTCTGGATCCAGTTGACGAGTGCGTGAAGGACGACCAGTTTAACTCCAGAGCTTCCCATATGGGGTTCAGGAGGAGAAGACTGTATTGAACTCGAACTCCCTGATCACTATATCCTTGACTGTATTGAACTCCAACTAGTCTACTCGGTAGTCGTCAGGAACTAAATCTTCAATTGATGCCCTACAATTCTAAGGGCCCCCTACTATTCTAAGGGTGAGTATATGCTACAGTATATGACCCTTAAACTGTTTGGGATGGGGGAGGGGGGGGAGCATCGAGTTGACCCAATTGATCTGGAGTAACTAGAATTGCACGTGGGCCCTACTATATATTGGGCACCCCACAACATTAGATCCTATAGAAGAATCAGTTTTAAGAGTCGCCTTCTAGATAGTAAGGGACATCAGTGGCCATGGATCAAGAAGCAGTGTGGCTATGGAAAGAACCACCGAAAGAGTGAAAGCAAGTATACCAACCAACCAAAAGATGAAAGAAGAAAGTACCAATGTTTCTCGCTCGCACATGTGCGTGAGTCATTGAATTTGTTTTGTCTTTTCTCCCTCGACTTGTTTTTGGCCTAACGTTGCCCCAGATAAGCAAAGTTAGATAAACTTCGGTATCAAAGTGAGATAAACTTCATCTGATATGATCATCAGAAGGAGTAGGGAAGCGGAAAACAAAAGGCTTCTTTGAATGAAGGTCCTTGCCTCCTTTCAAGCATCCAACTTGTTGAAGGGAGGGCTAGATAAACTATAGGACTTCCTATTGCGGACTTGCTCTCCATCCTGGTTCATTAGTATGCATCATTGGTTCATGAAGAGACTTTGCATCATGGGTTTGTATTTCTCAATTCTATACCTTCAGTTGCATTTCAAAGCACTCTTTTAGCTCTGGGCAGGATCGTTTATGGACGCGGGGAGGGGCCAGGTGCAGTGTATCATTCATAATGTATAAAAAGAGATCACTATTGAGCCATTTTGTTGGAATGTCGGTGCTCAAGGAGGAGCACCCCCTGTTCGTGCTCGCATGAGGAGAGAACATTCCATCTAGTGGGGGGCCTTCCTTCGATTGTGGATCCCCATTTCTGAAGAGAGAAGTTGAAGTCCGGTCTTTCAAAATGTCACCTTTCGGTAGGCCATAAAAAGTTGTTTGTGAACCTCCTCAACAGAGTTGTAGAGGTAGTAGGTACAGTCGAGCTTTGCTTCTGTTTAAAGTAGTCTAGTGATTTCATGAGCAGGTACTACTAGTGTTGGATTGTGGTGAGGAGTGATGATAACCTTTGTGCCATCTGGTTCTAGTCGGGCAACTGGATCATACGCTGGTGGTACTGAAGATTCCCTTGGGTCCTAAAGTTGCCCTTGCCTTTGTAGATGAGTTCTTACCCACACACAGAGAAGGTAAGTATCAACAACATAATTTATCACAATGCGACAAATTAGGCCAACTATCGAGCCCCGTGGTGTTGGTAGATCGACTTCTGTCTCTCCAGCCAGTCTGTCTCTCTTTCCGGGAATCACCACTTCAAAGTCTCTAGAGTGGGTCACTCTAGGAATGGAAGTAAGGCTTCGCTTTCTACCCATCCACCACTCCACCCATCTATCTCTTCCACCCATTCATGTTGGCTCTAGCTACATATCCAAAGCTGGTTCAAGCTAGTAGGGAGTCGAGGGTGGGAGGGACTCGATAGGGGTCTTCCTCTTGAGAGCCAACTACCTCTCCTGATGAACCATCTCATCCCTTCTATTCCCTCCCCTTCCTTCCTTTCTTTGTCCGAAGATCCTTCCTTTCTTCAATTTTTGAGTGCTTAAGTATCAACCCTTGCCTCCTCTTCCCCATAAGCCTCATCTGTACCTGAAGAAGAGTCAGAATTTTCCAAGGAATCATTTTCCAAATCTACATCCTCCGAAGCCTATCAACGTTCAATATTGAGTTCCATCCTCCTGCATGCAGGGTGGGTTCCTTCTCAATTCAGGGTGGGTGGGAAGCAATAGTTGGGTGGGAGGGACTTGATAGTTATGTTGGCTGGGCCCCTACTATTCTAAGGCAAACGGGCCTGGCTTAGCTCACCCGAGTGTAGGTGTTGTCCTCCCGATGAATTGTGTCTCAACGTAGAGTTCATCGCCCTCTAAACAACATGAGATCTACACTACATGAGATGACTAAAAGGTCAATCATGGTGATTCATCTTGTAATAAAGAGCATGCTTCATCAAGGAAGGATTTACTCAGTTTCAAATGGGTAGGTGAGAATGTCAGGAAGTCGAATCGAGGATAGGGGTAGGGAATTTATCTCTGTAAGGTTCAGCCTTTGTTCCTAGGACCCCTACTATTCTAAAGGTATTGGGTAGATCATATCATTATCGAGCCTTGATTGGAAGGTCGATGGATGCCCCTCCACATATATAGGAATTAGAGAAGTGGAGGCTGGCTAGGATGGAATAAATGTTGGGTCGGGTGTGATGGACATGAAGCAGTGACCATTGCTAAAACTTGGGAAGTGTTCATTAGCTATGAGAGGGATATGTTCAAGCCCCCTACAATTTTAATGGGGTACCAATCCCAGTTCGAGTTTTGGCTGGGTTACTAACTCATGACTGAAAAAACCTAAAGCTGCTCATCTGGGCAAGGGAGGAACTGGATGAAAAGGGGTGACCTTCCGGGGAACCCTATAGTTCCTAAATTCCCACTGTTAATTAGTGATGCCTACTAGAATCAAGATCGAGAGTAGGGGCTCCTGCTAAAATAGTTCTAGAATCAAGCCCGCATCAATTAATTAATGTGTTCATTAATAAACCCCTAGTAAATTAAATAACCTGCTAGAATAACCTCCTCCTAAGTTCTCACCCAACTTTTATTTCCCCCCTCCCACCAGGAATGAACTGGGAACCGTATGATTCAGGTGGGTAGCCCCTACAATTATATGTGGTAAAGTTTCAGATTGCTAGGGTCTTTTTAGCTTCTTTCCTGCGACTAGAGACTTTGCTCTTGGTGTTGCTTCTTAGACTTGGTAAACTCGATCCTGATCTACTGGTATTGGATCTCGGTCTTGATCAATCGGATCACTGGGACCTAAGGACACTGCTTAGACATGGGATACCTTTGCTACCTTCTATGGGTCAGATTATAACAACAAGTAGAGCACTGAACAAGTGGATTCTTGCCCTGTGCATGAATGCACAAGGGAGCTAATGGAGCAGAGCCGACCTAACATCAACATCTATAGGGGTTGGGTGGATTGTGAATGGCTAGCATGACCGAAACCGAGTTGATCCTTCCCAATTAGAGCCATCCATATAGATCTATAGGGAGGCACAACTGAATCTGGTTGGAAGGAAATGTTATCAACTGATCGAAGCTTTAATACCACCTTTTTTGATCCTATATAAAAGATAAAGTGAATGACAACAACGTAAGTAATAGTGGTGTTTAGAGATTCCCTCTGACATCAAAATCACCCATCTTCTCTGATAATCTCATATAATAAATCTTATAGAAGGGGAGGGTTCATTCCACGTAAACACCCACCCCCATAGAATTGTAGGGGGGCTGGGTATCATAGAATTTTAGGGAATGCGTCCCATAGCCTGCTCCTCCCACCCAACTTGCTTTCCATTCGTCCTTCCTTCCCTCATTGTATCCTTCCTTCAGTCTTTGGTTTCGATCCTTCCCTTTGTCCTTCAGGGCTAGTGGGTTGATTAATTAGTGTGGGAAATGATATATAACTAGGGGTCAGGAGGCCCCTACTATTCTATGGACCTACTATTCTAAAGGGGCCGGAGGCATAATATGGAAGAGGTAGATTATGTTTTTGGAGTTCCCCACTAGCCCATATATCCCTGTGAGTTTTGTGAGCCCTTCCCATCTCTTCTTATTGTCGGGATGGCCTTGAGTTGACACTGAGTCAAGGAAAATCTTGACTAAACTAGTAGGATGCGGAAAGAGATACATCGGGATCCAACAACAATTGGGAGTGCCCGGTTGGGTGAGTAGGTAGTTGGTGGGCTATCTCTCTATGGGGCGTCATATGTCTCTTTACATCCACTCCTCTGCCATCGTTATTCACATGCCTTCCCCTTTCCACTATAATTTTCTCAATCAATATTCACATACCTTGAGAAACCACCTTCCTCAACAGCCCAAACCATTTACTCAACTTTACCATTTGATCTGCTCGAACCGTGGAATGACATTGACGGATCATATCTGCCCAATTACTATCCCTGACCTTACCATCTCCTCGACTTCCAAGAACTGGACCGATTAGCAAAAGCCTTAAAGTTGGCCTTAAAGAAACAACGAACTACAAATTAGGCTCGGAACTGCTGCCTTAGAATAGTACAACAATTATCGAGCTAGTTAGACCGAGTGGGAGGGAATCATAGGGTTCCTTGGGAGGGAGGACTGTCAAGGTCTTCCAGTACTATACTATATCCTCCCACCCAATTCTAGTTGGTGGGTGGGAGGATATAGGGATTGCTTCCTTATTCTAGCTTATTGTAGCGGGCTTATTCATTTACTAATTAGTAAAGTGGGAGGGAATTTTCCATTCTATATGTCGGATGGCCCTATAAATTATATGGCAATGGTTATTGTGGGGCGTTATGTTCTTCCTCTCACCCTAGAACTATTGCTTCGCAAGGGTTTGATGCCATTTATCTTCCAAGGATTGGCTAGAACCCCTGGGAGGCTATAGTAGGGTGGGAGGCCCCTACTATTCTAAGGGGTTATTGTGGGGGACTAAAGCTCGGGTGGGAAACTATAGTTGCTTATTCTAGCAGGTTTATTAATAGGACTAAAGTTGCCTTACTCTAGCAAGCTAATTAATTAAGGGTGGGGGCGCTTACTTAAAAAAACTAGCAAGCTGATTAATTAACCCCTACTATTCTATAGATCAACTACATCATAATCATGAAAGTTCTCTAATGAATTCATAATTGTCTTTGCCTTTGTCAATATAGGTTATAGATGTAGTAAAAGGATAGGTAGTGGTGAATAAGCATTGGGGTGTCACTTTCATGTACCCATCGACAGACAACCCTTTTAGGGGGTCCTTAGGGACATATTCACTCTACATAGATTGATTGAACGTAGGAACTCTGGAACTGACAGGCGATCGTGTTTTTCACATGATTCTCGCTACTCATGTCAGCATTCTCACTTCTTATCGAAATCATTAAATAAATGTTAATATTATTAATATTAGATTTGGTAAAAAATTCTTATGTTGAATACTAGGAAAACTGGTAAAAAAACTGATAAAAATATTCGAAAAGATGAAATCAGATGAAAAGCAATAATATTGATGACTTGCACATTTTATGATAGTGATCTTAATGATGTTCTAACCTCTTCTTAGAAGTAACTTGCATATCATGCAAGATGGAATTTAAGAATCCAAATATGTGTGCAAGACTTTTATTTACATGACATATGTGTATAATATTTAGAGGTAAGGCAAAAATAATATATAGGGTAGAGATAACATAGGCCCACCATATTTGTTGTCTTTAAATCTGCTTCAAATATTTTAACACAATTCAATATCCACCTTTTAACCAAAGTATGGATATATTTGGAACATAGCCTCATCAATATATATTCATAGTTCAAGGAATTGAATAAATAAGTGATAGATTTATACCCATGTTCATCAATATGGATACCCATTTGTAAGTAAATTACGCTTAAGATTTAGGTTACAAAGTTAAAAAAATGTTATTTGCATTATCTCATCATATCATAAACCTAGTCATGGTTAAATGCTTTTCTTTATTTGTCTTGTTTATTTAATGCATTGGAATTAAATGATAATAAGAATGTTTGGCTATACATTATACTAATAGTAAGTCTAGAATTAGATCTTAACAACTGAATGTGACTTATCATTAATGTAAAAAAAAACAAATTATTCAATTTTTTTTGTGTTGTTGAATTTTTTGGGCATGACAAATATAGTCACATGTTTCCATTGCAACTCCACAAACTTTAAAGGAATTAAATCCATGGTTACTAGAAAGAGTAGGAATGGTCCCACCTTTCACCCCCTTAGGTGCTCTTCATCATCGGCATCACTCTATGCACTAATCTAAACTTCTTCTACCTTCTCTTCCTCTCTATCATCAAGACAACCCCTTTCAAGGGCTTGAATTGGTATGCACAAGATTCACTCTCGACTGTGAAGGTTGGATAATGCCACTGTTTATGCAAAGCCCTTCAAAATCACTCAACAATGAGAATAAATCATGCCCAATGTTGAGTTCCTATATTTATTTATAATTTATGCCCATTCATTCCATTAGTTTTGAGCTAATCTATGCACTTACAACAATCTTTCTTGAATATAGGATACATTTAATCTATCAACCTGAGGTTGTTTAACTTGAAATGGTCTAGCATGGTATATGCATCGTAACATTACTTGAATTTCTATACGACTACTTAAGATCGAAGTTGCTGTAAAATAGCTATTTGAACAATTCTATTATAAATATATCAAAAGAATCTATGAATATAATAGAGTCCTAAATGATTCCCACTCCAATGTAACTGGAAGTACAACTAGGAATGAGAATCATAAATTTACTAAAAAAAAACTATCTTCCTACTCTATCAATCTATTGATACTACTCAATGAATACAAAATTATTATGCAGCTCAAACAATATTCATTCAACAGATTATAACAACAGTTCTTAGAAATAAGCTAGCTATTCAATTTAATAACAATGTAAATACTAAGGAAATCTTGTACCTCAAGTGGCCCCCCTTGAGTACACCCCAAATGAGATCAACAGAAGATAAGAACTAAATCAACACTCAGTATAACCATGGACACATTCTTGGCTAAAAAACACAAAGATGTGGAATTGACTTTAATAATGATATATTTCTAAAAAAAAGAATTCCCAATACAGATATGTGAAGCCTCAATATATAGAGCTTGCAAATCTTGAAATAATCAACTATCTTGGACGCACAACTCATGAATCTAGGAAAATATTGAAAGATAATAAAGACAACATATTTTATGAAGAACAATCCTAATGTAACTATCTATCTTGAATCTGTTGAAACATAACCATAGAATCAAGACATCATCAGAAACTAATAACTCAGTTTGTTAAACATGAATTGAAACAAGAATAAGTCTTTGTCATCTTCTTCATTTGACAGATCAGTAAAATCATCAAGGCCTACAAGACTGGTTCAACTTTTCTCTACCTGTGGCTGCAAGACATTTAACAGTTAGTGGCTACATGAACTGCATTATTTGATCACTCCAAAGTGTTGCAAAAACCACTTAATAGAAATATAACCTTATTCATAGCATCCAACCATATTATCATTACATCTATTCTCACATTTGGCCATATAATCATAATTTTAGATTGGGTATATATAAGTAAGATATTACGACATAAGTGTTCAAAACACATAAGGTATGTAGACTGAAGCATCAAGAACATGACTTAAAAACTAAAAAGAGTCTAAGATAGAGTCATAAAACCATATAAAAATAGCTATTAAATCTACCCATCATGTCTCCCCAACTTACTATTTTGTTTATCCCAAAGCAAAAAAACCTATTCTATTCCCAAGCAGAGCTAGAGTCCTAAAATCAGAGTGTGTAGTTATGCCTAAACTGGTAGTTAATGAATTCCAGTAGAACCCATTGAATCTCTCAATCCTTCTCCACCTTGCTTCTTCTAGTTTTGAAGTGTACCTTGTCCCATGCCAATTAGGTACTGACCAAAGCAATAATGGTGGATGGAAAAGTGGATGGAAAAGTAGAGGGAACCATGTTATCCCTTGTCATTCTACCAACTACATATAAGTTTTGACTCTGCACATTGCTACATGGCAATTGAAAAGAGAATGAGGCTCCTTGCATTTTAGTTATCTGGAAGTTCTTGCCAACATTGTGCCACCTGTGCCAACACATTTCTGCCATTTGTCCTTACCATTCTCATGAACGTATCCTAATTGCCCTTTCTATTTCTCCAATACTTATTCTCACACTTCAGGTCTATTCATTAATACCAACCAGCCATTCAAAATTGAATTAGGAGATTTTGATTCAGCTCTCAACCCAAGCACTGCAAATTTTTCCATCTCTTTGTACTTTTCAATTTGGATTCCCTTGTTTTCCTCATTCTTGACATGTAGGAGGATAATGCTCTCACTTGAAGATCTCCCACATGTAAAAGAGGATTCTAGTCTAAATCATGAAGCACAACTAGATTATGTAGATAGAATTCACAAAGAGCATTCTGTATTTCTACTGTGGAATTTTGGAAAACATTAAAATACTCCCTAGGAGTAACCACAGAATAAGGCAGATCACAATAGATTTGCATGAATTGAAAACTTCGAAACCTCTCCCTAAGACAAAGGGTTTATAATCTAATAGGAGGTTGACAATTAACAATTTGTGGAGTAAGGTGAGCCATTTGGTCTACCTTGATTTTTAACCTTTTTATTTCTACTTCCTTATCTTGCAAATATTTCTCAAACAATAGTTGCATCTGTTCTTTTTCTTTGGCCCAATTGGCCTCTTGCAATTTTAGTTGTTTAAGTTGTTTCCATAATTTCAATGTAAATGAGGGCCAAGATACAATAGTAGTGGATGGTAAAACTTCACGATCAGGGGCTATCTTTGTAATTTGCTCAATTACATTAATAGATTCTTGAGCTACAAGCTCTGCTAATCAGTCCAAATTACCATCATCAATATTAATACTTTCTTCCAATATCACCTGATCATTTTGAAATTCTTCCTCATCTTGAGCCTCCTCTTCATCCTGAGCCTTCTCCTCATCCCAAACCTTCTCTTCATCTTGAACCTTCTCTTCTTCTTCTTGAACCTTCCCTTCTTCTTCCATTTCCTTTTCAAATGGAACCTCAGGCATCCCATACTTTGGTTCCTCATTTTGCACTTATTTGGACATTTGTTCTGAATCTTATTTGTCCATTTCAATTTTCTCACTCTCACCACTTAATTCAAAAGTAACATCAATTACAATTTGAACTCTTCTCTTTGTTTTCTTACTTACAATTTTTTTGAATTGGTGAGAGCTCCAAGTTGTTCTTTTGACAGTTTGTTGCAAACTCTGTTCTTCTTCAGAATCAACGACTTCTTGAATACCAAATTCAGAAAAGATATGAGAGATTAATAGGGTTTTTTTTCAGACTAGAGAAGAAGTAGAGGGCTCTACAGGTTGTTTTTGAGTAGTTTCTTTAGCAGGCTCAGTTGGAGTGGACTTTTTCATTTTTGGGGTGGAAAATGAGGTGGTATATTTTCTTTTCTTACTAGCTGCAAGAGTAGTCTCAATTATTGACTCGGATGATAATTTTGTTTCCTCAAACTTCCTACTCTCCTTCCAATGTTTTTCTTTACCCTTTTCTCTAACACAACATAAGACTGCACATCCTCTTGACCTTTCTCTTAAGGAGAATCCTTCATTTTCTTTGTTTTAGAAGGAGAAATAGATGTATCCTTAATAGTTTTCTTCCTAGCACAACCTAAGTCTAAAATTTTACCAGATACTTCTTTTGACTTCCTTTTCTCTGCTAATTTATTTTTGCTCTTTTCTAATTCCTCAGTTTTATGAGCTAAGGTTATAATAGAAGACTTCGAAGCTAATTTTTTACCCCAGGTTTTAGTTGCAAGAGTTGTAGTTTCAAACCCTTCTTCCTTATTTTTAGAGGGGTTTGATTCAGGCTCATAATTTTTATCTTCTATTTCCTCTGAGGAGGTAGTTCCTTCATTTGTACCAATTTCTTTTTCACTAATCTCTCCTCTGACCCTGAATCTTCTTCCCTCGGGCCCTACGTTGAATTGTTTAATATTTTCAACCTTAAGATTTTCCTTCCAACTTATACCAGGAAAAAGAAATCCCTAGACTTTGTTTTACTAATAATATAACGAGATAATAAGGGGATACCAAGGTATCCTTACCTTTATGAATCTCCTTTGCCATCTTCGTAAGAAAATTTGCCAATAAATATGGTATATTGATGAGTCTTCCATGTTGAAGGTGGCTTAGAAACTTAAAATGGTGACCATGCAAATTTGAATTCCACTCTTCACAAGTGAAATATCTAATGATATGGGTTGTTGCAATAGCTCACTTATGCGGTAATGAAAGTCTCTTGGCACCTTGCTTAGAAATTTCCAGGGGCCCATCATTTGGTCCTGTAAACTCCGCTCGTGCACAAACTGCATCATGGGAACCCATATAGTCTTCTCCCTTAGTTGAGAGTCTGGAGGCATCTACAATAGCCAACATTGTGGCATCTACTTTAAGCCCTTTTACTATTGCTACCCCATCTTCTAGTGAGAATGTAAATTGAAGGGCTATTTAAGTATCAAATACTGCAAACTTGTGGAAATAATCCACCCATCCAGCATCAATAAACTCCTACTTGCATTCTTGTTCATCATCTATTAGGGTGTGAACTACGGGTTCACTTCTAACTGGGTCTCCACCCATTGTGAAAATGCTCTTCAATTACAAATACCCCATTTTTTGTTGCAACTACATATTACCTTGAATTCATCTCTGAATGGGATAGGGTTTCCACTTAGCAGACTCAAAAAAGGTTTCTACTTATTGGCTCATAAGACTAGAAAAAAGACTCAAGTTTAAACACTCGCAATTAAAAATGAATCAAGATTGGCTTAAAATAAAAATTTCAATAAAATGACCATCCATAAGTATATTCATTTATCCAACTATCATTTCAAAATATTGCGAGTATAAAGAATCTCAAAAAAAAGGAAAACTATGTCAATAAAATGACCATACATAAGTATAATCATTTATCTAGCTATCATTTCAAAATATTGCAAGTATAAATAATCTTGGGAAAATAGGAAAACTTATTCATATCATATCTCATGCATTTAAAATGTCCAATTCCACATACACAACATCATAGCTAAAAATGGTAACCAACTCACCAAAACTAAAAATCATGATATCCCCCCCCCCAAAAAAAATTTAGAGTAAAAAGTGCCCACACTTTAGGTTATAGATTAAGAAAGAATGGTGGAAGATAAAAAATTACAAATTAATGATTACTGGTCATTTATGAGAATCAGGTGCAAATCAAATTTATACAAAGTTGGCGCATGAGTACAACATACCTTGCATAACATGGCACTGATTGATATAATATAGCGATGATGACTAGCACACGTGAAATGTAAAGTCATGATCAACAGATTTATTTGATGATGTAAAACAAAATATGGCAAAAAGGATGATGTGGAGTTCGTGAACACCCAAAATAATACCTGTTGAGGCCCACATGGATTTTGAGGGGTTAGCTATTTCTATGCTGGTGTCAACATTGGTTGACTGTTACAACCTTTTGAAGAATAGGTCCCTTAAATGCTAGAGATTCAAGGCCCAATTCCTGTACTAGAAAAAATTCTAACTAGATTCAGGTGCTTTATTAAAAAGTACTATTGTTTCCTACCAATGGGAAACTTATTTAGATTACATACATATAGGATAAATTTATTGAGATGAACCACAATGATTGCTAGAGGTGGTGAAGGTGCAGGAAGGTCTAGAGATTCATATTGGTGGACCTGTTGTATAAATATTTATGTACCATTGATTTCTTGTACAAACACAGATGATGGGCATTGACAAGTAGAGAAAACCATACTAGATCAATGGTTCATAGATGCACCGATCCATTAGAGAAGACATCTGCACTTTTTTAGGGTCCGAACCAATGAGTTTGAAACTTACCTTGATCATCTTTAAACCTTGAATCATACAGAAGTGCCCAGTCACCAATAGAAAACTTCTTTGCCTTGATGTTCCTGTCATGCCATTTCACTCTTTGAGTCTAAACAACTTCAATGTGATGGAGTACTTATTTTCGACGTTCATCCAGCTCATTCAACTATAGTACCATTTGCTTTTGTTCTTTAGAGATGTTTATCCCAGCTCAAGAGCTATCCTTTATGTTTTATGTTCAAGCTCAATGGGCATAATAGCCTTTTGTCTGTACATGAACTCAAAAGGTGTAAACCCTGTTGTTTTCCAAGTAGTTCTATAGGCCCATACTACTTCTGATAATCTGGATGCCCAATCCTTTTTGTGCAAAGCTACTGTCTTGGTAAGGATTCCTTCTGTCTCTCTATTGGTGACTTCTACTTAGCCATTGGCCTACGAATGATATGGAGTAGATTTCTTATGCCTAAGCTTGTATGTATTCATAGGTTCTTGAATGAGAGTGGATGCAAATTGTGGCCCTTGGTCTGATACAATTTGTTGAGAAACACCATACCTTGTGAAAATTTCCTCATAGAGGAATTTAGCTACCTTATTGTCTCAAGCATGTTGAACATGGCTTTCACTTCAACCCATTTTGTTAGATAATCAGTATAGACCAAAATGGACTGCTTATTATTTGATGGAGGATCTATAGGCCCAATAAAATATATCCCCCACTTATCAAAGGGTGAGAGTACTAGCTATGGGTGCAATGGTATCTCATCTGACTTAGTCGGTCTCCCCATCCTTTGACATCTAACAAACTACCTAGTGTACTTCACAACATCTTTATGCAAGGAAGGCCAATAGTAACTAGTGTTAAGGATATTCATAGTTGTCTGCTTCGCTACAAAGTGTCCACCACAAGGTTCATCATGACAGGCATGTAAAATGTCATAAATCTCATCTTCTTTGATGCACCTCTACATGACATTATCAAGTCCTGTATAAAATAGGCATCCTAATATCCATGAGCATGGAAGACTCTTTTCTACTAAATTATTCTTCTCTTTTGGGGAGAAATATGTGGGAATTCTTCTCAAAGCAAGGGAAAACTAATGTAAGTTTATATGGTTAGTTTAAACCCAAATAAACATAGAAAACCAAATAAAGTATAAACCAAACTTCTTATACCTTGCAAGAGAGAGTTCTCTCTTGTTCCATTGATTGAGCTATTGGTGAAGCCAAGGATGTGCACCTCCTTGACTTGTTTGGATTAGCTCCTTGGTTGGGATGTGGATTGCTCTCCACACACAACAAGATTGGTTGGATTTGGATTGGATTTGAATGATGATGGATATGGATTAGATGAGAGAATATTTTGGAATTATAGGAGTATGATAGGGTATTTTCATCCTCAAATGGAAAGCATGAGCATGTGATGGAAGTGGATTTTTTTTTTGTGACAAAATGAGACTCCAATTTATAGATTGGAGGAGGCCAAAGTGAAGGGCAAAGATTGACTTTCGGATGAAGGGTTGAAATCGATTTGAGAGGGAGCACATGGATTGAGAGGGAAAGGTGTGGAGACCAAGAGATATGCCATAAAGGCACTTCTTGTCTCCACATCTCTCAAGATACATGGGGAAGAGATCCCAAGTACGTTGGGAAGAGAAAAAGGGATTTAAAATTCCTTGGGGGGAGGGAGGAGGAATTAAAAATTCCAAAATAAGAGGATGTGTGGGAAGACTAAATGAAAAAAAGGAATTAAAAATTCCTTGGGAAGAGGATGCATGGGGAGATTCAAAGAATTTAAAATTTCCTTGAAAGGATCAAAGTTGACCTATTCCTAATCAAGGTGATTAGGGATTTGTAAATGATTAAGGGGATTGATTAGGTGAGTTAATGATGGATTAGAATGCAAGTGGGAAAGTTAGGAGGATGTGAAATGAGGAGAGAGATTGAGTGGATGAATATGAAATTAGAGAATAATGATAAGCATTATTCTAGAAGAATTAATTAGGCTAAGCGAGGATTAGGAAAAGTGATTTGTAGGAATCACTTTAGTTAAGTTAATTAATTAACTAAGAGGAATTTAGAAGAATGGGGAAATTTATTTATTTATTGATAAATTAATTATTGGACTATAGAGATAAGATTGGTTAAATTTGATTTAATTAACCTTGAGACAAAGGGAATTAACACAATTGAATTGGTTAATTATGTTGATAGGCTTAAATTAATTAAGTATTAATTTGATTAATTTTAGGTGTCTACATTTTGCCCTTCTTTGATATAGCATCATGAAGTGATGTTATATCAAAGAATATCATAGTGGATGGAAAGGATAAGGACTAGTAGCATGATGCCCCATTCATAAGTGAGATGAGGAAGGATGACGAGGAGGTAGTGGTATGCCCCTCGAGAGGACATGCAGGTTTTAAGAACATAGGTGTGCTCTCGAAATGGATAGGAGAACTAGATAATGAAAAGATGAAGATGATGCACTAGTACATTTGGGGCTGATTTCCGACGGCCTATCATTGGAATTTTGACTATTTTTCGTCAGATTGCCAATAAATGAAGTCGTCAAAAACTCGTCATCGGTAATTTCGATGGTGCCATCTAACGTCAAAATTCTGACGACATCCTAAACTCTTCCAATAGTGACCATGGTCGCTCATCTGGCCAAAGAATGTCATCGAGCGTAAAGCATCCCCATCGGATAGACGTCGGAATTTCAACACCTACTAGGAACTTGCAGCAATGACAATTATGACGAGCATCCGACAATAAAGTTTTGTCGGATATACAACATCCTTATCAAATGTTTCTTCAATTGGCATCGAAATTATGATGCCTGCCAAGAACTATGCACTGACAAGGATGTTGTTTGTCTGATGGTTTGGTCATCGGTGCAAAGTTGGGTCGATGTCAGAATTCTAACGATGATTTGTTTTTAAAAAAAAAAAAAGAATATGCATGCCAATTACAATGGTGCTTGTTGGTTCCCTTTTAGCATGTCCTACTATATGGACCCAAGTAGTTCAATTTCAAGTATATGGGGATGAATTTCGATGCCATTTGGAATCCCACATGAAGCCACATTGATATTTTATCGATAAGATTTCCTATGCACTACTTCATACAATACAAAATTGACTTGATTCACAAATATCTTATTCCAAATATATCTTTAACATATCATTTTAGGAGAACAAAATCAACACAAAGTCCAAAAATTAGTAAATTCAAGAAGTATCAAGTCAAGTTCATCCTTGTGGTAGTTTGATTATGCTTGCACCCAAGAAAGACGACACATGGTGACTCTACATTGACTCTTATGTCTCAACAAGATCTCAATGAAGAACATGTATCTCTTTCTACATATCAACAATCACTTGGGTCATCTCTAGGCACGCTAAACCAAATCAACATATCATCAAGTTTCGATCCAATAAAAAAAAATTTGGAAAACTATATTCAAAATGTGAGGACTCTATGAATGGATGGCTATGCCTTTTGATAGTTTCTAATGATCTTGTGACACTCATGCTTGATAAAAAATGTTATCATTGTCTACATGGATGACATCCTAATCTTTAACAAGATCTTAAAAGAATACATGCTACATGTTGCACAAGTACTAAATACACTACATCAACACAAGTTGCAAGCTAACCTTGATAAATGCATTTTGGCACCACACAGAATTAACACCTTGGTTACATAATCAACCACACTTGCATTCATGTTGATCCAGAGAAAATCAAGGTGTTTAAATACTAGCCTATCCCATTCAATATTGGAAAAACATATGCTACACATTGCACATGTACCACATATGCTATGCCAACACAAGTTGTAAACCAACCTCAACAAATGAATTTTTGGCACCATGGAAATTTAGTTACATTATCAACCACTCTCCCATTCAAGTTGAACTTGAAAAAATCAAGGTGACATGATACTAGTGTAGACATCTAAAAATGGTCAATGCTTGCGGAGTCATACTTTAACATTTGCGCATTGCCTTATTTTAGGGTTTTTGCATCGCATTAACATTTCTTCTATGTCGCGCACTTGGTCTTTATCATTTGCGAGCATCGAGTCCTCCTTCTGCATTTCCTCATTTTTATCGATTTCTCATTGATCGTTGTCATTTTCAATCTTGTCATCTTGCGATCGATTTCTCATTGATCGTTGTCATTTTCAATCTTGTTGTTTTGCGATCAATTTGTCATCGATCATTGTCATTTTCAATCTTGTCATTTTGTGATCGATTTGTCATCAATTGTTGTCATTTTTAATCTTGTCATTTTGCGATCGATTTGTCATCGATTGTCATCCTTCTCAATCATGTCAATTTGGATCAATTAGTTATTGTTCCTCGTCAATTGGCGCATTTATCAATCAAATCATTTATCAACATTGGTCCTTTGTCAGTTAGAATCATGATCAAAACAAATCGACACCAATTATCTTTTGTCAAGACCTAATTGTCGTCCTTGCATTTCTAATTCATCTTCTAAGGTTTTATGATTTATTCATTTAATCTTGTTTGTCATTTTCCCTCTAGGTTAAATAATTCATTTATTTATCCTAAGTCTTCTTGTCACAATTAAATATTTATTTAATTGGCTAATTAATTCCCTCTCTTTTTGTGAATTAATTAATGAATGAAAAGTTATTAATTAATTCACCTAAATTTCCACTTCATTTTCTAATTTACTAAATTCAATTTCCACCTAATCAATTCCTCTCTAGTCTCACCCCATTTTTGTGCTTCAGTGGAAGCATGAATTTCTCATGCGTCATACTGTTGGCATAGCAAGAAGCCAAGACCTTAAAGGACAAAGAACCAAATGACAATAGGACAAATTGACAATGTCTCACCTATATGCTTGGATACTAAGCTAGGTTTGACAAAAATGATATTAATAAAAGGACAAGTTTTAGACAAGGTCAAGACTTCTTAGCAACAACTTAGGGTATCATCCAAAGTTTTGATTTTTTTAAAGTTTGACAAACCAAATTTTTGAGACTAAATGCAAGAATGCAATGATTATGACAATGACTTAGGATATGACATGAAAATGATCTAAGGATAGGATATGACAAGATGAAGCCAAGACAAGATGACAATACAATGATAAGGATATGCGAAGACCAATGACTTGGAATATGCAAAATGCAACCTAGGCAAGACCTAATGGAAATCTATCTTGGATATGACACTGAAATGCAAACTTAGGGAAATGATTTTAAAACCTAAGTGCAAAATGAAGATGCTTGCAATGAAAAGGACTAAAATGAAAGGAGATGACAATATGCCCTAGGACCTAAGTTGGACTGTGCAAAACCTAGCCTAAAGTGACATGAATGTTGAGACAAAGTTTTTCAATGTGTTTGAAAGCCATGTTTTGAAAATGTTTTGAACTTTGTTGGATGAATGTTCTCTCTTTAAAACCTTGTTTGGACAATGTTTGGACTTGTTTGACAAATGATGTTTTGTGACAATTGTATAATTCAACTTTTGACAATCACAAAAGACAAGATGTTTGGACTTAGACCAAAGACAATCATGCTCATTCACAACAAATCCTATGGTTGGCAATGGAAATATCTGTTGAATCCTCTAACCATAAAATACAACACTCAGCCGGATAGCTAGATGCTTGGTAGCACTGGCTCCCCCTTACAATGCACTCACTTCTCGGGCATACCAAGCTTCGAGTTCAAGGGGCATCACTTCCCAAGAACTTGCTATCTTTAACTTCTCAGGGCAGCCAAGCATCAGTCCCCATGGAAATCTCCCCATGGCAAACTTAGTATCTCTTCCAAGTATCCGAACTTGTCCTTCTCAAGCAACTAGAAGGATTTTTGGCCTCTAAAAACAAGAGATTCTAGTAAGGGCTTCCGTTCAGGTGGGTATTGATCCGGTGAATAAATCGTCACAATACCATTCCAGCACCCATTGTCTACAACTTTCGTTGCATCCATAGTTATTTAGAGTGGTTCGGAAGAGCTTGGCTTTATCCCATCACCACTTTGGGTCGTTCCCTCTCACCAATGCCTGTGCAAAGTGCCAGGCAAATCGGGAGGCAGGCCCAGTATCTAAAGGCTAAAAACACACAAACAAAATAAAAAAAAAGACATGATAAGCATTGATTTTTTTGACCTTTAGAAAATCAAATGAGTTTATTGATTCTTTTGCATCCTAATTAAGACTAGATGAGATTAATTCCACATTAATTTGAAAAAGATTCGATCAATTTAAGCCATGATTAAATGCAATTTGTTGTTTATTTTAAACCCTTTGCGTGCATGAAATATGGAATTTGTTGTTGTTCTTTGATCCAAATCTTAATTAAAACTATGTGATAATTGTAGGATTCATTCAAACCTCCTAATTAGGCTATGTGAAGATTTGTTGTTCATTAAATCCCTCTAATTAAACTATGTGAAGATTTGTTGTTCATTGCATGTTAAGAAATCCTGCATAAATCATTGTTTAGACTCCATAAAACCCACATGCAATAATAGATCCTGTCATAAAACCTGCATGCAACAACATATTAGTGCAAAAAACCTACATGCAACAATGGATTAGTCCAAAAAAATACACATGCAACAACAAATGCTCTCATAAAACCTGCATGCAACAACAAATTAGTTTTAAAAACCTGCATGCAACAATGTATTAGGACAAAAAACCTACATGCAACAATGGATTAGTCCAAAAAGCCTGCATGCAACAATGGATTAGCACCAAAAACCTGCATGCAAAAACAAATCCACACATAAAACCTGCATGCAAATATCAGACTCACAAAATTGTCAGATTTACGTGTTCACGTAGGGTTCACTAGAAATGTAGATCAGGAATTCGATTAACATCAAAGCAAATAGATATTAGCTAACCACAAAGCCTAATTGCAATGAAATAAATCCGAATTACAATCAATAGAAGAATTGAAAACAAGACACTCAAAATAAATGAAAATCCATCACCAATGCCTCTTCCAATTGACCTCCAGTGGCATCTATCCCTACACCTTTAGAAGTTTCACAAGAACCTTCTATATTGTCCTCATCAAACAATACACCCAAGGATGCAATTATCCAAGGGCTATCCATAATTGATTGCCACGATAATCCAATTCATGATGCACATCCTTGTCATGTTTTAGAAATACTAGACCCAATGCAACCATGCACTTTATTGCCATTACCTATTTTAGAGGACCCCATTCGAAGTCCCTCTTCCTCATGTTCAAGCATTGGTTCCTTGCCAGAATCCATCACAAATGTTCAAAGTGCCTTTCCTTCATGCCAAAACATTGATTCCTTGTCAGAATCCCCCATGCATATCCAAAGTCCCACCCCATGTCAAGAGGATAATTTAGAGCACAAAGAAATGAGTCCTAAAGAAAATCAAGATCAAGATCCTGAAACCTTATCATCCCATCCAATTGTTGACCAAGATCCCATTTCCCTAGACACTCGCAATGATTCCATTATTCCTGTCCATTCTATCCAAGAACACAATGTCCTTTCAAATCCCATTGACATTCCACTTCCTAAGAAAGATCAAGATATCCTAGTCCATCCAATCCCAAACGATCCCATTCCATTTCATGAACACAATGTCCTTTCAAATCCCATTGACATTCCACTTCCTAAGAAAGATCAAGATACCCCTTCCATCCTTTCCGATGATCCCATTAAAAGTCAAGAGCAAAACACCTTTAAAGAGGATTCCAATGATCATCCTCCTTGTCAAGATCAAATTATTTCTTTAAATCCTCCACAAGATCCTTTTGTTCCTCCATCTCCACATCTTAATGCTCCATATACACTCCAAGATCACATTTCTTTTGATGATCCCATTATTTCTCCCATTCCATCTCTTGAAGAGCCTGTCATTGAACCATGTCCACTACACAATCCTAGTCCCCCTCATGATCCTAATCCCCCTCATGATTCTAACGTGTTAGTGCAAGATGTTCATGAACCCTCGACATGTATAATGGGTTCTTCCACTTTGGTACAATCCAATCCACTTCAAGATCTCATTATTTCTCTCATATCATATCCACCTCATAATGGACTCGCATCTTCTTCCCAAAGGAAAAAGTATCCTACAAGTCAAGATATTCATAAAGGCAAAGGAGTATATCTCCATAAGCAAGAATTTAAGGGTCATGGCCTCAGTGAAATTCCTCAAGATGTGGGTACCCCTACTAAATCCAACATCCCTTCAATATCCAAACATATCCCTTCCCCATCACACTTTCCATCCATCTTAGGTCCTTATATTCCTTTGTCCTCTATGCAAGGTCAGCAAAGGCACACATCCTTGAGTAAATTCCATCCATCCAAAAGAACTCCATTTCATTCATATCCATCCATGCATTCCTTTCCCCCTCCAAGCAATTTGGATGCCAAGTATAAACGTCATAAGTCTAGCAATCCACATATATTCAAGGATCAACATGTCCAATCTAATCAACATGTCAAACCAAAGAAAAATATGATCCAAAAAGAAAAGGAAAAATCCAAAAGGACACAAAGGCCCATTGCTCAAAAACAAAAGTCAAAATATATATGGGTTCCTAAATCCCTTGTGCAAGCAATGCACTCCAAGGAACCACAAAAGCATGAAAAATTAAAAACCATGTGGATCTCTAAGCGGCTCCTTGAAGCACAAAAGCCTAAAGAAACAATCAACTTGGCATCCAAAGTTGCTATTCCTCCATCCAACCCTCTCTAATTTGTTCCTCCATCACCTTCTTCATCCATTTTGGGCCCTTATGTCCCAAAATCCCAAGCCTTTCCTCCGTCAAAATCTCAATATCCAAAATACATCTTTCCTCCATCAGTCCATCACCTCTCAAGGTGTGTGCCAATGTCGATCTTGCCAACATTTCTATCCACTCAAGCACAGTTCTTCCAATACCCTATCCATTATCCAATGCATATTTTCCATCCTTCGATCCCTTTGATCCCATCCTTTGCATAAATCCTTGCCTTAATTTCATCTCTTTTTCCATGTCCTTATCCTACCAACGTCTTTGAGCATACTTTTAAAGGTCATGGTCCATTTTTTTCAAGGCTACTATCCAAACAAAAAAGATGTTTGAGTCCTTCTTCCATCCCCTATCATGTGTCCATCTTCTATTGAAAAAGTCAAAATACAGAAAAAAAAAAAAGTGAGAAAAAAAAGAAGAAAAAAGCAAAAAAGAAGAAGTGAAAAACAAAGGAAAAGAACAAAAAAAGTAAAGAAAAATGATTCGCCCTCTAGTGAAAACCTGGCAAATGGGTGCTTTGGGCAAGTACCATGGTGAAAGCTTGGCAAATAGGCGCCATGTGTAAAACGATCATTGCTCTGTCATCTATCATGACCTCTAGCTATGCTTTCTCTCTAAAGATTTATCGTGCCTATCCTTGTCCTGACCCAATGTTTTGTTTTAGGCCTGTGATTGGTCAACATCATTGTCTTGCATATTCCATTTCTTGTGCATATGTTTCAGTCCTGGTTTCTATATATGTCTTTCAGATGTGCATTGGGTGCATTCCCCTTGTCATGATCAATCACTGGAACTTTCAAATTGAAAAATGTCTTGAAATAATCCAAAAACATCAAAAAAATCATGTGTTCATTTTCAGCTAAAATGTCCTGAAATAATCCAAAAAACAAATCAAATAAAGTCCTGAAATAATCCAAAAAAATCAAATAATGTCTTGAAATAATCCAAAAAAATCAAATAATGTCCTGAAAAAATCATAATTTTTTTTTGAAAAATGTCCTAAAAAAATCATAAAAATTGAAAAATGTCCTGAAAAAATCATAATTTTTTTTTGAAAATTGTCTTGAAAAAATCTCTAAAAATCACATAATGTCCTGAAAAAATCCCTAAAATGTCAAATAAAGTCCTGAAAAAATGAACAAAAAAATTGTAAAAACTCGAAAAACAAAACAAAAATATTCCAAGCTTTGTGCATAGACAGATCGCTGAGCATACCTCCAACGACACTCAATCACACATTATGCTTTACTGAAATCATGCATTAACAGATAAACTTTTTTTTCAATCAAACCAGACATTCAAACTGATTAAAATTGTCATATCAATCAATCAACATCAATATCATTCGTCCTTGGCACATTATCATGAGTCTTATACAGGGTCTGGTATGCTCGAAACCAGACTGTGCCCTGTCTTAGACGGGGTACCACATTCCCTGGAACCAGACATCATGATCATTCTTGATTTCCACTTTTGACAATGACGATCAAACTGTTTGTTAGACTTGGTTGAATTTGTGAGTCTTATCTTTTTACTAATTTATCTTTGGCTTCGATCATGTTCCTATGTTGCTCAATGATGTCACTGAGTGATTTAGAGTGACCAGGATGGTTCATGATCCCTTTTGTTTTTTGTTGTGTTTGCTGTTTGTGGAATGTTTGTCACAAACTAGGGCAACTATATCATTGGGTGTCTGTGATAAGTACGTTCGCTTTGTGAACGCCACACATACCTCGACCCTTGATGTATGCACCCTAGGATGATTCACTCATTCCTTGTGTGCGATGTCTCTGTCTTTTGCAAAAAGGGTTGCGTTCCAGCTCTGGCCTTCAATGCCATGATGCTCTGCATCCACTTTGCTACAATAAATAAAGGTTCTCACCTACTTATGTGCATTTGTGAAAGCAAGTTTTCCTTCATCTCTAACTGTCCTCTATCTAATTTCTGCTTACTAACATTTCTTCCGTCAGTCTTGGCAGTCCGTTCGAACCTATCGTCTTCTGTCATTCTTATCGACTAATTGGCCTCTTTTTTGGATATTTCCGGCCAATTCCTCGAGGGGGCATGCATATGTCATTGTCATTGTCTGGGGCATTTTCATTATTGTTCTTTGAAACAACGCTTAAAATCGCATTGTCTCAAAGAGGGGCAAAATGTAGACATCTAAAAATGGTCAACGCTTGCGGAGTCATACTTTAACATTTTTGCATTGCCTTATTTTAGGGTTTTTGCATCGCATTAGCATTTCTTCTATGTCACGCACTTGGTCTTTATCATTTGCGAGCATCGAGTCCTTCTTTTGCATTTCCTCATTTTTATCAATTTCTCATCGATCGTTGTCATTTTCAATCTTGTCATCTTGCAATCGATTTCTCATTTATCATTGTCATTTTCAATCTTGTCGTTTTGCGATCGATTTGTCATCGATCGTTGTCATTTTCAATCTTGTCATTTTGCGATCGATTTGTCATCAATTGTTGTCATTTTCAATCTTGTCATTTTGCGATCGATTTGTCATCGATCGTCATCCTTCTCAATCATGTCAATTTGGATCAATTAGTTATTGTTCCTCATCAATTGGCACATTTATCAATCAAATCATTTATCAGCATTGGTCCTTTGTCATTCAGAATCATGATCAAAACAAATCGACATCAATTATCTTTTTTCAAGACCTAATTGTCATCCTTGCATTTCTAATTCATCTTCTAAGGTTTTATGATTTATTCATTTAATCTTGTTTGTCATTTTCCCTCTAGGTTAAATAATTTATTTATTTATCCTAAGTCTTCTTGTCACAATTAAATATTTATTTAATTGGCTAATTAATTCCCCCTCTTTTTGTGAATTAATTAATGAATGAAAAGTTATTAATTAATTCACCTAAATTTCCACTTCATTTTCTAATTTACTAAATTCAATTTCCACCTAATCAATTCCTCTCTAGTCTCTCCCTATTTTTGTGCTTCAGTGGAAGCATGAATTTCTCATGCGTCATACTGTTGGCATAGCAAGATGTCATAGGCTTTTAGTCCTCTAACCTTTGCATTGGTAATATGTCATAATTCATGACATAGAAGGTGTCATGACCTTCTTTCTTCAACTCAATTTTGCCATTTTGAAATCAACTGCCTCTAATATCAATTTAATACTAATCTTGTCTTTTCTCCAATTTATCTATAAATTGGATGAATTTCTTCAATCAAAAGGTCGAATCAATCACGCTTCTAGTACCCTTATGTTGTCATCTCGTCTTTCTTTCATATTATACTTATGCACTTGAAGGTGAGATCCACAAAACAAAAGCTATTTGAAGGAGAAAGAAGGACAATGGAGCCACATGAAGGAGACATCTACATTTGGTTTGCTTAGATTTCATTTTGAATGTCTTGTTTTCATGTTTTCATTGAATGTTTTTAGGATTGTCATTGCAATTTAGTTTTCGTGATTGAACTAGGCTAATGTTTATATTGCTTTGATGATTTCCAGATTCCTATCTACAACTAGTATACCCATGCAAACTCAAATAATTGCACAGCAACATGAGTATGCATTAGGGAGGACCATACATCCATGAAGTAATCATGTTGAAAGCACAACAACATGAGTCAACCCCATAAAGGATGAAGTATTTACATGAAGTATGAAATCTACCTTTGACACATATAGTGCGCAAGACACATGAATACACATAAGATATCGATCAAACATAAATCTTGGATCATACCAATAAAGAAGTACATATAAATAAACGAATATATTTAAGGCATGATTTGAATAAGAAGCATACATGTGAATATATGTATCTTATAAAGCATGGGATGTTCATTGTAACACATAGAGTGTCCATGAATTCACTTAAGCACACATGTTGTGCATGGAGCATGAAGAATACACTCGAAACATGAGGAATACAAATGAATACACATGAGTCATAAGGCATACAAATGAATACCTTGAAGCATGAAGCATAAAATGAGCACTTAAAGCATGAAGCATACAAATGAATACACTTGAATTATGAAGCATACAATGAACACTTAAATCATGAAGCATACTCGTGAATATACTTAATGCATAAAGCAGGAAGCATACATAAAGCATGAGGCATCCAGATGAATCCACTGAAGTCATAAAGAATACACTTAAATATGTGTAGAGCATGAATTCTCTCATGAAACATACATATTGTTACACGCAAGGTAGGAGCATGAAGCATCCATGCAAGACATGAAGTAATACACACGAATACCCCCTAAGGTACAATGCATATATTAAAAAGTACACGTATAAATCATACAATAAGGAAATCATGTTGAAGACACAACAGACACATTAATATCCATAATTTATCAGGTATATATACATAAAACACACATTTAAGAGAAATATACATGAGGCACATGGATGCACTTAAAGCATGAAGTATGCACATAAAACATAAAGAATACATATAGAGCATACACATGAATATACTTGGGGCAAGATGCATTCATGCAAAAAATAAAATGGACACATAAGGCACAAATACATTTAAAGCATGAAGTGTACAGATGAATTCACTTAAGGCATGCAACATACATGTAGCATAAAGTATACATAAATACCATAAGATGTGCATACACGTAGCATAAAGTATACATAAATAACATAAGATTTGAAGTGTACACATAAGGCATAAGATAATAGATACATGTAAGCAAAGAATCAGCCTACATGAATATATTAAGGCATGAAGTAATGCACATAAGGCATGAATGAGCTATGTAAAGCACAAACCATACATATGAATACATGCAACACATGAATCATACATGTAAACCATGAAGTAATACATAAATAGACATAAGGTACAAGCATATATGAGAAAGGTTCTCATAGAGTGCACATGTTGAAGATACATCGATCATGAAGCATACAAGAGAAAGGTATTCATAGAATAAACATCTTAAAACATCTCATTCATGAAGTAACACAAATACACATACGATATAAAACACATATACTAGACACATGACAGACATGGTGCAAGCACAAGGTATACATGAGGGAAGTGTACATATAAAACACCCATGGAGTAGGCATGCTCAAAACATATTAGACACTTAGCAGTTAATGGCATACTCATAAGAATGCAATGCTGGCCCGATCAATTCAATTTTTTATTTATTTAAGAAAAGGGCTGAATCATTAGTTCTAATTGAGTATTTGTTAAAGTAGGTTCATCGAACAGGCTAGCAGAATCATGCTTTGGATATTGTCAATTATGTTTGACAATATAATTTCCATGCTCTGCATTACAATGCTCCAGTGTTGACCTTACCTAATTCTTTGTTGCTCATTGAAGCTTACACAAATACTACTGAGGATGTCATGGGATCCATCTTGTTATAAGATAGTAAAATAGTATGCTACTATACAAAGGTGGTATTTTATGATTAGCAGGCTGCATTCCAATGTCATGCACATTATTATCATTGCTTTCTTATTTAAAACAAATATAATCACTTTATGTTGGAACTCAACATCAATTATATTATTGGTAAAGTATTCAATTTGAAACAATTTTCATTTAGCTTATTTACCTGTGTGACGGATGCACCAAAATATTGTGTTTGCCCCCTCAATTCTCGAAGTCGTTCAACCATGACTGTATATCCTTGCTGGTAGGCAACTCTCTTTTCATCTTCTGTGGGTCCTCTATTGAATTCAAAGCCTTGCATTTTTGCTTGGTATCGTGAAATTTGCTTGCATTGTTTGATAAAACAAAAATCATTTGCAATTTATAAATATTTTGATGCGATATTTTCATTTACAGATACTTACAATTCGTGCGGCAAGTTTCATATAACCACCAGAGCTGAGTTTGTGTTGCCCGTGCTTTTCTTGTCTTGCCTTGGTTGCCTTTAACGTGTCACTTAGTCTATGAAAATTTTGAAAGATGTTAGATTATATAAATATAAAGAGTAATTAATTAGTACATAATTACATTCTTAATAGTATCCCATACCTTATTTTGGTGTCTGGTGGTGTATTTCATTTTTTCCTTTCAATTCTCTCCTTGGCATCCAAAATCAGGTCCTTCCACTCCATCTCTCGAATCATGGGGGGATGCTCGTACTTTACGTTGTTTTCTAAATGGGTCCTGTATTGGTCCCTCACATACTTTAGATATGTGCCAGCTTTTTCAAGGAGCTTGGTTTTGTTGAATGTGTCATTTCCAAACCACTCAACCATATGGTTTGTCAATTCATCTTTTAACCTTTTCGTTTGGTCATTCCACCTTTTAAAGCAAAAACAAACCTATTAGATTCAGAAATGAACTGAAGCTACATTTATTATAGTACAAGAAATGGATCAAAGGAAAACTATTCTAGCAATGATATGAAATCAAAATAGTGGATTAGGGTTAGTTCGCATATGATGTTCCACCTTTTACGTATGGTGGGCCCAAATATCTGCAATGCAATGTCATTAAGATTTTTATAAAAAATATCATTTCTTGCAAAAAATTCATGGGATCATTAGTCCAAAATGAGTGATCAGAAAGTAAATTACAATTAGACTATGTATAATAATAATTTTAAAGTACCTAGAACCTTCTATATCTTTAAGGGAGTCATTTCTTCGTCGCTCACCACCAATGTGGCTTGCAACGTTCTCATACTAGAAATACGAGAACATCCATGAAATGATGGTATATTATCAGTCATAGTCGCCTATGGCACTTCCTCATCTGCATCTCCTGTTGCAGAAAATGAATCCACTATGAAATGCCCCCAAGAAAGAATGCTTGAAGGGAAATAAGCATATAATAGAAGATAGAGAAAAAGAGGGATCTACAAACAATGGGCAGGCCAATATGACGTGCAGTAGAGGATGTCTGCATGTTGCATGTTGCCGACATTGAAGTCGGCAATACAGGTGGGGCTGACCTCTAATGAGGCATCGATGGCATTTGCACAGGAACATTGACAACACCTGAAGAATAATACATTAAATATATATAACATTAAATATATGAAAAGTGCAAGAATTATAAACAAGGATGAATTTTAATTATGAATATTGACAGTATCAAGTATGATGTATCTTGGGTACTCAAAGTGATAAGCCAAGCAAGTGATAAGCCAAGAAAATCATCATCACCTGAACTACCTGCAATACCCTGATCATGGCCACCAGGTTGATGAGGACGCATAAATTGTTGTAAAAAACAACACACACATATTTTAGTTAATGACATAAAAGAGTATAAAATATAAACCATTATTGAACTTTTGTTATCATTAAAGCTTTCATTACTACTTACTTGCAAGTTTTTTGTTGTCCAAATTGATTTTTGCACCCTCTCTTGTATCTCATCAGTCTGAGGCTCCACGGATGCCAAAGCAACAATCTCTCTACTGATTTTTCTAATAGACTTTTTTATCAATTCTATAGGGTTTGTGGAATTTTCAAGGTCATCATCGCTTAATCCTTTTGTGTCCACATCCCTAGAGAGGTGCTCAAGTACTGCAGCTCCCTTTCCCTTTCCCCGAACATCCGCCTGTGACAAGAATATCATTAACAATAACAAAATTACTCTAAAACACTAAAAAAAAAGAACATAATAATGTAACAATTTGCTTCTATCTAATTTGTATAATTACAATGAGGTTTACCTACTCAGTAGAAATGTCATGATCTACATCCTTGTTTGTGCTATGTGATGGATCCATGTCGCCCTATGACAGAAAAAATATAAAAACGCTAGCGAAATGAAAGCAATGGACTTAGCAAAAAAACTTCATAATAAAATGGTATATTGGAGTCTTTAATTGGAAGTTGGTTAATTTAAATGGTATATAGTACGTACCACCCCCATGATAGTAACTTTGTTTGTATCTATACGATTCAAATTGTAATCGATTAGCAGCTCTTCCCCTGCACTTATTGATTTTATTGCACATACAAATACATGATTTCCCTCGTGCGCCTCAATGTGCAGTTGGGTTGTTTATTAGTTCACCCAGGTCATGTACTATTTATAAAACCTACAATATTCCCTATTGATTTTGGCCTTCCATCAATCTATACAACCACTCATTTACTTTGATCATTATCTTTCTATTGTATATAATTTGCTGACAGTGCATACCTACGCATACTTTTTTATATCGAACAATCTGCATCCAATTATTGTAATTGTAACAAGGTCCAACAAACTCCATCAATTCAACAACTTTGTTGTAATAAACCTTTATGTCGTCCATGGAAAATAGGCCCAAACCATGTAACTACGAAGGTGCTATGCGATGTATCCTATCGTTAACACAAAAATTGGTGTTTATTGGAAGAAGTTCCTTGGGTACCCATTGTTTTTGTATATGTTTGTACCTCAAGGGAACCTCAATGTCGCCTTTGGTCTCATCATCATAAGAACATGACCCCCCTTGAGCAAGGAAAAATTTCATGCGTTTATTGAATTTTGTTCTAATCTTTTGACCTCTAGTTGATCTCCCTATTGTAGACCTACTACATGTCTCACTTTCATTTTCTATTCCTACATTTCCCTCACTCGAGGAAGACACATCTGACAAATATCTATTTGGTGGTACCTGCACTCCATCAAATGAGAGAGTTAGTTGGTAATGAGAGATATTTTACAAATGAGGGTAATGTTGATGAAGAAGTCGGCCCTAAAGTTGATGTTGAGATTAAAATTTGAATAAGTTCAACTGGGGCCTCAAGTGTTGATAACTGTATTAGATTTGCTCCTAATGTTGAGGTTTTGAAAAACTGAGGAAGCTTGTTTTGCAAGTAATTTTTAAAAAATCAATTGTTTCTATAGGGTGTATTGACTTATACATGTTGATCCATGAGACTGTGCAGGATCCTCGTCAAAGGGGTTCAGGTTCTTGTGCATGTAATTCAATTATCTTATGTTAGCTAAAAATTACATAGTACACAACATGAATAGCATGAACTTTGTAGACAAAAAGAGTATTAAATAAAAAAAATATGTTGTCATCATAATCATTGTAAATTTATTAATTCCTTACCTTTACTTTATGTAGACTATGCAACATCCTCAACTAAAGAGTTGATGATGTCTGTAGTCAATGACATATTCCCACCAAGGGTGACAACATCACACAAAATATATACATGAAATCAACACCATCAATTGAGCATCATAAGCATTACATTTGTAAGTTGATAAACAATAAATACATATGTATCATAAGCATCACATATGTATCATCATATATGTAATTGAGCATCATAAGCATCACATATGTGTCATCATAAACATGTAATCCATCACATATGTATCATAAATCACCATCCATCACATAGCTAATAAACAATCCACATTCTATAAATAAACGCAAAGTTCAAAAAATGTCACATGTATCATCATAAATATGTAATCCATCACATATGTATTTTAAATCAACATCCATCACATAGCTAATAAACAATCCAAATTCCATAAATAAACACAAAGTTTAAATAATGTCACATAAATAGTCACTCTCCCTATCTCCATCTCCTTGGGGTGGCATAGTTCTACTATTAGGACCTGCTAGAGGTGGAACATGAATTAAAAACATTAAAAGGTGCATCATGAATTAATTATGTAATGGCATTAGAATTCAAAACATAATGAATTAATTATGTAACCATATAGTCAAATAAATTTCTATAAAGAAATCAATATTAAATAAATAATATACTAATCACATACCTCATACATTTCATTCATGTCACTGATCTTCTTATTCATCCAACTCATCATCATGACCATGATGATGATGATAATGATGATGATGATGATGATGATGATGATGATCATCATCATCATCATCATCATCATCATCACCACCACCACCACCACCACCACCACCACCACCACCACCACCACCACCACCACCATCATCGTCTTCGTCATCATCACCATCACCATCACCATCACCATCACCATCACCATCATCATCATCATCATCATCATCATCATCATCATCATCATCATCGTCATCATCATCATCATCATCATCAACTTCTTCTTCTTTGTCATCATTGAGTAACTGTCGATCATGATCATCATCTACATCATCTTCTACTTCTTGGGTATCTTCTTCTTCCATCACATTATACTTTATCACCCTTCCTCTTGGATCATGTCTAACAACAAATGACCAACCTGATTTATGTGGAACCTCTGAGTAAAATACTTGCTCACATTGGCTTGGAAGAACATATGGCTCATCCCCAACTGGTTCAAATGACCTTGTATTAACCATTGTAAAACCATTATCATGTTCAATAACAATTCTATCAGGATCATTTTATTCAATTGTAGCCTATATCATTTGACAACGAACAAAACTAATTTGAAGGAATTAAAGTCACACTCAAGTATATCATCCAAAATGCCATAGTATCAATTTTGAGACTCTTGAGGATGTATGTTGTTTCTCGATGAAATATTTGTCACCTCAAAGACTATAGTTATCCCAAAATCACAAATTTTCTTCATGTCATCCATCTTTTTGATGCGAAATTTATGACCATTGCAGCACATAGTGTTGTGGTGTTTGACTTGCAATATGTCAAACATGTAAAAATTATTGCATCATGAGTTGATAAACATATGAGTGATTAATAAATTTATACGTACCTGTTTATCTCTTAAACCATATGTTAAATCAATTTCCCTTTGCATAACATTGGAATCTCCATTACGATGAGCTTCTTTAACCAATGAAGCCTCACCTTCCCATGTTAATGTGCGACTAGAATGTTGACAACGCTCAATCCATACCATCATCCAATCAAGATTGTTTGTAATATACAAATGTAGTGCATCCCACTCTCAACCAACTGTAAAAAAAATAAATAGAAATCTTACAACCGATTTATTTTGAAGATTAAGAATTAATTAACTACAATAACATCTTATAATTACCTCTCACTTTCCTCAATCTACCTTTCCCTGTCAAGTACTCCCCTTCAAATTTGTTAATGGGGTTGGGATCCCAAATGTGATCCACGTGGATCTTTGTTTCAAACTTAGGAAGATATTCAGAAATGTACACCATATTCTAGTATACCATATATCCCTCCACCATAGAACCCTCAAGATGTGCTATTTGTCGAACCAAAGCCTTCAAAAATTTCAAGTGCCTCTCAACCATCCACATTGACCTAGTGTGTACAGGTCCACACAATTCAATCTCCTCAACTTGGTGTACGAGGTAGTGTTCTTGTGCATTGAAAAAAGCTGAAGGTAGACACTTTTGCATTTCACACATTAGATGAGGAATTTTTCTCTTCCAATATTTTATATCTTCTTTATGGATTTCTTTACATGACAACCACCTACAAGATATTCAAGACACAAAAAAATATATTACATAACAAGTAAAACAAATCACAAATATAATATCTATACAACAAACTGAACAAATATCACTACTTACCTCATGTATTTTCCAAGATCGTATATGACTTGCTTGACATTATTGTCGAAGTGGTCTGGGAGAGATAGAGGTAGAACGTACTGCAACAATTATAAAATTATCTTTTCATTTTTTTCTAACATAATACAATGAGAATTACATGTGCAGTATACAAATATATAGTAAATACACAAGAACATGAATTACCTTAATGAAGGTATGCCAATCATTCATTTTCATCATTGGCCACGAGATTGTTTATATTCGCAACAAATCCTATGGGAAATCGAATTTTTCGTATGACTTCTTTTATAACATTGCTTTGTTGGTCTGTTAATAACCAAGGAATGTCACTTATATTAATCTAGTCTCTATGGCTATTTGATTGAATGACATTTTTCATTGCATGATTGGATTCCTGAATGTCACTACAAATTTTGATAATTTTTTCTTTGTCACGCCTTCCATCCAATATTTTCCATAATGTCTCTGTTATATTCTTTCCAATATGCATAGTATCAAACAAATGTACAATTTGTAACCGCTCGCAGTAGGGCAACCTACTAAATTGTTGGGTATAACTTTTTAGTCCCTTAGAAAGGTGGTCATTAATTTCTTAATGACCTTCACGATCATCAATCACATCATCAGTAAACAAAACACAATAGAAAAGATGTTTTATGACATAAACCATTAGATGGAATGACATTACCTTGACGATTAATTCTATTATATCCCAACTTCCACAGGTGAGGTGTTATTCTTCATGGCTTTGATGTATTCTCTTCTTTCCCATTGAAAAGATGTTTTACAGTATTTCGATACTTATGATTTTTGTGGAGAAAGTGCCTATAATTATCAAACACCTTCTTTCCTAAACTTTTTGAATGATGAGATTTCATCTTTGGACCACAAACTGGACATGCAAATTTTTCCTTTGTTCGAAGACCTACAAGATAATGTATAATTGGATTACATATGTTAATTTTTTTAATTATAATTATCATGCGCAACTTGAACACTATAACATACCACAAAAATGTGTTAGCCGTGGGGCATCGTGTATTGTCCATACAAGCATCACATGGAATTGAAATTGTCTTTGTCCTATTGGTCTAGAGATGTCATACGTAGTGACACCATTTCATAACTCTAGCAACTCATTGATAAGAGGCTCAATATATACATTCATATCTTTAACTTTGTACTTACCTAAACGAATAAACAAAAACATTACATAATTATTATGACCATTTTACTGCAATATTTATAATTAAATGTAGATGACTATTAAATGATAAAATACCTGGAACAATCATTGCCAACATTATGTGCTCCCTCTTTATTAACATCCATGGAGGAATGTTATTATTGATAACAAAAATAGGCCACACTGAGTAAATAGATCACAACTCTCCAAATGGATTGACACCGTCCACTGCCAATGAAAGCCTGAGATTACGAGGTTCTTCTTTAAAGTGTGGCCACTTTTCCTCTATGTCCATAAATGATGAGCCATCCGCATGCATTCAAATAATGTCATCTCGACTTCTATTGCATGCATGGTAATCCATAAATTGTGCCAAGCTAGTGCACTTGAATAATCATTGCATACTTGAAATAATGGGAATATAGCGAAGAACCTTGTGAGGAACCCTTTTTGTTATTTGACCTATTTGATATCTACCGATATGACATTCAGGGCATTCAGTTGGAAATTCATGTTGTTTGTGATATATAATATGATCAGTGGGACAAGCATCTATTGCTTGATACTCCATTCCAATATCTTTCATAATGGCAGATAATTCTCGGTATGAGCAAGGTAGAATATTTGATGGTGGTAACAAAAACTCACCTATCAATCTACAACAAAAAAATATAATTTGTTAATATAAAGAATATTAATTGTACAACACGATTCACCATTTATTAACTATAATGACATATATGACATACCTTAACATACGTGAGATTGTTATGTTGGATAAACCATTCATAACCTTCAATTTCACCAACAACAATACAACGGAGAGAAGAGTTGTCTGGGAGCGTTCATAAAGGACCTCAGATGCCTTCTCAAGCAGAGGGACATCATGAACAACATTAAGGTCATCTTCATCATCATGATCAGTTGCGCCAGTACTAAATGTTTCATGGATCAATGTATTTGTACCATCATCTTCAATTGTGTTTTGTGGCTCATGATCATCATCTTGCATGGGATCATTATCTTCAACTTCGATATTCACATCTCCATGTTCCTCCACTTAGAATACCATATTCTTCGAGTTGTGTTGATCCATATCATGTGCTCCGGGGTGCTCGAGCTATATAAAATTGATAAACATAAATAAACCATGATCATGATCTCATCATCAAGTGATTTCTTATGTATATAAATTGTTAAAACGATATAATGAAAAACTTACCAATGGATGATAATCATGTCCCCCTTCAATGTGACCATGCAACCTACAATGTTTCTTAGCTGTTTTAATTAGAAGTCTTCTAGTCTTTGTAATACCCTAAAAATGGTCACCTAAACCATGGGCCCCTAATCTCGACAACATCACCAAGGTCCTAACCAAAGGCAATTAAACCAAACTTGAGCACCTAATCAATTAATTATTCATTCATTAATGTTAGATGGCAAGTTAATCACTCTATATTAATTAAATATTTATTTATTTAATTAATCATTCCAAGTAAATCATTTTGATCAATTATCCTTTTTATTTAATTAAATATCCTAATATATTTAATTAATTGATAATTTTGTCATTTAATCATAAAAATATAATTAATTTACAAAGAGAGATTTATCACAAAAAAAGGAATTAATCTCCAAAAGAAAGAGTTAAATTGAAAACAAAAGAAAGAATTAAACTAAGAGAAGAAATCAAACTTGAGATATTTCTTTTTCTAAATTGAGATAACTTGAAGAATTAGAAAAATAATTAAATTGAATTAATCATTCTCTAAAATTAAATCTCAAATCTTTTGAAAAAAAAGAAGTTCAGTTGCATTAAAAAAGCTTCTTCTAAATAAAAATCTTGAATAAATTAAAGAAAAGTGCATGGAAGCACCTATTTTTATCTCAAGTGCATGGAATCACTTAAATTTATTTCCAATGCAAACTCGAACTTATAATCTGAATGCATTTAATCGAGCTATAATTGGAATCTATCTCAAAGTTAACTGAATCTGAATCCTCAATTATTTCAATTATCCTAAATTGTTCTTTTTCTTGAAAAATCTCAACTGCTCATTGCTAATTGATCTTGACCGTTGGTCTCTCTTTTGAGTTTATATAAATTTAGCCTTCATCTCTCATTCAAAACACCCTAGAGATTTATTGTTATTATACATTTTTTTGCTCTTGAGTCATTGAAGATATTGTTTTTTTGAGATTATTGCATATTTAGTTCAATTATGATTGCTTGAATTCATATAGCTTAATATTCATCCATCTTGCATACATTTATCTTATTCTCATTCTCATATAGATTAGATCCTTCGTCTTGGTATAGTCTAGTCACTGGTATTGCTTATACAAATATGAGAGCAAATCTATACTCACATCTTTTAGAAGGCAATAGGTTGATTTGTTATGGTTTTTATATTCATGACTACATCAGTCTAACCATGCATGCAATGACTTAATTGAAGTGTTGTGTCTTATTGCTTACAGGCTTTATTCCACTTTTTCACACACAAATTTTTGGCACCCACCTGGGGTAGAAGGCTACATCTTTTGGCCTCATGGATTAACCTTATTTTTATTTTTCAGATTTTGGTCTGTACAGTTACTGCAAAAACTCATACGAGTTTTCCCATAGGCCTAAACGACAAGCTGCAGGTATCGTACGGTCATGTGTGAATTATTGTAGGACTTGGTGAGAATTGTCGTACAGTATTATGTATTTTTGTGTTAAAAACAGACTGCATTCTTAAGGTTCGTTATTGAAATTTGATGATACTAATGCTGGCCTTGGCTGCTTGTCTTTTTTTCTGAGAAATTTTGACAGCCTAATCAGTTTTTTGCAGAACACTTGTTGAAGAATATGCTTGTTGCACAAAGACAATATGACTACTGATTCATTGTCTTTGTAGGTTGTATTCTTTAATTTCATTTTTTTAGGCACCTAAATTGCTATCTGGTTAATGAACAAATTTGTCTTTTGTGCTTGAAGAAAAATATGAGAGGTAGGAGAGTATGCTCTTGTCTTTTACAGACAATTATAAATCTATACCCTTGAGGCTTTTTCTAAATTTGAGATTTGTGTACCTTTAGCGAGCCTATCACAGTGGGAAAAACTAATCACCCTGTGAGAACGACCCAAGTGAGTACAACTAGACCTAAGCATTCCAACTCACTATAACAAACATGCCTCTAGTGATTACAGTCTCAGAGGATGGGATTATTTGAGTTTTCTCTTTGAGATCTCTCATATCAGACATTTTGTAGGGCCTCACGGTCTCAATCACATTTACGTGACTACAGTTTGTTTCGGTACCTTGTCAGGCTATAGGCCTCAATCATGCTTGCATGACTTCAAGGGGTAATTTTGAATGAAATTCCCGACTAACAACTATAAGATAGAGACTACCCAATTCACCTCCGAAAGGGGGATAATCTTTATGCAAGAGAGATAGTAAATCTCCCAGAACACTTGCCATATCATGCCCCCATTAGTGTTTGGAGTCGGCTAATACGATGTTGAGAATCCATTGTGTAAGACTCAGCATCCGTATTCTAATTAGTTATTGGGTGTGTACCTAAGTCAGCAAGCAAAGATTTTCTTCTCTAAGACAAATTCTGTAGGGTTAGCGTGTTGTGATTGAAGTCATTATACATCTTGCATGTTTATTGTGTTTTCATCCCTAAAACTGAAACTGAAATACTAAAACTAGAGAAAACAATAAACAACTCAGTGATCAAAATTTTGTCTATGTCAAAAACTAGTCAGCTCAGTGATCAAAACTTAGTTCATCCCCGAAACTAGTCTACCTCAGTCATCAAAACTCCATCTGTGTCCAAAACTAGTCTTCATCAGTCATTGAAACTCTGTTTGTCAAAATCTCATCTTTGTCCAATACTCTATTGTACAAGTCTGTTGAATTATTGTCCTACTACATAGGTATTATCGTATGAAACTTCATTAATCCTCTTAGTTTGTCATCTGGCTCTTTATAAACTATCGTACGAGGTCAAATAAATTATCGTCCGAGTTTAGGGAATTGTTGTCTGATCCTCTATTTTCTATCATACGAATAATCATCACACCAATCAGATTGTCGTCTGGAGGCAACCAACTTGTTGTATGAATCTAGGCAGCAACTCGTACAAAAAACTGTCTTTATCGTTTAGCAGTCATTAAACTGTCGTCTGGGTCTATAAACTCTATTGTATGAATTCCTGATTTTGTCAATCTAGAATAGTCAAACTTGCCTAAATCAGTATATAGCGAGCATAAAACTGGTTATCACAATCCTAAGCATAAACAATCTCGATAGTGTACCCCTATTGTTGTGTTGCATGATTTTGTCGATAATCTCTCAACTAGTTCAATCAACTACTTATCAGACCTAAGTAACTTAGATAACATCTTACACAGGATAGATCTTTCCTGAAACTAGACCAGATCTTAGTTACTTTTCTTAATCACTATGTTAAACGAACAACTAGCTCCAATTTGATCTTGACTTCTGCATCACATATAAGCTCTAGGTCACATCAGTCATAAATGCCTGCTCAAACTAGAAGTTCTTGTAAGAAAGATGATAGGGGCAAAGGACCATCTTTTTCATATCAGGATAATCCATTTTACATAGAGGACCCTGTCACTAATAAACCTTCATCATCGGGTATACCGGTTTTTTATCAACCCTTATCTCCCACCATGTCTGGAGCAAGGCAAGAAAGACAAGCTGCTAAACATGATACTTATGACAACCTTAGCACCCATGCTACTGACAGTGAGTCCTCATCAAGCAGTTCTAAAGCCTCTAAACCTACAGAAACTATTATAAATAAATGTCTAAACGATAAACATTTCCAAAATATGATGAAGATTATCATGGCTAGAGAAAAAGAAGACTATTTTCTAGAACTAGCAAAACAAGGTGCCAAACTTCCTACTGATTATAACGTTGAAACCCTTGTCACTAAAGAGAAAGAGACACCCTTAGCAATGGTAAACAAACAATTGCATGCATTATAGACTGAAATCACAGAACTGTAAAACAAGGATAAATCTTCAAAGCAATATTCTCTGGACACAATATGCCCATTTCCATTTGACACAAACCTTTACATGCCTCCATTTCTATCAAGAGTGGAGATTCCTAAGTTTGACAAATATGATGGAAATGTAGATCCTCAAGACCATGTCAAAGAATTTTGTGCTTTAAGTATGGAGTTCATGCAAGAACAAACATATCTCATGTGCCTTTTCCCGAGAAGTTTAGGAACGCAAGCTATGGAATGGTTTTCAAGCCTACCTATGGGAATCAAAACTTTTGAGGAATTAATCCAATTGTTTCTACAACAATACTCCTATAACATTTGTCATCCAGTCACTATGATTGAGCTTTGCAATACCAAACAAAAAACAAGAGAGCCATTTATCACTTTTCTTCAACGTTGGAGAAAGATGTTCTCTAGATATTCACGACCTATTCCAGATTCTGAGAAGATGGATATCTTCTTCAATAACCTGATCCCTGAATTGAAATACAGTATCCAAATGCAAGTGTATCCTTCATTCAACAAAATGGTAGATAGTGCCCTTAGAATGGAAGATGTGCTTATAAAGAAAGGAGATATCTCACTTTGGAAAGAAACACAGCAAGGTTCTAGTTCCAAAGAAAAGAACAAATATTGGAAATATGGCAAGATAACAATAGAAACATTGTTAATGAAAGAGTGGTAAATACTGTTAAAGCAAAACCAAAATCCATAATATTTAACTTGACTAGTGGCACACAAGCACTCAAAGCAGCTGAAACTACAATAGAAAATCCTCTGAAGAAATCAAAAGAGTGGTTTAAATAGAAACCTTGGCTTTCAAAACCTAAATGTGACTTCACTCCTCTAGAAGAATCATATGAATCTTCTTTTAAAACTTTATTGGCAAATGATCTGATAACATTGCCAGAAAACTCTAGGCCATATGATACAAAAGTTAAACCGAAATGGTGGAGGGAAAACAAATACTGTGAATATCATCGAAACAAAGGTCATACAACAAACAACTGCATGAAGCTCAAACATGAGATTCAATACCTCATCGATGCTGGCAAAATTGTTGTTGGAAATCACACTAATAATGTTGATCACAAAGCTTTTAAAGATCCCTCACTTGTTTATGAACAAGGTGATTCCTCAAAATCGAAAGGAGGTGCCAAAGTCAATTACACCTACACTAACAATGACAATGTGATCAACATGATTGAATCTTCCCAACCTGAATATTGCAATTTGATCATAATTAAAGATAAACAAAATGAAGCACAAATTGCAAATGTTGTGACCCACGCTCAAAAGAAGGTTACTCTCCAAGGAGCTAGTTCCCCAACTCCTGCTCCAACAACATCAAACCTACCAACTTCGTCAAATAGATAAACAAATACAATAACAACTAAATCTAAGCAACTGGCTTCATCATCCTCTCCTAGTTATAGCATTCTCGAACAATTGAAAAGAACAAATGCTCAAATCTCCATTTTTGAACTGCTTAAGATCTCTTCTACTCATAGAGAGATCCTTGATAAAGTTTTACTCACTACTAATGTCCCAAAAGATTTAGATGTCGATCAGTTTCAATCTATGGTGGGTCGCCTGACTTCGCCTCATTATCTCACTTTCTCTGAAGAAGATGACAACTCACTGAAGCATCCACATAACCAACCATTGCACATCAAAGCCATGATCTATAAACACAGAGTCAAATGTGTTTTTATAGATGGAGGCGTTGGGTTGAATATTTGTACCTACAATCTATTGACACAACTAGGCTTTTCTAAAATGTCATTGATCCAACAAAGAAAATAACAATCAAATCTTATGATGAAGAAGAAAGAACCTCTAAAGGTCGGGTACTATTACCGATCAGGGTAGGACCTATAGAAATTGATGTTATCTTTCAAGTGCTTGATCTTCCTCTTTCATACAACATCTTACTGGGTAGGCCATGGATTCACGAAATGAAGGTAGTACCATCTACATATCATCAGTTCTTGAAATTTCCTTATAATGGAGTTGAAGTCAGTATTCCCGCCGATACAAGCTACCTTTACAATGCATTAAATCAGAGTGTTGATACCTTTGTGCCTCATAATAGAGCAGCCTCTATAGCTGAAAGTTCAAAAACTTTGATGAAATATTTAGAAAATAAATTGAAAATATCAAATACTGGCATGGGTGGATACAAGATAGAACCTGTACTTTCACTAATATCTTTTCTTCCATCACCAAGACAATCTGGAAAACCATCAAAGGTTATGAGGCCACAACCTTCAACTCCAAATGTCATCTATGATGGTCTCTTTGTATAGTCCTCTACTTCCCTTGCAAATGAAATAGAAGAGAATGTTGTTCTCAAATGGCTTTTCAAAGAAGATAGCAAAAAAAAAGAAGTACGATATTGTGAAATTTGCTAGACACAATATGGTCCAGGCTATAAGATGATTCAACACGTGGGATATTCAGGTACTGGCCCTTCAGGAAAATGTCAAGAAGGTATTGTTGAACCTATTCAGCTACAAACTAAGTCTACACATGATAAAGCTAGACTGGGATACAATCCAAGAAAGTTATCAGATTAGAAACATACTTCTCATCATCAGTCTAAGTGGAGGAAAAGGATACTACCTTCAACATCACAGGAAATCAATACTCAACAAACTCAAGAAGAGTCTGAAAATGAACAAGAAGAATTGGCAATCAAGAGAGAAGAAGCAGTTGGTAATCAAGTTCCAATTGTATCAGCAATAACACTACAAGGAGTATAAGTCCCAGAGGATATGAGAGAAAAAGTAGAAAAAATTAAAGAATTGTTTGCACCACTGAATATTTTGGTCATATATATAGGTAGACAACAAGTAGATGTTTCAGAAACTGAATTGAATGAGTATGAATGGGGTCCAGATCATCTCTCGGATACATCTACTACAGAAACTCCAAAAGAATCTAGTGACATCATAGATGAAGCACAAGAGATGATACACTTAAGCTACAAAAGGAAATAGAGGAAATCAGACTCAAAAGACAAGAAGACTATGAACAACAACTAAAAGCAGAAAGAACACAAGAAGATTCTTCTCCTACTATATCTCCCTCTAATAAGATAGAACAAATCAGGTATGGAACTACAAAAGAAGAATTAGAAGTTACAAAAGTAGGACCAGTCATCAGTCTAGAGGAATCCAAATGGAAAAGATGATAGAGCCTAACAAAACCATCAAAGCCATGTCAATAGGTATGTTAAATACAAGTGATCCATGAACCAAATCACGAAGGACCTTGCAACATCAAAGATGTAGGTATTGATACTATACATAGTTTTACTAAATGACTTGAAGAAGAGTCAGAAAAATCATCTTATGACTCTGATAACTCTGACAGAAGCTCTATTTGTGACAATACCTGTTCGATATCAAACTATGACTACTCTGTCATGAATGTTGAGAATCTGACTGCTGACCATGTTACTGTTGAACCATAATATGTAGTCTAGTCTGGAGTAGAGAATGATGCTAGGAGTAGATCTGTTGGATTAGGTCAACTAAATATTAATGTGCACTTCAATGATCATATTGTAACTCTTCCTGGTCTCGAGACACTTACGCAAAGTAGTCTTTTGGAACTCAACTTGTCGGTCTGAAGTTATGATGATAATACCGTGAACTCCCTTGAGCCTGTTCAAATTTTATCCTTGGTACATCTTGAACTAATTGACTGTACTCTCTAAGACCAACCTGTGGATGTACCTATCTTTTCCAATGACTACACGTTAGCCTACTACCTTAATACAGTTGAACCAATGGACTCTTCCACCAATGAGAAAAGTGAGAACATGATTGAAACAGACATCAAGTATCTTAGTCACAAATTAAAAAAATTAAAAAAACGTTCTGATAGTGAAAACCACACTGTGGCTATATCAGAACAAAGAAAAGTAAAAAATAAAGGACGTACCTAAGGGTGAAAATCTCTTTGAGGCACTTGAGGGTGAGATGCTTGATATGCTTCCAAGTCACTTCCAAGAAAGGTCTTCAATATTGATTGAACCATCTCAACCAGTAAATATTGGAAGTCAAGAGACACCACAAATCATCCATTTAGCTCAATCACTATCAATAGAAGAGTTAAAAGATTTCAGCAACCTCTTTTTCAGAAAAGAAGATCAGTTATGCATGAACATACTCTGATATGCCAGGCTTAGATCTTGATCTTATCATGCACCATCTCTCTATTACACCAAGAGTTAAACCAGTCAAGAAAAAAATCCATAAGATGCATCCTCATGTGGCATTGCTAGTCAAGGCTGAACTAGAAAAATTGCTAAAAGTTGGATTTATTAGAGCTATAGACTATGCATAATGGATATCAAACATAGTACCTATATCAAAGGCAGACAAATCCATTAGGGTTTGTACATACTTCAGGGATCTCAACAAAGCATGTCCAAAGGATGATTTTCCATTGCACAACATTGATATGAGAGTGGACATGACTACTAGATATGAGATGTACTCATTAATGGATGGATTCTCCGGTTATAATCAGATCAATATAGCTCCTGAGGATCAAGAAAAGACATCCTTCACATGTGCATGGGGAACCTTTTGTTGGAATGTCGTGTCATTTGGACTAAAGAATGCAGGAGCAACTTACCAAAGAGCAGTAACCACCATCTTCCACGATATGATGCACAAAAACATGGAATATTATGTTGATGACACCCTAGTAAATACCATGAAGATATCCACACATATCCAAGAATTAGGCCTCATACTAGATAGAATGGAAAAATTCAAGCTTTGGCTAAATCCTAAAAAGTGTGCATTCAAAGTGACATTAGGGAAATTGCTTGGTTACATTATTTCAAAGAAAGGAATCGAGGTTGATCCAGAGAAGGTCCAAGCCATAATGGAAATGCCACCTCCAAAGAATATAAGTCAAATGAAAAGTTTACAAGGACGTCTCCAATCAATAAGATGCTTTATTTCTCAGCTAGCAGATAAAGCTCAACCCTTCACAAAAGTATTAAGGAAAGGAGTATCATACAACTGGGATGAGGAATGTGAGAATCACCTTCAACAAATCAAAGAATACCTTTCTAATCCACCAATATTGATGCCACCAATTCAAGGTAAACCATTGATTCTCTACATATCGACTACCGATATATCACTGGGGGCACTTCTGGCACAACAAGATGAGAATAAAAAGGAAAGAGATATATATTATATCAATAGAAATTTGATGTCCTATAAGATGAATTATACTATAATAGAAAATTCTTGTTTGGCATTAGTCTTTGCATCACAAAAATTAAGACACTACATGTTAGCACATTCTATTAAGCTGGTGGCTAAGATTGATCTACTCAAATACCTTCTCAGCAAAGCAACACTTATAGGAAGATTGGTTAAATGGGTCATGGCTCTTACAAAATTTGATATTGAATATGTAGAACACAAAGCCATCAAAGGACAGGTCATTGCAGATCAACTTGTTGATGCTCCACTTGAAGACAATCAACCTTTCCACATAGAATTTCTGTATGAATCCATCATGCACCTTACTCAACGATCATGGAAGATGTTCTTTGATGGGTCTTTCACTCAACACGGTTCTGGTGCTGGAATACTTTTTATTACTCCTCAAAAATATTCAATCCCAAAGGCTTACAAGATTCTCTTCCCTTGCACAAACAACATTGCAAAATATGAAGCTTTGGTAAATGTGATCAAGTTGGCTATCAAATGGAAGGTTGTTGAAATACACATCTATGGAGATTATAAGATAATCATCAACCAAAACAATGATACATATTAGAATCGAGATGAGAAATTGATGCCTTATAAAAGAATGGTTGATGATCTCAAGAAATATTTTACTTTTGTATCATTTCAGCAGATTCCTAGGTCAGCAAACAAAGCAGTAGATGTTATGGTCACCTTGACATCTATACCAGAGTTACAAGAATCTAATTTTTTCTTTGAATTCTTGGTGGAAGAGTTAAATTATCCTACCTATGATTCTCCTAAGTCCCAGATGGTCTGTTCTATTATTGGACATGACTCATCTCGCTACAGCCACATTTACTCTTACCCGCGTGACCAAAATATCCCTGCTAATCTTACCTATAATGAGAAAAGGAACCTAATTATAAATGCTTCATGGTACATCATCATTGCTAATGATCTATTTAGGTGAGGCTTGGATAGTACTTTTGTTAGAAATTAGGATCTTAGGATACTAATCATTATAAACAAGATTATAAAGTAAATGAAATATGAAACATACATGCAAGATGTACACATTACACAAGATATACATGGGGAAAACCCTTTCTCGTAAAAAACCTCATAAAGCATCATTTAATTAAAACACTTACAAATATAGTCTATCATAAAATAGACATGAACCTGGGGACACTCCTCCAATACTTCCACATGGCCAATAATACCTCATATGCATAGTGATACAACTCACCATAAAGCTCCAAATTCTCACACCTCTCAAATGAGAGAGAACCTCCTTAAATATAGGAGGAAGGGTGACTTCACTAGTCACACCTTTTCAATAACCCCCACTCATAAATAATTAATAATCTAATAGTTATTAGATTATAATTATTTCAAATGGGATATGCTTATAAAGCATATAATATATAAGGTTTTATAACCTTATATTAGAACATTATATATAAATGTTATAAGGATGTGATCCCTAATAACATTATGTTCTAACACTCCCCCTTAATGTTAATAGGAGATCACATGTCAATTTCCATAGAAGAAAAAATGAAGCACCCTAGTAACGTAGGTCTTCTTTGACAGTGATAAATAGGGACACAAATATATGCCAACATGAAGATCATGCATTCCGGACTACATGAAAGTCATCTTGTCATAATTTATAATCCCAGTGTTTTAAAAATGATGTTGTGAGGTCTTAAAAAAATTATATTGGAGTCGTGGTCCCCTCAAATTAGCCTCTCCCCAGGTTCATTACATAGTGCCCGTAGGTCTTAATACAATGCTTTTACAAGTGGAAGATTTACAAGGAGAAGAATTTACAAATGCCCATAGGACTTAAGCACAAATGTGCCTATAGGACTTACTAATGCCTACCTGCAGTAATTAAAACAAAAAGGACTTACATATGCCTATCTGTAGGCTTAAAGGACTTACTAATGCCTATATAGGTCTTATTTCATACCTATTACAACATATACCTACCCGTAGGATTTAAAAAACTAGGATTTAGCCACTAGGTGGTGTCATTGGCATGCACACTCCCCCTCAATGGCATCACCTAAGGCCAAGCATTATTGAATTTGGAGCATATAATGCCTAAAGGTCTTATGCCTATTAGGTCTTAAATCTAGGATTTAGCCACTAGGTGGTGTCATGTACACTCCCCCTTAATGGCATCACCTCGAAGCCAATCACTGCATAGAGGATTTCAAGGTGATGGCTAAAATTATAATATATAGTATGTGCTCATGATCTTCAAAGTGTCTTTATTATAGAATGATTTCACTTGAGTGAGGTGCCCATGATCTTCAAGGTGCCTTTATTATAGAATATTTTCACTTGAGTGAGGTGCCCATGATCTTCAAGGTGCCTTTATTATAGAATATTTTCACTTGAGTGAGGTGCCCATGATCTTCAAGGTGCCTTTATTATAGAATGCTTTCACTTGAGTGAGGTGCCCATGATCTTTAATGTTTATTTTGATCTTTAGAAATGATATTCTCTAGAAAGAGTAAAGTAACTTCAAGTAATATGGTACTTTCATATGTATCCAAATGGAACTCTTTCATAAATCTTCAAGACCATATTGATTCTTCAAGAGCTACATTCATATTTTGCCCATTTGATTCAAAGACAGATAGAAGATAGTCTTCTCATTAAAGTATTGCATCATCCATATAATAACGCTTGCACCAATTTGCATAATAACACATAACCTCATCATAAAAGAAACAATATAGTTAGTAACATAGTAATCAATTAAACTTGATCTTTGGTGCAAAGAAAGAACACAATATTATTTTTGTCATTTGCCAAAGATCATATAATATTCCTTATAAATAAAAAATATAGTCCAATGATTGGTAGAAAGGAGATCAACATATATTTTCATGAGAATAGGAATGAATTATTTTTTGTCTTGTTTAAAATACAAAAATAGACATGCTACTACATATAGTAATGATCCATAAAAAATTAGGCAACGGGTGAGCTATCCTTTCAAGGTTTGCTCCCCAGACAGTTTATAAGGGTGATAGTCACCCATTATAAATAGTATGATTGAAAAAAAAATGGATCAAATATAGAATAGAATAACAAATCACTTGGATCTCCAAAAAAAAGGATGCTAATGAGAAATTTTTAAATTTACTTATGCATATTTACTAGCTTGTACATTTCATAAAAAAATATTTTACCCTACATTTATAGATAGATAGATGATTTCCTATTTATCATTGTGATAATTTGATATCAAGGAATTTGCTTATCAAACATACTATAATCAAGAATATTCTTAATGTTAACATAAGGCATATCCTCCATCAAATACCTATAAAAATTAAATTTGAGATAAATCATGATGTTCCTTCCTTTATTCCTACTAGTTCATATGTGACTTTTTGTGATGCACTTAAAGGACTAATATAAATAATAGCAGGTACTTTGGGAAGGTCACATGAAAATATGAACTAAGACTAGATGAATCAACTGTATTAAAAATTCATATGGAAGGATCAACACATTAGTTATGAAGTGCTTGTTTATTTTTTCATGTCTCACTAACAAGTTATTTATAAAAGATAGCATAAAATGACAAAAGAGACATTACTACATCCACTCATACTTAATGATTATCAAGGATATTATAAAGAACAGTTATAAGGGAATTATGAAATATCAACACTTATAATGGATGATATAGGAAAGGACAAGTCTACACCATCTCTTATAACATTGTGAAAGAAGCCCCAGTAAGACTATTCTTCATATATATATATATATATATATATATATATATATATATATATATATATATATATATATATATATATAATTTTCCATGAAATCAAATTATTTATTCTGTGCATATCCAGCTACAATTGCAGTCTTAATCTATTTGAATTGAATTCTTTCAAACAGTTCACTTCCCTTGTGCATTTTGAAAAATAAAATAAAATGTAGATTTCAGGTTGGACTAATGAAGCATTTCCATAAAAAGCTTTTACATGTTTATTCATAAAGTACATATGACTCTCTATGACGTGTCTAACTTATAGATAAAAAGCTTGTGCTTTCACATGGCACATTAAGAGTTACATCTCTTTGCTTCTAAGTGAGCCATTTTATCCAAAGATATCATATTTGGTCCATCTTGAAGTGTTAAAAGTGTCCATGTAAGGGTTAGAGTCATTTATGTCAAAAATACAAAAATTGTAAAAATTGTAAAGTTGCAACATTGCCAAAAAGTGCAACAAAAGTGTAAAAATAAAATCCATTGGTCATGAGGTGGTTAGAGTAGTTATAAAGGAGTTGGAAATGGTTTATAAAACCATGTTTGGTCAAAATCAAGAGGGTAGATCTGTTTGGAGGGGATTTGACAAAGATTATCCATCAAACCCTCAAACTGTCATGAGGTTTTAAGGAATCTGTGGCTGTCATAGATCCCTAGAGGATCCCATTTGGTGTAATTTTTATATGTAAAAGTTATTGAATGATATATTAATGAAATATATTTTAGATGAATCATTTCTTATGCATTTTTGTGGAGCATTTGGCAAGATATGTTTATCTTAACAATAATTGTCAAAACCCTACTAAGGGTTACCCAGTTTTGGGAAAAATGATCATAACTTTTGATTTAACCGTTGGATCGGGCTCAAATTTTGAGAGGAATTGTGTAACTCAGTAATATAAATTCTGACTGAAGCGATTGTATTTAAGATCAATATTGTAAATGTCATTGATGACTGTTTGTTACAGTTCATGGTGAAAAGCAGATTGGTGAAGGCAACAACAGTCTGGTTGCAGCAATTGGTGTGGTCACATGAGGAATAGTAATGACAAAAGGCTATATGTGTTGGAAATTTATCTGAATCTTCTTTCCATTTATTTTTGTCTTACTTAATTTGGTTAAGAATTGAATTTTGTGTGGTTATTTTCGTGAAAATAGTTTTTAAAGGATGAAACCCTGAACTAGGGTATTCCATGGCAATAAAGAATTTGTTCTCTCATGTTATGGTGTATATTATGATCTAAAATTTTGAATGAAGGTTTTTAGGGATGTAATATAACCTTTGAAATTAGTTTGGAGTTGAGAAGAATTTTTTATCTTTTTATATGCCTCTTGATTCAAGTTTAAAGTCTACCCTTGAATGAAGGTTTTATGGTTTGTGATAGATGCTCTGCATCAATGCTTTTTATGATAGCACCCCAATACCCTAATACAATCTACACACTACCACGATCAACTCATCGAGCTGTCTCCTCCAATAATCTATCTTTCCCAGGTGGGGTTGAGTAACATATCTTGAATATCTATAAACAATGGGCTGACCCTCCTCTCGCGAATCATCTACTATCGGCCTACAAATTGGGATATGCTCCCAGGCCCAAATCTACAAAACCAAAACTCTTTCCGCCATACCCTTCGCCCCTCTGTAGGGGATCTCGTGCATCTTATGATACATGTGGGTGAGTAAACACGATCCCCACCCTAATCTCTCAGGCTGAGTCAACAACCTCTCAAACATCCTAGCCCAACCACAAAGAAAACCCTGTTGTCCTCTATCAGGCATAACAAAGCAACCAATAATACCTGCTAGAACATATGCCAAAGGATGTTGATCACCGTATCTACTCATCATATCATCCCAGGTGATGGCCTGCTCCAAAATGGTCTCATCGTGAAATATCTGTTTGTGCTAAGACTCCCGGTTGATAAGTAGAATCATAGTCAACCTTGTCCCCAGCAAACGAAAACCTCAAAATCCTGTACACATCCTCCGATGTAATGGTCATCTCTCCAACTGGTAAATGGAAAGTGTTATTCTTTGAATGGAAATGCTCAACTAGCGCAGTCAACATCCCATGATTCACATAGATATCCAACATCTGTAAAAGGTACCCAAAACCACACAAATCAATATGTGCTCTATCTGCATCTAATAAACCACAGACTAGCCTCATCGTCGACGGATATACACACTGAAATAGGATGTCTGGCAACTGAATCTGCAAAATGTTCATTCTTTCTTCAAATTGCGCTCAATTTCTCATCAATCAACACTAAATATTCAAACGATCCTTTGAATCATTCTTGGCGCTCAAATCATTAATTGCTTAATCTTTTTATCAAATTGCCTAAAATCATTGTACTCTTGCTATCTTTTGGTTTCTCTCTCGAGGGGGCATACTCATGAAATCATCATTGTCTTTCCAATGATCACATCCTCAAAGTTGAGAATTTCTTTCAAAATATTCATTACAAGTCGAGCAGCTAATCTTTACAGAACTTCAAACAAGACCTTATCACCAGGGGCATCTCAGCTTCATTGCTTCATATCAAGTTGATATTTCTCGATCATCTAAATCAAATCAATCTCTAGGGGAATATCGGTTTCATCAAATCAAATCAAGCTGATATTGTCTCCATCTGAATTAGTCTCTTAACGTTAATCAGTTTGATCGCTTTTCATCAAGCTGATTATTCATTTAAACTCAATCAAGGATTTAAAGAGTATCTTTGATCACACGCTCAATCTAAGAAGGTGTTCAGTTTTATCGCATCAAATCAAGCTAGATAGTTATCTTCGCTCATCGTGTCTTGATCCATCAAGTTCAAGATCGATTTTATCTTCACTCGCTGTGTCTAGTTCAATCAAGTTCTAGATCAGTAAGATCCGCTTCTTGATCAATCAAGTTCAAGTTTGGTATCTTTGCTCTTCATCAGTCCTAGTTCAATCAAGTTTAGGATCGGTATCGCTTTAATCAAATCTATTCAGTTTCATTGCTTCAAATCAAGCTAAACACCTCACTCTTCATCTGGTTCATGATCAATCAAGTTCAGAATTGGTATCTCCTAGACATCAACTATTCTTTGAACCAACGCATTGCTCACACATTAATTCAAAGAGGGGCAAATGTAATACCCTAAAAATGGTCACCCAAACCATGGGCCCCTAATCTCGATAACATCACCAAGGTCCTGACCAAAGGCAATTAAATCAACCTTGAGCACCTAAGCAATTAATTATTCATTCATTAATGTTAGATGACAAGTTAATCACTCTATATTAATTAAATATTTATTTATTTAATCATTCCAAGTAAATCATTTTGATCAATTATCCTATTTATTTAATTAAATATCCTAGCATATTTAATTAATTAATAAATTTGTCATTTAATCATAAAAAAAGGAATTAATTTACAAAGAGAGATTTATCAAAAAAAAAGAGGAATTAATCTCCAAAAGAAAGAGTTAAATTGAAAAGAAAAGAAAGAATTAAATTGAGAGAAGAAATCAAACTTGAGATATTTCTTTTTGTAAATTGAGATAACTTGAAGAATCAAAAAAACAATTAAATTGAATTAATCATTCTCTAAAATCAAAACTCGAAGCTTTTGAAAAAAAGAAGTTCAGTTGCATTAAAAAGACTTCTTCTAAATAATTTTTTTGAATAAATCAAAGAAAAGTGCATGGAATCACCTAATTTTATCTCAAGTGCATGGAATCAGCTAAATTTATCTCCAATGCAAACTCAAACTTATAATCTGAATGTATTTAATCAAGCTATATTTGGAATCTATCTCAAGGTTAACTGAATTTGATTTCTCAATTATTTCAACTATCCTAAATTGTGTTTTTTCTTGAATAATCTCAACCGCTCATTGCTAATTGATCTTGACCGTTGGTCTCTCTTTTGAGTATCTATAAATTCAACCTTCATCTCCCATTCAAAACACCTTGGAGATTTATTGTTATTATACAGGTTTTTGCTCTGGAGTCATTGAAGATATTGTTTTTTTGATATTATTGCATCTTAGTTTAGCTTTTTGCATATTTAGTTCAATTATGATTTCTTGAATTCATATAGCTTAATATTCATCCATCTTGCATCCATCTTGCATACATTTAGCTTATTCTCATGCTCATATAGATTAAATCCTTTGTCTTGGTGTAGTCTAGTCACTAGTATTGCTTATACAAATCTGAGAGCAAGTCTATACTCACATCTTTTAGAAGGCAATAGGTCGATTTGTTATGGTTTTTATATTCATGATTATATTTGTCTATCCATGCATGCAATGACTTAATTGAAGTGTTGTGTCTTACAACCTACAGACTTTATTCCACTTTTTCACACACACATCTTTAACCCCTTACAAATTTTGCAGGGACGATAACATTTTCCATCACCTTTTCTTTTCAAGTTAGACCACAATCTAGAAATTGTTTCCTTATTTTGTTGTTCGCTGATATTGTCTGACATGGTCTTTCTTCACAGGCAAAAAAATCAGGATATAGAACTAGTTATATAGAAGTTGAAATGTTAGTTATGAAATAACGTTTCAGTATAATATACCAAATTAAATTAATTGAACATAGAAATTATGCAAATTGAACCAAAACCATTTAACTCTTCTTTTTCATCTCAAAACATATCTAATGGCTTTGTGGAATGCAATCCTTGTATCATATCTTAAGTTAACTAATGTCTAATTGGGGTAATCCATAAGTGTCTAATGTGAATTCATTATCAATGTTGTGAAGTCATCGAGAGTATGGTGATAGTCATCCTTATAGGATCCTCTCAATACTGTCCAAATTAGTCTAAACGGAAAGTAACTATTCCTTCCCATGCCCATGCACACTTACATGACCAATGTTACCATTGTGTATCCTAAACATTGGAGACACCCTATTTTACTTTCCTAATCAATTTTGTTGTTGTCCTAATATGAAATACTGAGTTCTACCCTTGCCTCTACATCAAACTTCTCACATCATGTTTCTTCAACAAAACACACTATTCTGATCCCAATCTTCCTCAATACCCTCAATGGAGGGGAATGTATAATGGTTTCAAAATACAAAGTCAATGATCATATAGTCCATTCTTCAACATCTCATGACTCCTTTACATGTCCACACTTGGCTTTACAAACACAACTCTGTCAAAACAAAAACAATATCACTAGTAAAATTATGACTGTGGCAATTAATACCCTTAGGACACATATACCTTTAATCTATTTCATTTGGTTTTTATCCACAAACCCTTCTGAAGGTTGCATAAGGTCCCCTCACCCCTCTCTCTATCATCAACCACTTCAAAATACCAATCGCTTGGTCTTCCCACCAAATTCTTCACTCTTACTAACTTTTATTGTCTGATACATAGAGATATCAGACTATCCTCATGCCCAAACACGTACCAAATCTAATTTGGAGCCTTGCACACAAAATAATATGATACATAACATGAACACGGGTCTTCCCACATATTTGGGTGAATTTATATGCATGGGAGACCAAACTATACATTATTTACTCCTCTTGGTAAACACTAGGCAGGGTTTTGACATTTTTTAGAAAAAACTATGATATCTTCTTTAAAACACAATGAAATTCAATGCCACAAAAAGAAAAAATGAAGTTAAATCACTACTCTACCACATCCAATTGACTTCCCATCAAATTATGATGATTTTCACAATGAAAAATGAAGAGAATCAGACCGAAATGTTGAAAAATGCACAGAAAACCCCAATTTCATTAAGCAAAACTCTTGGATGGCATGCCAAAGGCCTATTTATTCCCATCCAAGTGGGTTACAACCTTAAACCACCATAAACTAACTTTCCAACCATATTTTTAAGAAGTTGCTACAAGAAATGCAAAAGTTGTCATGGCAAAATGATAACTTTTTTCCCAATGGACCTCAAACTTTAAGAATTAGGTCCCAATACATGAATATTTGAATGGTATGACAACTTCCAAAGAGGGTAAAGATTGCACACAAATTGAATTGACATAAATATTACAATAAAATATTTATTCAAATATGCAATTAACAATCTCCATGCACATCAATCCTCTTCACATTTAATGTCTCTCCCTAGCGTTTCAATTTTTTAGATAATTATTGATTTGATCAAACATATGGAAATTATATTTATGGTAGAGTTTCAAAAGCCTTTAGGCTTTGATGGATATCATACCCTACCCTATGGCTCAACCTTGTATCTTTTATATTCTTGTTTCCTGCATAGCTTGTCTCTATATTGTGACACACACCATCTCTGTAGCCTTCCAAAGTAGTGTTATGTTTGTTCATTGCCCCTTTTACTAAACTCTATAAACCACAATCTTGTATTTATTTTTAATCGAGGCTTTCCTACATTGTTTGATCTTCCATCTTGTTAGAAATCTCCTCTTTATTATGCGTTGATGGATGTCACATCCTGTTACAAACCTCACATTTTGGCACTAGCAGAAAGGATATTAGCAAAGGTTGTGGAATATGGATTTTACATCTACCAATTTTCATTCCATCTTGTGCATATGGCTCTTACATGTAGAAGAAATAAAATTTATAAATAGGCCATATGGTGGATGATAAGTGGAAGATGTAAGTACTAAAGGTGTGGTACTAGTGGCTTTGGTACATGAAGGTGACTAGAGGTTGTGGAAGGATAAATGGTGGAGGTTTGATCTATGGTAGAAGTGGGAGTAGATGTTATTTACACATGAAAATGTTAAGCTAATACTCATAAAATAGCTAGGAATCCAACTTAAGGCCTTCTATTTGTTAATAAATTTCTCTACCATTGAGCTACTACCCCCTTTCTTACCATTCCATTGTTGGCTTGAGTGTAGATTATTTTCAACACCCATTATAAGAAACATTATAGGTTCTTGGGGCTCCTAATCTAACTTAGCTTTGATAACATTTTGAGCTACTACTCATGGAATAGTTAGGTTACCAAGCTATGACCTTCTATTTGTTGTTAGTATGTGATCTATGACTAAGTATTAGAGGATCTTACTAACTTGGGTATCATGCTTTTATGTGTCTATGACATGACTCCTAGTAACTATATAAGGATCTTACTAGTCCTAGATCTATGCCTTGTATTTTTTATATGGTTCCTAGTGAAAATATATGAATCTTACTAGTTCTAAATGTCATAACTTTGTGTTTTGCATGCTCCATGTGTGTTGCCAATGTTACTCATATTACTCACTTTGTACTTCCCTTTTATCTCAATATTGTAGATTGACAATATCATAAGTCTTCGGAGCTACCACCTTTCCAAACTTGTAGTCATCTTGACTCTTCAATATCTTGGTGAAAGAATATTTGGTTTCTCCATATTTTCCCAAGAGTACATGAGCATAATTTCATACTCTTGCTAAGAGGGGGCTAAATATTGCATCATAAGTTGTATCTCTTTATAAATATACACTAGGTTTGGACTCACTTTAGTGGTTGTGCCTTATTTATGCCTAATTGTACTTAGTTTTGAGAATGTTTCCATAAATTTGGTCCATTCCCTTATTTATGATGTTCCTCATGGCTCAATTTTAGAGGACTAGGGTCTTGGGAACCCTTATTCATAGAAATTGGACCTAAAATTTGAAAGATGAATGTTGGATTCACAAATAGTAGGAATTTCCTCTCCAAATTTGGAATTTTCCAAAAGTTCAATTTGAAAAGGTGCAAGTTGCATATAGATACAAGTCTATTTCTCATTTCAAAACCCTATCAACTCCAACCCACATCTACCAATTTTTCAATCAAGCAATTCAATTAAATTGAGCACAGATCTATAATCAAGGAACAAGGCTTTCAACGATACAACTTTCTTACATCAGTTATGATCAACTACATTATGTTTTTCCATGATGAAAGAATACACTAACATGTTCTAGAAACATTAAGGCTTGTGTGGAACTTCATGCCAAGCATTTCAAAATTGAGGTATATTTGTCAATTTTTTATTTACATTTATGCGCCATTCCTTACAACTTTTCACATGATTTTCTTGACAATGACATGGTTGTCACTTTATCTAGAAATATGCTTATCATAATTTAAAGAAATAACTCTTCTTTTAACTATTCTTATACCCTACAATGCATTGAATTGGCCTTGGTATAGTAGAAATAATCTTGCAATTCTTGCATAATGTTTTTAACCATTAGTAAAAATAGTACATTACATTCTAGGATCTCTTCAACTTTTGGTCTGCAACTATTTCTTAAGCTAAGGATAGCTTTTTTATGAACTAAATATTCCATAAGGCCTGCATAACAACTTTCTCTACTAATTATTGGCCAAGATATAAGACAACTTGTTTTAGCTTCCAACTAGTTTAGTATATAGCTTCCAACTAGTTGAAAATAGATTTACAAAATGGTCTTTATCATGTAATGTTATCTTTGTGCTTTCTCATTGTTGTTGTTTAGTTCACCACAGACTTCATACCTTAACATATAATGGTGGGAATAAACCTTTTTCTACTTATATAAAATATATATCTGCACTTATTGCATCTTGCCATCACAAAATTAGGCCTCCATGACTGCCACAATGTCCACATCCCTTTTTAAACTGCCATGTTTCCTCTTCTTGGTTTCAAATTTGCCTTATTGTTGTAATCTTCTATAAGACTATCAATTTGTTTTGGGAATCACCTTCATCAATGTATCAATTCTCAAGTTGAACATCCTTTTTTAGGATTTCTTCTCTATATCATGCTAGGGATTGTTATTTCTACTTGGAATGTGATGTCTTCCCATTTGATTGGATTGTCAATCATTGTATTTTTCTCCATATCATCATGGACTAACTTGTGCTCCATGTTATACTTATTTGACTCATTCATTTAGACCATAAATATCACATCCTAGCATGCTTTTTCAAAGGATCTAAATGCCTATTGTTTCCCTTTTATTGAGATCCTTAAGTCTATTGCTGACAATTTGTCTCTTGGTATCCAAAACTTTCTACCAAAATTGACTATCTTAAAAACTTTATGTTCTTTGTACTGCTGATCTACTTTTCTTATTTAGACCGAGTAATATACTCTTTTGATATACTATTTTTAAAACAAAACCTATGCACTCACTGGTGAAAGGGGAAGACTGAACATCGACAATTGAGGCATGGGGGCAACATTAAAAGAATTTCGATGATGTTGACCTAGGAATGAAAATCACAGGTAGTTGTGAATCAATAGGTTCAACAATCAGATTTGAAATAGGCTATGGTTAAACAAGAAATGGGAGTGATCCTACAGGCTCTCAATCTAGTGTTGATGTTGACTGTGCTCCTGGTACTCGATCAACCATCTTTGGTACTGGAGTGTAAATGGACTTAGTTGACCCCATGCCCATTGGAGCGTATCCCATAGATCGAGATGGAGAAGCTAGGAACCAACCCCTACAATTGCAGTGGATATCTCAAGCAATGGGTGGGACGCAAGCAATTCCTCATAAATGCAAATCAATGAATGAAGGTGAAGATTCAGCTACCTCGAATGGTGAATATTCTACCCAAGCAATTCCTCATATTATGCAAATATTATGCAAATCTAAAATTCCTCTTGCAAATATTATGCAAATCTGAAGATTCAACAATTCCTCATATTATGCAAATCCAAAATGAAGGTGAAGATTCTACCTAAAATGGTGAGTGTACTAAAGTACCTCGAATGGTGAGTGTGTCCTTTGATCTTGCTAGGGGTTGAGGTCGATGCGGAAGCCTGCACGGGATTGAATGTACAAATGACTTGCTCTCCTTTTTTTTTTTTTTAAGTAATGCCTGTTGTCATTGAAATTTCGACGAACGCGGGCACTTTTTTGAAAAAAAAAAATCATTGCTAATGCCTTCTCTGTTGAAACCAAATGTGAAATACGGTCAGAATTTCGACGAATTCAGGCATTTAAAAAAAAAAATCAAATTTGGTCACAATATACCTTCTCTGTCGGAATTCTAGACCAAATGTATTAGTGATGCGTGAATGAATAAATTGGAGTCTTCAAGATTAATGGGTGAAATGGAGTGGATGAGTTTTCTTGTTGTCTAGATGTGGAGAGAAAACCTAGTTTTGATATTACTATAGATTATCCAGACCACTGATTATAGGAATCAAGATGTTGTGAATATATGAGGCATGGACTAGACTCTCAAACAATAGGTATCTCTATGCACACAAGTTCACAAACATCGATAATGATATAAATGCGAGATTGTAGGATCATACAAGAGAAACCATCAAACACACCATACCACAAAAACAATACCCCATTATACACCAACCAAGACATGTTGAGATATAGGATGATTAGGGTAGTCCTGAATAGGTACAGTCCTGGGACACAAGATAAAAAATCAAATAAAAAAGCTCAATCATGCAAACAACTTGCACATGGCCAACTGACATCTCTTGCCAAGAGTGGGACATGGATTCGAATAGACTGCTAGACATGGGAAGGATACATCCCGATGGGTAGGTGATGCATTTGGATAAACTACCAAACATGGGAAGGATACATCCCGATGGGTAGGAAGATGGATTTGGATAAAGTGCCAGACATGAGAAGGATGCATCTCGATGGGTAGGGTATAGATACATTGATAGATGCATGAGATAAGATGGCGTGCAATATCTCTAGGTGAGAGGATTTTTGCTTGGATTTGATTAACACGGTATGGATGGGTGTTTGGATTATGTGTGAGTCGGTATAAGCTCAGATAAATGGGAAAAGCTTCATGTGATGGGGGTCATAAATGGATTAGATAAAATGGGAGGGGGATAAATGATTGAATAGGATTGGATGGGATGGGGAATATGATATGATATGATGGGATTGGTTTGTGGATATAGGATAAATAGAGGGGGACCAATGACAAGGGAGAACCAAGGCTTGGTAAGAGGATGGATGGATAGGGAGATTGCTTGGATAGGGGGTGAAGGGATTAAGTAGATGGATGGTGATAGGATATGGATGACTAAAGGATGGTGGATAGGTGGAATGGGGATACAAGAACTATGTTGCAAAGGAGGCAAATGCCCCAATTAAGGCTAGAAGGATGGCGAATAAAGATGTGTGAGATTGAAGGATAATGTGTGGTGGATATGAATGGAAGAAGAATTTGGGCTTGCATTTTCCCAAAGCATGCGTATGCATTATTTTTTCTCTAGCATGATCAAGACCAGAGGTAGGAATGAGGGATGAATTTGGATAAGATAAGGGATATGAGATGGAGGATATGGATAGGATAGTCAATACCAAAGATAGGAAAGGAGGATGGACTTAGATAGGATGTGGATAGAGGATAATGGACATGGATAATGCAGATGGTCTTGATAGCATGGATGAAGCTTTCCCCCAAGTGTAGGGTGCAAGAAGATGAGGGGAGTACACATGATGCTTGTTTCAGGCTTCTGTGGATAGTATATGTGTTATAATAAACCGAGAAGGATAAGAGATGAGAGATGAATTGAGATTGACTTGGAAAATGGGCTGGGGTGGGAGACATGGATAGGTGGAAGCTGGATAATTTTGAGGCATGTATGAGCTAGATGCGGATGGTTGATAGGGTGATCCATAAACTTCCATGAGCATTTTCTCATACCAAGCTTTGAAGTTTGGATGTGGACTTTGGGTAGCAATGTAACCTCAAAATGCTGAGAATGGGGGGGATAAGTTGGGATTGGATAGACTTGATTGAAAAAAGGTAATGAGATAATGTTAGATGAAGATGAGGACTAGGACTTAGCAATTTTAGATTGGATTGATGGATTGATTTGATTGGATTTGATTTTCTTGGATCGGGTTGAATTTGATTAGATTGGATTGGTCCTTGGGTTAGGACAAGATTGATTTGGATTGAAATGAAACATTAGCCCTTGGATTAGGAATTAAGTGAGGTATGGAATTGATGATGCAAACCACAAAGCAAGGTGACAACCAAGCTAGGTAAAATTTAGACTTTTGGCTTAAGCCTTCTTCTACTTAGGGTGGACTTGTGTGCCTAAGGAAAATAGGGAAAACGGATCCAAATGATTAAACCTTCTTCTAATTAGGGTGGACTTACGTGCCTAAGAAAAATAAGGCAAAAGGATCCAAATGATTAAGCCTTCTTCTACTTAGGGTGGACTTACGCGCCTAAGCAAAATAGGGCAGAAGGATCCAAATGATTAAGCCTTCTTCTACTTATGGTGGACTTACATGCCTAAGAAAAATAGGGAAAAAGGATCCAAATGATTAAAACTTCTTCTACTAAGGGTGGACTTGCATGCCTAAGCAAGATAGGGAAAAAGGATCCAAATTATTTAGCCTTCTTCTACTTAGGGTGAAATTACGTGCCTAAGAAAAATAGGGCAAAAGGATCCAAATGATTAAGCCTTCTTCTACTTAGGGTGGACTTACGTGCCTAAGAAAAATACGGCAAAAGGATCCAAATGATTAAGCCTTCTTCTACTTAGGGTAGACTTACATGCCTAAGCAAGATAGGGAAAAAGGATCCAAATGATTAATCCTTCTTCTACTTAGGGTGGACTTACGTGCCTAAATAAAATAGGGCAAAAGGATCCAAATGATTTAGCCTTCTTCTACTTAGGGTGGGCTTACTTGCCTAAGAAAAATAGGGCAAAAGGATCCAAATGATTAAGCCTTCTTCTACTTAGGGTGGACTTACGTGCCTAAGAAAAATAGGGCAAAAGGATCCAAATGATTAAGTCTCCTTCTACTTAGGGTGGACTTATGTGCCTAAGCGAAATAGGGCAAAGGATTTAGGGTTTTGATAACCCAAATGATTAAGCAAAGGTACTTGGGGGAGATTATTTCCCAAGCACAAAAAGTTAATTTATGATTGATTAAAGATAAAGGTCTGAATCAAACTTTCGCAGAGTGTTGACTTTGGATTAGGATTGATGATTAATGATTGGATTAAAGGAATATTGATTGATTAATTGGGATTTTTGGAGATTTGATTACCGTTGATGTGCTAAGTCCTCGAAGGTGGGAAGAAAATGATTATGGATTGATGGAAGGAAAAAGAAGGGGAAGGCTACCCGGGAATAGATTGATGATGGGATAAAGATATTTGGTCAGGGATTGATGATCATTTGAATGGAGACGAGGCGATAGGTATTTGATAGTGACAAGGTGGAATTTGAAGGGTTTTATTAGATGTGGGAATGTTGGACTTGTTTGACTTGGCAAGAGATATCAAGCAATGAATACATATTGACCAAGATAATGCTTTATGATAAGCGTGAGAGAAATTGTGGCCTAGATTAGCCCAAACAGATTTTAGAGGTTTTGCACAAATGAAAACACACTTTAAGACATACAACTTAGGCTAGAAAGTGGAAACCACTTGATAGGCCCCTTGCATAAGCAATACCTCATCCAGGTGGACAAATAGAGATTCTAGTAGCCCTGACTCCACTCCACGACACTCACTTCTAGGGCATATCAGATTCTCTTACCCCAAAGATCCAAGGATCTATTACATGGGGTATTTATGTCTCATCCTGAGTAGATACATGAGGAGTAACTTTGGGGTACGATTTGCATCCCTCACACTATCAAATGTAGGATTTTGGCTATTGAAACTGGTGTCTAGTGTAATTTCTGAGGGATCACCAATCCAACGAAGGACTCTCGAAGAAAGCCACTTAAGGCTCTAACTGAGCTTATCAGTGCAGGGAGGGCCCCCACATATGTTGAATTCACTCAACACTTCAGCCGCCTGACCAACTTATTTATATAGCATCTCAGAAAACGCGCTCGAGATCATGTCGGGAGAGTTGATATTCCCGACGTGTCCCAGTTCGAGATACTCTTGTGGGGTGATAAAATCCCCAATCAAGAAATACCCCTCAACTACTAAAATGAAAAAGAGGGTGTTGTTGATCACTCATTCTCTTACACCTAAGATCCCCAAAGGCGAGGGGAGAGGATACTAGAGTGCAACGGTGGGTCCACCGAACATTGACTGTGCAAGTGCACCAAACACGTAAGACACTAGTTCATTTTAAGCCCACATATATAATGTTTTCTATCTAAAAGCATAAACAAAAACTAAACTAGTGAGAAAAAATGATCTTGGACAAGCGTGCTACAGTAAGAACAGTTAGTAGTTTAAAATTATGTCTTGGACAACCAAATTTTCCTTTAACCACTCAAAATCTGATTAGTAACTAGACATTTTTGTGGATACAATGCAGGAGCTGATCTACAGGCAGATGCATTGCAACACCTGTGTAGGAGTTGGCGCGCCTGTGCATGCATTGAGGCAGGTCTACGCATAAAAAAATAGAAACTACGAGAATTTTGAAATCTTTAAATTTTTCAAAAATTCAAATCTGAATTATTCTTGAGATAGACGTGCTAGTTCCGACGAAGGCATTGATGCGCGTGCACAGACGCCAAAAGACAGATGTTTAAAACAAACAGTTAGTTTGTAAACAAAAATTTAAAATTTGAATCTTGGTGGGCTTTTTGGGTTTAGCACAGGCGTTGAACCAGGGCACAGGCGTCAATCCATCTGCACAAGCATTGATTAGCCTGCAAGCCCAAAAACTGAACAATTTGCCTAAAACTAATAAAAACAAAATTAAAAAACTTAAGCTACAATTGTTTTGGGGGTTCTTTTTAAGTCCTTTTTTTTGTTTTTTATGATTTATGATTAAAATAAAATAAGAAATTAAAAAAACTAAGCTAAAAAATTAAGTGTCTAAAGACACTGAGGCAGACGTGCTGATGTAGGAGTGAATGCATTGATCGCCAGAACTTGCAATAAAATGGCGGTCAAAAATTCAAAATTTGAAACAGACGCGTTGATCCACTCTGGACACGCTGAAACAGAAGGGCTATGCATTGAAGCGGAACCTGTGTGCTAAAAACACAAAAACTTGACAAATTGTTAGAAAAATGGGACATGGGTCCCACCAAGTGTGCCATAATGAAGCAAGGGAAAACCAATGCAAGGTTAGATGGTTAGTTTAAATCCAAATAAACATTGAAACCCAAAAAAAGTATAAACCAAACTTCTTATACCTTGCAAGAGAGAATTCTCTCTTGTTCCATTGATTGAGCTATTGGTGAAGCCAAGGATGTGCACCTCCTTGACTTGTTTGGCTTAGCTCCTTGGTTGGGATGTGGATTTCTCTCCACACACAACAAGATTGGTTGGATTTGGATTGGATTTGAATGATGATGGATATGGATTAGATGAGAGAAGATTTGGGCATTATAGGAGTATGATAGGGGATTTTCATCCTCAAATGGACAACATGAGCATGTGATGTAAGTGGATTTTTTTTTTTTGTGAGGAATTGAGACTCCACTTTATAGATTGGAGGAGGCCAAAATGAAAGGCCAAGATTGAATTTGGGATGAAGGGTTGAAATCAATTTGAGAGGGAGCACATGGATTGAGAGGACAAGGTGTGGAGACCAAGAGATATGCCATAAAGGCATTTTTGTCTCCACATCTCTCAAGGTACATGGGGAAGAGCTCCCAAGTACATTGGGAAGAGAAAAAGGAATTTAAAATTCCTTGGGGGGAGGGAGGAGGAATTAAAAATTCCAAAATAAGAGGATGTGTGGGAAGACTAAATGGAAAAAAGGAATTAAAAATTCCTTGGGAAGAGGATGCATGGGGAGATTCAAAGAATTTAAAATTTCCTTGAAAGGATCAAAGTTGACCCATCCCTAATCGTGATTAGGGATGTGTAACTGATTAAAAGGATTCATTAGGTGAGTTAATGATGGATTAGAATGCAAGTGGGAAAGTTATGAGGATGTGACATGAGGAGAGAGAATGAGTGGATGAATATGAAATTAGAGAATAATGATAAGCATGATTCTAGAAGAATTAATTAGGCTAAGTGGAGATTAGGAAAAGTGATTTGTAAGAATCACTTTAGTTAAGTTAATTAATTAACTAAGAGGAATTTAGAAGAATGGAAAAATTAATTAATTTATTAATAAATTAATTATTGGAATATAGAGATAAAATTGATTTAATTTGATTTAATTAACCTTTAGACAAAGGGAATTAACACAATTAAATTTGTTAATTATGTTGACAGGCTTAAATTAATTACATATTAATTTAATTAATTTTAGGTGTCTACACTTTCAATCACCAAATAATTAGTAGTGTTTACCTATCAGGATGTATGAGTAAGAATGGCAAAAAGATGCTCATCAGGAAAAGAGTCATCTATAACAAGCTTCTCTGCTCCATGAGTTAACCGTGAAAGAAATATGCAACTACATTTTCGTTGCCCAACTTATCTACTATTGTTATATCAAAATCTTGTAGAAGCAACAACCATCTAACCAATCTACCAATGACCATAGGTTTATTCATTAGATACTTTATTGTCGCATGATCGGTATATATAAATACCTTGTATCTAGTGATGTAGTGCTTGAAATTATTGATGGTATATTTCTTTCTCAATGATAGTGTAGTTGAGCTCCGCTCCTTGCAAATTTTTATTAATATAATAAATTCCATATTCAATGTTTTCTTTTTGTCCAAGTACTACTCTGGTTGCATGGTCAGATGCATTTGTGTCAATGTGGAAATGAAGTGTCCAATTTGGTCCTTTGAGAAGTGGAGCTTCAATTAGCAAATCCTTAAGCATTTGAAATGCTTCTTGACAAGGAGTCCAGTCAAACTCTACATCCTTGGTTAGTAAGGTGTATAATGGTGCAATAATTTTACCGAAATATTTGATGAATCATCTATAATAACCAACATGGCCATATACCATGCTTAGAGATGTAGTGGCCGAGGAATACTCCTTCTTGCATCATCATATAATACTTTTCATTACAAGGACAAATTATGCTCTTCGCAACTTTGGAGAACTTTATTCAAATTTAACAATTCTTCTTCATAGGTGTCACTGTATCTAGTGAAATCATCCATATATACCTCCATGCAGTCATGTGTGAGATCAAAGAATATGTTGAGTACCACTCTTTGAAATGTGCCAAGTGCATTACAAATTCCAAAAGGAAGTCTAAAATAAGCATACGTCTCCCATGGACAAGTGAATGTAGCTTGTCTTGATTTTTAGGAGCTATTTTTATCTGATTGTAACCATTGAACCCATCCAAGAAGGAGACATATTGCTTACCAACTAGTGAATCTAATACTTGATCAATGAATGGCAGAGGGAAGTGATCTTTCCTACTTAGTGAGTTGAGATCTCTATAATCCACACATACCTTCCATTTGCCTCCTTTCTTAGGAGCAACTACCAAATGGTAAACCCAGTGGCTATCTGAGATGGGATATATGAGTCCCAAATTTAAGAGTTTCTACAGTTCTGCTTTTACAATCTCTATCACTACTAGATTCATTCTCCTCTAAGGTTGTCTAATTGGCTATCTATCCTCTTTGATATAAATTTTGTGTGTACATAGATTTGGATCAAGACCTTTCATGTCCTGATAATCCCATGCAAAGGTTGTCTTATGTTCCTGCAATAGGGTAGTTAGTTTCTCATGTTGTTCCTAATTAATATTACTATTGATATTGAAATACTTACCTAGTGTGATCTTTGCTTGAGTAGTCAGAAGATTCATGGATGCAACATTTATGCATGTAATTCTTTCTTCTGATGTATGTGGAAAAAACTTATGTAGTAGTGAAGAGGTAGAAAGATAATGCTCAGTGGTAGTTGCAAGAAGTAAAGTATGTAGTGGACAAGATGAGGAAGCTAAGCATGTGAGATCATTTGAGTCCCTATGATAAACCTTATGAATTACATGAGCCAACAAATTATCCCCATCTTTCAAATTGAGAATTGGACTCCTATCTATCATCATGAGAGTTGCTAATGAATCATTTTCTACATCTCGTAGGTTAGGCCAAATCGCTTGATTAACCTCTTGATGAGGTTGAGATGGAGGATATATATAACAAGATTCTTGGTAACATTCCCATTTGAGATTATCATTTCCCCTAATCTACATCCTATGAATTTTTTTGTTGTTGCAAGCCATGACCTTTCAAGGATGAGGGGATAACCACCCAAGTTAGCTTTGGGCTTGAGGATCATAAAGTCAGTCGGGTACTCCCATGAGTCAAGTGTTATAACAAGGTCTTGAACTATCCCCTCTGGTTTGATTGTGGAGCTATTAGCTAGCTGAAGTGTTGGTGTTGTTCTTAAATCCATAAGTTGTAGGGTCTACATTATCTCTCTAGTCATCACATTAATAGCAACTCCTAAGTCAATCAAGGTGTTAGGGATTATAATACCATTGATGGCAACATTGATTATTAGGCTACCTGGATTAATATACTTTGGAATGACAACTCTGCCTAACATGATATCTTCTAACTTACCCATGACATGAATAGCTGTGGGATCTTTCCTTTTACGATCATGCTTCTTAATACACAATTCGTTAGTGGTTTTATTATAGATAGGAATATCTTTGATGACTTGAAATAAAGGAATTTAGATACTAATATTCTTCAACTATTCCAAAAAATCAAAGTCAAGGTCAAGATTAGCTATCTTCTCAACTAGTCTTTCAAGAAATGGTGGGGCTTTCTTTTCAACATGGAAAGTAATTAACTGGACATGTCTTCCTTTTAGAAGGACCTTGCTCATTGGATGGAGGGTGCAAAATTGTTGAATCTTCCTCTTGGATCTCTTTGATAAGAGATGTTGGGGTAGGTAGTGTTATACTAGACCTTAGGTACACATTGTTGATATCTAGGACATAAGCAGGAAACTGTTGTATATTGTTGGAATAGGATTGTTGAACAAAGCGATTATTCAGGTTAGGTGCAGGCTATGCTGGGATTTGAGTGGGTTTTGTACGCATAGATGGTGGATTAGTAGGATTGGTTGCAATGAATGGTTGAATAGGGGGTCCTTGCAGTTGTGGCTACTGTTGATGGCCAAAATTTTGATTACATCATGGCTAATTTCCCCTCCATTGAGGTTGTTGCCAATTTCGAGATTGTTGCCAACTAGGTTGTTGTGCTTGCTAGTTAGGCAAGTTCCCTGGTGATTGTAATGGAGGCCATCATTTAGGCTGACCATTCCATGATGGAAAACCAAACTGCATCCATCCTTGAGGGGGGAAATTTTTCCAAGAAGGATAATTTGATTGAGACACGTTAAAAGATAAACGGTCTAGAAGCATACCTTGTCGTTGGTTCCATGGTTTCCTTTGGGCTAAATAAAAGACTTGGCCTTCATCATCTTCCATCGATTTAAAGTCAAGTTTTTCTTCCAAGATAGCAATCCTCTTACACCTGCAACCTTTCTTCTTATATTGACAGGTAGGAAAATATTTAGTGAGAGCAACTTCTGCATCTTCTTGTTTCCTTCGAGATGAAGTGTGTCCAATGGAGTAGCCATATGACTTATAATTTTATTCTTCATGTTAGAGAGAAAATTGCTTATTTCCATCCTGGAGGCTCTTGCCTGCCTTGGAAGCAATAGACCTTATGCTTCATGTCTTTTTCATGGTTTCCCTTGAATAGTTTCATGCAAGGTGGAAAATGGCATCCCAAGGAACTTGGGAAATGTCCCCTTCACTCATTAGATCCAATGCATCCATGTAACATTCTTGGATTCCCTTCAAAAATATGAGTTTAATGGATTATTCACCCAATTTTCTATGTTTAGACTTCTTTAAATTGAATAGGATACACTCTAGATAATCTTCCAATGGTTCATCCTCCTTTTGAGTCATTCTAAAAAATATCATCTCCATGAAATTAAGTCTCCTTCCCTACAGTAATTTTTTATATTCCTTGATAAATTTTTCTTTCATGTCATCCCAACTTGTCACCGTGTTCCTTCCCAATCCCATGAACCATCTCAAAGATGAATCCTCGAGAGTGTGATGCAAGATAGGGAGAATTGTCGAAATGTGGTTAAAACCCTAGTTGCTAATTGTCCAGCCAAATCGAATTCATACAACAACATATATGTACAGGGAATAGAGGACTTGTAGAAAACAAACTTTCAATATGATGCCAGTGATTGCAAAATTTTCAAACTATGTTAGAATCAGACTCAGAAATTCAAATTCTCAAAATACACTTCTGAATCAGTTTCCAACCATTTCTATACAATTTATACCAAATTTATGTATCCCCGCAATCACAACAGACCCTTGGGTTCCATGACTATTCGACTTCCACATTTGAAAAATCAAATTTAAATACTGACATCAAAATAACAATTTAGAAACTAACAAAACACTACTAGACATCGACATCAAAATAACAATCCCAAACTGAAGTCTTTTTCACCCATCAGAATAACTAATATCGGTGGGGTAACCTTTTTGTGCAATTCTGATAAAGTAAACTTACCCCGATGTCCCTATGTTGGCATAGCTATACCGAATGAGGCAATTGGACAACTATCAGGATAACCCTCCATAGTCGGCTAAACAACATTTGCCAATCCCGATAGAAGAAACTATCCTAATGACACTTCTTTCTCAATAATGACACCTCATCAGAATAACTATCCCGATGACAAACTTGACACCTCTTTCCCAATAATGACACCTCATCAGAATAACTATCCCGATAACAACACTGACAATTTTTTACAGCAATGACACGTTATCGGTATAACTTATCCCGATGACAACATTGACAACTTTTACAGACTTTGAAAATATGACTCCAAATTTGACATACAGACCTGAAAACATGAAATGACATTACAAATGGTCTCCATAGACATTATTGAATCAAAACGGCATGACCCCTAACCCCTAAAACTCAAACATATGATTGACATAGCAACTAAACTCTAGGTGCTCCTGCACCAGAGTGGCAGGGAATAACTTTAGACAGTGAGCATTTGTGGTATAGGCATAACTTCGACACAAGAAATCAAACTCAAAGAGGAACATGTCAAGATCCTTAGTTACCAACTCATGAAAGTTAGGAAGGGCAAAGGGTGGTATATTCTTCAGAGTTGTATCCCTTTCTTGTCTTACTATAGGAAAATAGAAAGTTGGCATAGAATCATTAGGATGGCATCATTTGACTCCTCCACTCCCATGAGAGATGGAGGAGTGAGGTGACCATGGAGGTGAAGCCATGGTACTTGCGGCTCTCTTTGCAAGTTCCTCCTCTAGTACTTCTTGTTCAAATATTGGTTCTAGTATTGGCTTAGATACTTCTTCACTATTTGAAGGAAGGAATCTTCTACGAGAGTCTCTCCTTCTATGCATGCAAGAAAAAAAACTTAAAACTCCAATAAACTTGTAAATGTTAGTAAAGATGTGTGTTTCTATAATACCTCCTTAACTCCTATCTATTGGAAAATACTAACTACTCTAATCCTAAGAAATTTATTAAAAACTAAGAGAGTAACCCAAGTAAGTTTATGATTCAACACTATCCCCAACAAAATATTGAGTTCCCATATTCATTTATAATTGATGCCCATCCATTCCATTAGTTTTGAACTAATCTATGCACTTACAACTATATTTCTTGAATATAGGATACATTTAATCTATCAACTTGAGGTTGTTTAAATTCAAATGGGCTAGCATGGTATATGCATCATAACATTACTCAAAATGCTATATGACTACTTAAGAATGAAGTTGCAGTAAAACAACTATTTGAACAATGCTATTATAAATCTATCAAAAGCATCTATGAATATAAAAGAATCCTAAATAATTCCCACTCCAATGTGAATAGAAGTACAAATAAGAATAAAAATCACAAATTTACTGAAAACGAACTATCTTCCTACTCTATCAATCTACTGATACTATTCAATGCTTACAAAATTATTATACAGCTCAAACAGTATTCATTCTACATATTATAACAACAGTTCTAACTAAGCTAGCTATTCTATTTACTAACAATGTAAATACTAAGGAGATGTACCTCAAGTGGCACCCCTTGAGTAAACTCTGAATGAGATCAATAGAAGATAAGAACTTAATCAATACTTAGTATAACCATGGATGCATTCTTGGTTGAAAAACATAGAGATATGAAATTGACTATAATAACAATATATTTCCATAAAACAATATCCATTACAGATATGTGAAGCCTTAATATATAGAGATTGCAAAGTCTGAAATATTCAACTATCTTGGATGCATGACCCATGAATCTAGAAAAATATTTAAAGATACTAAATACAACATATTTTATGAAGAACAGTCCTAATGAAACTGCCTATCTTCAATCCGTTGAAACATAACCGTAGGCTCAACAACATTATCAGAAACTAAATAACTCAGTTTGTTAAAAATCAACTAAAACAAGAATAAGTCTATGTCATCTTCTTCATTTGACAGATCAACAAAATCATCAAGGCCAACAAGATTGGTTCAACTCTGCTCTGCCTATGGCTGTAGGATATTTAACAGTTAGCAACTGCAGGAACTTCATCAGTTGATCACTCCAAAGTGTTGCAAAAAAAAGTTAATAGAAATATAACCATATTAATAGCATCCAACCATATTATTATCATGTCTATTCTCACATTTGACCATATAATCACAATTTTAGATTAAGTATATACAAGTATGATATTGTGGCATGCCTTCAAAACACATAAGAACACAAAGGTTTGTAGCATCTATAACATGACTTAACATCTGAAAAGAATCTAAGATAGAGTCATATAACCATATAAAAATAGCTATTAAATCTACCGACACCCAACACTCTACCACTCAGGTTCAACCTATATTGTGAAGATATTACGCCCAATAGAATATTCAAATGCCCCTCTATAAACATCGAACAAAACAAGGAGGTTGTTAGTAATCAAAACGTCCTCCAATAACCACTCTTTCCCTGTTTGGCTTCTACAAATGAAGTTGACTCAGTATTCATAGAATATCAACAATTTAATCACCCTACTTAATGAAGGAATCACCCATATTCAAATACCTCTCTTATAATGGCATCTGAGTTTTATGTCAAGCTATACTTCTCCCAAAATACTAATATTTGTCTTTGCAAAGACTTCATAAGTTTGTGTAAATTTCCAACATTGAATCCCAAGCGATAAATCTGAATGATCTCTCTTGTAGTAGCTAGGGTAGGATCTTGTACTGCTAAAATTAGTATCCTTAGGATTTTTGTCCTAGGTTTTCCGCTCCACAAGAAACTCTCCAAATCCAAATAAGAAGAAATTATCTAAGCATAAAGAAATGAGTTTCAAAATTACCATTTTAGAATCTATAGAACATTCTTAAAACGATTTTCAAATTCTGGCTTAAAATCATTTAATTCCACATAATAAAGTAACTTTAATATTTCTCTTTTGATTTTTCGCTTGTCACTTTATATTGATTTATCAAAATAATTAAATAACACTACCCTATAAATATATTTTTATTGGATAATATTAAATAATTAATTTAAATTATTCCCTCAATACCAAACTTTAACCTATAAGAATATAATAGGTTAAGTAGTCTCTTGGGCCACTCCCTAGAAGGGGACATTATAGAGGGTTAGCAGAAATGATTACATTTGCCTTACCCATTTTTTGTGCACAACGCACAAAAAATTGGGCACATAATTCAAATAAAGTTTTGCATATCATCCACAAACATATAGGCAAACATGGATTGTCACTTCGATTCATAGTAACTTGCTCAAATGTATGGTAGGAGAGAAGCCCACAGAGTGAGAGTTGTGTGAAATTTATATACAACTAAATGATTAGGCTGATTGAAAAGAAATCATTTCCATTGGTGTATGGTATCATGTTAAAAGGTGTCGAAGATCTATTATGAGTGGAAGAAGGAAAACATTTAACCATATAGATTGTCAACTTCTTGCAACACATGAGTGAGCTTCGTGTGCAAGTCAAGAAGCAACTAGAAGAGAACAAGAAAGTGCAAGTTGTGTGCAACTGAAAATTGAATGGAGAAGACTTACTTAGAAGGTGAGCTAGTCAATATACATATGAGGGAATAGTGGTTCCTCAAATGACAATACAACAAGCTAAAGCCCATGAAGATTTGTCTGTATCACATATTGCAAAGATTTATTGAGAATGCATATGTGATTGAGTCCTAAAGGGTTAGATATATCTCTACTATTCAACATATTTGATTTGTCTTCATACCATGCAGCTAAGGACTCAAATGTTGTACCACTAGAAAAGCATTGATAAGGAACTACATAGATCTTTGAAATATGCATTGGCAAGAAGATTGAATGGAGTACAAGGAATATTTTATTCATTGTAAGGGTAAGGAAGCAAAACAAGGCTCATGGATTTCTAGAGCTAAAACAAGTTGACTCGGGTGGCTATATTGGTTATTTGCATAGTCCTAAAGTTGTAAGTACCATGCTCACAATATTTTCAATTGGATTGTTTGGTACAAGAGAATCCTAGGGTTGGCATAATCTTACGTGCCTAAGCAAGATAGGGAAAAAGGATCCAAATGATTAAGCCTTCTTCTACTTAGGGTGGACTTACATGCCTAAGCAAGATAGGGAAAAAGGATCCAAATGATTAAGCCTTCTTCTACTTAGGGTGGTACGTTCCTAAATAAAATAGGGCAAAAGGATCCAAATGATTTAGCCTTCTTCTACTTAGGGTGGGCTTACTTGCCTAAGAAAAATAGGGCAAAAGGATCCAAATGATTAAGCCTTCTTCTACTTATGGTGGACTTGCATGCCTAAGAAAAATAGGGAAAAAGGATCCAAATGATTAAGCCTTCTTCTACTTAGGGTGGACTTACGTGCCTAAGCAAAATAGGGAAAAGGATTTAGGGTTTTGATCAACCCAAATGATTAAGCAAAGGTAATTGGGTCAGATTATTTCCCAAGCACAAAAAGCCAATTTATGATTGATTAAAGATAAAGATCTAAATCAAACTTTCACAAAGTGTTGACTTTGGATTAGGATTGATGATTGATGACTGGATTAAAGGAATATTGATTGATTAATTGGGATTTTTGGAGATTTGATTAGGTTGATGTGCTAAGTCCTCGAAGGTGAGAAGAAAATGATTATGGATTGATGGAAGGAAAAAGAAGGGGAAGGCTACCCGGGAATGGATTGATGATGGGATAAAGATATTTGGTCGAGGATTGATGATTGTTTGGATGGAGATGGAGTGATAGGGATTTGATAGTGACAAAGTGGAATTTGAAGGGTTTGATTAGATGTGGGAATGTTGGACTTGTTTGACTTGGCAAGAGATATCAAGCAATGAATACATATTGGTCAAGGTAATTCTTTATGATAAGCGTGAGAGGAATTGGGGCCTAGATTAGCCCAAACAAATTTTATAGGTTTTTCCCAAATGAAAACACACTTGAAGACATACAACTTAGGCTGGAAAGTGGAAACCACTTGATAGGCCCCTTGCATAAGCAATACCTCACTCAGGCAGACAAATAGAGATTCTAGTAGCATTGACTCCACTCCATGACACTCACTTCTTGGGAATATTAGATTCTCTTACCCCAAAGATCCAAGGATCTATTACATGGGGGATTTATGTCTCATCCTGAGCACATACGTGAGGAGTAACTTCAAGGTACGATTTGCATCCCTCACACTATCAAATGTAGGATTTTGCCTACTGAAACTATGTCTAGTGTAATTTATGAGGGATCACCAATCCAACGACAGATTCTCGAAGTAAGCCACTTAAGGCTCTAACTGAGCTTATCGGTGTAGGGAGGGCCCCCACATATGTTGAATTCACTCAGCACCTCAGTCACCTGACCAACTTATTTATATAGCGGCTCAGAAAACCCACTCGAGATCATGTCAAGAGAGTTGATATTCCTGACGTGTCCTAGTTCGAGATACTCTTGTGGGGTGATAAAATCCCCAATCAAGAAATACCTTTCAACTACTAAAATGAAAAAGAGGGTGTTGTTGATCACTCGTTCTCTTACACCCAAGATCCTTGAAGGTGAGGGGAGAGGATACTAGAGTGCAATGGTGGGTCCACCCAACATTGAGTGTGCAAGTGCACCAAACACGTAAGACACTAGTTCATTTTAAGACCACATATATAATGTTTTCTATCTAAAAGCATGAACAAAAACTAAACTAGTGAGAAAAAATAATCTTGGACAAGCGTGCTACAGTAAGAATAGTTAGTAGTTTAAAATTTTGTCTTGGACAACCAAATTTTCCTGCAACCACTCAAAATCCAATTAGTAACCAATTTTTTTGTGTGGATACAACACAAAAACTGATCAACAGGCAGATGTGTTGCAGCACCTACGCACGCGTTGAGGCAGGTTTGCACATAAGAAAATAGAAAGTGCGAGAATTTTGAAATCTTTAAATTTTTCAAAAATTCAAATCTGAATTATTCCACAGACAAATGTGCTAGTTCCGATGAAGGCGATGATGCGCGTGCATAGGTGCCAAAAGACAAATGTTTAAAACAAACAGTTAATCTGTAAACAAAAAATTAAAATTTGAATCTTGGTGGGATTTTTGGGTTTAGCGCAGGTGTGGATTCGTCTGCATAGGCATTTATTAGCCTACAAGCCCAAAAACTGAACAATTTGCCTAAAACTAATAAAAACAAAATTAAAAAACCTAAGCTAGAATTGTTTTTGGGGTTCTTTTTAAGTCCTTTTTTACTGTTTTTTATGATTTTTGATTAAAATAAAATAAGAAATTAAAAAAACTAATCTAAAAAATTAAGTGTCTAAAGACACTGAGGTGGACGTGCTGATGCAGAAGAGAACGCGTTGATCACCAGAACTTGCAAGAAAATGGCGGTCAAAAATTCAAAATTTGAAACAAACGCGTTGATCCACTGTGGACACGCTGAAATAGAAGGGCGGATGAGCTGAAGCGGAACCTGTGTGCTAAAAACATAAAAACTTGACAAATTGTTAGAAAAATGAGACATGGGTCCCACCGAGCGTGCCATAATGAAGCAAGGGAAAACCAATGCAAGGTTATATGGTTAGTTTAAATCCAAATAAACATAGAAACCCAAAAAAAGTATAAACCAAACTTCTTATACCTTGCAAGAGAGAATTCTCTCTTGTTCCTCTGATTGAGCTATTGGTGAAGCCAGGGATGCGCCCCTCCTTGACTTGTTTGGATTAGCTCCTTGGTTGGGATGTGGATTGCTCTCCACACACAAAAAGATTGGTCGGATTTGGATTGGATTCAAATGATGATGGATATGGATTAGATGAGAGAAGATTTGGGCATTATAGGAGTATGATAGGGGATTTTCATCCTCAAATAGAAAACATGAGCATGTGATGGAAGTGGATTTTGTTTTTGTGAGGAAACGAGACTCCAATTTATAGATTGGAGGAGGTCAAAATGAAGGGCCAAGATTGACTTTGGGATGAAGGGTTGAAATCAAGAGAGAGCACATGGATTGAGAGGACAAGGTGTGGAGACCAAGAGATATGCCATAAAGGCATTTTTTGTCTCCACATCTCTCAAGGTACATGGGGAAGAGCTCCCAAGTACATTGGGAAGAGAAAAAGTAATTTAAATTTTCTTGGGGGGAGGGAGGAGGAATCAAAAATTCCAAAATAAGAGGATGTGTGGGAAGACTAAATAGAAAAAAGGAATTAAAAATTCCTTGGGAAGAGGATGCATGGGGAGATTCAAAGAATTTTAAGTTTCCTTCAAAGGATCAAAGTTGACCCACCCCTAATCGTGATTAGGGATGTGTAAATGATTAAGGGGATTCATTAGGTGAGTTAATGATGGATTAGAATGCAAGTGGGAAAGTTATGAGGATGTGACATGAGGAGAGAGAATGAGTGGATGAATATGAAATTAGAGAATAATGATAAGCATGATTCTAGAAGAATTAATTAGGCTAAGTGGGGATTAGGAAAAGTGATTTGTAAGAATCACTTTAGTTAAGTTAATTAATTAGCTAAGAGGAATTTAGAATAAAGGAAAAATTAATTAATTTATTGATAAATTAATTATTGGACTATAGAGATTAAATTGATTTAATTTGATTTAATTAACCTTGAGACAAAGGGAATTAACACAATTAAATTGGTTAATTATGTTGACAGGCTTAAATTAATTAAGTATTAATTTAATTAATTTTAGGTGTCTACACTTTCAATCACCAAATAATTAGTAGTGTCTACATATCAGGGTGTATGAGTAAGAATGGCAAAAAGATGTTGATCAAGAAAAGAGTCATCTATAACAAGCTTCTCTACTCCATGAGTTAATCGTGAAAGAAAATATGCTACATTTTCTCTGCCCAACTTATCTACTATTGTTATATCAAAATGTTGTAGAAGCAACAACCATCTAACCAATCTACCACTAACCATAGGTTTATTCATTAGATACTTTATTGTTGCATAATTAGCATATATAAATACCTTGTATCCAGTGATGTAATGCCTGAAATTATTGATGGCATATTTATTTCTCAATGACAGTGTAGTTGAGCTCTGCTCCTTACAAATTTTGACTAATATAATAAATTACATATTCAGTGTTTTCTTTTTGTCCAAGTACTGCTCTGGTTGCATGATCAAATGCATATGTGTCAATGTGGAAAGGAAGTGTCCAATCTGGTCCTTTGAGAAGTGGAGCTTCAATTAGAAAATCCTTAAGCATTTGAAATGCTTCTTGACAAGAAGGATTCCAGTCAAACTCTGCATCCTTGGTTAGTAAGGTGTATAATGGTGCAATAATTATACTAAAATATTTGATGAATCATCTATAATAACCAGCATGGCCTAAGAAACTCCTCACATCTCGTTGTTTGGATGGAATAGGAATATTCTTGATGACTTCAATCTTCATTAGATCCACTTCTATACCATGCTTAGAGATGTAGTGACCGAGGAATACTCTTTCTTGCATCATCATATTACACTTTTCATTACAAGGACAAATTATGCTCTTCACAACTTTGGAGAAATTTCTTCAAATTTGACAATTCTTCTTCATAGGTGTCACTGTATCTAGTGAAATCATCCATATATACCTCCATGCAGTCATGTGTGAGATCAAAGAAAATGTTGAGTACCACTCTTTGAAATGTGCCAGGTGCATTACAAAGTCCAAAAGGAAGTGTAAAATAAGCATACGTCTCCCATGGACAAGTGAATGTAGTTTGTCTTGATTTTTAGGAGCTATTTTTATCTGATTGTAACCACTGGACCCATCCAAGAAGGAGACATACTGCTTACCATCTAGTGAATCTAATACTTGATCAATGATTGGCAGAGGGAAGTGATCTTTCCTAATTACTGATTTGAGATCTCTATAATCCACGCATACCTTTCATTTGCCTCCTTTCTTAGGAGCAACTACCAAATGGGAAACCTATTTTTTATATGAGGTGGGATATATGAATCCCACATTCAAGAGTTTCTATAGTTCTACTTTTACAATATCCGTCACTACTAGATTCATTCTCCTATGAGGTTGTCTAATTGGTCAACTATCCTCTTTGATATAAATTATGTGTGTACATAGATTTGGATCAAGACCTTTCATGTCCTGATAATCCCATGCAAAGGTTGTCTTATGTTCCTGCAATAGGGTAGTTAGTTGATGTTCCTAATTAATATTACTATTGATATTGAGATACTTACCTGGTGTGATCTTTGCCTGAGTAGTCAGAAGATTCATGGATGCAATATTTATGCATGTAATTCTTTCTTCTTATGTATGTGGAAAAATCTTATGTAGTAGTGAAGAGGTAGAAAGATAATGCTTAGTGGTAGTTGTAGGAAGTAAAGTATGCAGTGGACAAGATGAGGAAGCTAAGAATGTGGGATCATTTGAGTCCCTATGATAAAAATTCTAAATTAAATGAGCCAACAAATTATCCCCATCTTCCAAATTGAGAATTGGACTCCTATCTATATCGTGAGAGTTGCTAATGAATCATTTTCTACATCTCGCAGGTTAGGCCAAATCACTTGATTAACCTCTTGATGAGGTTGAGCTGGAGGATATACACAACAAGATTCTTGGTAACATTCCCATTTGAGATTATCATTTCCCTTTATCTACATCCTATGAAATTGTTTGTTGTTGCAAGCCATGACCATTCAAGGATGAGGGGATAACCACCCAAGTTAGCTTTGGGCTTGAGGATCATAAAGGCAGTCAGGTACTCCCATGAGTCAAGTGTTATAACAAGGTCTTGAACTATCCCCTTTGGTTTGATTGTGGAGCTAATAGCTAGCTAAAGTGTTGGTCTTAAATCTGTAAGTTGTAGGGTTTACATTATCTCTCTAGTCATCACATTAATAGCAGCTCCTAAGTCAATCAAGGTGTTAGGGATTATAATACCATTAATGGTAACATTGACTATTAGGCTACCTGGATCAGTATACTTTAGAATGACAACTCTACTTAACATGATATCTGCTAACTTACCCATGACATGAATAGTTGTGAGATCTTTTCTTTTATGGTCATGCTTCTTAATACACAATTCGTTAATGTTTTTATTATAGATAGGAATATATTTGATGACTTGAAATAAAGGAATTTAGATACTAATATTCTTCAACTATTCAAAAAAATCAAAGTCAGGTTCAAGATTAGCTATCTTCTCAACTAGTCTTTCAGGAAATAGTGGGGCTTTCTTTACAACATGGAAAGTAATTAACTAGATGTGTCTTCCTTTCAGAAGGACCTTTCTCATTGGATGGAGGGTGCACAATTGTTGAATTTTCCCCTTGGATCTCTTTGATAAGAGATGTTGGGGTAGGTAGTGTTATACTAGACCTTAGGTGCACATTGTTGATATCTAGGACATAAGCAAGAAACTATTGTATATTGTTGGAATAGGATTGTTGAACAAAGCGATTATTCAGGTTAGGTGCAAGCTATGTTGGGATTTGAGTGGGTTTTGTAGGAATGGATGGCGGATCAGTAGGATTGGTTGCAATGAATGGTTGAATAGGGGGTCCTTGCAGTTGTGGCTACTGTTAATGGCCAAAATTTTGATTACCCCATGGCTAATTTCCCCTCCATTGAGGTTGTTGCCAATTTCGAGATTGTTGCTAGCCAGGTTGTGGTGCTTGCTAGTTAGGCAAGTGCCCTGGTGATTGTAATGGAGGCCATCCTTTAGGCTAACCATTCCATGATGGAAAACCAAACTGCATCCATCCTTGAGGGGATCAATTTTTCCAAGAAGGATAATTTGATTGAGACATGTTAAAAGATAAAGGGCCTGAAGCATACCTTGTCATTGGTTCCATGGTTTCCTTTGGGCTAAATAAAAGACTTGGCCTTCATCATCTTCCATTGATTTAAAATCAAGTTGTTCTTCCAAGATAGAAATCCTCTTACACTTGCAACCTTTATTCTTGTATTGACAGGTAGGAAAATATTTAGTGAGAGCAACTTCTACATCTTCTTGTTTCCTTCGAGCTGAAGTGTGTCCAGTGGAGTATCCATTTGACTTATAATGTTCTTCTTCATGTTAGAGAGAAAATTGCTTATTTCCATCCTGGAGACTCTTGCAATTTCCTTGGAAGCAATAGACATTATGCTTCATGTCTTTTTCATGGTTTCCCTTGAATAGTTTCATGCAAGGTGGAAAATGGCATCCCAAGGAACTTGGGAAATGTCCCCTTCACCCATTAGATCCAATGCATCCATGTAGTATTCTTGGATTCCATTCAAAAAGATGAGTTTAATGGATTTTTCACCCAATTTTCTATGTTTAGACTTCTTTTTATTGAATAGGAAACACTCCAGATAATCTTCCAATGGTTCATCTTCCTTTTGAGTCATTCTAAAAACTATCATCTCCATGATATTTAGTCTCCTCCCCTACAATAATTTTTATATTCCTTGATAAATTTTTCTTTCATGTCAGCCCAACTTGTCACCACATTCCTTCCCAATCCCATGAACCATCTCAAAGATGAATCCTTGAGAGTGTGATGCAAGATAGGGAGAATTGTCGAAACATGATTAAAACCCTAGTTGCTAATTGTCTAGTCAAATCAAATTCATACAACAACATATATGTACATGGAACAGAGGAATTGCAGAAAAATGAACTTTCAATATGATGCCAGTGATTGCAAAATTTTCAAACTATGTTACAAAATCAGTGAGAAATTCAAATTCTCAAAATACACTTCCGAATCGGTTTTCAACCATTGCTATACAATTTATACCCAATTTATGCATTCCTATAGTCACAATAGACCCTTGGGTTCCATGATCATTCAACTTCCACATTTAAAAAATCAAATTTAAATACTGACATCGGAATAACAATTCCAAACTGACAAAACCCTACTAGACATCGATGTCAGAATAGCAATCCCAAACTGAAGTCTTTTTCACCCATCATAATAACTAATATTGGTGGGGTATCCTTTTTGTGCAATTCTGATAAAGTAAAATTTCCCCGATGTCCATATGTTGGCATAGCTATACCGAATGAGACAGTTGGACAACTATCGCGATAACCCTCCATAGTCAGCTAAACAACATTTGCCAATCCCGATAGAACAAACAATCTTGATGACACTTTTATCGGGATAACTATCTTGATGACAAACTTGGCACCTCTTTCTCAACAATGAAACCTCATCAAAATAACTATCCCGATGACAACATTGACAATTTTTTACAGCAATGACACATTACCGGTATAACTTATCCCGATGACAACATTGACAACTTTTACAGACTTGCAAAATATGACTCCAAATTTGACATACAGACCTGAAAACATGAAATGACATTACAAATGGTCTCCATAGACCTTACTGAATCAAAATGACATGACCCCTAACTCCTAAGACTCAAACATATGACTCACATAGCAACTAAACTCTAGGTGCTCTTGCACCAGAGTGGCAGGGAATAACTTTAGACAATGAGCAGTTGTGGTATAGTCGTAACTTCGACACAAGAAATCAAACTCAAAGAGGAACATGTCAAGATCCTTAGTTACCAACCCATGAAAGTTAGGAAGGAAAAAGGGTGGTATATTCTTCAGTCATATCCCTTTCTTGTCTTACTATAGGAAAATAGAAAGTTGGCATAGAATCATTAGGATGGCCTCATTTGACTCCTCCACTCCCATGAGAGATGGACGAGTGAGGTGACCCTGGAGGTGAAGCCATGGTACTTGTGGCTCTCTCCGCAAGTTCCTCCTCTAGTACTTCTTGTTCAAATATTGGTTCTAGTATTGGCTCAGATACTTCTTCACTATATGAAGGAAGGAATCTTCTACGAGAGTTCCTCCTACGCATGTAAGAAGAAAAACTTAAAACTCTAGTAAACTTGAAAATGTTAGTAAAGATGTGTGTTTTTGTAATACCACCTTAACTCCTATCTATTGGAAAATACTAACTACTCTAATCCTAAGATATCTATTAAAAACTAAGAGAGTAACCCAAGTAAGTTTATGATTCAACACTATCCCCAACAAAATATTGAGTTCCCATATTCATTTATAATTGTTGCCCATCCATTCCATTAGTTTTGAACTAATCTATGCACTTACAACTATATTTCTTGAATATAGGATGCATTTAATCTATCAACTCGAGGTTGTTTAAATTCAAATGGGCTAGCATGGTATATGCATGATAACATTACTCAAAATGCTATATGACTACTTTAGAATGAAGTTGCAGTAAAACAAATATTTGAACAATGCTATTATAAATCTATCAAAAGCATCTATGAATATAAAAGAGTCCTAAATAATTCCCACTCCAATGTAAATAGAAGTACAAATAAGAATAAAAATCACAAATTTACTAAAAATGAACTATCTTCCTACTCTATCAATCTACTGATACTATTCAATGCTTACAAAATTATTATACAACTCAAACAGTATTCATTCAACATATTATAACAACAGTTCTAACTAAGCTAGCTATTCTATTTAATAACAATGTAAATACTAAGGAGATGTACCTCAAGTGGCCCCCCTTGAGTAAACTCTGAATGAGATCAATAGAAGATAAGAACTTAATCAATACTTAGTATAACCATGGATGCATTCTTGGTTGAAAAACATAGAGATATGAAATTGACTATAATAACGATATATTTCCATAAAACAATATCCATTATAGATATGTGAAGCCTTAATATATAGAGATTGCAAAGTCTGAAATATTCAACTATCTTGGATGCACGACCCATGAATCTAGAAAAATATTTAAAGATACGAAATACAACATATATTATGAAGAACAGTCCTAATGAAACTGCCTATCTTCAATCCGTTGAAACATAACCGTAGGCTCAACAACATTATCAGAAACTAAATAACTCAGTTTGTTAAAAATCAACTAAAACAAGAATAAGTCTGTGTCATCTTCTTCATTTGACAGATCAACAAAATCATCAAGGCCAGCAAGATTGGTTCAACTCTGCTCTACCTATGGCTATAGGATATTTAACAGTTAGCAACTGCAGGAACTTCATCAGTTGATCACTCCAAAGTGTTGGAAAAAAAAGTTAATAGAAATATAACCATATTAATAGCATCCAACCATATTATTATCATGTATATTCTCACATTTGACCATATAATCACAATTTTAGATTAAGTATATACAAGTATGATATTGTGGCATGTCTTCAAAACACATAAGAACACAAAGGTTTGTAGCATCTATAACATGACTTAACATCTGAAAAGAATCTAAGATAGAGTCATATAACCATATAAAAATAGCTATTAATTCTACCGACACCCAACACTCTACCACTCAGGTTCAACCTATATTGTGAAGATATTACACCCAATAGAATATTCAAATGCCCCTCTATAAACATTGAACAAAACAAGGAGGTTGTTAGTAATCAAAACGTCCTTCTAATAACCACTCTTTCCATGTTTGGCTTCTACAAATGAAGTTGACTCAGTAGTCATAGAATATCAACAATTTAATCACCCAACTTAATGAAGGAATCACCCATATTCAAATACCTCTCTTATCATGGCATCTAAGTTTTATGTCAAGCTATACTTCTCCCAAAATACTAATATTTGTCTTTGCAAAGACTTCATAAGTTTGTGTAAATTTCCAACATTGAATCCCAAGCGATAAATCTGAATGGTCTCTCTTGTAGTAGCTAGGGTAGGTACTGCTAAAATTAGTATCCTTAGGATTTTTGTCTTAGGTTTTCTGCTCCACAAGAAACTCTCCAAATCCAAATAAGAAGAAATTATCTAAGCATAAAGAAATGAGTTTCAAAATTACCATTTTAGAACCTATAGAACATTCTTAAAAAGATTTTCAAATTCTGGCTTAAAATCATTTAATTCCACATAATAAAGTAACTTTAATATTTCTCTTTTGATTTTTCGCTTGTCACTTTATATTGATTTATCAAAATAATTAAATAACACTACCCTATAAATATATTTTTATTGGATAGTATTAAATAATTAATTTAAAGTATTCCCTCAATACCAAGCTTTAACCTATAAGAATATAATAGGTTAAGTAGTCTCTTGGGCCACTCCCTAGAAGGGGACATTATAGAGGGTTAGCAGAAATGATTACATTTGCCTTACCCATTTTTTGTGCACAACGCACACAAAATTGGGCACACAATTCAATTAAAGTTTTGCATATCATTCACAAACATATAGGCAAACATGGATTGTCACTTCGATTCATAGTAACTTGCTCAAATGTATGGTAGGAGAGAAGCCCACAGAGTGAGAGTTGTGTGAAATTTATATACAACTAAATGATTAGGCTGATTGAAAAGACATCATTTCCATTGGTGTATGGTATCATGTTAAAAGGTGTCGAAGATCTATTATGAGTGGAAGAAGGAAAACATTTAACCATATAGATTGTCAACTTCTTGCAACACATGAGTGAGCTTCGTGTGCAAGTCAAGAAGCAACTAGAAGAGAACAAGAAGTGCAAGTTGTGTGCAACTGAAAATTGAATGGAGAAGACTTACTTAGAAGGTGAGCTAGTCAATATACATATGAGGAAATAGTGGTTCCTCAAATGAAAATACAACAAGCTAAAGCCCATGAAGATTTGTCTGTATCACATATTGCAAAGATTTATTGAGAATGCATATGTGATTGAGTCCTAAAGGGTTAGATATATCTCTACTATTCAACATATTTGATTTGTCTTCATACCATGCAGCTAAGGACTCAAATGTTGTACCACTAGAAAAGCATTGATAAGGAACTACATAGATCTTTGAAATATGCATTGGCAAGAAGATTGAATGGAGTACAAGGAATATTTTATTCATTGTAAGGGTAAGGAAGCAAAACAAGGCTCATGGATTTCTAGAGCTAAAACAAGTTGACTTGGGTGGCTATATTGGTTATTTGCATAGTCCTAAAGTTGTAAGTACCATGCTCACAATATTTTCAATTGGATTGTTTGGTACAAGAGAATCCTAGGGTTGGCATAATCTTGCATCACTCGAAAATAGTATTTCTTATTTCCCTATGTGCAAGCTTAACTTTTGTGTTCTTTATGTATATTGTTGTGTTGGGCAATTTTTGTGGATGAAGATAGGTCTTGCTTGAAGGCACAACTTTGTGCCATTGCACAACCGATGTTGGCTTTCATGTGAGTTCTTTGGAGCACTTGTCCTTTCCATGCAACCATACACACCTCACATTTAGCCTTTATTCAATCTTGTAAACTTGCATGCACAATTTCATGATTGACTCTTGATCATTGCACAATCACACTTCATTTGCATGTCTTACACAACACTCATGCACCCTAAGTAACTTATGCAACTCAAAAGCATACCATATTAAAAAAAGTCAAATAGATGTCAATATGTCAAATCATGTAGTCAAGTTGTCAATTATGACCACTAAGAAAGGAAAGCTATCAATTTTTTTACAAGGATTAATATTTGATCTATCAAATATAAAATGACAAGTAAGAATTAGGATTCAAAATTAATGATCAAAGGCCTAATTTAAAGTTTACAGTCTTTATCCCTTGGATTTGATTTCCTCCTAGGTGCAGATTAATGGTAGCATAGTGTGTACTAGTATTGGGATTTAGTGCATTTAAATTGTGTTTTGTATTTTACCAATTATTTATATTGAATTGCTTGACTAGTCTAAGGGTGCAATTGGGGTTTCTAAATCTATTGAGTTTTGGGTATAGCATTAAAAGTGCATAATAAAGATGACAAAGAGTAACATGTTTTGCATTCAAAGTGGATCATATTATAATATTTCATGCCTATAAGTTAATATAATTGTTTTGTTTCCCTTCTTCCTTGTCACTTCCATTTGTACTATGCATGCACATTCACGAGTTGATCATTAGAGCTACCCAAGATGGTTGTAGTAGTTGGTTTTGCATACGGAAATAAAGTTGTAGCTTCAAGCAAGAGTTGCACACATCCATGAAAATTGCTCAACACAATAATATATGCAAGCATGTGCAAGTTAAATTTGCATGCAAGGAAGTAAGAAATAAAATATTTTTTTGTGTTGCAAGATTGTGCCAACCCTTAGATTCTCTTATGTCACAAAAGGTATATCTCGACCATGGGATCTAAGTCTTCATTGTCTTTGATCAAAGATGTTTCCTCATTCAAGAAATCTAACCTAAAGGCTACTCCAAGGAGCTATTTACCAAACCAAAAAGGAAAACACAAACTATGCACTGCAAAATTGTTAATAATGTATTTGGGGATTGCTAATAATGAAAAACTACATTTTTTTCATTCTGGTTTGCATTAACTTATTAAGTTTTTAATCTAAGATATCAGGTTCGCATATTTAGGCACTTGTGCCTGGACTGGGTTCCCCCAAGTTCAAGTTCGCACTTGGGTTCGCACTAGGTGGGGTGTGGACCCACAAAGAAACTAGGGCCCCTGGGGCACACCTGGGCGAACCCAGGTGCAAACTCAAGCGAACCTAGGTGTGTTGCCCCCAAAAGTAACTTTTAAGCAACTTAAAAAATAAAAAATCACTTTTTTTCTTGTCTTTTTAACTAAAAAATCCTAATCCACCCCCCTATAACATATTTTAAACCTTAAACATGCTCATTTTCTCATTCATTTTCTCTTGCTTTCATTTTGTCATTTTGAAGAGTAGGTGATTACTTTCAAAGGATATTGTTTGTGGAGTGCTTGGCGAAGGAGGATATCTTTCACAAAGGAGATTCAAGCATCTAAGGTAAGCATTTAACCGTATTCTTTGATCTTTTAATGATATTTTTTCAAGTTTTTTTTTTAATTTTTTTAGAAAAAGACAAATAAGTTCTACTATTTTTTATAATGTTTTTTCATGCTTTCATTAGCTTTTACATTGTGTAATCTTGTATTTTTAAAAAAAATCTAATTTAAAAATGTTTAATTTTTTATAATAAGAAAAAATTAAAATGGCAACAAGTTCGAGTTCACTGGGTGGGGGTTACAAGACTCAAAACTAAAAATTTAAAGTTGATAGACGATCTCCTTTATGGAATTATACTATGATGCTTCAACAACTTTGAGGAGGTGGGGGGATATGAATAGAATAGCATTTTTTGTAAAACCAATTATAGGTGCTCATATTATCAAGTGATATGTCACTTTTGTGGCTCTGTTGAGAAAGGGATTAAAATGTGTGTAGGGCCAAATCAACAAGGGTTGTCTACAACACAAATAGCAATATTCATTAAATAACAAGAAGAATTGGTCAAGCTATAGCAAGAGAAAAACTAAGAGCTAATCCATTTGCAAGCAAAACACCAATGACTTTACCTAAAGATCATATACTACTAGAAAAGACCTCCCATCTTTCTTGGAGATACCCACTATGCAAGATGGAATAGAAAATCCCAATCTTTCCCACAAAAGAGGCCCATTGGAAAAAGCATTTAAAATGGAAGAAAGAGATATTGTAGAGCAAAAAATTGCACATTGCATCTATCTCAATGGTCTTACTTTCAATAGAAATAAAAGTGGTGCGATGAAACGGAAAATACGAATTCAGGACTTGTCCACACACCAATGGGACTTTTGGTGTAAGTTATGGAGTTATATGGAATAACTCAACTTCCCAAGGGATGTTCCATTGTTCTCTATCTCACAAGACCCCTCAAGCCAATGCCTTTGCAGTCAGACCACTGAGCAAAGTGACTTAGGGATGACAATCATGAGAATGAGGGATGCTTGATCAATCTAACATGAATGCAATCCTAAATATATATGATATTAACAAACATGAATTAAACTAGCATGTATATGATGATAAGATGAAAGGATTAGTAAAAGAACTATCCTAACAAGATACACTAGCTTAATATGGTTATTTATGATAATAGAAATGCTTCTAAAATGTTTATTAGATTATTTCTATTCAAAAAGAGACTAAATGCTTTTATAAAATGACTAGATATGGATTAGATGTATGAAACTTGGATGATGAGTGAAATGTCTATAAGTTTGATACTAAAGACTTGGATATGAAAATGGAGAAATGAGGGATCTATTTATAGGGAAAATAGGGCAATGAAGGGTTAAGATTGGATGATCCTATCAAGGGTCAGGATTGAAAGTTATCAATCCATGTTTACAATTCTCACCAATGAAATGGTGACAATTGTCAACATAAGACTGCTTGAGAGGAGATGTAAGAAGAATTAAATGCTTGAGAAGACCTCATGGTTACCTTAGGAGGTAAGGGTTAAGGTTAGGTTAGGTTTATCCATTGGATAAATCTTTTACCCAAGAGGTAAACTCTTGTGCAAGGGTCAAAGAAATAACTAAGGTTCAAGCCATCAATGTTTGATGAGACCCTAGGGTTAGATGAGAGTTGAGTTAGAGAGAAAGTCTCTAATCATGCAAGAGGGTTGAGTTAACCATTAATGGTTTGGAAGACTTTCAAGGTTAACTTGTTGAAGACATAAAGCCTTTAATGGTTTTCAAAGACTTTGGGGGTTTGAGAAGTGACTTCCCTTTGCTTAGGGATGTGACAATATTTAGGAGATGGGTTGGGCTAATTTAGAAGTAATTAGAAGAATCTAGAAGGGGGTTTGGGAAGCAAGGGGGATATGTAGGAGAATGCAAGTAGATGGGGGGGAATTTTAATTAAAATAAATTGCTTTATTTCAACAAAAATAGATGCAAGTGGGGGATTTAAATAAATTAGATTTCAATTTAATTAAATGTAAATTTAATTAAAAAGAGTGAAAGGGGATTTAATTAAATAAAGTGATTAAATGATATGAAAGGCCTAGGTGAATTTAATTAAATAAATTGAATAACTTATTTAATCAAATAGATGAATGTGAATGCTTTTATTAAATTTAATTTAATTAAATAGAGGAATGAGAATAAAATGAATATTAAATATTCACTTAGGAAAGTGGTCATTTTTATACGTCTAAATTTTGCCCCTCTTTGGAGTGATGTGTGTGCACATGTTAATTCAAAGAAAAATCTGATGTGTTGCCAAAATTTGATCGATGTGATGTCGTGTGTCGAGATGTCGATGTCGTGCCCTTGATTTGATAAATGATATTGATGATGCCCCCTCGGGGGACGAATCAAATAATTGAAAATTTGGTTGAGTTGATAATCATTTTAGATTTGATCGCATTTTTAAATTTTGTCTGTGTTTAATGCGTGCTAATTGATTCATCTCCCGATAATGATGTTTGCTAGGGGTTAAAAGTGAGAGAACGAGCAAAATACATTCCCCGCCTACTAACCCTAATTTACTTTTACCCTATAAAAAGGTAAAAAGTGATTTTATTTGGATCATTTGCATCGTTTGACTTTTGGTGAGAGTGACATTTGGAGAGTGACAAGATGCCAGTTCCCTATGCTTCGCACCAATTCGAGCGCGTTCATCGATACCGGAGGCCCGCCACGTTTGGTCCACCTGTAAGTCATCCTTATTTTGTCCTTTTTGCTTTTTGTTTTGTCGATTTTGGTCATGTTTTTTATTTTTTGTTGAATTTTCACGGTTTAGCGCGTCAGGTCTGTTGCTTAGCGCATACGATAAAACAGTTAGCGCGTAGGGTTTGTCAACTAGGGTAGCATCTAGGAGTCATGGGGTAGCGCATAGGATATAATAGCGCATAGGGCTAACAGGGTAGCGCATAGGGGTCGCAGTGTAGGACGAAGAATGGTTTTGGTAGCGTGTAAGGTTAACCTAGCACATAGGGTAAAGGTTTTAGCGCGTAGCCGAGTTTAGCTAGCGCATAGGTGGAAGCATAGCGCATGGGAGGGTTTTCTTAGCGCATGAGCAGAAAAGTAGCTAGAAGGAGTGGAAAGGTGGCGTTGTGGGGGAAAAATAGATGAAGGAAGATAATTTGGGGGTGGGTAGGTGTCTGCCAAGTGCTTTGGGATGGGTGTTTAGCCAAATTTGTGCCTGTTGTGATGATGTGCGATTCTTGATAGATTGTGAAATTGCACTTGCTATTGAAGTATTAAGCGGATTGATTGAATGAAGATCCTGATTTTCTTTTGATTTGGATCATTGATTTTTGCCTTGCCATTGAATGTGATGTCCGACATGAGTTCCAATTCATGATTTCTGATATGGTTCCAGATATGGATTTTTGAGTTGTTTGCGTTATGGGTCTTTGATGTGATTTCTCGATATGGGTCTTTGATTGTTGATATGGATCTTTTGATATGAATTCTCGATATGGTGCTTGCGTTATGGGTCTTGATGTTTGATATGAAACTTGATTTGATACTTGCGTTGTTTCAAGTTGATATGGATTTGGATTTTTGATATGGAATTTGATGTTCGATATGAAACTTGATTTGATATGTCATTGTTTCAAGTTGATTTTGATGTTCTGATTTCGATATGGGATTTGATTTTTGATATGGAACTTGATTTGATATTTCATTGTTTCAATTTGATTTGATGTTGGATATATCAGATAGATGTGGGAACTAATATGTGGACATGTTTTGTTGTTACAGGAACAACTTGGCATACTTCAGTAGCGAGAGCAATTTCCTAGACCATGGTCTATGATTCCTCGGTTGACACAGGCAAATAGGGATATCATTGAGAGGTGTGGGTTATCCTCTTTGTTGGACATGCCTTGGTATATCATTAATCAGGGTTTGTTGACAGCTTTGGCATAGAGGTGGCATAGTGACATGAACACCTTTCACTTGGCTACTAGTGAGATTACAGTCACTCCAGAGGACTGTTATCGAATTCTACGGATTCTTGTGACTGTTATCAGATAGATGTGGGAACTAATGTGTAGACATATTTTTCTTTTATAGGAACAACTTGGCGTACTTCAGTAGTGAGAGCGATTTTCTAGACCATGGTCTATGATTCCTCGATTGACATAGGCAAATAGGGATATCATTGAGAGGTGTGGGTTATCCTCTTTGTTGGACATGCCTCGGTATATCATTAACCGGGGTTTGTTGACAGCTTTGGCAGAGAGGTGGCACAGTGACACGAACACCTTTCACTTGGCTACTGGTCAGATTATAGTCACTCCAGAGGACTGTTATCAGATTCTACAGATTCTTGTGATTGGAGCACTATTTCCTTATGAGCAGACAAAGGAGGATGAGACAGATTCTCTTTGTCGGATATTCCATGATGAGCATATTTGTGGATATGAGATCCCTTGGTAGGATTTTATAGATTTTGATTATGCTCCACTACCTTTTGTATGTTGGCCTTATGTGAACCGGTATGAGGACATAATGACATTGTATGTTGTCATTGATGTCAATATGCTAAAGAGGAGAGAACTGATATATATGAGAACCAGTATAACACTGTGAACCGACATTTGTGCCAAAGTGAACCAGTGTGTTTGTTCAAGGTGAACCGGCATATGGTTATGGGAATCGGCACATGGAAGCTTTGTATGACTACCGGTTGGTAGTCTCAACTTCAGGGTTTTCAATTGAAGTGCTTCAAGCCTGTGTTGCTCAACCGATGACTTTGTGTGATGAGTTAGCATTGTAATGAAGAACAGATCATGTTGCCACATCAGCCTTGTGTGCATGAAGGATCTTGCATGAAGGAGATTGTTCCCATCTACCTCGAGAATGTGCAAAGCCTGTAAACAGTGATAACGCGTGATGGGTTATCAGCCGCCATGAAATCGATAGAAAATGAATGATGGAGAATGTCTTGAGATTGGATCAAGATTGTTGCATTTAATGCAGTGTGCTCAATGGTCAGGATTGAACCGTTTGAATTTCTTAAGCTAACAGGTTTAGGGTTTAGGGTTTATGCTACCGACCTATCTGTTTTCCTATAAGGTTGATGTTGTGTTTCTTTTTGAGGTTGTTGGCAAAAGTTGTGCGTGTGTATCCAAGTGAAGAGATGCATGATTCTTGCCAGACCAGAGGATAGAAGTGATACTTGTAGAGTGTAAGTGCATAAGGTGAAGAGGAGCTAAATCGGATCTGCATTGGCATTGAGTGTTGTTACCAGATCATTGTAATACCCGTTGATCTCTAACCACTTCAACAATCAAGAAATCCCTTAATAGGGCAGCTTTAACTGGCTTGCTGTAAATCCTTTAACAGGGTGACTCAAAACCATTGAGTTCTTGAAATCCTCTAACAAGGTAACCTTTAACAGGGTTTAACCCTCAACCAGGTGATCCCTAACAGGATCAGTTCCTAACAGAACCTATTGTATCAGTCTTTAACTAGACAAGGCTCCTAACAGAGTGGACTTATAAAGAGTTCAAAAAAAAGCTTGTGGGTATTCATCCCCACCATGTTTTTTCCCAGTTGGGTTTCCACGTGAAAAATATGTGTGTCATATGTGATGTCCTTTTCATGTGATGATATGTTGTTTTCTGCCATGCGGTGAATCATGTTGATCTAGCTGTTTACATATATGTCTTTGATGATAGTTTACCTATTGAAATGGAAATGAAGTATTAGATTGTGTGAGAAGATAAGTGTCAACCGGTTTATGCTTGTCTCAGTTATTCTAGGTTTTGTTGGTTGTACTCTATTTAAGACCGGTGCTACTATTTGTCTGTAAAAGCACAGTGTCTGCTAGCAAACCGGTTTAGGATTGTGATTTTTGCCTGTACTGATTCACCCCCCCCTCTCAGTACCAGTTTGGTACTATCCGTTCATCATTGAGTTATCAATTTGTATCAGAGCATCCTCCAGGTCCTCTGTGTTACAAGCTTAACCGCTTGAGGTAAAGATCCCAGTCTAATGATGAAGAGGGAAGGTCCAAAGTTCAACAGAGAAAATTTCAGTATATGGAAAGATAGAATGAAGATATACATCAGAAGCATGGGTGCTCAATGCTGGAGTTATGTTGAGAATGCCTATGTTGCTCCTACCGGTACTCTCACCGATGACCAAAAGAGAGAGATGCAGGAGAATGGGCAAGTCATGGAAGCCCTAATTAGTAGTTTATCTGGCATTGAGTTTATTGATGTCCAAGATAAGGTAAATCCCAAAGAGGTATGGGATACTCTTGAAAATATCTATGGCGGTGATGAGCATGTAAAACAAGCTAAGGAAGAAAGCCTTAGAGGGAAGTTTGAAGACATACAGATGGTTGAAGGTGAGACCATTCAACAGTATGGAATAAAAATCAAAACCATTGTTGAAGATATCAAGAGTGCAGGTGGTAAAATAGAAGATTACACTATGGTGAGCAAAGTCCTGAGATCCTTATTACCAGTCTATGCAATAAGGGTTGCTGCTATTCAGGAGTTGAGATCAATAGACAAGACTAAGGTATCCCTAGACTCCATCATTGCAAAGTTGACAGCCTATGAACTAAACAGTTTTGATGGCAGTGTTCAAAAGACTGAATCAGATTTTAAAGCTTTTGTTGTACCATCCAGAAAAGGAAAAGAAGCTAGCACTAGTGGTGAACCAAGACATAGCAAAGAAATGGATGATGAGGAGATTTTGATGGCATTTGAAGCTCTTCTTGCTAGGATAATTCCTAAAGGAACCAGCAAATACAGAGGTAAGCTCCCTTTGAAATGCTTTTCTTGTAACCGGATAGGACATATTGCTGTAAACTGTCCTAATGGCGACAACAAGGACAAACTAGAAAGGTTCAATAAATTCAAAGGAGGAAACCAGAGAAACTATTTTGTGGCAATTGATGAAGGTGTCATGGATGAAGAATCAGAAGATGAAGAAAATGAAGATATTGTGTTTGTTGCTATCAAGGAAGATGTGTCAGACAAGAAGGCTCTTGTCTCCTAGTTTGATAATTCCAATGAGTGGATTATTGACAATGGTTGTTCTAACCATATGACTGGTGACCGGAGCAAGTTTCTATCCCTGGAAGAGTATGATGGTGGTGTGGTTCGCTTTGGTAATGATGCACCATGCATGGTCAAAGGAAGAGGGTCCATCTCTCTGAATGGAAAGAGTAGTACTGACAATGTGTATTGGGTTGATGGTCTCAGACACAACCTTCTGAGTGTTGCCCAGCTGAATGACAGTGGTCTCATTCTAGAATTCAAGAATGGAGTGTGCAGAATCAAAGGAAAGAATGGTGAATTGGTGGCCACCGACATGTAGACCAAAGGTAACCTATTTCAGCTGAATGCAAATATAAGTACATGTCTTATGGCTAAATTTGATGATAGCTGAATATGGCATAGGAGACTCTGCCATGTAAACTTTGATAACATTGTGAAGGCTAGTAATATCAAGGCGGTTAGAGGGTTGTCGGTGCTAAGCAAACCGGATAATACCTTGTGTAGAGAGTGTCAATTGGGGAAAATGTCTTCCTCGACCTTTAAAGGTAAATCTTTCATTGCTGACAATTTGCTTGATCTTGTGCATACTGATTTGTGTGGTCCTATGAAAACTAGGAGTGTGCAAGGTGATAGGTACTTCATGATTCTCACTGATGACTGCTCAAGAATGATGTGGGTCACATTCTTGAAAGATAAGTATGAAGCTTTTGTAAAGTTCAAAGCTTTCAGAGCTTTAGTAGAGAAGGAAAGCGGTAAAAGAATCAAGTGCCTGAGGACTGATCAAAGAGGGGAATTCACTTCCGGTGAATTCAACAAGTACTATGAAGAACATAGAATCAAGAGACAACTATCTGCCCCCCAGATTCCATAGCAAAATGGCCTAGCAAAGAGGAATAACCGAACTGTGGTTGAAGCAGCTAGAACTATGTTGATTCAAGGAAAGGTAGCCCACACCTTTTGGAGAGAAGCGGTGAGCACTGCAATCTACACAATGAACCAAGTACTCATCAAGAAAGGTAAGGATAAAACTCCTTATGAGTATTGGACCAGTAAGACACCTATGGTTAGCTACTTTAGAGTGTTTGGTAGAAAATTTTACATCAAGAGGAGCAAACACCAAAGCAAATTTGATGCGAAATGTGATGAGGGAATATTCCTAGGGTATTCCACCAAGAGAAAATCTCTTAAGTGTTTCAATAATAGGACTTACAAAATTATGGAAAGCATCAATGTAAGAGTTGATGAAACCTCTAAGAAAATTGAGGAAACCAGCAGTGAGTAAGCGGAAAATGAACCAGTTGTAACCTTCTGGGAACCGGTTGTCAGTCAACCAAGTACCTGTAACAATGTTCCTACATCGGTAGATGTAGATGTTGATACTGATGGAGATGGGGATGAAAAAGAAAAGCAAGAGGAATCTATCAAGACCATTCCTCGGTATGTCAAGCTGAATCATGATCCTAAGCAGATCATAGGAGATAAGGATGCAGGAATCCTTACAAGAAGAAAGGTCAGAGAAAACTCATGTATGATCTCTGAATTTGAGCCTAAATCATTCAAAGAGACACATAAAGATGAAGATTGGATCAAGGAAATGGAAGAGGAACTTGACTAGATAGAGAAAAATGGTACATGGTCTTTGGTACCCAGACCAGAGCATAAAAATGTCATTGTTACCAAATGGGTTTTCAGAAATAAGCTGAATGAGGATGGCACAATGATTAGAAACAAAGCCAGACTAGTGTGCAAAGGATATGCCCAAGAAGAAGGAGAAGACTATGGAGAAACCTTTGCTCCTGTAGCCAGATTGGAAGGAGTTCGTATGCTCCTTGCATATGCAACTTTTAAAGGATTCAAAGTATATCAAATGGATGTAAAATCTGCATTCCTAAATGGCGTACTTGAAGAGGAACTATATATAGAGAAACCGGATGGGTTTTCCCTATCTGAAGACAGTGACATGGTGTGTAGGCTACATAAAGCCTTATATGGTCTAAAGCAAGCACCTAGAGCATGGTATGAACGCCTGCACTCCCATCTTGTGAAGATTGGATTTGAGAGAACAAGCGAAGATAGCAATATCTACTTGAAGTCTGAAGGAGATCAGATCCTGATCTGTGAGGTATTTGTTGATGACATTATCTTTGGTGGAGATGACAAGATGAGTCATGAGTTTGTAGATGAGATGAAGAAAGAGTTTGAGATGTCACTCATAGGAGAGATTAAGTTCTTCATTGGACTGCAAATCCAGCAGATGAAAGATGGAATCTTTATCACTCAGTCCAAGTATGTCAAAGAGGTGTTGAAGACCTTTGGCATGGAAGATAGAAAACCGATTGGCACACTAATGGTGACCGATTGTAAACTATCCAAAGAGGATGACTCAGCATTGGTTGATGAGAAGGAATATCGATCAATGATTGGTAAATTGCATTATGTAGTGCATAGTAGACCAGATATTACACATGCAGTTGGCATTACTGCAAGGTTCCAAAAAAGCCCAAGAGAATCCCACTTGGTTACAGTCAAGTGGATTCTTAGGTATCTGAAGGGAACTATTAACTATGGGTTATGGTACCCATACAATAATGATTTTAACCTAAAAGTGTTCACAGATGCTGATTGGGTTGGTAATATAGATGACCGGAAGAGCACAACCAGTGGTGCATTCTTTCTCGGTGGTAGACTGGTCTCATGGATGAGTAAGAAGCAGAGTTGTATCTCTCAGTGTACAACAGAAGCAAAGTATGTTGCAGCTTTCATGAACTGCACTCGGACAATTTGGATAAAGCATGTATTAAATGGCTTCAAAGTTCCTGTATTTGAACCGGTAAGTATATTTTGTGACAATACTAGTGCAATTAACATCTCCAAGAATCCAGTTTTACATTCAAGAACCAAGCACTTTGAGCTTAAGTATCGTTTCTTGAGGGAAAAGGTTCAGAACAAAGAGATTGCACTAGAACATGTTTCCAATAAGGAGCAGTTAGCAGACATATTCACCAAGCCTCTCCCAAAGGCTACATTTATGTACTTAAGAGGTGAATTAGGGGTGCTGCCCCTTTAGGAGGTGAACTAAAGGTATATGCTCTACATCAGTCAGGTATTGCATAGTCAAATTTTTCTTTAGGATTGATGTGTTGAAGGATGCTACTCCTCAATGGGAGAAACATAATGGAATAGGGAAGCTTGTGCCTCCACTTTGGCATTGTTGTCAAAGGGGGAGAAGAAGAGAAGTGGAGAAGATATCTGCAGAAATTGGGGGAGAAGATGTGAAGCAGAGAGATATCTTTGTATATTGCCATCAATGCCAAAGGGGGAGATTGTTGGCATTATGTGAATCGATATGAGGACATAATGACATTGTATGTTGTCATTGATGTCAATATGCTAAAGAGGAGAGAACCGGTATATATGAGAACCAGTATTACACTGTGAACCGACATTTGTGCCAAAGTGAAGCGGTGTGTTTGTTCAAGGTGAACCGGCATATGGTTATGGGAACCGGCACATAGAAGCTTTGTATGACTACCAGTTGGTAGTCTCAACTTCAGAGTTTTCGGTTGAAGTGCTTCAAGCCTGTGTTGCTCAACCGGTGACTTTGTGTGATGAGTTAGCATTGTAATGAAGAATAGATCATGTTGCCATGTCAGCCTTGTGTGCGTGAAGGATCTTGCATGAAGGAAATTGTTCCCATCTACCTCGGGAATGTGCAAAGCCTATAAATGGTGATAATGCATGATGGGTTATCAGCCACCATGAAATCGGTGGAAAACGAACAATGGAGAATGTCTTGAGATTGGATCAAGACTATTGCATTTAATGCAGTGTGCTCAACGGTCAGGATTGAACCATTTGAATTCCTTAACCTAACAGGTTTAGGGTTTAGGGTTTATGCTACCGACCTATCTGTTTTCCTATAAGGTCGATGTTGTGTTTCTTTCTGAGGTTGTTGGCAAAAGTTGTGTGTGTGTATCCAAGTGAAGAGATATGTGATTCTTGCCAGACCAGAGGGGAGAAGTGATAGCTGCAGAGTGTAAGTGCAGAAGGTGAAGAGGAGCTAAAGCGGATCTGCATTGGCATTGAGTGTTGTTACCAGATCATTGTAATACCTATTGATCTCTAACCACTTCAATAGTCAGGAAATCCCTTAACAGGGTAGCTTTAACTGGCTTGTTGTAAATCCTTTAATAGGGTGACTCAAAACCCTCGAGTTCTTGAAATCCTCTAACAAGGTAACCTTTAACAGGGTTTAACCCTTAACTGGGTATTCTAACCATCCCTTAACTGGGTGATCCTTAACAGGATCGGTTCCTAACATAACCTATTGTATCTGTAATGCCCGCCAAAATACCCTAGAGAAATATAGCTAAAAACATGCTAATTTAATTTATTTTTTTTAAACAATACAACACATAACATCACTTAAGCAATGCAGTGAGCACACAACAACATTTAAGTGTTATGAACATAGAATAATTCACTCAAGCTATTCAAGCAATTACGCAAGCGAAATGCAATAAATCATTACTACCAACTCCCTAGGGTATCTCAACGCCATTACTTAATCTAGCTACATAATCAATAAACATTTACTTTCATCCGGATCAATACCTCATAATCTTAGTCATTACACACACATAGGTGCATCATAGCAATACCTAACACTCATGATATGCAATCTACTTAATCTTTCATTTAACATGAGATTCTATCTTTCAATGCACATCTATTTCCCTTTTCACTTAGATTCATTTTATATGCCAAGTCCAAATGTTCCTATTACCTTTAGCCAACCTTTGACTATGGACATCACCATCCATATATCAAGATTAACCCTTTCATTGCATTAACATAATTTCAATTTACAATTAACTCCTACATAGTCACTTATAATTCTATGCTCCTAGCATACTTATTACTTCATCATGATTCCAGAAGCACATAATGCAATACTCACAAAGTATCCTTAATCATTTGACCCATAGCTTGTTTAATACTCATAAAATATCTTACACTATATCGATTAACCAACAATCATCTCATTACAAATCAAGTAACTACATGAATTCATCTCAACACAAACTATGATACAATATCCTAATTCCATAACCACTAATAGCATCCACCAAATGGAGATATAATTCTTAAACTATAACACATGATACATTCTAATCCTTTCCTAAAAGACAAGAACTCATTTAATCGTCTTCCCATACACTTACTAGTAATTTCCATTAATAAGATTAACAATTCATTCACTAAGAACATCCATACAATATTTCATAAGGAACCTTTAATTACATCCCAAGCATTATAGGATTTCAATTCAATCATTAGATCACTGTCTATGAAGTATGATAATATAATTTCAAATTATTTAATCACAACTCATAAACATGTCCTAAAATATCTTCCAACATTACTCAAACTCATACATCTTATCAAGACATAACATTTCTTCTACTTAAATCATTAGTTAAAGACATCATTTCAGATCTAATACCATTGTCATAACATTTACACCATTTTCTTTTAGCATGGCTTATCAAGAACACGAAATGGATCATTAAATTCTAAACCACCATACTTATCCACATCTCATGCATCCATTTCATTTAATATAAATGTGTGACAACACAAATCAAGGTTCATCATTACAATCATATATCATAATCAAAATCTATCACTATATCTAGAACAACATAGTCATTCCTCATAAACATGATCTCTTTTACAACCATTACATAATAATTTCATTACATAAGTCACATCATCATTTACATTCTTGTTGTAATTATTATCCATGAATAATCTAAGAAGCATCCTCATCCACGCAAGAAGAATCCAAAGATAGGAACATCCCAATGGTTTAAAAGCACCAACCACCCGACCATGTGGAACCAAAGGAACCACCCCCCGTGCTAGGAGATGACACAAGTCCCAACACACACTCTACATCTAGGCTGACACTCAAAACCAAAGAGACTAACCAACAAGGACTCTCAAGCAAGAACTCACACAGAGCCACAAGAATAAACTCCTAGAGGCGTAAAACTCATCAAGACATAAATGCATCCAATAAGCATAATCATAAATCATAAAGGGGGAACACATGTAGGAGTGGAGTGTCATCACATGCCATCCTCATAACATAATAACATAATAACACAAGGCACTAGCCTGATGGACATGTGGATCCATCTCAACCTATGAGAGACCGAGGGAGATTAGCTTACCGTCTTCACTGCCTTCTCATGCTTATCCTAAAACATCCTCCCTAGGACATAAGTCATGAGGCTCAAACTATTCATTATCTTATTTAAATGAGTTATAATTTTCCCATCCCAATAAATTCATTATCAATGTTATCACTTGTTTACAAATCATGGAAAACTCCAATGTGCCCTGGTGGTCTAGACTTCATGCATCCTTACAAGGAACCTCATGCAAACCTATCTCTCGTGACCTCAGTTATCACAAGGAAGCCCACTCCTCCTAACATGACCCAACAACACATCACAAGAGGCTCTACCAACATAAATACATTAAAATAATACTCAATGCAGCCAATAACTTCCACACATACTCTCACAACATATGCAAGGCTACAACAACATCAATATAGCAAAATGAGCCTCTTGGCTAGCAATAAACAAAGGCATATCAAGCCATCAAATAGAAGATAACATCACAACAAGACCTACTCACTTGCTGGTCCAAAATAACATATATATTGACCTCAATCATCCATGGCCTATTCACATGGAAGAGAGTCTATAATGTCCACAATAGTGCAGAGGAGCAAATATACATGAGACCATCCAAATACATCGAAAGTGATAAAAGCCAAATCTGGAAAATATAACAGCCCTCAAATAAAGCCTCTGGTACAAAAATTAATCTAGAAAGTACCACACAAACAAACAAATAGCAAATTAACCTACATGAAAAACTACAGGAAAAATTACAAGAAAAATTATAGGGAAAACCCATAGGAAACCATTTCTCACATTCTAACTTGAATTCTCAAAAACAAGAAGAATAAAATAATCCCTTCCAAATCTGATTTCTGAAAATCCAAAAAAACACCAGACCAAGCCTTTAAACCAATTTAAATCCAACCACCAGAAATCTCCAAATTAATCTCAGAAATTCATTCACCAAAGATGCCAACCCCCGTGAATGCACAGGAAGGCCTATAAAACAAAACAAAACAAAACAAAACAAAACCAAGCAAAACCATGCTCCAATCAAAATATTTCAAAAATATTATATTCCATACCTACCTTCCCAAAGTTCAAAAAAATAAAATATATTTTCTACCTACCATAAACTTCCAGCCAATCAAATCCAAGGGTAGGTAAAATAAATTAAACCATTGACCTGGGGTGAAAATAACTTTTAAATAAAAGAATACAAATTACCCCACTTTTAATTACTTAATGCGTAAAATAATATTACCCAATAAATAAAATTTACTTCAACATTAAATAAATAACAAACACTTGAAGGCCAATATTAAATCAAAACTCCATGCACGACACAAACTCAAAAAGACACAAAAGGCTTTGAGCAAACCCAAAAATACAAATATTTCTCACAAACTATAGAATAAAACCTTACAACAAATTTATGCCTTCATATATTTCCTTCCTCACTATACAAATTTTAGATTCATTTCCCCAAGCTCACATTCAATCTATAGACACAGAGCATACAGGAAAACTGTAAAATAAAATATAAAAATGTAGAATACATCTCCAACCTGCAACCTGTGTTATGGAAGAAGCTGAAGAAGAGATTCCACCAGCCAAACCAAATCCAACCCAAGCTCCAACCAAAATCCAAGAAAGAAGAAAAACCAAAACCAAGAAGAAAACTTGCTGGAGAAAATTTTCCAGAGAGGAACCAACCCTGAAAACTTCACAGAAAAGAAAATAAAAAGACAAACATTAACTAAAAACCCTAGCCTCAATCTCAGCCAATCAAAATATTCCAATCTATAATATATTTTACCAACCCCACCATATAATATAATTTTATCTCCCTTTTTAAATTCAACCAATAAGAGAAGAGGGTAGGTAAAGTAAATATAAATCATGCTTTTACAATTTGGTGAGAATGTTTTATCATTTTATTATTTATACAACCCACTTAATATAAAAGTCAAACTAATAAATAAAACATGAGCCACAATTAAATAAATCAAATGGGGAAATTTATTAAATAAACTAAAGGCTCATAAATGAATTAATGAACCAGATAAACATTAAAAGCCAAATAAATATTAAACCATAGGTGATTAAATAAATAAATAAATTCCAATAAAGGTCAAATCACAAATAAATATAAAACACATCATAACCTAAACAATAAAAATTAAATAAATATTAAATCGTCATTAAAATAAATAAACATTTAAATATCAAATAATCAAATAACCAAAAAGGCAAGAATCCAATAAATTAAATTAAACATTAGATAACCAAATATTCAAATCGCTATTAATCCAAATAATTAAAATAAACATCATTAATTATTTAATCTCGCATCAATAATCAAATAGTCAATCTCAACATAAAAGGAATAATCAGCCAATACTAGCATACTCACAACACGAAAGAAACTCAGCTTACTAACTATCATGACGACTTGCGCCAAGACACTGACGACTCACAGTGAACAACTTAGACCTAGAGTATGTGAGGGGAAATTGTGCCAACTCCGAACGACACACCATTGGGATTTAAAGACACCCTCAAATCTGTGGAGCCAGGTGGAGTCAATGTTTGGTACCTACAAATCCTGCATCCACAAAGCAACGATACGACATATGCATATATATATATATATATATATTATAACAGAAAAGGGTTAGAGAATTGCAACGACACATCCCGCTTGCAATGAGTGATGTGAAATTGTCTCTATCCTGAAGACAGTCATACAACAATCAAACACACCATAAGATCAACTCATAATAGATAATCATTAAATATGGTTAGTACATAAAAACATCATCAAGTGCATGATTAGTATAATTCACAATTATAGTAAGGCACGTAAAATCCATCAACAATTATGCTCATCAAATCACATGATCAATATAATCTTTCGATAGTCAATCACATAATAAGCATATAGTGTCTAATAAATCACACGATCATTGATGATAGTATCAACATCCTATAAATCATCTGAAATAGCCTATGCCCAATAGTGTCTATGACGCATGAATTAAAGGTCAACTCTAGTCAAACAAGTCAAGTCAAGGGTGGACCCTACAGTATCAGTCTTTAACCAGACAAGGCTCCTAACAAAGCAGAATTCTAAAGAGTTCAAAAACAAGCTTGTGGGTATTCATCCCCACCGTGGTTTTTCCCAGTTGGGTTTCCACGTGAAAAATATGTGTGTCATATGTGATGTCCTTTTCATGTGATGATATGTTGTTTTCTACCAAGCAGTGAATCAAGTTGATCTAGTTGTTTACATATATGTCTTTGATGATAGTTTACCTGTTCAAGCACTAGGATGAAATGGAAATGAAGTATTAGATTGTGTGAGAAGATAAGTGTCAACCGGTTTATGCTTGTCTCAATTATTCTGGGTTTTGTCAGTTGTACTCTGTTTAAGACCGGTGTTATTGTTTGTCTGTAAAAGCACATTGTTTGCTGGCAAACCGGTTTAGGAATGTGATTTTTGCCTGTACTGATTCACCCCCCCCCCTCTCAGTACCAGTTTGGTACTATCCGTTCATCATTGAGTTATCATTGTACTGGTAGGTTTTGTAGGTGGCTTCTTGTGTCCCGACCGTAGGTCGAAGGGACTGGCAGTGGGATGCGGATTGGTGCTAGAGGATATGGTGACACGGGATCGCAGGTTTGCATGGGGTTCTTGTATGTTGGCCTGTCTGTACAGAGATCTGCATCAGGTGGTTACAATAGTTTATCAGTCGGGGTCACATTATTACAGGTGTGGGCTTGAGAGCACATTCCCGCAGTGAGGCCACTTGCAGACAGGGATAGGCTAGTTGGTCGAGCTTATGCATATGGGTACACATGGATAGTTTTCCAGCTTAAGCTGGACAAGCTAGAGCATTGGAGGAGGGTGATGGACGACATTGATACGGTCATCTGGAGACCGTATATGGATTGCAAGGTGTGGCGAAGGATGGGCTAGAGATGCCCTATGTGTACACGTCATGATACTTGATAGGGCGGATGTCTTTTATCATTGAGAGGTTCTTGCATAGCCGAGTACAACAACAATGTGGTCAACAGTAGGGTGTACCACAGGGAGCATGTTTATATGCTCGTCGGAGGCAGGATGTACCAGAGTGGGGTCTGACTATTGATAGTGCAGTGGCTGTGGAGGAGTACATGCATTTGGTCGAACAGATATGGGACTATGGGTTTGGAGTGGTAGATGTTGGGATGACGAAGGAGTTTGGAGCACTCTTCATGGCCCATGTTGTAGCACAAATATCAGATCTAGTGGAGATGATTCTCGCTTTTGATGAGGATGATGATGATGATGATGAGCAGTTCAAGAGGCTAGGGAGACGGAGAGATGAGGGAGAGGAACTGGAGGAGGGATATGGGGATGGTGGAGGAGATGATGGGGGAGATGGGAGGGGAGGTGGTAGAGGGAGATGAGGAGATAGAGGAGGGGACGGAGGAGATAGAGGGAGGAGAGGAGGAGGAGATGGAGGGAGGAGAGGAGGTGGATTAGTCAGGTGAGCAGTTGGGGAGGGAGGGAGGCTAGGATTGGTGGTTGGAGCTGGTGGAGTTGGCCGGGCAGGCGAGGTGATAGCAGTTGTGGGTGGGATGGATGAGTTTAGGCGTCCGACTCAAAGGAGGAGATCAGATGTATTACCTCTACCGATGCCTAGGACAGGGACAAGGATGGGGGGTACCATGACACAGGTACCCATTCAAGTTTGGGTACCCATCCACCAAGAGGATGCATAGATTAGGTCCCTACAGATGACAGTGCAACAGTTTCAGGCACAGGTACTAGCTGAGCAACGCCAGATTACATAGATTATGTAGATTACCGTAGAGCGGGATACAGTGATAGAGTGCCTAGGTCGAGCAGAGGCTCGGGCGGATAGCTTGGAGAGAGCGGCAACTAGTGGTTCAATGAGAGACACACTGAGAGAGATGCAGTACACAACTAGGGAGGTTGAGTACTACAGGTGTTTAAATGAGGAGGTGGTCCCTAGAGATCACAGATCTCCTAGCTATGTTGTGGTGGGATCCATCAATCCATGCAGACTCATTCGAGGACATAGAGCAGAGGGGTTACAAGGCCTTCTCGACATGATCCACCCAGAGATCCAGGTGTTGGGACATCTTTTGCTAGACCATCAGCCTTAAGAGATAGTCATACCTGAGAGACTTGTCTCTATTGTATTTTGATCATTGTGTTGTATTTCGACAGACATGACATCTTTTGTATATTTTGACCATTTTTGAGATATATATATGACACCGATTTGTCGATCCACATGTGATGTGTTTATGGATGATGATTTATGCATTGATAAATGCTTTTGATTTTGATAATGATGTGAATGTATGATTCATGATTTTTATTTATGAGATGTATGATAATGATATGATGTGAGATGTATCTTGAAAATGAGATGTATGATAATGATATGCAACTAATTATAAAATGATATGCAACTAATTGATCATCCTCATTCCATTGTTTACCATTCCTGTATTGTCACATGTTTTTTCTTTCTTTGTATTTATCAGCATTGAGTTGTGGATATGTTGAAAATGTATACAAGCATAATGGTATATTTGAACCATAATGATCTGAGAAAAATTTACATGGATTTTGATATTGCAAGATGGCACAAGCGTAGAGGTATAATTGAACCAAGATGACCTGAGTGTTGCTTGCGTATAAACAGACAAGATTAAACCCTTTGTATGCGCAAAGTGGAACAATCTCTTCAGTGATATGCTTTGAATCATGTCTCGAGACAAGTATTTGCACAATACAAGTGATCGCCTCACAGACAGAAAACAAAAAAAATATCGGAGTCTCCAACCACTTTCTCTAACTTCATGCATCGTTGAGGAAATTTAGGGATCCAATAATTCAAAAGGTTCAAGTGCAAAAATAGTCAAAAACTTCATGCAAGATGTTAACAAATTATACTTCAGAAAATCATCCATTATGTGCGTTGAAGTTGTTGATCAGATCGGTATTTTGTTTTCTTGGCTGCTGAGGTTGTTGTTGACAAGATTTTCTCGTCATGCCGCAATTATTGTTTGTTTGAAGTCAGATGAATGTTGCCCCTAGTTAGAGATATCGATCGATGTGGATATGTACAATAATTACCAAGCCATGGTGGGATATAATGAACTGATATTCAGATAAGCAAGGACAGTGACTGCGCTAAGTATGTCCAGGATAATGCTATTTATAAAGTGTTGGGTGATGGCCAATGGTTTTGACTTTGGATACAAAAGATATGAGTAATGATAGATAGAGGAGTTGTTCCCTCACAAGTAGCACCTATTGCCAGGTTTTCACCATTTGTTTTTATTGTACCTTTTTGTTGTTTTGATTTTTTTGTTATTTTTGTTATTTTTATTTATTTTTGGTATTTTTCACTTTTTCCTGTGCATTAGACCACTCAAGTATAGAATTTCTTCAGATGGATGTTGTTGGTTGGTTCATCGAGCACATCTCGCTCTGAAGTTGTAAGTTGATAGGCACCTAATCCATAGGATGATATTATGACATAGGGACCTAACCAGTTGGGCTCAAACTTGTCCTTCTTTTCTCGATCCTGTTGATTTCTGGGATTTTCTTTGAGTACGAGATCATCCACTTTAAGAATCCTAGGGATGACTTTGTGGTTGTAGCTTTTGCACATGCGCTGCTGGTATGCTTTGAGGTCATTATAGGCCTGTTGGTGTTTTTCATCCAGAAGCTCTAGTTCTTGCAATCCGTTGACCCGATACTCCTCATCTAGAATGAGGCCTTTCAAAGACACTCTGAGCGATGGAATTTCTACCTCAAGAGGTAAAATTTCTTATGATCCATACACCAAAGAATATGGTGTAACTCCTGTAGGTGTCCTGATGCTAGTCTTGTATGCCCAAAGTGCCGGATTGAGTTGCACATGCCAATCCTTTTCTGCATCATTTACTGTCTTCTTTAGGATTTTTAATATTGTTTTATTTGATGCCTCTGCTTGACCGTTCCCCTGTGGGTAGTAAGGTGTAGAGAAACAATGTTGGATTTTGAATCGTTCACATAGTTCTCGCACATCCTGGTTTTTGAAGGGACGTCCGTTATCTATGATGATGGAACTGAGAATGTCGTATCTATAGATCAGATAATTAAGAATAAAAGAGGCAATTTGTTTTCCAGTTACTGTGGTCATTGGGACTGCTTTAATCCATTTTATAAAATACTCTATTGCAGTGATAATAAACTTGTGTCCATTTGAAGATGAAGGATGTATTTTTCCTACTAAGTCAAGTCCCCACTAACAGAAAGGCCAAGATGTTGTAAATGGCTGCAATTCCTGTGCTGGTGCATGGATAAGATTGCCATGGATTTGGCACTTGGGACATTTCTTTGCAAAGAGATAAGAGTCTTTTTCCATTGTCGGCCAGTAATACCCCATTCTCAAAAGTTTTTTAGCGAGAGTAGGACCACTTGAATGTGTGCCACAAATACCTTCGTCAAGCTCGTGTAAAGCAGAGTCAAATTCATTACGATCAAGGCAACAAAGAAGAGTACCATCTAGACCTTGACGATAAAGGGTATCAACAGTTAGGGTATAACGGGCGGCTTGCCGGATAAAGTTGCATTTTTGGTTTCGAGATAGGTCAATGGGTAGGGTATTGGTTTTGAGATACTCATATATTGTTCTGTATAAAGGAGAGTCTGAACCGGTTAAGGCATAGATAACATGGGATGCGAAATTGTCATAGGCTGGGGAAAATAATTGCTCTACCAGAAACTCATAACAATTCTGTTGCTCTAGAATTTGTAGCATTGAAGTGATAGTAGCCATTGCATTAGTTGCTCTATTGTCTAACCTTGGTATTTTCTCGAAGGTGATGTGTACAAAATATTGTTTGAAGTCATCCACCATTCTTTTGTATGGTAGCAGCTTGTCATCTTTTGTCTGATAGTCATTGTTGATCTGATTTATGACCAGTTGGGCATCTCCATGATGTCCTGTATCTTCGTTGGATCTACTTCAAAGCCTTTTGCTGACACAATTTAGCCTAATAATTTACCTAATATTACCCCGAAGACACACTTCTTAGGGTTGAGTCTGACTTGGAATTTCTCCAATCTTTGAAATATTTTCTCTAATATGCCCAGATGTTCTACTCGAGTAAATGAATTTGCCAATAAATCATCCACATAGTCCTCCATGAAGGTATTTGCTCGAAGGTGATGTGTACAAAATATTGTTTGAAGTCATCCACCATTCTTTTGCATGGTAGCAGCTTGTCATCTTTTGTCTGATAGTCATTGTTGATCTGATTTATGACCAGTTGGGAATCTCCATAGACTTTCAGTTTCGTGATTCTCCATTCCACAACCATTTTGATTCTTGTGACCAATGCCTCATACTCAACAATGTTATTTGTGCATGGAAATATGATTCGATATGATCGGGGTATGGTGTGTCCTTCAGGAGTGACGAACAAGATGCCGACACCTAAGCCATGTTGAGTGTAGGAACCATCAAAACATAGGGTCCATTGTTGGGTGGTAGTAGTAAGAACATCCCTATCTAGAAATTCAACCTCCATTGGTTGCTTATCAGGTAGTGGTGCTTCAGCTAATTGATCTGCAATTACTTGTCCCTTGATAGCTCGACGCTCTGTGTAGTGGATGTCAAATTCACTAAGAATCATGACCCATTTAGCCAATCTACCTGTAAGAGCTTCTTTGTTGAGTAAATACTTGAGAGGATCAATTTTTTCTACTAGCTTGATTGTGTGAGCTAGCATGTAATGTCGAAACTTTTGAGATGCGAATACCACAGCTAAACAAGCCTTCTCAATAAATGTGTAATTCAGCTCATATCCATTTAATGTTCTGCTGATGTAATAGATAGCTCGTTCCTTGCCTTCTTGATCTTCTTGTGCTAATAGTGCCCCCAATGATATGTCTGTTGTTGATATGTAGAGGATGAGCAGCTTTCCTGCTATTGGGGGTACCAGAAATGGTGGGTTCATTAGATATTGTTTGATTTGATTGAATGATTCTGCACATTTGGCTTCCCATCTGAATGGTATATTCTTATGTAGAAAATGATTGAATGGTAGACTTTTATCTGCTAGTTGGGCGATGAATCGCCTGATTGAATGGAGTCGTCATTGTAGAGATCCGAGTTGGCTAATGTTCTTTGGAGGTGGCATCTCCATGATGGCCTATACCTTCGCTGGATCTACTTCAATGCCTTTTGCTGACACAATGTAGCCTAATAATTTACCTGATGTTACCCCGAAGACACACTTCTTAGGGTTGAGTCTGACTTGTAATTTCTCCAATCTTTGAAATATTTTCTCTAATATGCCCAGATGTTCTACCCGGGTAAATGACTTTGCCAGTAAATCATCCACATAGTCCTCCATGAAGGTATGCATCATATCATGAAAGATTGTCATCATTGCTCTTTGATAAGTTGCCACAACATTCTTTAAGCCAAAAGGCATGACATTCCAACAATACATTCCCCAAGAACAGGTGAATTTTGTTTTATCTTGATCCTCTGGAGCTATCTTGATTTGATTATAGCCAGAAAAACCATCCATTAATGATAGCATTGCAAGGCCTGTTGCGAGGTCTACAATTATGTCAATGTTGGGCAAAGGAAAGTCATCCTTTGGACAGACTTTGTTAACATCCCTAAAATCTGTGCATATCCTGGTGCTTCCATCTAGTTTTGAAACTAGCACAATGTTTGAAATCCATTTAGCATAGTCTATAGGTCAAATAAATCCGACGTCTAATAAATTCTTTAGTTCAGCTTTGACCATTAATGCTACATGTGGATTCATCTTTCTTAATTTTTGTTTGACTGACTTAGCTCCTGGAGCAATAGATAAATGGTGTATGATTAAGTGTGGATCAATCCCGAGCATATCTTCATAGGACCAAGCATAGTTGATTTGCTTTTCTTTGAAGAATCTGATAAACTCTGATTTTTCTTCTTATGTTAGAGATTTTGCTAGGTGTATTTTTTTAGCTACTTCTTCTGTACCAATGTTGATTGATTGAATGGGCTCAATCAATATGGGTGATTGCTCCTGATAGTGTTCAGGAAGAGTGTCAAGTCTCCCGTCCTTAGGTGCCTTAAAAAGGTTTTCACCCTCAGACACTTCCTTTATTTTGACTTTTTTGTGATCTAGTGCTGCCATTGACTGGTTTTCAACATTAGACCCTTTATTTCTTTCATTTTTGCGACTGAAAGACTTGGCACCCTCCTGATTGCAGATATCGTTATGTTGTTTGCTGGTAGAGTCTATTTCCGGGTTGATAGTACATAAGTAATGGATAATGGATTCATCATCTGGGAAAATAGGTATGCCATGGTTTTCAAGTTCATCCCAGTCTATGAGATCAGGAAATACGAGTGGTAAAGAGTCATTGGGTGGGTCGAGGTCGATTGCGGTAAGTGTCATGATAGAGGAATCATTAAGGTTGTCTGGGATATTGGATAAGTTAATGATATTGTTGAGGTCTTCGATGGTATCATCTTTCGTGTAGACTTGCTTGTAATGTCACTATTTGTTTTCTGTAGCTTCATAGATATGTTACGGACCAAATTCAAGTAGTCCAGACTCTGTGTCATGTCCTTCTTGAGAAAGGGATGTATAAATAGCACCTTCAGGTATATCTTCAGTAACATTTGAATAGCTGCCCCATTCATAGTCATTAGAATAAGTCTCAGAAGTATTGTCCCAAAGTCTTTCAGTGTTACTGATAGGTATGTTGTAAGGTGAAAAGAGATCCCTGATAATTGATACTAGTTTGATAGTTTTCTCTGATTCTGTGTCAGAACTTGCTTCTACTCTTTGCATCTGTTCATATATTGTTTCTCCTTGGGGAGTAGTAATTGCTTCAGGAGGTGATTTCACCTTGCTTTGAATAGGTTCCTGAACGTGGTTTACTTCCTCATAAGATGCTTCTTCTCTTTGAATGGCCAAATCCTCTTGTTGTTTCTCTGTTTCTTGGTGTTCTCGCTCTTTCCTTATTGTTTATGCTGCTTGGTGTAGGGACTCTAGCCATGAGTCCTCGTTGTATTTCTTCTTTGCTTTCCACTGAGGTTTTTGATATTTGTTCTTCTTTTGCCATGGGGGTAGACTATGTCCATATCCCAATCCTGTTTTGTCTCTAGAAAACTGTGAAGGAGGGTCTAATGGTTTTGTAATGCCTTCTTGACGTTTGCCTATAGGTCATTTGTCATTGTATCCCATCTGTTGCATGATCAAGAATCCTTTTCCATATTGTTGTGTTGGTATAGCTACCTCCATAGCAGCATCTCTGACTTCTTCCTCATCCTTGTATAGCCAACTAAGGATGTCTTTCTCTTCTGATTCATGTGCTAATGTGCCTAATTGGATAAATTTGTCATCAAACTTGGTGATGGGTTGTGTTGCTTGATGTGTCGATGCAGAAGGTTGCCCGTGAGTTTTTGGCGATGCTGGTAATTTGGTTAGACACATGGGTTCAAAAGAGTATTCTCCCATGCCTTGCTCTTTGATTTTCATCTTTTGTTTGAAATCCATGGATAAAGATTTGAGCTTTTCTTAATGATGATCTGGTGTTGAGGAAGTTTGGGCTTCCCTGTTGTGTGGAACCAAACTGTCTTGGGCTGCCCCCAGGGCATTGCAATGTTGAAAGGGGTTATTGTCAGTTGATATAGAAATCTCCTGCCCATTATATGGGAATTTGACACACTGGTAGTAGGTTGACAGTACCGCTTGCATTTCATGTATCCAAGGACGACCCAATAAAATATTATATGTGAGGTCTATGTCTAAGACTTGGCACATAGTGTCCCTTTGTATCAGTCCTACCTGAATAGGTAATATTATTGTTCCCTTGGATGATCTCTCTTCATCATCATATGCTTCGATGGTGATCTTTTTGTGTGGATCAATAAACTATTCAGAGAAGCCTAATGCACAGATAAGTTTTAAGGTACAAATATTGAGACCGGCTCCTCCATCTATTAATAATCTTTGAACTCGATGTTTGTAGACTAAGACCTCAATGTGAAGGGGAGTATTATGTGGATGGCTCAATGAGATATTATCATGCTCAGAAAAGGTAAGATTATGAGGCCCTATCATGTGAGCCACCATGGCTTGAAATTTGTCAATATCCAGATCTTGAGGTACATTTGTTTCAACTAGTGCTTGTTCCAAGATGTCCTTATGTTTTGGCGAAAGTTTGAGTAACTCAAGTATGGATATCTGAGTAGGAGTTTTCCACAGTTGATCATCAAGTTATACTGAGTCTTGGGGATAGTGGTTGTTGTTGATGTATGCCCTTTCAAGACATATTTTTGAGCTCTGGTGGTTACATTGATTGATTCATGTTCGTGTTTGTCTTTGATTTTAATGACATTTACTTGATTCTCATCTGTTGATATATGATTGATGGTGTTATTGTATACGTGATTTATGCGAGCTCCTTTGGTATCGTTTGATGATGAAGCTCCATCCTTGTTGTAATTTGGAAGAGGATTTTTAAAGGCGTCATGATCACCATTTGTCTTGAGACCATCGACCATTAAATCACCTCTATCAATCATGTCTTGAACATTGTTTTTAAGCCTCATGCAATCATTTGTTTGATGTCCTTTGTTTCGATGAAAATCACAGAAGTGCGAGTCATTCCACCAAGGTGGTTTGACCTGGGGTTCAAAGTTGTTTATAGATGGTAATGTGATAATCTTGTTTTCCAGGAGTTCTCGGAATGTTGATTCTACGGATTGCCCCAATGGTGTGTAAATGTGCCTATTTGGAAAATTGTTGGTGTTACCCCTCGAATTTGGATTAGGTCCTTGATTTGTGTTGTTGCCTTAGGTATTGTTGGTGTTGTTTGCATTTGAAGGTCCCAGATTGGTATTTGGTGTATAAGTGTTAGTGCTTTGGTTAACACCCTTTTGATTCTTGGTAGCCTGAGGATTACCCGATAAAGCCAATACTGGTTCTTTCGATTTTATATCATTAGCATCAGTTCCTCCCTCGTGACCAGTGTTATTGTTTCTGGTCCAGAATCTGGATTTGTCTAAGGTGTTGTTGTTCTGGTTGTTGAAATGAGAGTTGGATGAATTAGTTCCTTCTTTGAAGAACTTAAATGTTCCTTTCTTAATACATGCCTCCTCTACTTGGATGTCGTTTTCGATCAACTTGGCAAAAGATGGTACGCATTGGAGCTTGAGTATGTAACTCATCTCACTATTCAGATTGTCAATGAAAATTTCCATCTTATCCTTTATGGGCACATCCCAAGGATATCTCGAAACCATCCATCTCCAACGTTGAAGAAACACCATGAATGTTTCATTGTTTTTTATGTTTGGTATTACATACATCCAACATGGTGATTGCATGTTGAATATTGTAGGAGTATTGAGTGATAAATTTATTGACCAACTCATCAAAGGATCTAACGGGAGGTGTAAGTTTGGATAACCACTCCATTATTTGTCCTTCCAAGCTTCTTGGGAGTAGCCTCATCAAATAGGTGTCATCATGGGAAAATTCAAGGTTCATGGTACAAAACTCCTGAACACGATCGCAAGGATTGCTCTTACCATCATATTTGTCATATTTGGGTATGTCTGAATTTGGGGGAAAAGGTATCATGTTCAATCTTCTATCAAAAGGGTAAGGACAAATTTTGTTTAAGGAGTATCGTATTGTAGTCCCATGTTGCATGTCCTATATTTGCCTTTGCAGCATTTGCATTTGTTGTGTAAGAGCAACCATGGGTGCATTTGTTTACCGAGAGAAGAGTTCTTCCCTTTCGTTATCCCTAGTTCAAGCATGGATGTGTTTTGGTATGTTATGTTGTTCAGGTATGTTTTGCTCAGGTATGTTTTGTTCAGGGTCACATATTTCCTCTTCTCTTTGTTGTTCTTGATATGTATAATTTCGAAACCTTGTCCTAAAGATTTCAGTGTCGAAGTCTTCCAAAATCCTAACTCCTTTGCTTGTTAGCATGAGCATGCATATTTCTTTGTCAGCCTCTATGAGTCTTTCCATAAGTTTTTGAAATGAGGCACTTTCTTGACATTCTTGGAGGAGTTCCTCAATAATCTCCGTTTCCTCTAGATTTGGATACTCGAAAGGATTTGATAATCTTCGACCCATACTGAACTCTGGTTGTGGTTCGCTTTGCTTGTTTCGTTGAGAGCGAGTGACAACAGGCATCTAATAGAAACTTTCTGTGACAAAGGGGATGAACTACTCTTCTTCGTGTTGTTCAGGGGGTTGGTGGTTTTAATCGAGCTATGCTATAAGTGATGCAAACTTCCGAGAAGAAAGTTGGATTGATCTTTCCTCCACAATTTAAGGGTTGACTGAATACTGATTTTTGACAAAATGATCTACTTCTCAATGGTTCTTCATCAAATTCATTTGACTTGTCTTGAAGATATAAGTGCATATGACGGAGAAATGTGCGATGTGATTTGAAGAGTTGGCGATTGATGTAAAGAAATCTATTCTGTTTGGCAAGTTTCTGGGAACTAGGTTGTCGTTTCTTCAACTTAGTGTTGTGATGAAGACTTTTTCTTCTCAAAATATGAGTGGTCATACACGAGTGATCAATGGTTTCCTTTGATTTGGTTGGATTGAGATACTTCGTTTAAAAACTTAAGCCTACTTTATCAAAATGAAGGTCTAGATGCCCGGCCCCTCATGACAAAGTGCATCAAATGATATGGAATAAGAGCTTCCCGATATGGAGACTCGTTTGGACAACTTAGGTTTAGACTAGGTATGTTTTGTTGATGGAATCTGTTTAATTGGCGGACCTTTTGATCAATGTGATGATGTTACCCGATTTTGATAGGAGAAAGTGTTATCCTTAGCTAGTTTTGGATTCTGACAGCTATTGTTCTAAGAATGTCTTGTTTAAGTGTTTGGAATATTCTCTAATGTTTTGGTTTAAGTTTTGCCTGATAAGGTCAATTAAGAAACCAAAAGGTTATTCGAAACTGATGATAAATTTTTTAAAGAATACTCAGTTTTGCTCTCTATTTTTCTCAGTTTTACCTACGCGCTAAGAAAGAGACTGGATGCGCTAAAGTTTGCCTTAGATGCGCTATTTAAAGCCACCAATGTGCTAAGCTGCCAGTGTTACATGCTAAACCAGAGTTTTGAATTTTGCTATGACAGAAATAGTTATGTGCTAATCTGTCTTGAGTACGTGCTAAAGTTTGGGCCCAAAGTGCTATAGTTTGCCCCCAATGCTAGGCTGATGCTTCAACGCGCTAATATGGTGCCTAAGAGTGCTAGTGAAAAGTTGACAAATGTTCAGACTGTTATGTGCTGTTTTTGAAGATGAATATGCTAAGTTTCAGCTTTGATGCGCTAAACTGCTCTGTTTGTTCTTTTTTAGGTTTTCTGGAAAATTTTCAACACTTGTTTAACTTGAATGGATGATTTTCTAAAGTATAAAATGCAAACACAACATGAAAAAGACAACCATTTTTGCTTATTTTAAACAAAGAGTGTATGCTCTGCGAGGATGTGTTCAAATCCCCAATGTTTTCACAGGTTTGGATACAAATAAGATAAATTCAAATAGACTCTTTATTCAAATGTCCTCAACAATACCATAGCCCACTAGTCTCGATACTCCGTCAACCCAAACAACCGTGTCACCCCCTAGGGGGTGCCCGTTTTTTTGCGTTTTGCCAGAAATTAACCCAAAGTGAATTGCTTCATAATTGAGTAGCTATCTTGGGAGATATATGGTGAGTAATCTTGGAGGCGGATTCTTCTCTACCCTTGCACTATGATATTGAGGATGTTTGGATACTGACATGGCTCAAGGTTTCTATTTCTAAAGTTTGTAATCAAGCTTCATGTTCGGTCTTCAGTGATAAACTCCCTCGGGAGGCTTCCCAACCTTTAGAACAAAGGCTTTATGTATCGTAAAGATACTGGGGGAAGGATAATCGCTGAGCAAAACCATTGAAGGGACTTTCATCACCCTCCACTTTTGATTATAGTGGGTTGGAACACTTGGTGATAAAGTCGTTTCCCACTTAGGTCGTTCCCCTCTCACTAACCATTTAAATGGTGCTCTAAGAGCAACTCGGGAGGACATGCCTGCTAAAGGTTGTAAATGCTTGAAATATAGAAAGCATAAGAGTGGTTTGGCTTTTTGATCACCCAATTAAGGGGAGAGCATATACCTTCCACTTTCGAGACAAGGCACAAAATGATTCCTTTTAACCCCACAATTCAGTTGTTTGCTAATTCTAGTGGGAGATGTTGCTCCAAAAAGGCATGGTGTTCTTTTTATTTTTCAAGTCAATGATTCTCTTAATCTAAGTAATGAAACCCTGGTCAACAAAGAAAATTCTTCGAGATGGTCAACAAAATGAATTTGATAGGGGAATGATTTCCCTCTTTTGCTTTATCTAGAACTTGAAAATGAGGTTCTTTAACTTATGCAAGAAATGAAATAGATCCTTTTAAACACCAAAGGATGGTGAGGTTCATTTTTAAACTTTGCACAAATAAAATTATTTTGTTCTTTTTAAAACCCCCCAAAAATGAAGTGTTCTCTCTTCCTATGAAGGCAATGTAAGATTTTTGTTTGTTGTTCTTTTTAAGTACTCCAAAATGAAAATGAGTTCATTTTACCAATAAGGAAATGAAGAATTTTTTTAAATAACTAACTTTAATAAAGTTAGAAATAAGAAAATTTTAGTCAAATGCCTAAACTAGTAAAAGAAAATCTCCCAACCCTGCAGACAACTGTTAGTAATCTGCAAAAAAAATAGTTAGCAAAAGAGTTTTTCCAGGTGGACTTCTACAAGTCTAATTTTCTGTCTCTGTTACAATTTTGGTTCTTTCTTTCTGTGTCTGTCATGCGCTAATCTACAGACCAAATGCGCTACAGAATGGCACCGATGTGCTAATAAGAAACCCCTATGCACTACGCTATTGCATGGATGTGCTTCACTGATGTATTAAAGCGCCGAGACTTACAAGAAATAGCAGAAATGCTATGCGCTATGATTACTGCCAGATGCGCTAAAGGATGGTCCCAAAGTGCTAAACAATGAGCGGGATGCGCCGAAGGACAGACCGGATGTGCTAAAGGATGGTAGCCACACGCTAATTCAAGTTTTCTGTGTACCTGCAAAGTTAGTCCTGCATCAAAAACGATTTGATAAATGAGGTCGAGCCCCACGGTGGGCACCAGAAATGTGTGAGGGAAAAGTGGTGTGATGAAATGGAAAATACGAATTCAGGACTTGTCCACACACTAATGGGACTCTTGGTGCAAGTTATGGAGTTATATGGAATAACTCAGCTTCCCAAGGGATGTTCCATTGTTCTCTATCTCACAAGACCCCTCAAGCCAATGCCTTTGCTCTTAGATCACTAAGCAAAGTGACTTAGGGATGACAATCATGAGAATGAGGGATGCTTGATCAATCTAACATGAATGCAATCCTAAATATATATGATATTAACAAACATGAATTAAACTAGCATGTATATGATGATAAGATGAAAGGATTAGTAAAAGAAATATCCTAACAAGATACACTAGCTTAATATGGTTATTTATGATAATAGAAATGCTTCTAAAATGTTTATTAGATTATTTCTATTCAAAAAGAGACTAAATGCTTTTATAAAAGGACTAGATATGGATTAGATGTATGAAACTTGGATGATGAGTAAAATATCTATAAGTTTGATACTAAAAACTTGGATATAAAAATGGAGAAATGAGGGATCTATTTATAGGGAAAATAGGGCAATGAAGGGTTAAGATTGGATGATCCTATCAAGGGTCAAGATTGAGAGTTATCAATCCATGTTTACAATTCTCACCAATGAAATGGTGACAATTGTCAACATAAAACTACTTGAGAGAAGATGTAAGAAGCATTAAATGCTTGAGAAGACCTCATGGTTACCTTAGGAGGTAAGGGTTAAGGTTAGGTTAGGGTTATTCATTGGATAAAGCTTTTACCCAAGAGGTAAACTCTTGTGCAAGGGTTAAAGAAATAACCAAGGTTAAAGTCATCAATGCTTGATGAGACCCTGGGGTTAGATGAGAGTTGAGTTAGAGAGAAAGTCTCTAATCATGCAAGAGGGTTGAGTTAACCATTAATGGTTTGGAAGACTTTCAAGGTTAACTTGTTGAAGACATAAAACCTTTAATGGTTTTCAAAGACTTTGGGGGTTTGAGTAGTGACTTCCATTTGCTTAGGGATGTGACAATATTTAAAAGATGGGTTAGGCTAATTTAGAAGTGATTAGAAGAATCTAGAAGGGGGTTTGGGAGGCAAGTGAGATATGTAGGAGAATGCAAGTGGATGGAGGGGAATTTTAATTAAAATAAATTGCTTTATTTCAACAAAAATAGATGCAAGTGGGGGATTTAAATAAATTAGATTTATTTATTTGAAGTGAACAATTTAATTAAATGTAAATTTAATTAAAAAGAGTAGAAAGGGGATTTAATTAAATAAAGTGATTTATTCAATTAAATGATATGAAAGGCCTAGGTGAATTTAATTAAATAAATTGAATAACTTATTTAATCAAATAGATTAATGTGAATGCTTTAATTAAATATAGTAAATTAAATAGAGGAACGAGAATAAAATGAATATTAAATATTCACTTAGGAAAGTAGTCATTTTTATACGTCTATAAGAAGCAAGAGATATCGCAAAGCAAAAAATTGCACATTGCATCTATCTCAATGGTCTTCCTTTCAACTTGGTAAGATCACCATATTGGCAAGAGATGGTGACGACAATCAATAATGCACCTTTCGATTTCACAAGTCTTGGGTATGAAAGGGTGCACACCACCTTATTGGCAAGAGAGAATAATTTTTTAGAGACATCACTGAAATTGATTAAAGATTCTTGGGTTGAATGGGGTGTTTCTATTGTTTTTGATTGATGGAAAGATTGCAAAAACCATCCATTAATAAATGTTATTGTAGTGTCCGCCAAAGGGGCAATGTTTTTTAGGGTAGTTGATTGTGAGAGGCAACTCAAAGATGCAAACTTTATTTCCAGAATCCTCTTTGATTCCATAGATGTGGTGAGCCATTAAAATGTTGTCCAAGTTCATTACAAACAATGCAAAGGTGTGTAGGGATGTAGGTGCTTTGGTTGAGCAAAGATATTCACACATTTTTTGGACACCATGTACCATACACTCCCTCAACTTGGACATGCAAGCAATTGACACTCAAATAGAGTGGGTGAAGGAAATATACTAAGAGGGTGAGGAGATCCAAATGTTTGTGATAAACCACCATATGTCACAAGCCATTTTCGAGAGTTTCTTGAAGTTGGAATTGTTGAAGGTACATTTATTTTATCTATTTAATTTTATTTATGCCATGTTTAATATGTATATAATATTTTTAAATGTGTTATTGACATCTAGGTTGCTAAGATCCAATTTGCATCATATACAATAGTGATGAGACAACTTTTGAAGGTCAAACAAGTATTGAGTGCCATGGTTATTAGTAACCAATGGGGTGTTTGGAAACAACCAAATTTAGAAAGGACCCAAAAGGTTAAGTCATTGGTCTTGGATGACAATTGGTGGGATCATGTGGAATGTCTTGAATTTCACCAAGCCTATCATAAGTATGATCAGGTATACTAATACAGATACAAAATGTTTGGGGGAATTCTATGATGGCATGGACACTATGATTGAAAAAATCAAAGTTGTAATAGCAAAAAAAAAAAAAGAATGACCTCGAAGAAGTATTTTACAAAAAGGTGGAAAAAACCATTCTTCATCATTGGAACAAAATGACCACACCATTGCACCTTCTTGCACATGCATTATCTCCCATGTACTATAGCAATGGAGTGCTTTCTTTGTCAAGGAGAACTCCACCATATAGAGAATCTGAAGTTGCTATTGGGTACAAGTGGGCATTTGCTAGACTCTTCACAAATCTTCAAGTGGTGGAAAGTGTTAGGAAAGAGGTACTACATGGTGGTACCTCCATGGTCAAGATTATATGTTCCTCCAACCTCTTGCAATCAAGATTCTATCACAAGTAAGTTTTATTTACTTTTTATTTTTAACATTTGTATTGTAGACTTTATTTAGCATTTAACATTCTTGAATTTATTTTGCATTTTTTAATTTTATGTTTTGTTGATTTTCTCTTCAATTTCATCAGGTTGCAAGTTCTTCCACTAATGAACGGAATTGGAGTACATACTCCTTTATCCACTCAATGAAGTGTAACTAGTTGGCTTCAAAAAGAGCGTAAAACTTGGTTTATATTCATTCCAATTTGCCTCTTCTAACACATGAGGAACAACAATACAAGAGTGGGTGAATGGAGCATTGGGATGTAATCCTTGAGTGTACCAACTTGGATGCAACTATTGATGATCTGGCTAGAGTCATTATGGATAATGGTGATGAGATACCTACACCTGATGAACCTAGTGGGAGTGGCACTACTTTGGGTTCAAATGATTTTGAATTTGAACTTGGAGCAAATGATGATGATCTTGATCTAGATCCTTTTAATGATTGATGAAGATAGAAGACAAGTATTATTTTTGATTGTCAATTTTGTAATTGTAATGATTTTCATTTGAATCATGAACTTGGACATATATGAATCTATGATACATTGATATATATTATATGGCATATGACATAATATGATATTATTGAAATTCTGAACTATCAATTGACATTTGGCATTGATGAAGTAGAATACTATTAAATGTATGATGAAGTAGAATACTACTACATTTGGCATGTATATGGACGAACCCAGCCCACGAACTCAAAGGGCAAAAAAAAATTTCCCTGGACCCACAAACATGGTTCGCATCCCTGAACCCGAACCGATAACTTAGAGGTTTTTTTCTTCAGCAAAAGAATTCACTGAACAATCCACTGTTTAACATCAATTTGAAAGTATAAAGAACATATATGTCTTATTCGCATCCCCGAACCCGAACCGATAACTTAGAGGTTTTTTTCTTCAGCAAAATAATTCACTGAAGAATCCCCTGTTTAACATCAATTTGAAAGTATAAAGAACATATATGTCTTATACTTCACAGGAATTAAGAGATTATTTTAGTATCTATTGAGAAACAACATGATAAAAACTCAGAAGATTCCTTGAATGAAAGCTTAAGAAATCAGTTTGAACACAATGTAGTTTTTATATTATAAGACTATCATATTTAGTCATATATATCCTCCTGTTCAAAGGTATGGAATGCTACTTAACAAAATTTGTCATTGTAAATGAATGTGTAATTACAAATTTCAAATAACACCCCGTTGGTGTGCCTGGAAATAATTAACGTAAGATTTTGATTAACTTTACAAAGAAAGGAAATAGAATTTCTATGGGTACATGTTGTCGTCAATAATATGGTAGGTCAAAAATCATATTTATAGTTTTTCAACACTAACAGATAATAATCCCATCTGATTTGAACTCCTTTCAGTAAAGGATCCAATAAAGTAAACTATGCTTATCTCAAACTACTAATTTTGAAATTCTATTATATCGTATAATTTCACAAATACAAGAAGTCTAGATAGTTTATTATTTGTTTGAAGCGTATAACGTCAAGCCATATTGCATAGCACAACTGTCTACAAGAAGCTATCTAATAACAATATAATCGCAATTTTCAAGGACATTTTCATTTCCTTGTAACTGTAATCCATGTCCATGACTAGCAATTTGAAATTTTGCGTGTGTCTCCGCATCATGCTGGAATGTTGCTACAAGAGATTGAAGCTCCATTCTACGCACTTCAACTTGTTCTCCTGTGATTATTTTTTTAAACCCAAAACAGAGCATTCCAAACCCAACCAAAGCCACGCCTAGAAAGAGAACTACTCCAGCAAATAAACCAAATGCATATGGTGTATTTTGTCCACCAGGAATCCCATCAACATTAATTCCAAAAAGTCCTGTAAGTATAGTAAGAACAAGGCCTCCTCCTCCAATAACTGCCAAATTATGTGTAATGCGTATACTTTTATCCTGCACATACAGATTCAGTTGTGATAGTAAGAATCCCATAAAAATAAGCATCTGGCATAGCCTACAGAGACATTGGCTTAGCCCTGCAATTGTACCTGTAACAATGCTCGTGTAGTGTTCTGCATAACATCTTGAACTGTGAAGAGGCGGTCTCTAACAGCTTCTTGTTCCACAATCATCTCCCTTGTGCTTGTTCTCACTTTGCTCAAGATATCTTGGGTGACTCTACCAGTTAAATGTTCTGAAAGCTCAAAGACAATCTCCTCTCTAGCATGTAGAGACCATTTTACTCTAATTATCTGTCCACATGTTCCAAATCAAAGACATTCTAAAGTTCAAATTGTGATTATATTAATTTACACATGATTAAGTCATGTAACAAATCATAGAAAACTCAACTCATTGATGCAGCGAAGTAATGGCAAAAGTTTTATTCAAATGTAAGAGAGAAGTTTTATTGCTTAGTGCAGCTGATTTTGACTGACTTTTATCATAGCACTCTTAAGTTTTGTCCTACCATACACAGCAGATTAGCTGTAGGCTCCTTTACGAAAAATGTAAATTCTCATGCAAGGTAATTTATCAATTAAAATTATCAACTAGCACTTGCACCTATACGAAGTTCAAGGGATATGCAGATAGAATATTAAAGGTAAAATATAACTATATTTTAATATTGCATAATTAGCTATATTATGCATTGCATTCAGATTGGAATGATCCAATTAAAGTTATTATATAATCGATTAAGAAGATTTCAACGAATAAATTCAGCACATGTGGATTGTTAGCATGGAACATCCAACAAAACATTGAACATCCTGCAAATTGAAGTGTTAGGCTGTTTAAGGCTTTCCACCAAAAATTCTAAAAAAAAGCAAAGAAATTTATCTAATTATGAATCCAATGAGGTCACAAATGGGGACCTCATCTCCTTTAAACATTCAATTATTTTTCGATGTTAAACAAGTTATTTAATTTATGAAGGTAAATTTATTAAAGTAATAAAATTTATTTAAATTAACTATTAAAATTGATTTATTAAAATTAGTTTAAAAAGTTATTAAATTTATTGAAGTTAATATTAAATTATTAATGTTAAAATATTAATATTATTAAAGTTATTATCCACACATATGGATGTTATACAATTAAAATACTTTGAAGTGGGTGTTAAGCCATACATAAATCTGTGTTTGTTCATCGGGGTACTCCAACAAACATTTAAGCATGTAGAGCATTTTGATGTTTTTTCTGAGCCAAGAAGACATAACCCAAAACGGGATCACTTTCCTCTTCCTAATGATGGATCATTGAGTGTGATCCGAAACGTCGATTAGAAAAACATACAACTAATCTGAAAGCAACACTCACGATATGGACTGTTGAAAAACTTATACCTATTAATTGTAAGCTTGTTAAAATGATTATTTTAAACAATTTTAAATTTATAAATATGAAGGTGTGAGTGAAGTATCTAACTACCATAAGAATCTATATAAAAGATATGAAGAAATATTATTCTTAAAATATCTATTTTTAGAGAATTAATTAATTAAATATAATTGATGTCATTTTATTAAGATTGGTTATAATTAATGTTTAAGATTAATAATATAATTTTAAAATAACAATAATTCAAAATAATAATAATTAAGAACTACAACAAATAATTTTATTACAATACGCATTTTTTAAAATAGATTTTGATTCAACTTATCTTTACCTAAACAAAATAGAAATTTTAACAAATTCAATCCACTAAACAAAATGTACAAGTCATATTTTGATAGTCTAATGTTACGTAAAAATTCCAATTCTTGAAATTATGACTATTTTAAATGTGTCATTGAATTCAATAGCAATTAATTAAATCTTTTTATTGTAAAATTAGACATTGTTTATATCTTTTAAGCGAATGAATTATTTTAAAAGTGGACTCAAATTCAGCACTTTCAAGAATAAAATTTTATAACTTAAGTTTCCCAACCCGCCGAAAGGTGGGCCACATCATACAAAGATGTTCTTGGCATACAAGCGCAAGATGCAGATTCATTTGAAAGAGATGTGTGTACATACATACATACATACATGCTGCAGATTCATTTGAAAGAGCATTCAAAACGTTGTGTAGAAAATTTGAGTGATATTTAGGCAATTCCATGAGCAAGTGGATAAGAAACTATGAGTTAGAAATATGAAGAAAGCCGAAAATCACGCACATTCAATGCTGAGAAGGAAAATCGGTGATGGAAAACCAGAAAAACAGCTGTCGTTGGTTTCCAATGATTTGAAAATAGTTTAACAGTATGAAACAATGGTATAGGAGCGTGAGACAAGTTTTGCTTAAAATGTGGAAAGACAATTCCACAATAAAAGCCTATCGGTTAAATATCTAACATCATCTTAACAGTGTATTTGGTCATCACCATATGTGATCATAATTCATTTGTGCATTTAATGCTTCCTATTACTAGCAGGTCCGTTTAGAGACCCAAAAGGAAGCAGTAGTTGATCACCATCGTCTAAATTGTTTGGGGTCATGGCAAATGACTAAACGTTATCATGCTCATGTGCATTGCCTGTGGTAAAAGGTAATTTCATGCAAAAGAGCTAATGGTCGTATACCTTCTAATATTTTGTTATATTAAATCAATAGATACAATGCAAGGGAAAATAATTAATCAAAAGACCTATTATTCTTTTGGAAGGCTCATAGCAAGTGACAGGAAGGAGAAAATAAGTAAGCAGAAGGAATAATCAGGAAAAGAAATGAGTACATATACTGAAGACACACAGTGAGCAGAGTTAAATCTGGTTCATAAATAGATCAACATGTGGTTAAAGCTCAGGATCGAAGTGTTGAAAAAACTGAGATTAAGTCAATTAACAATGAAATTAAAGGTCTTCAGATGTTGAAAGCTAATGTGAAAGGGGTATGACTATTCCGGGATTATTAAAATGGGGAGGTTAACCATGTCCTATTTAGAAAAGCCTATGTTAATAAGTTCCTTGGTTTTGGGTGCCGTTGCAGGACCAAACAAGAGCAGGTTTGAGAGCAGGGGTGGGCTGCAATTTTGTCATGTTCCAAATCAATAGATACAATGCAAGGGAAAAGAATTGTTCAAGAGACCTATTATTCTTTTGGAAGGCTCATAGCAAGTGGCAGGAAGGAGAAAATAAGTAAGCAGAAGAAATAATCAGGAAAAGAAATGAGTATATATACTTAAGACACACAGTGAGCAGAATTAAATCTGGTTCATAAATAGATCAACATGTGGTTAAAGCTCAGGATAAAAGTGTTGAAAAAACTGAGATTAAGTCGATTAACAATGAAATTAAAGGTCTTCAGATGCTGAAAGCTAATGTGAAAGGGGTATGACTATTCAAGGCTTATTAAAATGGGGAGGTTAACCATGCCTTATTTAGAAAAGCCTATATTAATGGGTTCCTTGGTTTTGGGTCCCGTCGCATGACCAATCAAGAGCAGGTTTTGAGAGCAGGGATGGGAGACCGCCTCAGACAGCTAGGCAACAGCGTGCCCCCATGGGTATCCTATGGGTACATTGGAACCCAAGACGGCAGGGCCATGTCCTAGCCAAACCTGGGAGAACCCACAACATTTTTTTTAGTCTACCATCTGCAATTGTAGCTGTTGTCATGCATGAGTCATCACAATCACAATTATTTAGCACATCGTTGAGTGTTGATTCTATAGCGTATTCACCAGAAGCCTTAGCCTTTAGATCGATATCATTCTGACTTTTGATTAGAGTCTATAGCTGTGAGATGAATGAGTCACAATGATATATGCTATACCCCTATTGTCAGTTGCCATGACTCTATAGTTCCCGTTGCAGGCAGCCATTCACAAGTCAGTCAAGCAGCCATGATTGGTTGTCAAGTTTCTATAGGAGAGATTGAGTAAATCATTGACAAACAATCATAAATAAAGATAGGGTAGGTCAATTATTCCAATGTCAATTCTGAATTCATGTACCACAATCACTTCTATTAAATTTAAAAAGGATTTTAAAATCATAGGCATCCACATGAAAAATTGTGAGTCAGTCGCTAGTTAAAGTTTCTAGTAATGAGTGAGATTCATTTGGCTAGGCATGGAATCTATGAGCATATCAGTTGTCATAGACGGTAATGAAAATAGATATAATATACTAGTAGTTTGTAAGCTTTTAATCATCATCACCAAACAGTGCAAGGAATTGGCTAGCTATATTTGTACTCTAAATGGTTAGTCTTGAAAAACAAAAAAAAGGCATCCTAGCAATACAAACTAACACAACTACTCCTTCAGTAGAGAAAATGCAATTGAACCAAGTGTTGCAGGAAGACAGAGATCTTTCTCAATCCCTAACTGAAGTAACAAAGCATTTATAGTCATGTAAACTATTGATCTAATCTAGGACTACCTCTGATCTAGGAGGATCTTGACCACTTAGTTTAACCACAAATCGTGGGTGAACTATTGCCTTCACAGTTTCATCAACAAGATCCTCATCCTATTCAGCACCTATGGTAAAACAGCAAATCAGAACTATGTTAGTGTTACTGCATAACTTGACCCATTGACAGTGGCTGTGAGAAGTTGTGATTGTTGCAACAAGAATATGAACTATCATGTCCCAACTAACACCTTATATTCCAAAGCCAAATAGTGGATTGAAAAAAAAGGAGATAGACCACATATGTGTTCTCACGAATTATGTAAAGAACTTAGCATAAATAATCTTATTGTTACAGTTACAATTGTGTGTTCTCTATTTCTGTTGTTCAATTGTTTTCTTTGAATATGCTTGAATCCCTATCATAAATCAAATCTTCTGCACTTATAGTCTGATTGAATCTCTTCGATTGAGTTATCCATTGCGCGTTACACATGGGCTCTAGAACATTGGTATCAGTTCCTGTGGTTTCTGACTGATATTGGGGAGATAATTGAACAATCATCTCTGTTTATATGCCCACTCACATGTGGTCTGAATGCAGGATGTTAGGGCTCAAAACACATGACTCTATTAAACCAAAGTTCCCAGACTCGGACTCGGCAAGGCCGACTTGACTTGTGACTTGGCTATGACTCAGCAATGACTTGGCAAAATATAAAAACCCTTGAAATTTAGAGATTTTTAACGATTTAAAACTTGTTTCATGCACCCATTATTGAATAAAGCTTAAAGACACTATAACATTGTCTAATAGAAGCTCTAGCTCATCCTCAGCCTCAGCCTCAGAGTAGTCTGCCTGCCTCCTACAAAGGCGTCTAAGGTAGGTCCTAGATGACTGAGTAGCCATAGTCTCCGCCTGTGAGGTGCCACAATGATCAACATCAGTTGTCCCTGTGCCCTATCGTGCTCTATCCTCCTCCTCTGCCATAGCCACAGCCTCAGCCTCTCTGTCTGCCATGTCTGACATGTCACGGTGTGAGTCCTGGAGCTCGGACTCGACGAGTTTTACCATAACTCGCCGAGTCCGAGTCACGAGTTGTCAAAACTCGCCGAGCTTGGCTCGACTCGCCAACTCAGCAAACTCGCCCGACTCACGGCGAGTTTTGATACTCTGTATTAAACATTTAGGTCCTTAGGTGGAAGCAAAATGTCAGCAATGCTCACACTAGAGATGTTCCAAAATATGATAGAGGATGCTTTGTAAAGATAATGGGAGGAATTGGAAGAATTCCATGAACATGAAAGAGTGGGCATCATTGATCAATTTTTGCAACTTTTCTTTTAAAATTTCAAAACCCTACCAATTTGTAGCAATTGTTTGGTGGTGATATGCCATATAAGGTACAAGTCAATCTAAAGATCCCCATGTTTGGAGGCAAGATAGATGCAGATACCCTAGACAATTATCTTAATCAATTTAATTAACCAAAATTTTGATCATGAAAAATCACATTTTCTCTTTTGAAAGTTTCTATCAATGAAGAAATAATGGAATGACTACTGTACAACAAACCAGGATGATATAGGTTTATTTGTTGAAACATTGAATGGTTTTGTTGCAGTCCTCAAAGAAACCTTCTACTTTGTAGGAAACTATGATGACCAATACAACAAAATTTTCTCAATTGCACCAAAGTTGGAATAAAAAAATGCAATAATATACAAACATATCTATCACTTTAATGTCTAAATTGAGAATAAAAAATTCAAAGAAAAATCTTGCTTCAAAGTATCAATTATGTCATGTCACCTTTCGGAAATAGTGCCACGAGAAGACCTCTATGCTATTCCCATTTCCCATTGGGTAAAGTGCAAAACAATAGAAATGAATTTTAATATTATTTTAAGTTGGACAGTAATTTTTAGTTGAAGGGGCAACATAAATAGTATTATAAAAAAAAAATGGTTTTAAACACTAATACAATGTAATGTCCCCATTCAAGTAGTTGAAGGTGACCACTTAGCCTGTCATATTCATATAGGCTAAAGTCAGGCAGTAAGGGAAAAACTTAAATTGATTTAAGTTGTCCAATACAATAACATTTTATGGATAGCTTATTTTAATTAATTTAATAAAGTGACTTAAGTGAAAAATAAAAGAAATATTTAAAAAGTCACTTTATTTATTGAGCTTAATAAAATATTAAAAGAGCAGGAATATGAAAAAAGCTTTGTGAAAGTTTCTTGGGTTTTATAAAAAGACGTTTTGGAGCTCATTTAGTTATGCTTGCATTATTTTATCTTTGTGAATTTGGAGAGCTTTTTGTGGAGCAAAAACCCTAGGACGAAAACTCTATGAGCTATATAAGTTTCGGTAGTGAAACTATCTACCCTAGCTGGAAATGGTAGAGTCACTCAAGTTTCATATCTGGTTACAGTAGTTGGAGACTACATAGAAATTTCTGAAGTTTTAACTTAATACAAATGTTAGTATGGATGGTTTATTTGTAATAGTCTGCAGATCTTGGACGCCATATTGGAGGACAAATCCCATGAATAATGCTCTCTTTATTGGGCACTTAAAAAAAAAAAAGAAAACAAATTGCTAACTAGCATGGGGGCGCATGAAAATATGGTCAACACAACAATAAAAATAAGGGGAGCTGCCAAAAAGAACGATGTGGGAAATAACAAAGAGCCTGAATCAATTGTCAACAAAAATTAAGGCATTTATCCAAGTTGTTGAATCTATTTAATTATAATTAGCTGCAATTTATATAAAATAAATTTCTAGATTTGGAAATTGTTTTGCATCAATAAAATTTCAATAAGGAAATCAACATTTTTTATTTCAAGATTGCAATAGAAAATTTTTAAAAATCAAAACTAACGAAAACTAAAAAATATATCTATCAAAAGATGTCAAAGAATAAAGGAAATTTCAGTTGTATTTTTTTTTTTGATATATGAATGTGGCTAAGGGGCCACTCCCAAGATTACAAAGATTGTGCCCTTGGCACCAACTTCTTCCTTTCCATCTATCTTTGAACAAAATGCAGAGCCAAAAAATACAGAATCAAATTAAACTACCATTCTTCTTCGTTGATGTTTTATACCATACCAAAAAATGGGGTTGCTTGTCATTTCACCTTCCATCCAATCCCTATCCAACACTTCCTAACGCAACAGATTGTCCAATGTTCATCCCTCAACCCAAATCTTCTTCATATAGTCTTTTTTTGAATAGCTCCTTTAGAAATCCTAAACTTGCATGTGTCTACACCCTTCGAAAGTCTTCATCCATGGTTGTACCAAAGATTGAAAACAAGACAAGGGGGTTGTTATACCTCTGATAAATCCTTGACCACCATCCTCTTCTTGTTCTAAAACCACCGCCTTTCACTTCCATCTCCAAAAACATCTTTATGTTTCCTCGCCACTTTGCTTTAACACTTCGTTCCATTGTTTTTTGCACCATTTCATTCTCCCCAAATTCCATTACCAATGCTATGAAGATAGATGCAATATCTACATTAGTTCTATGTTTACTATTGATATCCAAAAATTCACTTTCAAGCATCCTTCAGGGCTTCAATCTCCATGGGAGACCCGCACATGAAGACATTGGACAACCTCCCATTTGTTATCTCCCCTCTAAATGCCATTTGTCGAACTTTGGTGCTTAAAACAAATGTAGCCTCCATGGTTCTTGTGCCATTCATCTCCGTCGTTGCTATTAATAAGCTACCTCACAATTTGGCATGATTTAGCTGCTAGCACCATCCTCTTTCTTCATAATTATCATCCCAATTGCATTTGATCAACCCCTACGCTTAATCCGTTTCATATCTCCTTTATTTCTCTGTCAAGAACTATAGCTCGTGCCAAATATACTATAGGTCTAAACACCTATTCACCACCATCTTGTCCAATGCCCAATTCACCAACCTATTGGCCATAATATTTCCTTCTCTAAAATTGTGTGTGATTTGATATTCATCACATTCTTTTGAAAGTTGCAAAATTGGATGCAAAAATTTACTTAATTTCTAATTCATATTTTTTCTCTATCTAATTGTATTCACTATTCTTTGAGAATCTCACTCGAGATGTATCTGGCTAAAACCTAGATTTCGACACATTCTAAGTGCCAGTCATGCAACTTGAAATTTTGCTTCATTGTTAGTGACCTCGATTTCTTCGATTCAATTGCCAACATGTTTCCTTGCCAATCTCTAATTACACATCCTACCCCCAAGGGCCCTAGATTTCTCTAAGCAACACTGTCAAAGTTTACTTTAACCCATCCTTCCTCTAGTAGAGACTATTTGGTTTTAGCTCTAGGATTGGTAGATGAATAAACCCGTGAGACCCCATTAATGAGGGCATTAGAGCCATTATCTTGCTAACTGTGGGGGATCATTTACTTTAAAACAAATGGAATCAACTTTATGCACTAAAGTGACAAAAAATTGCGATATTACCAAAGGGAAAGGAGGAAAGATTCAGATAAGCTAAAAATTATAATAGAGCAGCAAGGCATAGAAATTACCAAAAAAAGATAAAGCCATAATGGGTTACAATAATAGGAATGTAGATGGTGTTCAATTTCAAAGATTTGTTCAAGGCCAAGAACAATTAGCCAATGATGGCACAACTTGTCTTTACCATGCAAAATAATAATATAGTGGGGCCACACAATGGTGAAGGCAATTTGTCAAGGGCAAATATTCACCAAAACACTTAGAGAATAATTTTAGGTTTTGTTGCAAGATCTTTCTACCCTAATTTTATCCTTAGGGAAGAAGCATTGTTGAGCCAAAGATTCAAACATCTATAGCAGATGACATAGTAGCCAGTTATGAGGAGTATAGGCTCTTACCAACTAAAATTAGGAAGGCAATATCATTCGCTAATTTTATGGGTTCAAAAAAATGTTGATGTCAAATAAGGCAAAAAACAAATTAAAGGAATCTCCAACAGGAGTTGGAAAAATTGGCAGTTCATATGATGGATCCAGTAAGTGTACATCATGTTCTTGGATAGAAAAATTGGATACTTTCTTATCATTGAGTCCTATGACGGAGGATGGAGCCATCAAATTCACCACCCCACCCTTCATCTTGAAGGTGTAGCATGAATGGTGGTATCACAGGTTAATCATACAAGGACACAATCACATACACACTTATCATGAGTTCAATACTAGATAAGGGTAAACCCACCATAGTGAGCCCCAAATTTGGGACATCACATTTTCGAGTTTGGATGGAGGTGTAGAGTTAAAAACACTTTTGTTTGAAGGTATGTCTAAAAGTACCTTTGTTCGAAGGCTGACCTTCCTTTGAAGGTTTGAAATGTAAAACAAAACTTCGAACGAAGGTAATTTCCTAAAATGGAGGAAAAGACTTCCAATCAAACATTCTTTTTTTCTATTTTTGGAAATTACCTTCATTCAAAGGTTTTGTTAATTGGTTTTTTTGCAAATGGCATGCCTCTTGTAGCGTCATAAATTGTAACTATGTACAATTTACACCACTTTTGTGCCTCTTAGTGTGACCCATTTTGGCTCTCTTCCAAGCCTATTTCCAACCTTTTACCTCAACACTGATGTCATTTGTCTGCATTGTAGTTTGAACCTCTATCTTGAGCTATGTGCACCTTATCCTCAGCCTCTTCACCTTGTTTTGGGTGGACAATGGCACTTGGGGTGCCGTTGTCCCCCAAAACCAGGCCCAAATTTGAACATGATGGTGCATGTTTCCTACCAATTGGTTTTGGATCACGATGTCTCAATTTGATCGTTGGAGATCGGCCTAATCAGGGAAATACCTTGAGAACCCTATATAAGAGCATTTTCATAATTCATTTTATGATCCACCTCCACATTCATCATATCACATCACATCAGCCCGTCATTCACATTAAGCATTCATAGAGCATCAATGCAACATTTCATCCTTCAAGCATTCTTCAAGATCTAGACACCATGAAGCATCACATTACATCAATCATCATGCAAGCATGTGTTTATGGGTAGGTCATTCGTGTTTTGTCAAGTCATGTTATGTTATTGCATCAACACTTGTGGTCACATTCAAAGAGCATTGCATCATCAACCTTCAATCATCTACAATAGATTTGAGGTATATTATTCAATTCAATTTCAAGGGTTAATTCCAAACCTGAGGTTTGACCTATGCAAAACCCTATCCCCAACATCTTTATCTCCTTTGCATGTGCAGGTTATAGGTTATGAAGCTGAAATTACAAAATCAGGCCAAGTAGACAAAGACGATCATATCTAGATTTTGCAGGGACGAAAGGTGGAGGATGGGGTTGCCCTGCACACCTATGTCCGACAAATTCTTAGCAAAACTTATGGGGTAGATTTTGAGCATCATTCTAGTTCTGGAAAAGTTACTTTTGTCTGTATCCGACATTCTGAGGACAGGGTCGCCTAGAGAATACTTGTCTCGCATTTTCAGACCAAGATTCCAGTCACAGGTTCTACTCATCTTCCTCATTCCAAATCTGTGTTTACAACTGCATATAAAGTCAAACTGTTGGTTCGTGTTAATTTACATCAATTTTCCATCTTTATCCCTAGATCTAGCTTTGAATCTTTATAGTATCCAATTCAACTGAAACAAAGAGGAGTGGAATCTAATCATTCAGCCCTTTTCATACAATTGAGGTTGAATCTATTGATCCCGTTCCTCTTTAATGTAATTCTTTTGTGGAAATAGGTTTAGTTCCTAGTTTCCATGCCTAATCTTGTGAACACCTATTTTCCTACATTACACCTTTCATACGAAGGTCCTCAAATACCTTCAAACGAAGGCCCTAAAAGTGACCTTTTTTTCTAACAATTGTGATTAGCACTAGATATCCTTTACAAATTTGCTCATGGCTTCATCAAGAATCTGACTTATGCAATATTTCTGCTCACAAATCTGCAATATAATCTTCAATATTTCTGCTCATAAAACTACCATAATCCTGCTTTAAGATCTGCTCCAAAATTCTGATTTTTACTCCTTTAGATCTGGTCTAAAAAAGAGGTATGATATTCATTAATTGCCTTCAAAAACTCTTCATAAAATCATCTTATATCTTCTCAAAAGAGGGTGACCTAATTGAAAAGACATGTCACTTTGCAAAGGGGGTAACTTTGGATTTATATGCACCATTTCTTACAAAATTTGGGTGCTCAAATGTAAGGGGTCGACCCCTTATTTAAACTATTTATTTCCTAATTAAACCATCTAACATAGTTCGGCCCACAACAAAAAAAAATATAATATATTTATTTGAATTTTCAGGTCTCCAAATTAGGTGCCAAAAACAAGGAAGACAACTATACATGGGTCGACCCATGTCATTTAAAAAAATAAAAATTATTTGATGCATTATTGAGTGCCAAAATAGGTCGGCCCTGTTGATACATAATAGCTTCTGTAAGATAAATGATTGAATGGGAGATAAATGAAGTCTCCCATTCAATCATCTATCTCATCGATAGATAATTTCAGATCTCACTGATTATTCCTTTATCTGATATTTATGTTATAATTGCTCTCCTTATTCTGTTATAGCATCTATCAATTATGTTACTCATGCAAACTGATGATTAAATTAAGTGCAAACTATTAAACTGATAAACCAATAATGATCGGGTTTTGTTCTAACCCCCCCAATTCATTATCGGGTTACCATTTTAATAGCCACCAAATTTACATAATGATCGGGCTTGATGAATTAAATGGTTATCGGGCTTAATGCATTACCACCGACTAACTAATGCTATCGGGTTAAATGAATTGCTAACCAACTAACTTAAGTTATCGGGCTTAAACCATTTTAATTGCCACCGTATATATTAATCGAGCTTAAACCAAACATTGCCACCGATTAATATTGATCGGGTTTTATCAAACATTGCCACCGATTACCATCAGCCTTGTTATGTTGTATATTGACAACCAAAATGATATCGGTTCATTTGCATCTGTTATGGCACCGATTAGTAATCGGTTATGGAGGGACACGACCAAGGGGTATCTTGGTCGGTCATGTCCAAAGGACATGATCGATCAAGGTACCACTTGATCGGTCCCCTCCATGATATATATACACCAATAAAATGTTGTGGAGAGTACATAGAAAATATTAATGCTCTCTCTCCATCTGCAGCAAAGAAAAGAAATCAGATTTATTATATTGTGAAATAACATATACTTGAAAAGAAAAATTACATTGAATATAACTTGCTCTTTGAATTGAAAATTGAAATACATTTATAGGCTCAAGGAAAGATATTTCAATTTAATTTCAACACCTCAAAAATCAGTCGACCATGGCAAGAGCTTGCTAGGATAAAATGAATTAGTGGCCAAGTCCAACCAGTTTATTTTAATCTGCCTTTGACATCAATGACAATAATTTTCCAACAATCTCCTCCTTGTTCATTGATGGCAACTTCGCATAGAAATAATCTTGGAATGCAAAAGGAACAAACTTCCCCCCCTAACGAAAAATGCTCCCGCTTACTCTACTCCCCATTTGACAATAATGGCAAAGACTTTTCAAGCTAAAAGATAAGATAATGAATAGCTCCCCTTGAACACATGCTTCTTCTAAAGAACTTAGTGACTGGATGAGAATGATATCACACCCAATTTCTCCCTTAGGTACTCAAAAGTCTCTTTTGGAAGGGGTTTGTGAAAATGTCCACAATCTATTGTTGTGTAGCAATTTACTCCAACTTGACATGCTGATTAACCACCTGCTCTCCTAAGAAATGATATTTGATTGGAATGTGCTTTGTCCTAGAGTGCATAACTAAATTCTTAGAGATGTTGATTGCAATTGTATTGTACCAAAAAATGGAGATGGGATGCTCATACTCAACCTTAATATCCTTCAATGTTTGCTTTATCTAGAGAACTTGTGTTCAACAAGTTACTATTGTGATCTATTCCACCTCTGCTGTAGATAAATAAATTGAATCTTGTTTCTTGCTCAACCAAGATACAAGACTGTTCCCAAGGAAGAATGCTCCCTCACTAATACTTTTTTTGTCATCAACACTGCTATCCAATCTGCATCTCTGTATGTTGTAAGGGTGAAATCTACATCTCTTAGATACCACAATCGAAAATCCATAGTAATTTTAGATATTTGAATATTCTTTTGACTACATGCACATGAGTTTCTTTTGGTGCTGCCTAGAGCCGTGCCACCAAACCAACCACTTAGATAATATTGGGCCTTGTAGCTATCACAAAGAATAAAATTCCAATCATAGATCTATATAGAGATTAATCAAACTCAAGAGATTCATCATCCTGACTAAATTTGCATCCTATAACCATGGGAGTGCTCAATGTATTGCAGTCTTCCATCTTCAATTTCTTCAATATCTCCTTAATATACTTGGTTTATGAAATAAATATCCCTTTATCTGATTAGGAAATTTGCAACCCAAGGAAGAAGGACAAATCACCAAGCATTGACATTTCAAACTCCTACATGTTCATGGCAAACTCTTGGCACATCTTGTCACTACTACCTTCAAAAGAAGATATCATCCACATAGAGCACACAATTAACAAGTCATCCTCTTCATTCTTGATATAAATATTGCTATTCGCAATTCCTCTATTGAAGCCTTATTGTTGAAGATACTTGTCTAGTCTTGAGTACCAAGCCCTCAGGGCTTGTTTTAGCCCATAAAGTGCCTTCTTTAGCTTGCAAACATAGTCTTCATTCTTTGATAGGATGAACACTTCAAGTTGTTCAATATGCACCTCTTCCTCTAAGTTTCCATTTAGCAAGGCTGATTTGACATCCATTTGGTAGACTTCGAAATTCTTAAAACTTGCAAGGGCTAAAAACACCTTATAGCCTCTAAATGAGCAATAGGGGCAAATTTGTCTTCAAAATCAATTCCTTTGACTTGAGAATATCCCTTGCATGCTAATATTGTCTTTTTTTCTCACAGCTTGGCCATCCTCATTTAGCTTGTCCTTGATACCCACTTAGTGCCAATCACATTCTTATCCTTAGGTCTTGAGACAAGTTCCTAAGTTTCATTATTCTCGATTTGATCCAATTCCTCTTCCATAGACTTTATGCAATGCTTGTCATCACTTGCTTTTGTAAAGTCTTCGGTTCTATTTTGGAGAGGAAACACAAGTTCGCATGTTTTGACATCTAACAAATCTCCTTCACGTTTGAAGTTTTTAATCTTTGTCCCAATAATCAATTCTTTTGGATGATTCTTTTGAACAAATCTAGATGGTGTCTTAGGTGCCTTTGCTAGTGTTTTTGATTTTCTTTGCCTTTGTTGGTGTTTTGAATTTATTTGATCACCTTCCTCATGTTCGATTTCTTCCACTTCTTCCTTGCAATTTTTTTCTGCTTGATGGTCATCGTCTTGAGCTATTTCTCTTTGATGCATGTCATCATCTACTCAAACATTTGCAATTTAAACAATTTTGTGCAACCTCTTATTCTAACATTTGTAGGCCTTATTCCTTGTGGAGTATCCAAGGAAGATACCTTCATCACACCTAGAATCAAACTTTCCCAAATCTTCATCATCTTTTCTTATATAACACTTGCTCCCAAATACCTTGAAAGACTTCAATGATGCAAGCCTTCCCTTCCAAAGTTCATATGGGGTTTTGTTGTTGTTCACGTTGATTTATGCTCGGTTCAAAATGTAAGCTACTGTATGAACCTCTTCTCTCCAAAAGGTGTCGGATAGCTTGGACTCATTTAACATGGCTCTTGCCATTCCTTGAACTATTCTATTTTTCCTCTCAACATCTCTATTTTGCTGTGAAGTTCTTGTGGCTGAATATTGTCTTCTTATTCAATGTTGTTCACAAAATTCTTCAAATTCATTTGAAATAAACTCTCTTCTTCTATTAGATCTTAGGCATTTGATTCTTAGCCTAGTTTCATTCTCTACTAAGGCTTTGAATGCCTTAAACCTCAAAAAAGCTTCAGATTTTCTTTCAGAACGTAACCATGTCATGCTAGAATAATAATTGATTGATAGCATGAAATAACTGTCCTTGCAAGCTTTTTGTCCTTGTTGGCCCTCATAAATCAGTATGTATAAGTTCCAAAGGCTTTGATCTAGAGTACTCCTTTGACTTGAAACTTGTCCTTGTTTTCTTTCCATATTGGCACTGTTTGTAGATAGTATTAGTAGGGTTTTCTATTTTTGGCATGTCCCTTACAACTTGCTTATTGTTGATTTTCACATTGTTGTCAAAGTTCAAGTGTCCCATCCTCCTATGCCACAACCAACTCTCATCTTCTTGCTCCATATAACACTTCTCACCTTTAATTTCATTGAGAATGTCGAGAGTATTGGCTGTTCTATATGCATATGTTGTCAATTTCCCTTCTTGATTTTACATCCTTTAGAATAAAATGTGAGAGTGTGCCCTTGGTTACACATTTGACTCACACTTAGGAGATTATCTTTAACTCTTCAACATATAGAACATTCTCAGTTTTCATTCTTCCAATATCTAGACTAATAGTTCCTTTTCCTTTTATATTTTCTATAGCGTTGTTCCAGATTTCACTATCCCTTCACTTACATTCTTTAGGGTGAGTAATTTGCTTTTGTCCCTAGTCATGGCTTGAGCGACCTCTATCAATATACCATTGGTCTTTCTCATTTTGAGCATGTGGGGCAGTCTGTACAAGCATGGATCTTTCCTTCATTTTTTACTCTTGCTTCTTCCGAACTTTTGTAGATTCCTACTTTTGCTTGTCACAAACATCCTCCTTCTTGTTAATGCATGATAGCTTCGGTAAGATAAATGATTGAACGAGAGATAAATGAAGTCTCTCATTCAATCATTTATCCTATCAATAAACTATCAGAAAAACTTCAAGCTATTGGTCTTTCAATTGATGTCCAATCTACTTAGTCGATCAATGTTCAAACTATTGATAATCATATCATAGCATAGTATACCGATTAATATCGGTGTGCATTATAACTGTGATCACCAATTATTATCGGGTTAACCATGTATCCTGATTTATATCGGTTGATTTATCAACAGTAAACAAATGATGATTATCGGGATTAACCGATTGTTATCGGGTGGCAAAGCATACACCGCTTGGAATCTAACTATTAGTTAAGTGATTGGTATCGGTTAACAAGTCATGTAGACACCGATTGGCATTGGTTAACATGTCACATAAACACCGATTGGCATTGGATACTAAGTTACGTAGACCCCGATTAGTATCGGGTTGTTGATTAGAATAAACACCGATTGGTAATGATAAATCAAAGGGTGCGATCAAGTAATGTCTTGATCGGTCATGTCCATAAGACATGACCGGTCAAGGCATTGCTTGATCCTCCCCTCTTGCATATATATATCAATTGATATTTGTGAGAAGGACATTGAAATCCATAAATGCTCCTCTCACCTGCCATACAAAAGAAGATAATCGGATTTATAATATAAATAGATAAACATAGATTGAGAAAATATAAATTAGAATACATCTTGCATATTGAATTGGAAATTGAACATCATTTACATGGTATCAGAGCTATAGTTAAATCGAACCTGAGGCTGTTCAATTTTGCGGAATATTCAAAACAAGCATATATTCAACATCACAATTCTTTTAATGGCTAGTGCTATCAGATTTGAAGATAGACTCGGAGGAGGTGATGACTTCTTAGCATGGAAGTTCAGAATTCAAATGATTCTAAAAGAAAATAAAGTCGAATCATTTGTAAAAACCTGAAGCAGAACCTGAGACTGAACCTGACAAAACAACTTGGAGAGAAGGAAATGAAAAGGCCATCAAAATCATAGTTGATGGGGTGAGAAATAATATTATGCCCATCATAAGGAAACATGAAACAGCCTACAACATGTTCAAAGCACTTGAAGATGCATTTGAGATATCTAATGCCAGTAGAACCTTGGCTTTAAAAAGAGAAATAAATCACATAGCCATGATCAAAGGAGAATCACTCAATGCCTACTTCATGCGAATACCTGCCCTAAGGGATGAACTGACAACCCTTGGATATGAGATCCAAAGCAAAGAATTAACACTCATTGCTCTAGATGGGTTGCCTAGCATATGGGAAACATTTGTCCAAGGCATCAGTGCAAGGGATGAATTTCCAAAATTCGATAGGCTAAAGGCTGACTGTCTCCAAGAGGAATCAAGGCAAAATAAGAAAGGGATCAAGCATAAGAATATAGATGAAGATCTCCAAGTTCTAAATACGAACTCAAACAAGAAAAGCAAGCAGGAACAATTCAGAAAGAGAAAAGGTCGTCACGGCAAGAACACCTTCAAGAAGGACCTGTCTCAGATTCAATGTTACAGATGTGACAAATTTGGGCACTATGTTGCCAAATGTCTAGAAAGAGCTAAGCACCAAGCCACATTTGCCAAAACAAAAAAATCTAAAAGGGAAGAGGACCCCGAGAAGTATGTACTCTATTCAGCACTCACAAACCAAGCATCAAACAAAGTTAACTCCTAGGTGATCGACAGTGGTTCATCCAAACACATTACAGGATTCAGAGAAGTGCTAGACTCCATTAAAGAGGAGAATGATGAGGAAGTAACTATCGGAGATGACTCTACACATCCAGTCAAAGGAGTTGGAACCTACACCATCAAACTAAAGTCAGGTGTATCATTACAACTTAAAGGAGTTCTATTTGTTCTAGGCATCAAGAGAAATCTAGTCTCAATATCAGCACTGGAGGACAATGGATACAGAGTGACCTTCATGGACAATAGAGTATTGGCTTGGCCAAAGAATTCATCCATCAAGAAAGCTAAAACAATTGGTCAAAGACAAGGCTACTTGTATGAGCTATGCACAGAGCCCAACTTAGTCCTAATCCATGAAACTACAGATGCTAATGAAGTCTGGCATAGAAGACTAGGCCACCTAAATTTTAGAGCTTTATCATCAATGGGAGACCTTGTCACAGGTCTACCTAAGTTAAAGCAATATCATTCAGGGGCATGCAAAGGATATGCCCTAGGTAAAAATACTAAGGGTGCTTATCAAAATGGTACTAGGAAAACTGTAGGATTTTGCCAAGATCAAGGGCACAATGAAAAGCATAAAAAGAGAGACAATAGAATGATAAGAATAAACTGTATTCTCATCAATATGCAAATGATCAACTGGATTAACCAATACAATGAATATAGGCCTGCTTATATAGGCAAGGCCATATGGATGTACGAGCACACAATTATGACATGTGGCTCAATGAGAAACAAGGGTAGGTAAAAAATAATAGGGGTAGGTAGGAGAAATAATATAATATTCCACAAGAGGTGGATGACCCACCAAATGTGGAGTGTAACAGCAAAATAAGACCACAAAAGGTGGAATTTCTCCTACAAGCTCTATCCCTATGTGCACACTTCCCTAAGTGTCTCAAATCCAAACCACGAAGAGATGCATTATCCTAAGTTAACTTAAGTGTAATAATATCCATAATGAATATTTATTTACACCAACACACCCCCTTAAGTGCAACTTAGGGGAATGAAGACTCAAGTCAACAATGCAAGATGGGTCCCGGCTACTAGGCCATGATAGGTACCCATGTACAATATGCAAATGCAAGAAAAACTATGCAATGCAATCTCTCACAAACGGAGAAAAGGAGAAAACCCAATGGGAAAAAACTCCCCCCCAAAAGAGAGATGAAAGTACAAAAGACTCTCAAAGAAGAAGGACAAAACCTCAAAGAGGAAAAAGTCCCCCCCATAAGAGAGGAAGGAGAAGTCAGCTAACCCCCCCTAATGACACATCCCGCACCCCCAAGAGAGCTCACAACTACTGGAACTTACTCTCGGTGAAAGGTTTGGTGAATATGTCTGCAACCTGCTCCGCTGTAGGATAATACTGCAAATCAATGACCTGCTCCTGAATGAGCTCTCGGATATAGTGCATATGAATCTCGATGTGTTTGGTCCGCTAGTGCTGGACCGGGTTCTTCGAGATTGCAATAGCACTTTGATTGTCGCAATGTAGAATTGTCGGCCGTGGAGTGGTGAATCCAAACTCTGTGAGAACCTGCTGGAGCCAAATGGTCTCAGTCGCTGCGTTAACAGCGCCTCGATACTCAGCCTCAGTCAAAGAGAGAGCAATAGCATGTTGTTTCTTGCTCTGCCAACAAATGGGGCCCGAACCAAGGTGAAAACTGTAACCAAAGGTAGACTTACGATCATCAAGATCGCCAGCCCAATCGGAGTCTGTGTAACCAACCAAGTCAAGTCCTGTGCCTGCTGCATAGTGAATACCATAGTGATGTGTACCCTGGATGTAATGAAGGATGCGTTTGGCGGCTTTCCAATGAAGCTCATGTGGTTCCTGCATGAAGCGGGAAACCATGCCAACTGCAAATGAAATATCAGGGCGTGTATGGGTCAAGTAGATGAGACTACCCACAAGCTGATGATACAAAGTGGCATCAACTGGTGGAGAAGAACACTGAGCCTCAAGCTTGACTCCTGAAAGAAAGGGAGTCGAGGCAGGCTTACAATCAGCCATATGAAAGCGTGCAAGTAGATCAAGAGCATACTTGGGCTGCGATAATGTAATCCCGGAAGGTGACTGTGAAATCTCTATCCCGAGAAAGTAGTGCAAAAGACCCAAGTCAGTCATAGCAAATCTGTCATGCAAAGCAGATTTGACCTTGCTAATGATGGATGTAGTACTCCCTGTAATGATCAAGTCATCAACATAGAGCACAAGTATCAAGTGAGAGTCATCCTGTCGCAAAATATAGACATTCGGATCAGAATGACACCTGGTGAACCCTACTGAGAGAAGAAAGGAATCCATCTTGGCATACCAAGCCCTGGGGGCCTGCTTAAGGCCATAGAGAGATTTCCTTAGTCTGCAAACCAAGGAAGTATCCTAGATGAAACCCTGTGGCTGCTCCATATAAATCTCCTCATCAAGATCACCATGAAGAAAAGCACTCTTCACATCCATCTGATGTACAAGCCAACCATGAGCTGCAGCAATAGCAAGTGTCAAACAAATGGAGTTCATCTTGGCTACAGGTGCAAAGGTCTCAATATAGTCAACACCTGCAACCTGAGAGAAACCTTTCGCAACAAGCCGAGCCTTATACTTATCCACACTACCATCCGCTGCAAACTTGGTCCGATAGATCCACTTACATCGAACCATCTTTCTCCCCTTAGGGAGATGGACTAAATCCCATTTGTTGTTCCTCATCAAGGAACTATACTCTTCCTCCATAGCTTGGTCCCACTCAGGAACCCCTAATGCTTCCCGAAATGTCTGTGGATCGGAAGCAGTAGCAATGAATGCGTGTGGAAGATCCTGATGTTGTGATCGAGTTCTCCGTGTATTTGAAGGATCCCCAACAAGAGAACACGCTGACTCAAGTGTCTGTCGAGCCCAACGAGGTCTAGGTGGAGGTGGAGAACGAGGCTCCTCAACTGCAAGTGGACCCTGCGGAGGTGTAACCCTGCGAGTCGAAGTTGAATGAGTCTCATCACCTGAATCACTAGCATCACTATCCACAATGGAGGAAGGTGGAGGAGGTAGAGAGGCTAAGCTAGGAGAGCTTTCCTCAAAGTGAACACTCCTCTCAATGAACACCTCATGTGTCTCAGGATCCATCAATCTATATGCCTTAACACCCTCAGGATATCCAACAAATATGCAAGGTCGACTCTGTGGTTCCAATGCCTTGCGTTTCTGCGGAGGTATGCGAGCCCATGCTGGACACCCAAAGACTCTGAAATGTCTCACAATCGGTTTCCTACCAGCCCAAGCCTCAAAAGGAGTAATACCTTGCAAAGCTTTGTGAGGAACCCCATTCTGGATGTGTGTGGCACAACTGATAGCCTCTGCCCAAAAGGCGGGATCGAGAGAACGTGCATGTATCATACAACTAGCCATTTCTTTGAGAGTTCTATTCTTGCGTTCTGCAACTCCGTTCTGCTGTGGAGTGTATGCAACAAAATGCTGAAGATCGATTCCCTCAAATGCACAAAAATCCTCAAGTCTGTTCACATATTCCCTTCCATTATCTATGCGAAGAATCTTGACCACTTTCCCGGATTGCTTCTCCACACGAGTCTTGAAGTCCTGAAATCTGTCAAATACTTCACTCTTATGAATGAGAAAGTAGACCCAAGTGAAGCGGGAGTAGTCATCAATGAAGGTGAGGACATAGTGGGTCTTGCTAAATGAAGGTGCTGGAAATGGACTTGCTACATCGCTGTGAACAAGTTGAAGAACCTCCAAAGCTCTCCAAGCTTTCCCCTTATCAAACTTCTCCTCGGGATGCTTGCCCATGGAACAACCTGAACATACACCCTCTGAAAAACTGATTCGAGGTAGACCTGTGACCATGTCTTTAGTGCTGAGCTGCTGAAGATAGCGGTAGTTGTGGTGACCAAACCACTCATGCCATAGCTTACTTTCTGAATTTGAATGAGTAAGCAAGGCCCCAGAAGGTGAACTTGGCACAAAGTGGGAGAATGAATAAAGCCTTGAGTTGTCATTGACTTGGCCCACTGCTACCAAGCCATCATCATCAAGTTCCTTTACCACAACTGAATCTGGTGTAAACTCAACCTTTTTCCCATTTCCATAGTGAGTGATTTGGTAGATAGAGAGAAGGTTGGTAGACAAGTTAGGAACATAGAGAACATTCTCAAATGTTCCATCATCCATGTCAATTGAACCTTTCCCTTCAACCTCTACTTGTGTATCATCACCTATGTAAATGTGAGGTACTTTAGATGGCTCCAATGAAGAAAACTACTCCTTTGTAGAACCCATGTGATATGAAGCACCCGAGTCAAGTATCCATTGCTGTGAAGAACCTGTTGTAGCCACAAATGCTTGCCCTTTTCCCTTAGAATGTGAGGAAGAGGAAGGAGATGAATCCTTCTTTGTGTAGGCGGATGGCAAGTTGATGTTGTTTTTCTTAAGAATATTAGTTAACTCATCAACTTGCTTTGTGTGGCATCGATGCTCATCATGACCATACTTCTTGCAATATGTACAAGTTGGTTTATCCTTCTTAGGTGGTGTCCCCTTCTTGGAAGAGGATTAAAAAATCGCCTTGTGATGGAGAGGATGATTGTCCTTTTTCCTGTTGTGGCTTAGACTTGGATTGCTTCTTCTTCTTGTTGGAATCTTTGCCTTGACTTCCTTGATTCCCTTGATTAGCCACCAAAGCCTTGGATTTTGAAGACTTGAGAAGTCCCATGTTCAACAACTTAGATTGTTCCAATATCAACATTTCTGTGAAAGCATCAAATGAAGGCATAACATAGGAACTCCCCACTGTCAAACGATGAGTTTGGAAGCTAGACACAAATGTTGCATATTCTGGTGCAAGCTTGTCCAACAAGTTGAATATCAACTGAGCATCCTTTTTGTCAATTCCACAATCCTTAAGCTTTGCTCTTAGCTCATTTGCTTTGGTGACATAATCTTGGATTGTATCAAAACTCTTGGGATCCAAGTTGGTGAGCTCATTGTCAATCTTATAACCTCTGATTTCATCAACTTGACCATACAATTTCTGAAACATATCCCAAGCATCTTTGATTGTAGTACACTTTTCAATATGAAAGATGAGGTCATTTAATACATACTTGCGCAAAGTTCCAAGAGCCATGCAATTCTTAGTGAGTCATTCTAATTGAGCATTAGGATCAGGTGGTGCTGCTATTGTTCCATCTATGTAATGCGTGAGACCCTTTTCCATTAATTTACTCCATACTTTAATTTTCCATGATGCATAATTATGTGGAGTTAAAGGTGGAAATTTATGAGGACTCATTACAACAAAAATGAAAGAGCACAAAGAGAGGCACAATCACACAAGACACCCCCCCAAAAGTGATGATTTGGCACTTTATACTTAGTGCGTATACAATGGGCCAATTGCAAAAAATGGCAAAGTGGGCTTCTGATTTCAATTTTACCACTACCTCAATAAGGCCAAAAGAGACTCAAATTAATAATGCAAGAGATCTAAACTAAGATCCAAGAACTTTACAAGTACCTAATAGGCCAAATAAGACCAATCTCTGAAAGTACAACTTCCACTCAAAATCTCTGAAATCTGATCATCGATTATGAAAGAAGACGAAAAAACATGTACTTTCAAAAAAAACGGCACCTGAAAAGGAGGTCGTATGAGCTCAAACGAGGCCTTTGAAATTGCAGAATTGGGGATTGGACAAGTACAGCTGAGAGAATCCAAAAATTTCGAGAAACCTGTGCACCAAAATCAGAAAATAACCACACCACTGCGAAGAGCATGAAATTTTAGCCCATTTCAAAAAAAATTGCACCAAAAAAGGAGCAAAAATGAGCAAGATATGGCCTTTCAAAGTTGAACTGCAAAACTTAAAAGCTCATTGAAGAGGGGGTCAAAAAATTTCAAAAATCTGCTAATGTGGCGCTGACGTCAGCAAATGATGGGCTTAAATTTGATGTCTGTCTAGCCGTCACAAAAACTTCATCTCCCCCTTGCGTGGTGTCCGTACCGTACAGACAGGCTGATGTGGCTCTGTGCTGACTATGCGTATGGATGTTGACCACAGGCCAGTGGCCGCCTGCCACGTGGCGGGCGTGGGTCTGCCGGTTTAAATAACGGTCGGGGCCGATGGTGGCTGCCAGCGATGGGGTCGAGAGGTCCCGGTGGCGCCGCAGAGCTGGGCGGCGCGGGAGCTAGGCGGCGCGGATACTGCAGACTGCGCAGGCGGCAAGCGGAGCGGGGTGGCCGACGGTGTGGAGAGGTGCTGGCGGCGGGGAGTGAGCTGCCGGTTGGAGGGAGGTCTACCGGCGGCAGGGCCCGGCTGGCGAGCGAACTGCTGGCTGCAATGCCGGGTGGTGGTAGCGGCGCCGGAATAACCCACGGACGATGGCGAGAGTACCACGGGGTACGCGATCGAGACAGAGGCCGGAGCAGGCACAGAGACTGGGGAGTACGAGCGGCGAGGCCCGTAAAAAATATACAACAAAAACGACAAAGTACAGAGAGGGAGGTGGTCACGGGACCCCCCCTAAAACAATAATTTTATTTTTTTTTTCCTTTTTTTTTTGATCGCCTTTTTCGAATTTTTTTGTTTTTTCAGAAAATTTTTCTTTACAAAAAAATTTCGAAATCCGTATAATAATAACCAAAATGGGCAAAAACATTTTCTCACCAAAATAGGTCGATTTTATAGTCGAAATTCATGGAAACGGCCTCCCGGATTCAACCATGATGTCCAAATCGCTGTACGACGCCTCCAAAAAATGAAGATCCCCAAATCCGAAAATTGAAACCTCCAAAATGTCTCCAAAAGACTAATCAATGAAGCCCTTGTAGCTCTGATACCATGTAGGATTTTGCTAAGATCAAGGGCACAATGAAAAGCATAAAAAGAGAGACAATAGAATGATAAGAACAAACTGTATTCTCATCAATATGCAAATGATCAACTGGATTAACCAATACAATGAATATAGGCCTGCTTATATAGGCAAGGCCATATGGATGTACGAGCACACAATTATGACATGTGGCTCAATGAGAAACAAGGGTAGGAAAGAAATAATAAGGGTAGGTAGGAGAAATAATATAATATTCCACAAGAGGTGGATAACCCACCGAATGTGGAGTGTAACAGCAAAATAAGACCACAAAAGGTGGAATTTCTCCTACAAGCTCTATCCCTATGTGCACACTTCCCTAAGTGTCTCAAATCCAAACTACGAAGAGATGCATTATCCTAAGTTAACTTAAGTAAAGTGTAATAATATCCATAATGAATATTTATTTACACCAACAAAAACAAGTAAAATTTTGGAGTTAGTTCATTATGATGTATGTGGACCCATCTCCATACCTTCTTTGGGGGGATTTTTGTAATATTTGTTGATGACTACTCTAGGAAAACTTGGATCTACTTTCTGAAATGTAAAGAATCAAAAGAGATCCTTAATAGGTTTAAAGAATTCAAATCACTAACAGAGAACTACTCAGGAAATAAAATTAAAACCCTAAGAACTGATAATGGGGGGGGGGAATACACATCAGAATTATTTAAAGAGTTTTGTAAAAATTCAGGGATTAAGAGGGAGTTAACAATACCTTATAACCCTCAACAAAATGGGGTAGCTGAGAGGAAAAATAGGACAATCGTGGAAGCTGCCAAAGCTATGATTCTTGATCAGAATCTAAATGTCAATCTTTGGGCAGAAGCAACTAGCACTGTTGTATATATTCAAAACAGATGTCCTCACTCCCATGTTGAAGATAAGACCCCTGAGGAAGTCTTTAACACATCAAAACCAGATATTAGCCACCTTAAGATATTTGGATGCCCTGTCTATATTCATGTACCTAAGGAGAAAAGATTAAAATTAGAGCCTTCTGGAAAAAGGGGAATCCTTGTAGGATATAGTGAAACCTCCAAAGCCTATAGGATCTATATACCTGGTCAAAAGAATATTGAACTAAGTAGGGATGTGATCTTTGAAGAAGACTTAGCCTTCAAAAGAGCCCAAAGCTCTCTAGACCCTGAAGTCTATATCCCTACCCCTAGCATAAATAAAGATCCTACTCCTGAGCTTCAGAGGGAGAATCTTGAGGAAACTATAAGTGAAACTCAAAGTCCACCTAGAGAAAACCTCAAGAAAAAACCACTATGGGCCACCAAGACTGTAGCAGAAGCTCAAACGTTTGTTGCTCCTTCAGGGACCTTCAGGGAAAACAAAAGGCCTAATAAATTCACTAGCTATGTTGCCCTTATGAATGATCTCTTTAAAGCCGAACCAAACAATGTATCAGATGCACTTGAACATCAAGTATGGAAGGATGCCATGTCTGAAGAGTATCAATCCATTATGAAAAATGATGTTTGGGAGATTGTTCCTAGGCCAACTAAGAAATCTGTTGTTTCATCTAAATGGCTTTTCAAGATCACACATGCTACAGACGGCAGTATTGAAAAACACAAGGCTATATTTGTAGCTAGAGGGTTCTCACAAAGGGAAGGAATAGATTATGAAGAAACTTTTGCACCTGTTGCCAGGTATACATCAGTAAGAGCTGTATTAGCCATTGCAATAGCAAAGGGGTGGAAGGTACACTAGATGGTTGTTAAGACAGCATTTCTAAATGGTGAGATCTTAGAAGTCTACCTAGGGCAACCTGAAGGGTTTGAAATTCATGATGCAGAGTCTCATGTGTGTAGACTCAAGAAAGCTCTCTATGGGCTTAAACAGCATCCCAAGGCCTAGTATGAAAGAATTGACACCTATCTCTCAGGACTAGGCTTCTCTAAGAATGAGGCAGATCCTAATCTCTACTACAAAACAAATAAAGGTGATATGCTAATATTGATTTTATATGTTGATGACTTATTAATCACAGGAAATGATCACCTTATAGATCAATGCAAGAAAGATCTATCCAAAGAATTTGATATGAAGGAATTGGGTCTCCTTCATTACTTCCTAGGATTGGAAGTATGGCAGAATTCTGACAACATTATACTAAATCAAGGAAAGTATACCTTGGATATTTTGAAGAGATTCGGAATGCTAAACTGTAGGCCCATGACCTCTCCTATGGAAACCAATTTACATAAACTTAAAGAAGCAGCAGTAGAGTCACAACCCACTGACCCTACTCAATACAGACAGATGATTGGGTCCCTGATGTACCTAGTAAATACAAGACCAGACATCGGTTATGCAGTTAATGCTCTAAGTCAGTTTATGTGTGAACCTAAGGAGATACACCTGGTTGCAGTAAAACACATCATGAGATACCTACAAGGTACCCTAAAACTTGGTCTCAAATACGAGAAAGTTGATATAGACCTACATGGATTTACAGATTTAAATTGGGCCGCAAGTGTGACTAACAGAAAAAGCACTTCAAGGTGTTGCTTTAGTCTAGGTCCAGCTATGATATCGTGGATCAGCAGGAAGCAGTCTTCTGTAGCTTAAAGCTCCACCGAGCCAGAATACATTGCAGCTTCTATGGCTGCCCAAGAGGCAGTATGGCTTAGGAAGTTGCTTGTGGGGTTGTTTGGAAAACCTATGAAACCCGTTGTTATACATTGTGACAATCAAAGCTGCATAAAACTTTCAGTAAATCTAGTGTTCCATGACAAATCCAAGCATATTGAGATTCCATACCACTATGTGCGAGATATGGTAGACAGGAATGTGATCCATGTAGAAAATGTTTGTACAGGAGATCAAACTGTAGATATTCTGACCAAACCTCTTTCCAGAGTGAAGGTTGATCACTTCAGAAAAGGTTTAGATATGATAGAAAGGTAATTTGCTTTGTAATTTGTATTTACATATCAATAAGATGTTTAATGTGTAAACTTCTTTGTCATAATAGGACATTTTGGATTTTATCCCCTGGGTTCATATCTAAGAGGTGATGATCTCTCAAGATAATGAACACTTGTATGTAGACATTATAAGGTGACGACTTTATGATGTCCAAACCAGTTATCATGTTGGATCTCTGGTGTGTCATGGATGTGCAATGATTGTGTTGTGGTAAAACATTTGTATAAGATGTTAGTGCACATACCATAACTTGGATAAGATGAGAATTTAATCTTTTCTCATATGATTATCCTTAAGTATTGTGTGTTTAGGCAATACTGATATCACATGCTTAGGTGGTATCCTGTCATCACAAGATCGACGTGATAGACATTTGTATCACATGTTTAGGTGATACTACATATCATGTGATTAGGTGATATGATTTTCTAGAAAGTCAGATTGTGTACTAACCATAATTTGAATTGTGATGCTTGATATATTGTTTTTCATTTATCTTACCTAGCTAAGAGGGAGTGTTAATGCATGATAGCTTCGGTAAGATAAATCATTGAATGAGAGATAAACTATCAGGAAAACTTCAAGCTATTGATCTTTCAATTGATGTCCAATCTACTTAGTCGATCAATGTTCAAACTATCGATAATCATATCATAGCATAGTATACCGATTAATATCGGTTTGCATTATAACTGTGATCACCGATTATTATCGAGTTAACCATGTATCCCGATTTATATCGGTTGATTTATCTACAATAAACAAATGATGATCATCAGGATTAACTGAATGTTATCGGGTGGCAAAGCATACACCGCTTGGTATCTGACTATTAGTTAAGTGATTGGTATCGGTTAACAAGTCACGTAGACACCGATTGGCATCGGTTAACATGTCACGTAAACACCAATTGGCATTGGATACTAAGTTACGTAGACCCCGATTAGTATCGGGCTGTTGATTAGAATAAACACTGATTGGTAATTATAAATCAAAGGGTGTCACCAAGTAATGTCTTGATCAGTCATGTCCATAAGACATGACCGGTCAAGGCATTGCTTGATCCTCCCCTCTTGCATATATATATCAATCGATATTTGTGAGGACATTGAAATCCATAAATGCTCCTCTCACCTGCCATACAAAAGAAGATAATCGTATTTATAATATAAATAGATAATACATAGATTGAGAAAATATAAATTAGAATACATCTTGCATATTGAATTGGAAATTGAACATCATTTACACTTGTTTTGTCTACAAGTTTCTGGAAAATTACTTATACAAAAGCATGCTATATGACCAATATTGTGGCACTTGTAGTACGTGATTTTATAATCCATTGGAGGAGAAAATGATTTGTAGTTCCTCTTTAAGAAACCAAAATCATTCCTTGCATGAACTCTACAATCCATTGCCTTATGAACAGACTGATTGCAAAAAAAGCAATAACCAAATGAGTGTTGGAACTTGGACATGTGAGGCTGCCTTGGTGTGCAAGATATATTAAGGTTGAGTATGAGCATCTCATCTCCATATTCTGTGACAATACAATTGCAATCAACATCTCAAAGAATCCGGTTATGCACTCTAGGACAAAGCACATTCCAATCAAATATCATTTCTTAAGAAAGCAGGTGGTTGATCAACAAGTGAAGTTGGAGTACATTGCTACATAGGAATAGATTGTGGACATTTTCACAAAGCTCCTTCCAAAAGAGACTTTTGAGTACCTAAAGGAAAAATTGGGAGTGATATCACTCTCATCTAGTCACTATGTTCTTTAGAAGAAGCATGTGTTTAGGGCAGAGATTAGAAAATTGCCCAAAAATCGCCAAACTCGGCGAGTCCGAGTCCGAGACATGCTCGCCGAGTCTCTGGAACTCGGACTTGGGCTCGGCCGAGTTTGGTGAGCAAACTCGCCAGACTCACCGAGTTGGCGAGTTTGGCATAAACTCACCAAACTCGGCGAGTCCAGTGCCTGAAACTCGGCTACTGGCTGGGTTAAGCAAAATGACAAAAAAAAAACATTTTAAAAGTTTTTTTAAAATGAATGGTCTCGTCTTTGTTCACTACAACCTCGGCCTAAGAATGAGAAAAATTAGGGTTACAACATGTCAGCCAATAAAAAAATAACACCCGACGCCTTTATTAAATAATAATTTGTTTTGGCCTCACAAGGGGCGCTGCCCCCAAGCCCCCGTCGAAAAATATGGGGGGAAACTGCGTCGATAGAAGTAGGAAAAATTTAACCTCCGAGTCTGACACTAATTGGATCAACCAGGTAGATATAGAGGCTGAGACTGTAGCCATGGCAAAGGAGGAGCGGAGAGCACGAGCACAAACAGGAGATTCAGAGGCAGATAGTGACACAGATGTTCCTGATGTTGGTGCGCATGGCATGGTGTCACGGGGAGTGGCTATGGCTATCGAATCATCCAAGACCTACCTTAGACGCCTTCGCAGGGGGCCGGGGCCGGAGGGTGCAGGCTTCTCTAAGCCATAGGCTTGTAGTTGTATTTACCTTTGGTATTTGTATGAAACATTTGATGATGATCATATGATGACATGGATTTTTTATTCCGTGAGTTTTTTAATATTGTATACATTTGACTATATTTATATATCTATGTTTGTTATTTCCTTTAGGTACAATTTGCGTTTATGCTTATGTGATTGATGTATACTTGTGTATGTAATCAAATGAGCCGAGTTTAATGATGTTAATGTGTCTTTAAGGTGTATTCAATAAAGGGTGCCTGAAACAAGTTTTAAATCTTTAAAAATCTCTAAATTTCTTGAGTTTTTCACTTTCCTGAGTCCAACCGAGTCTGACTCCGAGTCCCGAGTCTAAGTCCGAGCCGAGTCAGAGTCCCGTTTCTTTGGTTTAGGGAGAGCTATTCATTGTCTTATCTTTTAGCCCTAGAAAGTCTTTGTCATTACTGTCAAATGGGGAGTAGAGTAAGGGGGAGCATTTTTTGTTAGGGGGAGAAGTTTGTTCCTGATGCATTCCAAAATTATTTCTATGTGAAGTTGCCATCAATGAGCAAGGAGTAGATTGTTGGAAAATTATTGTCATTGATGTCAAAGGCAGAAAAATAAATTGGCCGAAGGCCACTAATTCATTTTATCCTAGCAAGCTCTTGCCATGGCTGACTGATTTTTGAGGTATTGAAATTAATTTGAAATATCTTTCCTTTGGCTGACCTATTTTGGCACTCAATAATGCATCAAATAATTTTTATATTTTGAATGACATGGGTCAACCCATGTATAGTTGTCTTTTTTGTTTTTGGTGCCTAATTTGAAGACCTGAAAATTCAAATAAATATAGTATATTATTTTGTTGTGGGCTGAACTATGTACAAGGTTTAATTAGCAAATAAATAGTTTAAATAAGGGGTCGACCCTTACATTTGAGTGCCCAAATTTTGTAAGTGGTGCATATAAATCAAAAGTTGCCCCCCTTGCAAAGTGACATGTCCTTTCAAATCAGGTTGACCTCTTTTGAGAAGATATAAGACAATTTTGTGAAGAGTTTTTCAAGGCAATAAATTAATGAATATCATTCCTATTTTTAGAGCAGATCTGAAGGAGTAAAATCAGAATTTTGGAGTGGATCTAAATGCAAGATTATGGCAGTTTTATGAGCAGAAAAATTGAAGATCATATTGCAGATTTGTGAGCAGAACTATTGCAAATTTAGTGAGCAGATATTACGTCAAATTCTTGATGAAGCCATGAGCAAATTTGTAAATGATATTAGTGCTAATCCAACGAGTTTCAAATAATCATCATTCTATTCATTTGGAGGTCGGTGCCTCCTAACTTAAGAGATCGGGAGGTTGGTGCCTCTCATTAAAAGAGATTGGTGTCTTTTGCTAAGTTGGTGCTCAATGATGGAAAATTGTGTTGGATTATTGTCATTGATATCAAAAGACAAATCAAAAGCATGATAGTTGGAAAAGTTGTGCCAAATTTATAGCACTATGGTGGAGATTTTGTTGATCAAGTGAGAAGCAGTTTATTTATTAAATTGCACACGTATTTAATGTCTGGCATCACACTTGAAAGAGAAAAAAAAGGCAAAAAATAATATTTTTATTTTGGTCACCCCCTCATAAAAGCCGCACTTTCTAGGGAAATTAAATTAATTTTTATTTGGATCCCTAAGTGGGATAACATCCTTGAGGCTAGCACCCACTTTGGGCAAAGAAAAATAAAATAATAAAAATTAAATGCTAGCTGTCTTTTCTTGGCTGACCTATTTAAGGGGTCGCAACTCTTCATTGAAGAGATGTTTGAGGTGGTATAAATAAAAGATGTTTTTGATTAAGGATCAAATAGGTTTTGAAGGGACCCAAAGCCCTATTTACAAAATGTTGCCACTAGTAAAATGACAATAAAAAGGCAACCACCCATCAACAAAAAACCAAAAGAGGCCAAACAAGGAAAAGAGAGCTAATTTAAACTTTTTAAGGCCTTAGCTGCTCCAGCTTCAGGCTGGGCCATATTAAAAGCAATTTTCTTGATATCCTGAAGATCTTGAACTGATTGATCTGCAACCCTCTTCAGGTTGCCATGTGTACGTTTGCAAGGACCCTTCCTCTCCTCAAGAAGCTGTTTTTAACCTGCGTTCGTGGCGGCCGCAGGAGCCCCTACGAGTGGTGGCCGTGGGGGAGGCTGCGGGGCTTCCCACCTCTCCTGTGATGGGAGGTGGGCCCCGCAATGGTCCCCCCAGATCTTTTTGAGTTTTTTTTTTTTAAAAACAAAAAAACAATAAAATAAAACAAAACCTATGACATCTAAAACTTATTTTTAATAGTTTTTATTTATTTGATTTTATTATTAATTATTATTAATATATAGTTTATTAATGAGGATTAATAAATATGTATTAAATAATAATTAATTTGAAAGCGGTGTACTATTAAATTATTTATAAATATATATATTTTATTAATGGGAATTAATATAAATATATATTAATTGATTTTTAATTTGGAATTGTGTATTAGTAAATTATTAATGGTTATATGTTATTATCCAGGGGTTAATAAATATGTACTAGTTAATAATTATTTTGGGTAATTGGAAAATAGGAATATTATATCATTGAGTATTTTGGAAACTTAAATAATATACTACTGGAAATATTAGGAATTAAATAAAGTATCGTTAGGAAAATTTGGCAAGTAAATGAAATTTTCATTTCGTAGAATAAATTGTTAATTTATATTTTCTCTGAATTGGGAAATAGGCAAGATGGTACTAGTGCAATTGTGGTATTGAATTTGCCTTGTAATGGTGTTTTGTTTTCTATTATTGTATTTTGAGAACTTAGATCATTTAGAAAACTTGATCGACATTTAGTGTTTAAATCAATATGGGGAAAGGTTGCCTGTACCAGTTAATGCCGCAAGTTTAATTTCTATACTTGCTTTTGCTTAAGTAACGACAAGACTTGATATGTTTGTTTGGACCCTATCGTTTGGTTGATTTGGGGTACCTGTTTATATCAACGGTCTCTAGTTCGGCTGTTACCTTGTGACGATGTTATTATTGGTCTTGTCCTTTAATGCGGGAGTAGTGTGTTGATTTGTGGTTGACCATAGTTGGTCAGGTCTTTAGTTAGAATACCGTCAGGCAATGGACCTTTGTATTTGTTTTTAATATGTTCAGTTGGATCCGTTTCTATGTAGGGCTCATCTATGTATTTATTGACCGATGTGGTCGTTTGTATATTGGTTGTGTTCGCCTTGATGGCAGGATTGTAAATGATGTGAACCTTATGTACCCTTAACTTAATTAAATGATCAGAGGGGTCTTGCAGTTGAGCAGACCTAGAGATGTAGCCCTTTAGGGGTGAACTCCGATATCAATTTGGTGTTATGTGATGCTTTTGTTCTTATGTTTCATTTTTTAGTGTTAGCATGTATGGATGGCATTTTGATAGGATGTATAAGTGGATTAGATGAGATTTATCGTAAATGCATGTATGCAGTCGTCTCTTAAATGGAGTAAATTGGATCATGAAAGAATGAATTCTATTATCGTTAATGAGAATAAGTATGCTTGAAAGGATCTCACTAGTTATGATAAGATTAAAGTGCGTTTTGGAACAAGGTGCATGGCATGTGTTTAATGTAAAATTGAACGTAATGAATGGTTTAAAAGTCATTGGATGAACTTCATTTTGTTATCTACATTTTAACCTTAATAAATGAACTTCATCTTATTAGCTATATTTTAACTATAATGGATGGACTCAATTGGTTATTTGCATTTTAACCTTAATAAATGAACTTCATCTTATTAGCTATATTTTAACTATAATGGATGAACTCAATTGGTTATTTACATTTTAACCTTAATAAACGAACTTCATCATATTAGCTAAAATGGATGAACTTATTTGGTTATTTACATTTTAACCTTAATAAATGAACTTCATCATATTAGCTATATTTTAACTATAATGGACAAACTCAATTGGTTATTTATTTTAACCTTAATTAACGAACTTCATCATATTAGCTATTTTGTATCTAAAATGGATGGACTCATCAAGTTAACTATATTTTAAACTTAATGGATGAATTCATATGTTACCTATGTTTTAACTTCTATGGGTAAATTTCCTCATGTTAGACTCATCTTCAACCATAATAGATGAGCACGTCCTATTATCTATTATTTCGATTCACTGAACACATTATATCCATGTTGTAAGTAGTAACATGTAATTAAGATATCCTGCTTAATTGGATCAAATGTCGCGAGTTGAGTTAGGTGTTAAGTTACGTAATCACGTTGGGAAACTCCTTAGGTTGTTTAGTCTTCCGCTGTGTCATCGAAGCTTTAGATAACTCAATGTATCATCATGTTGGGTCTTTAAAAAAAAATATTTGCACTCCTTGGTGTGTTTTAGCTTTATCCCTTCGGGGTTTCCTGGCGGGGCATTACATGGTGATTTACTTCCTAAGTCTCAATCTCTTGCCTAAGAAGGCTTCTCTCACTCTTTCCAATCCTCTTGGATAGAGTGAGGGGCTCCCATTGGTTGGTCTTCCCTAGGTCTTGCACACTCCCTAACCAAGGTACCTCAAAAAGGGGAATGAAATGGAGAAGAGGAATGACACATACCAAGAAGGTTATCCAACCAAGAATGGCTCTCCTAAAGATGAAATTCGGCCATCTTGGGAAACCCACTTTTGGGGGAGGTTAAACAAGTCCTAGGGGGTGGACACGTGGCCAAATTTAGCCTTCACCCATAGGTACCCCATTAGGCCCATTAAAAATGCTCCAAAACTAACTCTAGGAGTTGGTTTAACCCTCTGAAAGTCCACCTAAAGTTTACCTACGGGTCAACTTTGAGTTGACCCTCCTAATGGCTCACTATCCTAGATTTACTTGGGACCTTCAAGGATAATTTGGAAATATATCATTGGTAAAAATAAATTCCACAAAAGGTGACATGACAATGCCAACTCAACATACAACATATGTGTCAAGTGACACTACAAAAGGAATTCCACATCACAAATACACACATGGCAATTGTCTCATGCATGATTTAAACAAATTAATAAATACAATTTACACACATGCAAACATTTACGTTTACGAATAAAATACGATACATACGGGGTGTTGTCTCTCCAAATAGACAACCCCTGCTTTTACGAACGTACATAGGTCTAGGCTTGATTCTCCATAATGTTTCCATGGTCACATGGATAATTTTCCTACGCATCTCAATTACACATTAGTACTTCCCAAATAGCCTCATATAATATTAAACACAAAAATAAAAATACAAATCAATCACTTTGCATACAATTGACATCATACAGTCAATTTACCATAAAACAATGCAATCCATATAAAGCAATTATCATAATCCACTTAAATCCCAACCATTCATAAGGCATGCATCATAATTTCTAACATCATAATAAAGTCCTGCAAATTCAGATATAGCTGACATACGTCATAGCAAGATTATCAAATCGGTGGATCCTATAGGATCTAAATCCATAACACATCAAAATGTGCACCGCAAGGTAAAATGCTTCCATAACCTGGTTTAATTTCTTTTCTCGCTAATTTATCCATCTAACATACTCATCCTATTGAATTATTGCATTTATTAATACGGTCAACCTTGGTCAACTAAGTTAACCAGAGCTTGATCGGGGAGGGGCTCTACATCCTCGCCCCCAAGGTTCGACTTACTCCTAGAAGTCGCATGACTAGGATACAAAATAGCCACGTCCACCACCTGTATCTTACTCGGGTGCATTTTCTCAAATATGTCAACCATGGTGTTTATGTTGTCCATACTACTTGACAACCTTATGGCTGAGGGAAACCAAAGTGATAAGGTTATCATTAGTGTGCTTCATTCTTGACTCCAGGCCCTCATTTTTGCCCTCATAATCCAGTTTCGTGGTCTCAACATCTTTGACAGCCTTTTGCAAGGAAGCAACAAGACTCCTTCCCTCATTTTCATCCCAAGGGGCCTCCTTTCTATTATCTTGAATGCTGGAAATAGAGCACAACTTAAGGTTGATATCCTTGATTTCATGAAACACCCACTTGTTCATTCTAAAAGAATCCACTGCCGCATTCCTAGCAATGCCCAATAGATCATTAGGATTCTCCTACTCCAGATTGAGAAGGGGAGAATCAACATTCAAGCCTAAGGGAAAGGGGTTCTTCCTTCACGATTGGTAGCAAGCACAAAATTACTAGAATCACTATGGATTGAGAGGTTAGTCTCCTCCCTAGAAAAGGCAAGGGAAACCCTTTTCTTTCTCATAGCCTTCTTGTCAACCTTAGGTAGCTTACCCTCCCTAACCAAAGAAACAGGGTCAAAATCAACATCAGTACTCCAACCATTCTCCTCTGAGTACGAGCTATCAGGCCCCTCATCCTCAAAACTCGTGGCTTCCTTGGAAGAAACAAGGGTTAACTCTTAATTTTATCTTTGAAGGAGAGGGTGGAGACTTGCATTGTTCATAGATAAGCAACATGACCTCCTCATGTAAAACAGGGTTATTAGGGTTCTTCCTGTGATCCTTAATACTAGCATTCAACGAGGACGAAAGATAGGAAGGGAACGAAATTCTGATCTTATGCCTAAAAAATGGGGCCTCATAACTGTATAGTGCTTTGAATGGACTCATCCCTATAGACAAATGGTGGGTGGTATTATAACAATATTCTCCCAGATGCAAGCATCTAATCCAACTTGTTTGTTGGCCCGTGACATAGTTCCTTAAGTACCCTTCTATCCATTTATTTACTATCTTTGTCTGCCCGTCAGTCTGGGGGTGATAACTGGTGCTTGGTGTTAATGTTGTTCCTGCTAACCTGAAAAGTTCTTGCCAGAACTTGCTAAGGAATTTACTATCTCTATCACTTACAATGTTCTGGGGAAGCCCGTGGAGGCGGAAGACTTCTCTAAAGAATAGTTCTACTACTTGTTGTGCTTTAAACTCTGAGGAGGTAGGGAAAAAGTGAGCATATTTTGTGAGTCTATCCACCACTACATAAATGTTGTCTTTCCCTTGAACTTTGGGTAATCCTGTTATAAAATCCATAGATATACTTTCCCATTTCTGGCTTGGGATAGGGAGTGGTTGTAATAGTCCTACCGGATGTGATAATTTTGTTTTATTCTACTGACATGTCATGCATTCCCGTACATATTTGTAGACGTCCTTCTTTAGTCCCTTCCATGAGTATTTTTCTCTTATATGTTTGTATGTTTTATAGTACCCTTGGTATCCGGCTCGAGGGCTATCATGATACTCCCTCAAAATGGTGTCTTTTATTTTAGATTGTGAGGTTAGATATACCCTACCTTTGTAGAGGATAACACCATCCCAAACTCTGAATTCTTCACTAGGCATCTTCCCTTCCATAATCTCGGTAGTCAGGGGGTCTTTGGCGTATTCTCCTATTATATCTCTTTTCCAATCCTTTGTAATTTTAGTGATAGTGTCGATGTGGGGTCATCGGGACAAGGCATCTGTGGCTCCGTTATTCACTCCTTTAACATACTCTATATCAAAATCATATGCTTGGACCCTACTCACCCATTTCTGTTGTCTATCATTTAGGTCCCTCTTGCTCAAGAAGAAGCGCAAGCTGTTATGGTCTGTTTTCACCAGGAACTTTCCACGTACCAGGTATTGCCGAAACTTTGCTAAGGCGTGCATTATGGCCAGCATTTCTTTATCATAGATGGAATAATGTTTTTCTGTTTCTGTGAGCTTGCAACTTTCAAAGGCTATCGGGTGTTTCCTTTGCATAAGAACAGCCCCGATACCTTCCCCTGATGCATCACACTGTAGTTCAAATGGTACGGAGAAGTCAGGAATGACCAATACTGGGCATGAACTCATGGCTTCCTTTAGTTGTTCAAAGGCTTGTTGGGTTTTGTCACTCCATGAAAAAGCTCCCTTTTTGGTCAAGTCTGTGAGCGGAGCCGCTATCTTGGAGAATCCTTTTACGAATCGTCGGTAATAACTGCATAACCCCACAAAACCTCTAAGTTGTGTGAGAGTTCTGGGTCTGGGCCATTCCTTGATGGCTTTGATTTTTTCTTCATCCACACTTACCCCTTCCACATTAATTTTATGCCCTAGGTAGAGTATTTCTTTAAGGCCAAACTCACATTTCGAGATTTTGGCATATAGTGACTTTGTCTCTAGTATATTCAGCACTTCCTCAATATGTTTGAGATGTTCCTCCCATGTTTTGCTGTAAATGAGAATGTCGTCAAAAAATATGAGAAGAAACTTCCTTAATTGTTGCCTGAAGGTGTGGTTCATACAAGATTGAAAGGTGGCTGGAGCGTTCGTAAGTCCAAATGGAAGCACTAAAAATTCGAAATGCCCATAATGACATCTAAAGGCTGTTTTTTGCACATCTTCCTCCCTCATTCTGATTTGATGGTATCCTGACCTTAAATCAATCTTGGAAAAATAACAAGCTCCATGTAGTTCATCCATCAGCTCGTCGATCCTAGGGATAGGATATCTATTTTTTATGGTTTTCTTATTTAAGGCTCTATAATCAATACACATTCTCATGGTTCCATCTTTCTTGTTGACTAACACCACTGATGAGGCAAAAGGACTGCTGCTGGGCTGAATGTGACCCATTTCCAATAGCTCCTTAACGGTTTTCTCAATTTCCTCTTTAAACTTGTGGGGGTGTCTATAAGGTGTGGTAATCACTGGTTTTGCTCCTTCTTCTAATTCAATAGAATGTTCAAAACCTCTTTTTGGGGGAAGGCCAGGTGGAATGTCTCCAAAAACCTTTTTGTATCTTTCAAGGATGGGTTGGACATCTACATGAATTCTTTGTTCATCTGAAGGAGTTTTATCTAGTATCATACATTGAGCTACCCATTCACTTTGATCATGTCTAAGGATTTGTTCAATTTTATTACAAGACACTAGCTTGGGACACCCATCTGGCATGCCTTTTAAGATTACTTCTTTTCCTTCATGCTCAAAACATATCTCTAAATTAGGGATATCCATAATAAAACGCCCCAAAGAATTTACCCATGACATTCCAAGGATAACATCATTTTGTATGTTTGCTACATAAAAATCTCTTTTGATTGTATGTTTCCCAAAAGTGATTTCTACTTGAGGGACTATTTTTGTACATTGATTTATGGATCCATCTGCAAGGGCGACCTTAAATCCTGAAAAGTTTTGGGTTTTTAGCCTTCTTTTTGCCACCTAGTGCTGGCTAATGAAATCATGCGAAGCGCCTGAGTCTACTAAGGCAACCACCTTCTATCCTTTAAGAGTTCCCTTAATTCGAAAAGGTCTATTCATGTTCTGAGTGATGACTGCCAATGATCCCTCTGTTTCGTCGGTCTTAGCCCTCTTGCTAAATTCTTCTATTTGGTTTAATCTGCCTCTCTTACATTGATGCCCTCTTTCCCAAGGTTCTCTACATTTGAAACATAAATTTTTCTTCATTAATTCATCCCTCTTTTGGCACCTTTGTCCTGCACTCCAGAGCTCCATACATAAATAACATGGTTTCTCTAAATTGTTTTTCCTTGAATCATCTCTTTGGTAGGATAATTTGGAGGGCTAGATCTTTGTCTTTTCTTTGGATTGGTTAGACTCAACCCTCCTTGCCTTCTTGATAGCCTCAGCTAAATTTTGGGGTTCGAATGGTTTCACTACATTTTTGGTTGAGTCTTTGAGCCCTTCTATAAACATGTGAGTTAGTCTTTTTTGGGATAGGTCAAGAATCATTACAGATAATCCTTGGAATTTGTTAATAAATTCGTCCACTGTGCCCGTTTGTTTGAGGTACACCAATTCTTGATAATACCATTCGGAGTCTTTTTCATCAAATCTGCTAGTCAATTTTTGAGAGAAATCCCCATAAGAGTCAATACTTTGATGACCTAGGGAAATCAGCCCATTATGCCACCATTCATGAGCTGCTCCTTCTAAATGGAGAATCACAAATTGGAGGGCATTCTCTTCTGTCATGGGGCTTAGAGTGAAGTAGGTATTCAGCTTTTGTAACCATGCATATGCTGTGAGTTTCCCCGATCCATCAAAATTAGGAAGGGATACTTTATTCACTTTGTGTTGGAGTTCTCTATTTTTATGCTTCCGGGGTGTTTCCCTACGCTTGTCCTCGCATAAATCTCTAAAGGATACCACTTCCCTGATATGAGGGTCTAGATCAGCATATGCTCTTGTAATGTCCTCAGTGCTAGTTTTGTGTTATTCTACTCCCTCCTCTTCCCGAGATGGTTCATCATGAGGTAAGAATTGGGGTTGAGGCACCCTGGATGTTGAGCATTCATTATTATTCTCTGAATGATTAGAGCTGATATCCCTTTTATCGGTAGTATGCCCTTTATTGATTGAGTTCCCCATAGATTTCAAAGCTTGTAGGAGGGCCTGATTAGATTCTTTCATCTCCTTAATCAGGGTGTGATTTGTTTGTTCCAAATAAGATCTCATCTCGTTGGCGAATCCGTTCATGTTGGGTTTCTTCTTCCTCTGGTAGACTAACATAAACTCCACAGGATGGCAAGATTATGCTCTAAGACCACTGTAGTGTTCCCAGTTGGGGATTGGATTTATTTGGCGTTCAAGTCCTGCAAACAAACGTTAGTATACAAACAATATGAAAGATAATTAAACATATATATTTATTTGTGCAATTATACAAGGAAGAATGCTATACGTTATTCTACATATTTAACAAATAATGTGAACTAATTTATTGTTATCTATAAAAAAAGGATACAATACTTAGTTGGACCTTACCTGAATTGACCCAACCCTCTATTGAGAAATATTTCTTAGTTAGGAGCAACCCAGGATGTCATCCTCCTAAGGTCTCTATTTGGGATCTCTATTAATGAGTGAAATCATTAATGTTCTCAAAGCTTGGTAGAGATCCCACCCCTGCTCAAGCTTGTCTATCCCTAACATATGCATATGGTTAACCTCTACAATATATATATATTGTCTCAAAGAGATTCCCTATGAATCTCTCTCTGGATTCCTCTTGGAATCTTGGCATTCAATTATGCCCTCTGGTCTCTATGGCTCCTTTAAAAGGAGCAATCATCGTAGACATTATCAGGGACTTAAATACAATTCTACTCTGAAATGCCTCAATGATCCCTAGCTCTGTAAATTGCCTCTGAAGCAATCTCTATTTCCTCTGTTTTAATTCTGAGTGTATCTCTACAACCTTATGGTAATTGTTATTTAATATCAATAATATATCACTATTATATTATAATCCTGAGTGTATCTCTGTCTCTAGAAGTGTCATCACAATTCTAAGTGCATCTCTATTATGCTAATTCTGAATGTATCTCTGCAACTTTGATTCTAAATGCATCTCTGATATATTAATTTAGAGTGTATCTCTGTTATTTACCGGCTATTCTGCTTTAATTTATCTTGCGGTATGATTCGAAGTCCACGGCATTATTCATGAAGTACTTACTATGGTTTAGGGCAAACCACTTACCGTTCACTTGCCGGTGGTGTATCCTGGATATGCTGGGTATGCTCTACTCCTTCCACGGTTTTTGCTTCCAACGTGGCTATCACCATTAGCCTCTCCCCCTCGGTATCAGAGCAACCCCATGGTTTTATATGTTTGGATCGGTTCCCCTCAAAGGGCGTGACTCCTGTGCGGGGCCTTTTTGCCTATATTAATTTAGTCATTTCGTGACTTTTTAATTTAATTCATTGTGTTAATTCATTGTCTCCATCGGCTCTAAAGGTATTCTTATTACTTAACATTATTTGTTTATCCTTTATAAATTACGGTTTCTTTCTTATTTATTTGTTTTATCATTATTAATTAGTATTTACCAAGATCTATCCCTTATTTATTAATTATTATTTGTCACTCATGTTATTTGTAGCATTTGATTAAAAGGTGATATGAAAAATGAATAATAATTAATAATTATTTATTTATTAATAATTAAAATTGTTATGTATTTGACAAGAATAAGGTATCAGGATATCACATTTACATTAATCGGGGGTCATTGCATCACCCTTGTTCCAAAACATAATATTATCACTTTTAAGTTTTTAACTCCATAGTTAGCAAAAAAGTTGGCAACCCTATTCCCTTCTCTATAGACATGGGAAATATAACATTTTCCAAAAGAATTAATGATATCCATGGAAGCCTTAATCCAATTATAGATGGACCATGAAGGCTTCTGAATTCCATCTAAACATTAGATAATATTGTTTGAGTCCCCCCTCAATCCACACACATTTGCAATTTAAACATCTAGCAAGACAAACCATGGTAGGCCGCAATAGCTTCAGCAAGGTGGTTGGTCTAACTTTCCAAGGGGAGCACTATCGCTAATAATAACCTACCATCTTCATCTCTCAACACTCCCCCACACCTTGCCAGTCCAAGACTTCCTTTAGTCACCCCATCAAAGTTAACCTTCACCCAACCAGAAGGAGGTGAGTGCCAAACATTCTCTCTAGATGACTTAAGGGGTTTAATAGAAATAGAATTGTCAAATTGGATTTTCTAGTTGCTAGCCACCTGAGAATCATAGGCAGAACATGAAATTTTACCTCGAGGATTATACTTGGTAATCCCAACATGAAAATTCTCTAGAATGGCTCTGCAAATCTTAGATGAGACAACATCAACAGGCAAAGCAAAATCCTTGCAAACTCTATTGTTCCTTTCCTTCCAAATACCCCATACTAAATGGGGGAGCAACAAAGACCAAAGAAGAGCCAAAGAAGAATTAGAAGTAGGGGCCACCCATTGAGCTAAAAGATCCTGAAGAGAAGAGGGAAAGACCTATTCCACCTTCCACAGATGAAGATTCACCTTCCACAGATGAAGAAAGAAACTCCAAACATCCCGAACAAACGAACATCTAAGGATGAGATGAGCAGCATATTCCAAATCTTCACAACACAGAAAGCATCTATTGGAAAGAGGGAAACCTCTTTTACACAAGTTATCCAAAGTAAGAGATTTATTCTGAAGCAAGATCCAAAAGAAGATATTGATCTTAGGAATCAACACAAAATTCCAAACACTAGCCTAAAATGGGGGAGGAGAGGGAGGACTGTCAAGAGAAGAAATAGCCGAAGAAACAAAGAAAGTCCTTGAAGAAGAGGCAGCCTAAACCAAATTGTCCACATGGGCATGAAGCGAGACTCTCACCGAATTAAGGATGCATTAAAGAGGAAAAAGGTCCCTGCTAATCTCCAAAAGATCCTTCCAAACATCATTGGAGATATAGTCAGAGACACACACCAAATCTATTAATGCTATCATCCATGAAAGGTCTGAACTCTTGACATTTAATGAGGGGTTTGTGGCCAATCCAACTATCATCCCAAAAACAAACATGTTAGCCAGATCCCACTTTCCAACGAAACCCTTTATCAAAAATGAACTTAGCTTGAACCAGATTATTCCAAAGGAGAGAACCTGAGGGCAGATTCTAAAGATTTATAAAATCTCTCAAGGAACTCAAATTCTGTAAATATTTGCTACACCAAATACAGCTCCATTCCCTATAGGAAGTAAAGAGCCTCCATATCTGCTTAGCCAAAAAAGTAAAATTAAAATCCCTCAAATTTCTCAAACTAAGACCCCCAAATTTCTTAGGCCTGTAAACACTATCCCAAGCCATAAGCAGGATCCTTTTCCTATCTTCCATTCTAGACCATAGAAAACATTTATGAATTCTTTCGATAGATTCCACATATTTAGAAGGGATTTTAAACAAGCTCATAGCATACACTACCAAATTTTGAAAGGAAGCCTCCAGCAGTTGAACTTTTTCAGCTTGACTCAACAAAGCCCCTTTCCATCCAGCCAACTTGGAGTTAAACTTATCAATGAGTTTCAGCCAGAAAGAATCAGGGGCCTTAAGGCACAAGGGCAACCCAAGATAAGCAGAAGGAAGCAAATCAACTCTACACCCTAGGATACCAACAATCATTTTTTGTCTTACCTCAGAGTATTCAAAAAGAAGATAGAGCTTTTATTGAGACTAACCATTTGGCCAAAAGCTGCTTCATAAGTGGAAAGAACTTTCTTGAGATTTCTAGCTTCCACGATAAAAGAATTTGCAAGAATGATGGTGTCATCAACAAATTGCTGATGCAAACAAATAATAGGGCTAGATGAAGGTCTCAACCCCTTCAGCAGGCCCCTACCCACCAAGCTATGTATATATCTCCCAAGGGTCTCGACCATGATACTAAAGAGGAGAGGGGATATGGGGTCCCCTTGTCTTAGACCTCTAGATTTACTAAAGAACCCTGAGGGAGAGCCATTGATAACGACCGAGGTTCTAGTAGTGGAAACAATTTGCCAAACAATATTCTGAAACTTTTTATTAAAACCAAAATCTCCAAGGACTTGATAAAAAACTACCAGTCTATCCTATCATAGGCTTTCATGAGGTCTAGTTTCAACAGAAACCCTTTTTTCTTATTAATATCCAAGGAATGAATATTTTCGTGAACCATCACAATGGAGTCTAATATCTACCTACCTGGAACAAACCCATTCTACTGCTCAACAATAATACAAGGCAAGATCAGCTGAAGTCTGGAAGCCAAAACTTTAGAAAAGATCATATAAACAGAATTGCATGGACTAATAAGCCTGAAATTCTCAAGAGAATTAGCCCAAGGAACCTTGGGAATAAGAACAATAAAAGTAGAATTAAATTCTTCTAAAAAAAATTTGGTACCAAAGAATTCTTTCACTGCATCCCCAATACCGAACGCTACAATATCCCAAAAAGTTTGAAAAAAGAACATGGGGAACCCATCCAGGCCTAGGGCTTTATTCCCTTCAAAAGAAAAGACTACTCTTCGAATCTCCTCCATAGAAGGGATCACCACCAACATTTTGTTAATGTCCTCATTAATAATGTTGGTAATAACGTCCAAAAGATTTGGTTGGCAATTAGCATCCAATCGTTCCTTTGCAGAAAGAAGATTAGAGAAGTGAACAACTTCTTGCATGATATCCTCCTCCTTATCAAGTTTATTCCAATTATTCATAATATGAGAGATCCTATTAGAAGACCTGTATTTTAGGGTAGTCATGTATTTTAGGGTAGTCATGTAGAAATAGCGAGTATTCCTATAACCACAAGACAACCATAAAGCCCTTGATCTCTATTTCCAAAACTCTTCCTCTTTAGAGATAACATCATGTAGTTCGGTAAGGATCACATTCTCTTGAGCAAGAGAAACCTCTGAATAACCATCCATCTGAATTCTTTCTTGGATACTTTGAAGCTCAAGATGTAAGGCAGACTTAGTGGAGAAAATATGACCAAAGGAATCTTTGTTCCATCTCCTCACATTAGTTTTAATAAAGCCAAGCTTTTTCGCAACACGAAACATGGCAATCCCCTCACATCCACATTCCACCATTCACTAATCTCATATTTGAGCTGAGAGTGTAAAAGCTACATCTTTTCAAATCTAAAGGGGAAGTTCTTTCTTACAGATAAAGAGTTCGTCGAAAAGTTGATGGTGAAGTGATCTGAACCAATTCTAGATAGAGCTGAAAGAGAACACATATAATGAACAAGCTATCCAGCTTGACCTGGATAAGATCCTCTCCCAAACATCTATTAGTCCAAGTGTAAGAGACTCCAGTGAGATCCAAATCATGAAGAGCTTGATTATGAATAAAATCCATTAAATTAGACTATCCAGCTGAATTTGAGAACCTCCAATCTTCTCCTCCTCCTTCAAAGGCATATTGAAGTCACCAATGATGATCCAATTCTCTTCTAGATGATGTTGTTTGAAATCAGCTAAAGCCTTCCAAAATCTTCTCTTGGAGACTTTATTGTTAGGGGCATATATATTAGAAAGAATCTAAGAGAACCCATCTCTAATATGAGTAAATTTCGTAGCAATATGGTTAACATCCTCCCAAATAGCAGTGCCAGAGATATATTTCTGATTCCAAAAGTAGCTATTCCCTTGGAGGCTCCATCCACACTATTACAATGGATACCATTCTCCTTAAAACATCTAATCTTCAATACCTTTTGCATCTTAGTTTCTTGCACCCACAAAATATTGGGCTTATGATGTCTTACAATATTAAACAAAAGATCATGCTTGTGAGGGTTATTTAACCCTCAGATATTCCAAGGAATGAACTTCATTTTTTACAAGGTGTGTTGCTAAGGCACATCTCAGGAATAGTTTTCTGCACTCCATCAGCTATATCCTACAGACCTTTTTACTCCCTACACCATTTTGTCGACTTCCTCCTAGCACTCTTTACAAATCCACAATCAATTTTCACTCTATTTCTAGTGGAAATCCCCATAGAAGGAATTTTTCTATTGTCTCTTCTTTACTACAATGAAAGTAGGTGATCTATCATCCAAATCAGTTTTCTCCTGACTAACATTTTCCTTACCGATGTCCATTTCAGTTTGCCACTTATCTGAGCTATTCAGATTAGTTTATTCTCTTATTTCCTTCCTCAAAGGTGGAGTCGAATCAAAAAGACCATCTATGGTCATAGGAGACCCTCGATCCTTATTACCATCATCGAACTTCTTAGAATCCCCCAACGTTCCTCCTTCGATATTCATATTAGGCATCCTTTTTTTCAGAGAGGATGTCCTTACCATTAATGACTTTAGAATCCACCCCATCTGTTACCGAACCCCTATTATTTTGATCTTGAAAAGTAGAGGCCACCATATCTTGAGTAAGGGAGTTAGCCTCAAGTTCGTAACCTTTACCAAAAATTTCAACTCCCTCGATAGAGGGAGCACAAGGAATAATAGACCTATTATCTTGTAAACTCACATCTTGGTTACCCACAACCTCAACAGGAGGCTCTTCCGCACCAATCTCTTGAATATTCACTAAAGGGTTATTTCCAATGGAGCAATCCTCCTTTCTATTAACATCTTCCATAGAATTATGCTTCTCCTTCCATACTTATTTAGTCTTCTAAGGAACCTTAAAAGGGCATTTCTTGGCCCAATGCCTAGGCTTCTTACAAAGAAAGCACACAAAAGACCAAATATTCAAATTCAATAGCTTGGACTCAAGTTCCCAACTTAGAATGGATGACAACAGATTAGTAGATTGACTAATACCCACACAAATTCTAGCAAACACTAGCTGTTTCCTGGCAACCGTCATAGTATCAATGGATAAGAGATCCCCAAAAGAACTAGCGATGCCTTTGAATATATCCTCATTCTAGAATTCCATCAACAGACCGAGTAACCAAACCCACACAGGGATAGCATTGAAGGAGGGATCAACAAAGTCCAAATTAGGTTCCCACTTCTTTAGAGCCAAAGAGGCCTTACCAATCACCCAAGGGCCCCCAAAGAGGATGGCTGACATGTCTTCCTCACATTAAATGGCAAAAGAGAAAAAACCCTATGGCATACCCGACTCATCAACCTATCCTTTGAACCTTCATTTTCTTCGAACAAAAGATCTAACAACCTCAACGTTTGGCCTTGGCCCCATAAACTTGCCCACCAAAGAAAAGGCCATAAGAGACATATTCTGATCTATGAGGGAATATAGCAAACTTACAGTTACCTGGTTCAAAAATATTCGCAACAGGGGTACAAGAAGATTTACAAGAGGGTTTAACCCCAAATAAAGAAGCCAATGGTTTTTTGAAATCAAACAGGCCCGCCTTCTTGAGAGACTCATCTCCATCTAGGACCCCCTTCTTATTAGGTTTTCCCCCTAGTTCCACCTCTGCCGTCAGGATATTGTCAGCAATACCTTCCCCGCTTTCATTCGCTTCAGCATCAGCTTGCCCCACACCTGGTCCACCTGGGGCCCCATCATTCTGCTGATGATGTTCATCCACACTAGCAGCAGCAGACAACAAACCAAAGTCCGCAACTCTCGAACAACCCACTCCTCGCTCCGCTCCCATCTTCCCTCCAGTTATCCAAGATGTTTGACGGGTCTAAAATGCAAGAAATTAACGTATATCTTTCAAATTTTTAGAGCAGATTAAAGAGAAAAGTTTGAGGATAAGTTATTACAGATTTATAAGCAACATTTATGCAAATCTTGTGAAGAGGTTTGTGAGTAGTTTTACAAAGTACATTTGAGCAAATTCGTGAGGATATTTGGAGCAAATATAAGAAGTTTTTGAGCAGACACAAAGGCAGATTTTGTTGAAGAAAAGTTCATATAAATCAATATTTTGTTGGAGGTTGGTGCCTCACATTCAAAGAGATTGGTGTCTCTTGCTAAGTTGATGCTCAATGGAAGGGATTGGTGTCTCTTGTGGCTTGGTGCATATGAAGATTGTAAGAAGTTTCAATATAAGCAATAATTTAACATGGTTGTCTCCCGTAAGGGTTTAAACATAAATCGTGTGTGCATCTTGTGTTCTCAATTATTAAATGTTATTTGTGCAGATGCTTTCAATTATTTCATTATAGTTGATAAAGTAATAAATAAACGAAAAGTTGGTCTGATACTAATTCACCCCCCCTCTCAATTTAAGTGTGTGTGTTTCTTCAAATTGGTGACTCTAGTAGGTTGGTGCCTACAATCATCAAGAGGGAATCGGTGTCTCTTGTGGGTTGGTGCCTACAAAATTTGTTAAAAAGTTATATAGAAGCAATATTTCATAGTGGTTTTCTCATATACGGGTTTCCACATAAAACATTTTTTCTCTTATGTGTGGATTTTTTTGATTGCTTTATTGTAATTATTGAAGTTTAGCTAGTTAAAAATTGACTTATACTGACTCACCCCCCTCTCTGTATAAGTGTATGTCTTTCATCAAGATTCAAAAGGAAAAGAAATTCTAAAGATTTATTGAGGGTAAAAATAGCAAACATGTGATTATAATAGGAGTTGGTCTTGAGGAAAATCTTCAATTGTTTATGAAAAAAAAACCATTAAATATAGTTTGCTTGATGTTTTGGCTACAAAGCTTAACGAGCTTCCAAATTTCTATCATTATTGTGAAATTTGAAGTGCAAGGTATTGCAATCAAATATTGAGATTTCATTATTGTTGTTTAGTAGTGATTAACATTCAAATACTATCAAACTCACAAAACACAAAAATTGTAAGGTTTATTGTATTTTTCAAAAGGAAACATTACAAATAACAAAAACCATCCTAATTGCTAGAGTAATTAGGATAATCACCTAATTATTTATCTACTTAGGTCCTTATTACTTTATTCACTTAAGCTAAACTTAGGAGTGTTTTTTTTCTTTTATTAGATTGAGCTCTATTTGGCACATGTCTCATTCATTATGATGTGGACACTTGTCAAGCTCTCTTTTAATCTTTCTCTAGGGTTTAGATCTAGGGTTGCATTATCCTTGCTATAAGGTTTCATCTTTCATTCTAATCATAATTTTTTGTGCATAAATACAATTCTCAAGTTGTTGAGCAATCTATCTTGTTTGATCTCCATTTGTGACAAGTGTTTTTCTTGCAAGTGATTTGTGGGCTTGTGGGGTTGAACAAATAAATACAACATGATATCAAAGCTCAAGATTCGCTAAGTTCCTATCCAAATTTTGAGAGATTCAGCCTTGAGCAATATTCCGATGATTCATAAGCTTGTGGAGTTGAACAAATAACTCCAATGGTAACAACCCCATTGAGTTATCATTATTGCGGTATATATTTAAGTAATTTATATTGGGATATGTGTCTTTCAGGGTCATCCTACACTATCATAATGTTTCCATAGATGTATGATTAAGAGGATGTGCCTACCACCTATTTAATCATATTGTAATCTATATCCACATTCATTTTTCTATTTGTGTTTCCAGTTACTATAATCTTTAGGTGTCTTTTGACACCATCATGTATCTTTGTTGTCTCTTTCTCTTGTGCACTTTATTCAATTGCATACCTTTGCCATTGATGTCACAATGAGTGAATACTTTTATATGTGTATCTGCTAATGTCTAGACTTTATTGTTATCGTTGTTTTAAATGTTGCATTTATCAAGTGATTATGCATGCATATGAAAATTTACATCACAAGCCATAGCTTGAAATGCCTGAGATCAAGTGGTTAGTTGGACACTATTGAGAAACCTGAATGTTTCAGCAAATGTCTAGACTTTATTGTTCCTGCTGTTTTGAATGTGCCATTTATGAAATGACTATGCATGCATATGAAAATTTACATCACAATCTGTAGCTTGAAATGCCTGAGGTGAAGTGCTGAGTTGGACATTGGTTAAATACATGAAGGATCATATTATGAACCTAGACTGTATTAAAGTAATATTTAGTTATTAATTAATGGTCATTTATTTTGTTTAGTGTATTATAGTTAGAAGAGAATGTTTCTATTCTTGTTTCAGTTTACAATTGTTTTTCATGGAAACATTGTCTTTGTAATTGGCTAATGTACTTTGTCTTTTAATTAATCTATCATCCAATTACCAGAACATGGTATCAAAGCGGGAATATTTTTAATTCATAAAAAAATGTTCAAAGATTTTTTCAGTTTTTTGAATTAAATTTATTTTCGCTAGTCTTCTCTTTTAAGAAAATTACGAAGATTTTTGTGACCTTTTCGAAAGTTTGTTTTTGAATCACGTGAAGGGATTTCAAATCGTGCTCATGTCTGGAGGGTTCGAATCGTGAAGGTTTCTATTTTTGAACATTCGACAAGGGTTTAATAGATCACACGTTTTTTCTCTACAAGTTCTTGGGTGGAATTTTTTTGTTCGAAGAAGCCCATGTTTCTTTTTTGATCCCTCCCGCGCAACGTTTTTGGCTTGCAACGCATGTCTTCTGCAATTCGCGACACAATTTTATGTGTTTTTGCTGGTTGACCTCAAAAAAAATCGCGACAGCTCTTCCTCCGTAAATCCCACGCAATTTTTGTTCCTTTTTTGTGATGTCTAGCATCATTTTTTCTATGCGCAACCTTCTTTCTTTCCAGCCCGCATTTTTTTTCTTTTCCAGCCCACGTTTTTATGCTTGTGTAGGCAATTCTTGCCCTTTTCCTACCACGACGACACGTTTTCAAGGTCTCTATAACCCGTGTCTGGTGTTTCACACATGCATGTTAATTTTTGCAAACAGCGACTATTATTCACATTGTAATTTCTACCTGCCATAATTTTTCTTTTTTGCATGACTCTAGCTCATGTGAGTTCCAACTCGAGTGATTGGTGTTTGCAGAAAAATTTCTGGGTTCCAACTCACGTGGTTTTTGTTGATAATTTTTTTGCAACCTAGCGTTTGCAAAAAAAAATTTGGGTCATCTGCAAGATGTGTTTTTTTCTTTCTACAATCAAATCTTGAAATATATGCATTGGGATCCCTGCCTCGAGTTTGGTACAACCATTGTTGATTGTTTTGACTAGCAAAATCCCTTGTCGCTACTTTTGTTTTTTGATCGCCTTAGGATCCATGTTTTATCAACGTTTTGTAGTGCCTTGGGATTTGTGATGGCTATTTTTTTAATCTGATTATTCAAATCAAAAGCTTCAGCCTTATTTTTTGTGCCTTCACAAGGTTGACTTGTGTTGACCTCAGTGTTTGTGATGGTGTCTTTGACCAACATTATGTTGGTAGTCCGAAGTTCAACGGCCGCAACTACAACACGTGGAAGCAATGCATGTTGACAATATTGAGTATCAGTGTCCTAACGAGGTCGATCTGGGTACTCAATCTCGACCCTCGGCAGCTAAAAAAAGATCAAGACAAGTATCATGAGCGGAACTGTGAAGTTGTCATGCTCCTCAAACTGTCTATCACTAACAATCATCTGCCACACGTCCCATCCAAGAAGATAGTTGTAGAGAACTGGACCCACTTGAAGGATCTCCATGAAACTTTAAACAAGAGCAGAGCATTCTTTTTTAAGAACATGCTCTTTTTGATCATGATGGATGAGAAAATGTCCTTGTAGGAGCATTTGATGAAAATTAAGGATATTTGCAACAATTGGAGGCTATAGGTCAAAAAATGAAGAAGATATTGTGGTGATCAAATGGTGATTCTTGGAGAGCCTCCAAAGTTTTGCAACCGGTACATGTAGATGTCCATGGGCCGATGAAAACTCCATCAATCACTAGATCCAAGTATTTTGTAATATTTGTCGATGATTTTAGTAGAAGAATGTGGGTGTATTTCCTTAAACACAAATCAAAGGTGTTTAGCATCATTCTGAAGTTTAAGGCCTTAGTGGAAAAAGAGTCAAGCTGTCAGATAGTCACTCTTAGGTCAGACAATGGGGGGCAATTTTTTTCTTCTGATTTCTCCAACTTCTATGTGACACATGGAATTAAGCGTCAACTTACCACACCTTACACACCTTAGCAAAATGGTGTTGTTGAGCGAAGAAACTGCACAATCACCGAGATGGTTTGGTCTATGTTGGAACATTGAAATGTTCCAAAGAAGTTTTAAGCTGAAGCAATTTACACTACAGTCTATCTCCTAAACCGGTCTCCCACACAGGCCGTTAAGAAGATGACCCCATAGAGGAAGCCTAGTCTACAAGGAAGCCCAAAATCAGTCATTTGAAGGTCTTTGGCTCTACTATTTATGTTTGGAATCCAGATGCCAAGCACGAAACTGGATTCCAAGAGCTAGAAACTGATGTTCACGGGCTACAATGATAACCACAAAGCTTATCGGCTGATTGATGTAGACATTGATAATCTCATATTTAGTCGTGGTGTTGTATTTGATGAAGAACGAGAGTCCTTTCAGCTCTCCTCCTATTTTGAGCCCTAAGGATCAACCTCTGAAGGCTAAGGATTTGGGTGTTCTTCCCTTAGGTCCACTTGATGGAAGGGATTCAGATGACTTTGAATCTAAAGTTATGGAGTCTCCCAGGCATGATATTGCATCACTCAACTTTCCTCATGAAAAATTTGATCCATATCTAGATGAATTAGTTCCAAGCACCCCAGGTCATTTCGATCCTCCCAACTTGGATGTTGGTGCTTCTACTCTCCAGCCTAACTGGTGGCCCAAGACCATTGGTGATCTTCATGATGATGAACTTACTGAGGGTAGATCAACTAGAAGAAAGAGAGAGAAAAAAGAACACAATTAACTTTGCTCTTATGGCCAATATTCACAATGTTTATGAGCCTCAAACATATTCAAAGGCTAAACGAATACCGGAGTGGGAATAGGCTATGGAAGCTGAACACTATAGTCTTCTAAAGAACAACACTTGGGTCTTGTCCGATCTTCCACTTGGGAAGAAACCCATTGGCTGCAAATGGGTGTATAAAGTTAAGTATAAAGCTGATGAAGCTCTTGATAAGTACAAGACTCAGTTAGTTGCCAAAGGGTTCTCGTAGAAAGAGGGCATCAACTATGAGGAGACACTTGCTCCCACATCCAAAATGAGCACCATTCAGCTTGTCCTCGCTATTTTAGCCCAGTTTGGATGGAAAGCCCATCAAATGGATGTCAAGCGTGCATTCCTCAATGTTGAGTTGTAGGAAGAGGTCTACATGACGCAACCTCCTGATTTCAAGGTTGCCGATAAGGAACACCAAATATGCAGACTAGTGAAAGCACTCTACGGTCTCAAATAGGCTCAAGTATGGTACATAAAAATTGATAAGTACTTAGTTGATCAAAGCTTTCAAAGGAGTCCTTTTGATCCCAATCTATATGATTGGTGGTGATATCCTTCTTGTCATCTATGTTGATGACCTGATCATCACTGGTAGTGCAGCACATTTGTTTGAGTAGATGAAACAAAATTTGTGTCAGTTCTTTGATATGACAGACTTGGGACTTCTACATTATTATCTCAGTGTAGAGGTTTAGCAGATAGATGGTCACATTTTTATTTCTCAGTCAAAATAACCCAAGAGTTTGCTGGATAAATTTTGGATGCACGATTGCAAGCTTGCATCTACACCTATGGAGAAAGGGCTGAAACTATCAGCCAAATCGGATTCACCTGTGGTGAATGAATCAACATTCAGGCAACTAGTGGGAAGCCTCATTCTATCTCACCACCACTAGACCTGACCTTAGTTATGCTGTGAGCTACATATCTTGCTTCAAGACAGCCCCTAAAGCTAAACACTGGGTTGCAGTGAAGCATGTGCTGAGATATGTGAAGGGCACTCCTAACTTTGGCATTTTGCACAGCAAAAGCAAAGATCCTAGGCTCATTGGTTTTACAAACTTAGATTGGGTAGGCTCTGTTGATGACAAAAAGTCTACTTCTAGGTATGTCGTCAGTTTGGGCACAAGTGCAGTCACATGGACCAGCAAGAAGTAGCGGGCAGTAGCTTTTTCCACAACCAAAGCAAAATATTGGGGAACTATAAAGGCAACTTGTGAGGCAGTTTGGCTTCAAGGGTGCTTTCTAACATGCAAATGTCTCAAGCAGGTCCTCCTCCCTTATGCTATGACAATCAAGGGGTGCTGAAACTTGCCAAAAATCTGGTCTTCCACGAGTGGACCAAACATGTTGAGCTTCATTGTCATTTTATTCACAAGCTTGTCGAAGATGGATTAGTAATGTTGCAATATGTTCCAGCTAAGGATCAGACTGCAGATATCCTCACCAAATCTTTGAGCCCGAATAAGTTTGTCAGATTTGGGGGGCAACTTGGTATAGTTGATCGGATGACCATTAAAGGAGGGTATTAAAGTAATATTTAGTTATTAATTACTGGTCATTTAGTTTATTTAGTGTATTATAGTTAGAATAGAATGTTTCTATTCCTGTTTCAGTTTACAATTGTTTCTCGTGGAAACATCGTCTTTGTTATTGGCTATATGTACTTCGTCCTTTAATTAATCTATCATCCAATTACCAAAACAGACTGAAACTGTAATCCCAGCTGAGTTTTTATTGTTATGCATACTGCAACTGTAATCCCAGCTGAAATTGTATTGTTATGCATGGATCAAGAAAGGTTATTTTCTTACAAATAATTAGCTACTATCACCAAATATCATATAAAGAAAATTCTGCTAGGGAAGACGTATCTTCTTGAAATAAATAGCATTTTAGCACACATCTTAGAATTATTATTCCTAACATAACAAAGTAATAGTTCAGTATATTGAATCCCACAAGCCATTTTAATGTTTCAAATTGGCAAATTCTATAAATTAAGCAAAACAATAGAAAGAAAGATATATATATGTTCAGACTCCATTTTATCTGACAAAATGTATGCAAGTGCTAGTGCTACATATTAAATCATTCTTCACACATGCATACCTGTGATGACAACCTCTTGACCTCTTGATTCAATATGATACCCAAGAGTGTCAGATCTTCATTATTTCTCCTGTACAAGAACATATTTTTTTCATCACACAAAAATATGATGCTTCCACCCAAAAACCATTTTAAACTTTTTTTGAGCATCCAAAGCCTTACGAGGTGGCCTCAGAAAATTCAAACAAAGAAAACTACATTGATGAGCATTATTCATAATACATTCAAAAGAAAGTTGTTAAAGACTACAGGTTGATGAGCGGGAAATGAGTTTGAAAATTGGTGTACCTGTTAACAAACTTCAACTCAACCTCATCAGCTTGCCCAAAAATATATTTACGAAACAATCTGACAAGATAGAATTCATCAGGTTCCTCAAAACATATTAAAATTGATCATATGAGAAGAGATAACATATATAATGTTGATAAGGACATAAAAACAAAATGAATTTCATGTTATCTAATAAGATGAATCAACTATCAAAATGGAATTCATGACAACAAGAACTACAACAGCTATTGTATAAGAGAGTTCTGAACAAAATAATTTCCCTCATGTATAGTATTCTTATGTGGTTGGCAGAATGGTAAATGGTCAATGAAAAACAATCAACCACTCAGTTGATCAGAATGCAGAGACACAATATAAAAGTAAAAAGAAAAACAAATTCATAATGGAAAATATAATGTTCTTCATTTATCTCTCCAAAAATATCAATATATCAAGTATTTGGAATCTCGGGTGATAACATAAGATACACTCCTGTACACACTATTCTCAAACAAGAAATATAAGCACACATTCCATGTGTCTTGAGTCTTGACTGCTGGACTTTTGTTAGCAATATTAATGTCCTTTATAGGATAACACAATGCAGAACAGCCTGCAATATAAAAAACCTTTCTTCAAGTTTGAAGGGGATGCTCCCTTAAATAATTAAAAATAAACTAAAACCCCAGAAGACTAGCTTATTGACAAACTTCGAAATTCCACAACATATCCATCACACTTGGTTTTGGGGTTTTCAACATGTGATAGAAAATATACTAATCTGACACATCTGTTTTTTCTTCTCGGGTATGAGAACAAGATTTAGCAATTCATCTACACATAAACAATAGGTTCATATCCTTCTATGACTCTAAGAAGAAGTTTACCTAGCAGAAGATTCAGAACACAAACGCATGCACACAGACAACCTGGCTGAATTGTTAACACCAGAAAGTATGTGCATACAAGAGCTGAATTGAAGATTTAGATAACACAAGGTAAGACTTCACAAATCAAAATACCCATGTTTTGTGTATAAAGCTACAAAACCCAAACTAACAATTATCACAAAATAAGGCCTACAAGTATAAATAATTTTGTATTCAATAATTGAAATCTCTCACATAGAAATATTTCATGGATTTGATAAAAATGCATATAGCATGACAAAATCATCACACACAAAGATAGCTTAAACAATTAACTTATGCACAAAGAATAAAATGATAGCTTAAACAATTAACTTATGCACAAAGAATAAAAAATTAACCATTAGTTTACCTCAACTACAATATATGTATATAAAGGGATTTGAAGTATCACTTTGCACAAATGCATGCATTCTAAATGTAAAATTGCTTTGAAAATAAAAAATGCATGAAAAATAATAGTTTCAGATAAAGCTCATCCATAGATAGAGCTTATAATCTAAAAATAAGTTAAGCTAAAATCAAAAATACCTTGTAGAAATATCCAAAAATCAAAAAGAGCTTGACCCTTTCACTTGAACACTCTTAAACATTGTAAAGTCCCCTTCCAATTTTTGTCCTAGAATTATAATTATAACAAATTAGCATTAGGGTTACACTTAACTAGGGAAGGTTTATGATAATTCTTACTAGGAAGATCAATATATTTCGACATAACTATTATGCTTAGATTCAATTATTGCAACTAATGAACATTTAGCTTTCATAATGCATTTGATAACTATTATATTTAAGCCCCAATCCCTACCTTTAACCTAATCCTCAACCCTACAAAGGATGGGAAATAACCATGTTACGGTGCTAGAAACTATCCTTCACAAATAGTGCCTTTGTATGATGTAACACATACCCATTCCACTACAGGTCTTATCTATTGCCCTTGTATGATGTAGCATGGTCCATTCAACTACAGGACTTACCCATCTTGAGAGGTATTAATACCACCTCTCCCTAACATTCCCACATTCAATCCTTCTTAGGGGCAATGGAAAGATTAAAGATTAGGCTCAATATATTAGGCATACATATTAACCACATCCCCATGCATACTGTTGATGTTGTTTTTATACACTATGCAACACAGAATAAAATACTAAGTATTTTATCCTCTCTTGAACAAAGACTCCCAAGTGCTAAGTTGCATGATCAAGTGGGACAACTCCAAGGTTCTCGAATGTCAAATGTTGACATGCTCTTAGGTAGACTCAGTTGTACATGATGTGATATTGCTGGAATCACAGGGTGGCCTTACGTTGAATGCTTGAATATTGCTAGAATGTGGGGTTTCACTTGATTTGAGAAAAAAAAAGGAAAAAAGATAAAGGGTTGAGAAAGCTATTCTAATCCTAGAAATGTAAGAGCAATGGACAACTTTGATGAAACTCATCTAAGCTTTGCTTTGACATGCATTGAACATCTCCACAAGGCTAGTGCGATCTTCTAGGAATAGCTTGATGATTTTCAAATCATCACCACAACCATAGATACAATCAAGTTGATGCATATCAATGAAGCAGCAATAATTGAAGTTAAGCTTGGCTAAGATGGATCCAACTGACTACGCAAGGCACTTTACCTAGTAGTATGGATTTATGAATTTCACCATTGATCATACACAAAGTCTTCCATTCATCTAAACAACATTAAACAAAGGAGAAGTAGAGACCATGAAAATTGTCAAATCAACATATCAATTTCACCATATCTTCAATGAAGTTTACATGCTTCTTGAAGTCTTGGCAAAAGTCTTTGCCTTCTCTTCCTATTCTACTGACTACTATTTGTTGTTGAACTCTTCTTGAACTACTAACTATTAACTATTCCCATTCAAATAAAAGAGTGGAGCCTTATATAGTGCTATCATTACAATTGAGTGGATCAGATCGATTCACAACAATGGCCAAGATTGAAAGATAGAAACCCTAATTAGGGTTTGTTACATCCATTACAAAGCATTTAACGCTTGACCAATGATTAAATTACATATGATGGGACACATGTCCCTCTAGGGATAGCTTGATGATTTTCAAATCATCACCACAACCATAGATACCATCAAGTTGATGCATATCAATGAAGCAGCAATAATTGAAGTTAAGCTTGGCTAAGATGGATACAGTTGACTACGCAAGGCACTTTACCTAGTAGTATGGATTTATGAATTTCACCATTGATCATACACAAAGTCTTCCATTCATCTAAACAACATTAAACAAAGGAGAAGTAGAGACCATACAAATTGTGGAATCAACATATTAATTTCACCATATCTTCAATGAAGTTTACATGATTCTGTAATGTCCCCTACTTGATCTATTTCAATATACCAAAATTGATTGATATTCTTCAGTTAATTATTAATAAGTTCTTATTTATTTTCCTCACTAGATGATTAATTTCATTATTCATAGTTTTTAATATAGATATCAGACCCTGCCACTACTTCAATTTTAAGGGAGAAGGGTCTATGTATGTTACCAAAGCGCTTAGAGACCAAATACAATAGGTTCCCTCAATGTTTACAGATCCAAGCCCTTACCTATCTTGGGTCTATACCCTCAAGGCTTATGGGTCGCTGATCCCCACCCTATCTTGGGACTTAACCTATTGCTTGGATTTAGACTGCCCCTCTTTGGAACATCTCATTCCCATCTTCTTAAATACTGACAGTAATAACATTATTTAGACTATTAGTATACTAATTTCTTATGTATTATGAATATATATGAAATTAAGTATGACAGTCATACATATTGCAGTCCATATTAATATTACTATTTATTCTGCATAAGAACATTATCAGGTTTCATATATTAAACATACATACTCAGCTCATCCCCATGCATACCACCAAGGGCAAAGATATTACTGCCTATAACTTAATAACAGTTCTGATCTTATCAATCCATAGTGCTGTCACTGGATGCTTTTGATTCATTTCCTTTATATCTCTCAATGTGAGCGAGAGGTCACACCTCTTTATCATGTATGCCCTTTGGCAAGAGACACACCCTTTGAAAGAGTGCAACTCTTCATTATTTCTGCCCTTTGAAAGGGACACAACCTTTCACAATCAGATCTGCACTTCTCATTCCCAAATTATCCCCTCTTCAAATGAGTTCTCTCCTCCCTTTTACCTCATATTTGGGGGAGTCACAACTTATCATTTCATGCCTTTTGACCATTCATTAACTTTAATCAAATCTTAATTATATTTAATTATATTCTTTTCTTTTTTATTTTATTTTATTTTTATTTTTATTCTTTTGCGTTTTAATTTTATTATTATCATTTATTATTAAATTATATTTCAAAGTAGGGACATTACAGTCCACCCTTCCCAAATTTGTTTGTCCTCAAGCCATGTTGATTTTAATTTTCTCAAACTGAGTCATCTACCGATATTAATCAAACACGGAGTATATACATGAAAGACACGAAGCATACACATGGATATATGCAAACACAGAGCATACACATGAATACACATATTGTTAGATTTCTTCTTATTGACTAGAATGATTCATTGATTCATCTTTGCCCTACAGGATGGTAGGATCAAAGCTCTGATACCATTTGTAATGTCCCCTACCTGATTAACATAATTGATCTATTTCAATATACTAAAATTGATTAAGAGACTAATCATGAAGCCAGTCATTGATATTCTTCAACTTATTGGTTATTAACAAGTGCTTATTTATTTTCCTCATTAGATGATTAATTTCATTATTCATAGTAATTATTATAGTTATCAGACCCTACTACTACTTCAGTTTTAAGGGAGAAGGGTCTATGTATGTTACCAAAACACTTAGAGACCAAATACAATAGGTTCCCTCAAAGTTTACTGATCCAAACCCTTACCTACCTTGGTTCTATACCCTCAAGCCTTATGCATCGTTGATCCCCACCCTATCTTGGGACTTAACCTATTGCTTGGATTTAGACTGCCCCTCTTTCGAACATCTCATTCTCATCTTAAATACTGACAATAATAACATGATTTAGATTATAAGTATACTAATTTCTTATGTATTAAAAATATATATGAAATTGTATGACCGTCATACATATTGCAGTCCATATTAATATTACTATTTATTCTGCATAAGAACGTTATCAGGCTTCATATATTAAGCATACTTATTAAACACATCCCCATGCATACCACCAAGAACAAGGATGTTACAGGCTGTAACTTAATAACAGTTCTGATCTTATCAATCCATGGTGCTGTCACTGGATGCTTTTGATTCCTTTCCTTTGTATCTCTCAATGTGAGGGAGAGGTCACACCTCTTTATCATGTATGCCCTTTGGCAAGAGACACACCCTTTGAAAGAGTGCAACTCTTCATTACTTCTGCCCTTTGAAAGGGAGACAACCTTTCACAATCAGATTTGCACTTCTTATTTAAATCAGATCTGCACTTCTCATTCCCAAATTATCCCCTCTTTAAATGAGTTCTCTCCTCCCTTTTATGCCTCATATTTAAGGGAGTCACAACTTATCATTTCATGCCTTTTGACCATTCATTAACTTTAATCAAATCTTAATTATATTTAATTATATTCTTTTATATTTTATTTTTACTTTTATTCTTTTGCATTTTAATTTTATTATTATCATTTATTATTAAATTATATTTCAAAGTAGGGACATTACGGCTTCTTGAAGTCTTGGCAAAAGTATTTGCCTTCTCTTCCTATTCTACTCTAACTACTATCTATTGTTGAACTCTTCTTGAACTACTAACTATTAACTATTCCCATTCAAATGAAAGAGTGGAGCCTTATATAGTGCTCTCATTACAATTGAGTGGCTCGGATCGATTCAAAATCAATGACCAAGATTGAAAGATAGAAACCCTAATTAGGGTTTGTGAAATCCATTACAAAGCATTTAATGCTTGACCAATGATAAAATTATGTAATATTCCCAGTTGGGGATTGGATTATTTGGCGTTCAAGTCCTGTAAACAAACGTTAGTATACAAACAATATGAAAGTTAATTAAACATATATATTTATTTGTGCAATTATACAAGAAAGAATGCTATACATTATTCTACATATTTAACAAATAATCTTTAACTGATTTATTGTTATCTATAAAAAAGGATACAATACTCAGTTGGACCTTACCTGGATTGACCCAACCCTCTATTAAGAAATATTTCTCAGTTAGGAGCAACCCAAGATGTCGTCCTCCTAAGGTCTCTATTTGGGATCTCTATTAATCAGTGAAATCATTAATGTTCTCAAAGCTTGGCAGAGATCCCACCCCTGCTCAAGCTTCTCTATTTCTAACATATGCATATGGTTAACCTCTACAATATATATATATATATTGTCTCTAAGAGATTCCCTATGAATCTCTCTCTGGATTCCTCTTGGAATCTTGGCATTCAATTTTGCCCTCTGGTCTCTATGGCTCCTTTAAAGGGAGCAATCATCGTAGACATTATCAGGGACTTAAATATAATTCTTCTCTGAAATGCCTCAATGATCCCTAGCTCTGTAAATTACCTCTGAAGCAATCTCTAATTCCTCTGTTTTAATTCTGAGTGTATCTCTACAATCTTATGGTAATTGTTATTTAACATCACTAATATATCACTATTATATTATAATCCTGAGTGTATCTCTGTCTCTAGAAGTGTCGTTACAATTCTGAGTGCATCTCTATTATGCTAATTCTGAATGTATCTATGCAACATTGATTCTAAATGCATCTCTGATATATTAATTTAGAATGTATCTCTGTTATTTACCGGCTATTCTGCTTTAATTTATCTTGCGGTATGATTCAAATTCCACAGCATTATTCATGAAGTATTTCCTACGGTTTAGGGCAAACCACTTACCGTTCACTTGCCGGTGGTGAATCCTGGATATGCTGGGTACGCTCTACTCCTTCCACGGTTTTTGCTTCCAACGTGGCTATCACTGTTAGCACTATCCCCATGCATACCACCAAGAACACAAATGTTATTGCCTGTAACTTGATAACAATTCTGATCTGATCTGATCAATGGTGATGTCACTAGATGCTTTTGATTCCTTCCCTTTATATCTCTCAATTTGAGGGAGAGGTCACACCTCTTCATCATGTATGCCCTTTGGCAAGAGACACACCCTTTCACCATTAGCACCCTTTGAAAGAGTGCAACTCTTCATTATTTCTACCCTTTGAAAGGGACACAACCTTCCATAATCAGATGTGCACTTGTTATTTAAATCAGATCTGCACTTCTCATTTCCAAATTATCCCCCCTCTCAAATGAGGTTCTCTTCTCCCTTTTATATCTCATTGTTGAGGGAGTCGCAACTTTTTCTTTCATGTCTTTTGACTTTTTATTAACTTTATTAAATTTTAATTAATCATATTTAATTATATTATTTTATATTTTAATTTAGTTTTTAATGTTTTAATTTTATTATTATCATTTATTATTAAATTCTATTTCAAAGTGGGGACATTACAGTCCACCCCTCCCAAATTTGCTTGTCCTCAAGCAATGATCATGGAGTGTTCAAAATGACTCCCAATATGAAATGGTATTGGAAACACACATGGAATGAAAATGCTGGAAACATATCAGGCATGAACCAAACACAGAGCATAGACATGGATATACACGAACACGGAGCATACACACAAATACATGTATCGTTAGATTATTTCTTATCAACTAGAATGTTTTATTGATTCATGTTTACCTTGCAGGATGGCAGGATCAAGGTTCTGATACCATTGATCATGTGTATTCATGTGTATGCTTCGTGTTTGCAATTATCCATGTGTATGCTTCATGTTTTTCATGTGTATGCTCTGTGTTTTTAATTCATATTGGTAGATGACTTAGTTTGAGAAAGTTAAAATCGACATTCATATTTAATTATATTTAATTATTTTATTTTATATTTTAATTTACTGTTAAATATTTTAATTTTATTATTATCATTTATTATTAAATTTTATTTCAAAGTGGGGACATTAAAGTCCGCCCCACCCAAGATTGCTTGTCCTCAAGCAATGATCATGGAGTGTTCAAAATGACTCCCAATATGAAATGGTATTGGAAACACACATGGAATGAAAATGCTGGAAACATATCAGGCATGAACCAAACACAGAGCATAGACATGGATATATACGAACACGGAGCATACACACAAATACATGTATCGTTAGATTATTTCTTATCAACTAGAATGTTTTATTGATTCATGTTTACCTTGCAGGATGGCAGGATCAAGGTTCTGATACTATTGATCATGTGTATTCATGTGTATGCTTCGTGTTTGCAATTATCCATGTGTATGCTTCATGTTTTTCATGTGTATGCTCTGTGTTTTTAATTCATATTGGTAGATGACTTAGTTTGAGAAAGTTAAAATCGACATTCATATTTAATTATATTTAATTATTTTATTTTATATTTTAATTTACTGTTAAATATTTTAATTTTATTATTATCATTTATTATTAAATTTTATTTCAAAGTGGGGACATTACAGTCCGCCCCACCCAAGATTGCTTGTCCTCAAGCAATGATCATGGAGTGTTCAAAATGACTCCCAATATGAAATGGTATTGGAAACACACATGGAATGAAAATGCTAGAAACATATCAGGCATGAACCAAACACAGAGCATAGACATGGATATATACGAACACGGAGCATACACACAAATACATGTATCGTTAGATTATTTCTTATCAACTAGAATGTTTTATTGATTCATGTTTACCTTGCAGGATGGCAGGATCAAGGTTCTGATACCATTGATCATGTGTATTCATGTGTATGCTTCGTGTTTGCAATTATCCATGTGTATGCTTCATGTTTTTCATGTGTATGCTCTGTGTTTTTAATTCATATTGGTAGATGACTTAGTTTGAGAAAGTTAAAATCGACATTGCTTGAGGACAAGCAAATTTGGGAGGGGTGGACTGTAATGTTCCCACTTTGAAATAGAATTTAATAATAAATGATAATAATAAAATTAAAACATTAAAAACTAAATTAAAATATAAAATAATATAATTAAATATGATTAATTAAAATTTAATAAAGTTAATGAAAAGTCAAAAGAAATGAAAGGAAAGGTTGTGACTCCCTCAACAATGAGATATAAAAGGGAGAAGAGAACCTCATTTGAGAGGGGGAATAATTTGGAAATGAGAAGTGCAGATCTGATTTAAATGATAAGTGCAGATCTGATTATGAGAGGTTGTGTCCCTTTCAAAGGGCAGAAATAATGAAGAGTTGCACTCTTTCAAAGGGTGCCAATGGTGAAAGGGTGTATCTCTTGCCAAAGGGTATATATGATGAAGAGGTGTGACCTCTCCCTCACATTGAGAGATATAAAGGAAAGGAATCAAAAGCATCTAGTAAGATCACCATTGATCAGATCAGATCAGAATTGTTATCAAGTTACAGGCAGTAACATTTGTGTTCTTGGTGGTATGCATGGGGATGTGCTTAATAAGTATGCTTAATATATGAAGCCCAATAATGTTCTTATGCAGAATTAATAGTAATGCTAATATGGACTGCAATATGTATGACAGTCATACTTAATTTCATATATATATTCATAATATATAAGAAATATATATACTTATGGTCTAAATCATGTTATTACTTTTCGTATTTAAGAAGATGGGATTGAGATGTTCCAAAGAGGGGCAGTCTAAATCCAAGCAATAGGTTAAGTCCCAAGATAGGGTGGGGATCAGCGACCCATAAGCCTTGAGGGTATAGACCCAAGATAGGTAAGGGCTTGGATCTGTAAACTTTGAGGGAACCTATTGTAGTTGGTCTCTAAGCGCTTTGGTAACATATGTAAACCCTTCTCCCTTAAAACTAAAGTAGTAGCAAGGTTTGATATCTATATTAAGAACTATGAATAATGAAATTAATCAGCTAGTGAGGAAAATAGACAAGCACTTGTTAATAACTTATTGAAGAAAATCTATCAATTTTAGTATATTTAAATAGATCAGGTAGGGGACATTACAAATTACATATGATGGGACACATGTCCCTCTTCGAGAATTTGACCAATTGATGATGATGGTAGGTACATCGAACTTTGCGTCCACATGTAGTAGTTATCCTCTTGGATGGATGAGTCAGGTTCATTGAATCTGGATACCTTATCATGAAATGATATGATTGGATAAGTGATGACTAGACGCCACTTTAGCTTGTTTGATCTTTGTAACCTATCACAAGTTGTAGATGTAAATGAATGAGGCATATCTCTTGATACTCAACATCTCCAAGCTCCTGATGTGATGATGACTTTGTTCAAGTCAATCCTCTAACTTTGATTAACTCTTCTGAAACTATCTCCTGCCTTGATCACTTCTGCCTTAAAGCTTCAAATTGGCTACACTGGCAATGACTCTTGGATTTCTGAAGGAAATTCAAGATTGCGAAAATTTCGTCCTGTAGTGCTTGATGTCCATTATTCCTTATGTAAAATCCTTTTGTCCCATCCATCAATGTGGATATCTTGATGTACTTGATTGATAAATGTGCAACTTGAACCTTGATTCGCCTCCCTCGACTAAACTTCAATCTTGATGAGGTTTGGTGTGATAGACGCCTTCTTTGTTCGAAACCTTGGGCCTTTCTTGTACAATGTTATCTCCTTCATGCAGCTGCATTTGATGTAGATCTTGTGATGCTTATGCTTGATTTTTCCTTCTCGCCTTGAATGCATTAATCTTACTCTGTAATGTCCCCTTCTCCGCAGTGATTAGTTCTATTGGCCGTTAGCCTAGTTCGGAGGCTCGTAGGCTAGTCGAGGGCAGAAATTAGGGTTTCCTATTTTCTAGGAGGATTCTTTGGTGATTTCAGGGGCTATAGTGGGAGTTTGACAGTTTGGATTTTGGATTCCTTCTAGGTTTTCAGAGAGCTTCAAGATGGTTCGACATGCATCTGCATCAGGTGACTTTTTCCAGACTTACTATTTTTAGTAAGTACGACGATTGCTCAGAATGTGGTTAAAATCACTTTGGAAACACTTACTATTTTTAGCAGTATGCTATTTTTAGTAAGTACTATTTTTAGCAATTCTATTTTTAGCAGGATGTCAGCAGGCTTGTTCAGACGGCTATTTCCAACAGGTTAGTTTGAGTAGTTGGTCTTACCTCATTTTTTGGTGCTATTCTTGGCAAAGGTTCCTCAGCTCAGTTCGGTGACTATTTCTGGCAGGGCAATTCTCTTAGCTTGTTTCCCCATATCCTTGGAGCTTGTTTTGGCAGGTTCAGTATTTGATGAAAAATGGTGTTTTAAATTAAATTATAACTTAAGGCAAAGGTTTGACGATTTATTTAAAAGGGGTTGCTTAAGTTACATTGATATATAAGTCATTTCCTTAATTATATATTGGGTGATTTATTGTTGAGGAAAAATAATTTATAAAGTGAAATATTAATACGGCAAGATAGATGCCTTATGGAGAAATAAGTTAATTTTATAATATATTTCACTTATCTGGCTTGGATGCCACATATGATTTTATTGTCATTTTTATAAAGAATATTTGCTCCTATGAGAAGGTTGATTTGGAGAAAGGAGAAATGAAATGTAATTTCAAATAATGTGAAGTGAATGTGCATTTGGATTTGGCGTTCATTTGGAGGGATTGTGAATTTGAATTTGAGCCCTCAAAATCTATAAATGAGAGTGTTGGGCTTCTCATTTGGTATCAAATGAATTTGCACCGTTATGTTGCCGAATTGGCGATTGGAAAAATCTGAGCTTCGAAGTGTGGCTTCCTAGCTAAGTCTCAATTTCGTAGTTGCAAGATAGTACCTAGCTGTGTTCATGTATTCCCAATGCAGTTGGTGAGTGATTTGCAGATTGTGGAGTGTTTTTGATTGAGATTGGAGTGTTTTCTGGTTGCTGGTCGCGAGACTGCTGAAAGTGTATTTTGCTCGCACCTCTTGGCCAGGCGTTTCCATCATTCTGGGTACCGGCTCATCCTTCCTTCCTACCACTGGCGATGCATATTGTAAGTTTTTAGCATCTTATTTTGAGTGTGGATTTTTATATTGAAAATCGAACTTCCCAGGTTAGGCGTGGGGTTTAGTTAATGCATTGGGAAGCATGCAAAATAAATATGGGTGTTTCGATGGCTTTCCTTCAGTTTGTTCTCATTGTGGCGGGTATAGCAATTGTTTAGAACAGATTTTGGGTGAATTGGGTGAGTAATGAGAGAGTTATGAGCGTTTTAGTGAATCCACAGGCTACTGGTTTTGCAATTCCAACCTGCAGATTTTTTATGTTAGCAGAAATTTCATGTTCTTAATTGGACGTTCAGCATTACTCTCTTCTCACATTATCTTGATTATTGTAAGTTTGAGTAGTACTACTACTAACCAATTCTACCTTGTAAATCTCACCCCACTAAAAAGTGGAAAAGGCTGGCTTGCCGCCTATTTTCAAGTAAATTGTAATTCAGTCCTCCCACTACATAAGTGGTCGAGTGATGTCTGATTGTAATGGTCCTCCCGCTGCATAAGCAGTTGAGTTGAGTTTGTTTTGTAATTTCATTCCTCCCGTTGAAATATTGTAGTCGAGTGATTTGTGCCTTCTGTGTTTCTCTTGGCTGGTTCACCACCAAGTTTCTTGCATTCCCACTGGATAAATGGAAGGGGCTAGCTTACCGCCTAGTATTGTATTTCATTTCATCTTTCAGCAGTTTGAGATCTAACAATCCCCTATTCACCGTATGCTCTCACCTTCCCACATTGGGCACTTGGTGATCAGAAAGTGGAAGGGTTGCAATCTTCAGCAAGTTTTCAGTTTATGCTTTCTAACCTTAATGGGTTATTTGTTGTGGATGATTGTTATTGGCCTAAAAACAAAACAAAAAAATAACTGGGATATTACAGTGGTATCAGAGTTGGTTTTCCTGCCAGCCTGTGTGTTCAAATTGATCAGAGCACCAATTGTCCCTGCCATCCTATTGGGTTGTGGTTGTTTGGTTGCATATCAAAGTTTGGAAGAATGTCTACTATAGATAAGTCTATTTGTGAGTTAATGCAAGGATTGATTAATTTGATGAAGGATCTAGATATTAAAATGGGGTTTGTAAAGGTTCTTGCAAAATCCAAACATAAGGAAGAGTCTGAAAACAATATCTTTAATACAAAGACAAATGATGGGGTTGGTGTTTTGGCACCTAACTTTGAGACAGTGCTTCATGAAAACTCTATGGTGATGCATGCACCTACCATTGATGAGGTTGACATTCAAGAAGAAGAAAAAACAATATTTGAGGTTGTGCATGATGAATCTCTTAATGTTTCTTATGGAGCTAGTGACAATGTTGAATGCACTCATGTGCTTCTAGAGGAAGAGCAGATGAAAATTGAAGATGTTAAACAAGGGGGAAAGATTAACAGATTGTTGGATGGAGATCCATGTTATGAAGCTGAAAATATTGCAGCTAATGATGAAGTTCCTAATGACCAAGAGGCTGTCCTATTTTGTGAGTTTAAAATATACCAAAATGATGGCATTCAAGGGGCAGATTTAGAGGACCAATCAGAAATTGCATTTCAAAATAATGGGGTTGAGACTTGTAGTTTGAAGAATGAGCTTGACCAAATTCTGAAAGTCTTTGAGCAATGTCCTAAATTGGAATTTTCAGATTTAGGACAGCAAGATTGCTGGTCTAAGTTGGAGAAAGGAAATACTTTTCAGATCGTTGATAACCCATTGTTTGAGATAGGTAAAGTGAAAACATATGACAATCCACTGTTTGAGTGGGAAGATGAAACATCACTTGTTTCTAGCATTGCTCTTGGTGAGAATAGCAATGTGTGGGAATTAAGAGAAGATTCAAGATCTAAGTTGGATGATACTTGGAGCTATGGTGAGCACTTTTTAACTAAACAAAGTATTCAGCCCTTTAGCACTTGGGATCCGGGTATGATGGCACCTAGCGATGACAAGGAACCTGTGTGGGATGAATTTCCCTTTGATCCTGATGAAGCTCAAAAAGCAGATTGTGTTGTAGAGTTAGAGGACCATATGGTTTTTGATGATGGAAAGTTTAAAGAGGTAAATGCAAAACTAATTCACCTATTCATGAAGTTGGTAGTAAGCAAAAAGTTGAAGATTTAGTAGAATCTGATCCTCTTCATAATATTGAGCAATTGCAGCTAGTGGGTGCTGAAGAAAAGGAGTCTTGGAGCAGCTTTGTGGGCAGCAAAGACAAGAAACAAAGTTAAAATTTTCAATTGCAGCCAATGACTAGTACACCACCATTAAATGTTCACGAGTAGAAGGATGAATTCATGAGGTCCTTTGAGAATGAGGTGTGAGTTCTATCTGGGTTTGACCATACACATAGTTTGATAGAAAAACTCTATTGGAAGGCTCAAATTGAGGAGAGATAGAAGGGAGTTCAGAATGAAGTTGCTCTCCCTAATCTGCAACTCATCAAAGACTCTTTGGAGACATTGAAATCGGAGTGCATACAATTGATCACAGATCCTGATTATGCCATCGAATCAGCAAAGAAGATCCTTAGTGATTTCCAAGGAAAAGAAAGGAAAGTTGAAGAGCTTACTCTTGAGTTTGAGTCAACAAAGGACACGTTAGAAAATACTCAGTTGGTTCTAATGGAGGTAGAAGATCAGTTTGCTGATTTCAAACATTTAAGAGAGAAAGAGAATAGAGAAATGGCCAAGGAGATCAATCAGGTAATGGAGGAGCTTGATTGCATTCAGGAGGAGTATGATCTTGTTCTTTGTCCCCAAAGATCTTAAAAAGATATTTTGGAGCAAAAGAATGTTTGGGTGGAACATGACTTTGTTAGTAATCAACGGGTTGATAGTCCGTTGTTTGATACAGATGCTGATTGGACATTTATTAATCCACTTTTCAAGTTTGATGTGGGAATTCCTTTTGACTTCAGTGGTGAGGGTGGATCACATTGCAGAGTATGGGATCTAGGTGCAATTTGCAACCATGAGATATTGTTTCAAAATTGGAGCATTGATCAAATGCATACTCTTGGGCATCTTCTTTGGAAAAGAATGGATCAGATTTTCAGATTTGGGCTTGCTGATTGGTTGCAGATTAGCCATTTCACTTTATGGTTTATTCTCATTCAGGGGAGTTGGTGCAATTTCTTTGGTCATGCAAGTAATGGTTTTCAATTGGAAATTGCTTGGAGGTGTTTTCCAGCCTTGGACATGAGTAGATGTGTTGTTTTGGACGACGATCTCCTATGTTGCAGCAGCTGTTCATCTTCTTGGATGCTGATTTTCCTAAAATCAGACCTCAAGACAATCATTTAAGACTTGGTGGGCTACTGGTACACTCTTTTTCAGACTTTACAGTCTCCTAGCAGGACGGGTTTGTGGTCTCAAGTGAGAGGTATGGCGAGTTGGGGCAATCAGTATCCATGTATGGGAAGTGTTCAAGCTCTAACTAGAGGTTATCCTTATGCCCTTTCTTCTTCTTATGGTTGGGACAGCGAACCTTTGGTTTCTTTGGTTCACCTTTTTGAGGTGCTTGGAGTGCGAACTGTAAGAGTTTTCAAAAATCTCCATGGTTGTATTAGGATAATTCAATTGAGGCATAGTAGATTCATGTGCAGATATGAGTATGAGTTTGTTGATCTCTTGCAAAGGAATGCTTTCCTCTTTGCAAGAAGATTTGGAGATGTCACATTGACAGTCGTTGCTCTGTTAGATACCATATGGAGATGTGTTGTGGAGTTTGATCGTGAGTTGAGTAGACCTTATTTTCTATTGCCTAAACTTGTGATAGACAGTGGCACTGTTGATATTGATTACTTAGAGCCTTATGGGCACGAGATGTTGCATGATATTGATTTCAATCCTTCAGGGATTTTCAATTTGAGTATCATGGATGGTAACATTTTGGAGTTACAAGGGAGGTTAGTGCAATTTTGGTGTGATGTTTTCACTGATGTGATCAGAGTGGTGCAGCATCGGCATGGTAGGTTCTTCTTCAGACGGACACGAGGCCATGGGCAGATACTTGCTTGGGTGTGGATTAGTTTAAAATTTTCTGGAATTGTAGTGGCATTGCTTGAGGACAAGCAATTTTGGGAAGGGCGGATTGTAATGTCCCCTTCTCCGCAGTGATTAGTTATGTTGGCCGTTAGCCTAGTTCGGAGGCTCGTAGGCTAGTCGGGGGCAGAAATTAGGGTTTCCTATTTTCTAAGAGGATTCTTTGGTGATTTCAGGGGCTATATGTGGGAGTTTCACAGTTTGGATTTTGGATTCCTTCTAGGTTTTCAGAGAGCTTCAGGATGGTTCGACATGTATCTGCATCAGGTGACTTTTTCCAGACTTACTATTTTTAGTAAGTACGACGATTGCTCAGAATGTGGTTAAAATCACTTTGGAAACACTTACTATTTTTAGCAATATGCTATTTTTAGTAAGTACTATTTTTAGCAGGATGTCAGCAGGCTTGTTCAGATGGCTATTTCCAACAAGTTAGTTTGAGCAGTTGGTCTTCCCTCATTTTTTGGTGCTATTCTTGGCAAGGGTTCCTCAGCTCAGTTCAGTGACTATTTCTGGCAGGGCAATTCTCTCAACTTGTTTCCCCATATCCTTGGAGCTTGTTTTGGCAGGTTCAGTATTTGATGAAAAATGGTGTTTTAAATTAAATTATAACTTAAGGCAAAGGTTGGACAATTTATTTAAAAGGAGTTGCTTAAGTTATATTGATATCAGAGTTGGCGAGTCGAGCCAAGCTCGGCGAGTTTTGCTGACTCGTGGCTCGGACTCGGCGAGTTTTCCCAAAACTCGCCGAGTCGGAGCTCCAGGACTCGGCCGTGCGAATGGGCAATTCCAATTTTATAAAACAAAAAAAATAAAAGCTTTTTCATTTGTTTTTTTTTACCTTTCTCTTTCATATAACCCTAAAAGGTCTTCTAATTGTTAGTTGTGAGAAGAAGAGAGGAAAAGTGAGAGAGAGGAAGGAAAACAAGAGGCCATAGGTTTGCAACCAGCAAGGAAAAAGAGCATCAAGGAGACCACAAATCACATTGGGGGGGCCATAGGCTTGCATTGAGAGCATCAAGGAGTCCAAAGCAAGACTTCTCAACTCATTTGAAAGAGGTAAGGTAGATTTTGCTGGTTTTTTTAGGTATGTTAATGGATTTTTTTCATTTTTTTGTTAATTTTTTTTTAGTTTAACAGTTAAATTTCCAAATCTTGAATGTTTTTATTTTTTTAGCTTAATTACAATGAGATAAGTAGAATAATAGCAAAGTGCAAACACTACATTTTTTTAGAAAAAAATTGTAAACATGTATTTACAATTTTTTTTTTTTTTAAAGTAGGGTTTGCTGATTTTTTCTATTAGTTTATAATTTTATTAAATTTTCTTATTGCAGCAGCCTTCACGTTTAAAAAACATTCATTTTTCACAATGCCTAAAAAGGATGAAGCTTGGAAATATACTGAAGACTTTATTGGCAGACAAAAAAATCAAACAAAATGTTTTTTTTGTAAAGAAATTAATTTTGGTGGCATCAATAGATTTAAATACCATATTGCCGGCATACCTGGCCATGATATTGAGGTATGCAAATTACAAACTCCTGAGGAAAAACGTTTCTGTTATGTCCAATTAGAAACACATGAACAAGAAAAGTTAACTAAGAAGAGGCAATTGGAAGAGTTAAGTGCTATTGGCTCCCATGCACCCACATCCGCATCCGCATCCGCATCCACATCCGTAGGCTGTGTTGGAGAGGGTTCTTCCATGCCTCCCTTTCGCCCTAGTGCTTCTTCTAGTGCTAGTGCTTCTACTTCTACTCCTCCTAGTGGCACTATTGCCTTTGGCCCTAGAGTTCGGAAATCCAAGTTGGATAGTTATTTTGTGCCGCGTAGTACTCCTGGGGCACAACCCTCGCTTGAGGGCATGGGTTGGAACAAGGAGGTTCATGATGCTGCAAGAAAACAAATTTGCAAGTTTTGGTACTTTTGCAACATTCCATTTATTGCAGCCAGGTAATTCTTTTTGATTTGATTGCTTTAAGTTTAAAAGTAAATTTATAGTTTGAAGTTGAACTCTACTTTGTCTAATCATAATCTATTTGTGACAGGTCTCCTTATTGGCAAGGCATGGTAGATTCCATAACCATTTGTGGTGAGGGGTTTAAAGCCCCTACCGATGCTGAGTTAAGTGGCCCCCTCTTGTTACAAATGGTTGAGGATATGAAAGTAGAGCTAGAGGACCACCGACAGTCTTGGAGCCAAAAGGGTTGCACCATCATGACAGATGGTTGGACGGATAGGAGGAACAGAACACTCCTAAATTTTCTTGTTTCTTGTGGAGGTGATTGATCATGATTCATTCTAATTTGTACTTCCCTAAATGCATTGAATAAATTAAATTTTGATTTGTTGAAAGTTTGAAACTCTATTTTCAGGATCCACCATGTTCTTGAAATCTATTGATGCTTCCTCACATGTGAAAAATGCCACATACTTATGTGAGGCTATTGAGGAAGACATACAAGAGGTGGGGGAAGAAAATGTGGTGCAGGTGGTGACAGATAACGCAGCAAGTTATGTTGTTGCAGGTAAATTTTGAACTTTTCAAGTCTTGATGGAGAGGCATCTATGATTATTTAAAATTTTCTTAACACATCAAAATTTCTAATTAAATTAAAATTGTTGCAGGTAAACTTTTGATGGAGAGGCACCCGAAAAATTTTTGGTCTCCTTGTGCGGCCCATTGCCTTGACCTCATGTTGGAGGATATTGGTAAGCTTGAATGGGTGAAATCAATAGTTGAAAGGGCCAAAAATATCAGCAAGTTTATCTACAATCATGCATTGGTCCTTAGCATTATGAGGCAATACATGGGGCAAAAGGAGTTGGCTCATCCTGGTATCACAAAATTTGCCTCAAACTTCCTCACACTGAAATCCTTGATAAAATCAAAGGCGGCTTTGAGGCGTATGTTTGTTGGTGAAGAGTGGACTTCCTCATCCTATGCTACGACCACTGCAGGGATAGATGTGGTAAATTGCATTTTTGATGAGCCAGGTTTTTGGACCCCCTGTGGAGAAACCGTGCAGGTAAAATTTTTTACAATTTAACATTTAGTATCTACTATCTAGTATCTACTATTTAGTAATTTAATTTTAATTTATTAACAATTTAACTTTGCAATTTTTCTTTTTTTTTTATTTAATTTGTGACTTAATTGTTTTTGTTTAACATTATGTGTAGGTCACTGAGCCCCTCGTAGTTCTCCTACGAGTTGTTGATGGGGAGAAGCCCTCTATGGGCTATATATATGAGGGTATGGATAGGGCCAAGGAGGCCATTAGGTTCATATATGCAGGAGATGAGGATAAGTATTCCCCCATTTGGGAGATTATTGATAGGAGATGGCAGAACCAGCTTCACAGGCCCATCCATGCAACAGCCTATTACCTCAATCTGGCATTTCGATTCCGTGATGACTTCAAGGCAGATGAGGAGGTTCTTAGTGGCCTATATATAGTGGTTCAAAAGTTGTGTACTGATGGCACAGCCTCAAGTACAACGCTCCAGCTGGATAAATATAATAATCGAGAAGGGGCAATCTTCGCAAGTAGTATGTGCATAGAGGCTCGAACACAATTGCAGCCAGGTAGAAATATATGTAAACTTAAGATTCTTAAGTTTATGGCTTATGCATTTTAATTTTTGATTTTATAATCTAGCCTTAAAGTTGGAAATGAGTTTGATTTTTTTTTCTTTTTCATTATTTCAGATAGATGGTGGCAAATGTTTGGGCCCTCAACCCCAAACCTTCAAAAAATTGCCATCCGTATTTTGAGCCAGCCATGCAGCGCTTTTGGATGTGAGCGCAATTGGTCCATGTTCGAGCACATCCACTCGAAGAGGCGTAATAGATTGTCTGTGGAGAGGTTGATTAATCTTGTTTTTGTTCATTACAACCTCCGTCTTAGGACCAGACAGATTTTGGACACTGACTCCTCTCCAATCACTTTAGCGGAGATCGATCTAGAGTCTGAGTGGATCACTGAGTCTACCAATCCCGTCTTCACTGAGGAGGACCATGAGTGGGTTGACCAGGCAGACAGAGATGCTGAGGCTGAGGCTGTGGCAGAGGAGGAGGATAGAGCACAATCTGGCACAGGCACCTCACAGGCGGAGACTATGGCTTCTCAGTCATCCAGGACCTACCTTAGACGCATTTGTAGGAGGCAAACAGACTACTCTGAGGCTGAGGATGAGCTAGAGCCTGAGCCATAGACTTGTTTTTGTTTACAGTTATATATATGTTTGGGAACATTTGATGTCATGGATTTTATATACATTTGACAACATTTATAACTCTATATATCTATGTTTTCTATTTCCTTCAGCTACAATTTACATTTCTACGCATGTGATGGATGTATGTTTATGTATGTGATCAAATTAGCTTCTATTTGATGATGTTATAGTGTCTTTAAGCTTTATTCAATAATGGGTTTATGAAACAAGTTTTAAATCGTTAAAAATCTCTAAATTTCAGGGGTTTTTTATTTTGCCGAGTCATAGCCGAGTCGTCGCCGAGTCATAGCCAAGTCATGAGTCGAGTCGGCCTTGCCAAGTCCAAGCCGAGTCCGAGTCTGGGATCTTTGATTGATATATAAGTCATTTCCTTAATTATATATTGGGTGATTTATTGTTGAGGAAAAATACTTTATAAAGTGAAATATTAATACGGCAAGGGCGCCTTATGGAGAAATAAGTTAATTTTATAATATATTTCACTTATCTACCTTGGATGCCACATTATGATTTTATTGTCATTTTTATAAAGAATATTTGCTCCTATGAGAAGGTCGATTTGGAGAAAGGAGAAATGAAACGTAATTTCAAAATAATGTGAAGTGAATGTGCATTTGGATTTGGCGTTCATTTGGAGGGATTGTGAATTTGAATTTGAGCCCTCAAAATCTATAAATGAGAGTGTTGGGCTTCTCATTTGGTATCAAATGAATTTGCATCGTTATGCTGCCGAATTGGCGATTGGAAAAATCTGAGCTTCGAAGTGTGGCTTCCTAGCTAAGTCTCAGTTTCGTAGTTGCAAGATAGTACCTAGCTGTGTTCATGTATCCCCAGTACGATTGGTGAGTGATTTGCATATTGTGGAGTGTTTTTGATTGAGATTGGAGTGTTTTCTGGTTGCTGGTCGCGGGACTGCTGAAAGTGTATTTTGCTCGCACCTCTTAGCCAGGCGATTCCATCATTCTGGGTACCGGCTCATCCTTCCTTCCTACCACTGGCGATGCATATTGTAAGTTTTTAGCATCTTATTTTGAATGTGGATTTTTATATTAAAAATCGAACTTCCCAAGTTAGGCGTGGGGTTTAGTTAATGCATTGGGAAGCGTGCAAAATAAATATAGGTGTTTCAATCTTTCCTTGGGTTTGTTCTCATTGTGGCGGGTATAGCAATTGTTTAGAACAGATTTTGGGTGGATTGGGTGAGTAATGAGAGATTTATGAGTGTTTTAGTGAATCCAAAGGGTGTTGGTTTTGCAATTCCAGCCTACAGATGTTTGATGTTAGCAGAAATTTCATGTTCTTAATTGGATGTTCAGCATTACTCTCTTCTCACATTATCTTGATTATTGTAAGGTTAAGTAGTAGTACTACTAACCAATTCTGCCTTGTAAATCTCACCCCGCTGAAAAGTGGAAGAGGTTGGCTTGCCGCCTATTTTCAAGTAAATTGTAATTCAGTCCTTCCACTGCATAAGTGGTCGAGTGATGTCTGATTGTAATGGTCCTCCCGCTGCATAAGCGGTTGAGTTGAGTTTGTTTTGTAATTTCAGTCCTCCCGCTAAAATATGCGATCGAGTGATTTGTGCCTTGTGTGTTTCTCTTGGCTGGTTCACCGCCAACTTTCTTGCATTCCCGTTGGATAAGTGGAAGGGGATGGCTTGCCGCCCAGTATTGTATTTCATTTCATCTTTCAGCAGTTTGAGATCTAACGATCCCCTATTCACCGTATGCTCTCGCCTTCCCATATTGGGCACTTGGTGATCAGAAAGTGGAAGGGTTGCAATCTTCAGCAAGTTTTCAGTTTATGCTTTCTAACCTTAACGGGTTATTTGTTGTGGATGATTGTTATTGGCCTAAAAACAAAAAAAAAATAATTGGGATATTACATACTCCTTCTGTGTGATCTTGCTTGAAGGTCGTTATGATGATCCTATCAGCTGCCTTATATGAGCCCAAGGCTTGAAGTGTTGCAATGTCATCCTTGGGCTCGTGTCTTTGCTTATGTGATGAAATCTTGATGATGTATGTGAGCTGATTAGTCTTCATCTTGGAGCTGATCCTCATCACCTTCCTTTGCATGTTCATCCTACTTGCATCAAACCTGAAAACAAACATAACTTGAATCAAAACACTACAAAAAGTACTTAATCAAGATTCCTACTACCTTCTCTAAATCTGGAAATGAATTTTCTGATCCTGGAAACATCTGATTTTAAGTCTGATTTTGTGTCTCGGGCCTGATTTGCATTGGTTTGAAAGGGTCCAATCAAAGGAGAGCTCATAGTAAATATCTCATTTGCAAATCATGTTCTTCAAATTGTATGTCAAGGAGGCAGCATTAAGGTGTACCTTGTCCTTGCCAAGGGAGGGTCTCAAATCCTTATGTCGAACTTTTTCATTGTCCAAGAACGGGTTAATATCTAAAGTCGCTCATTTGCATAGTCCAAGGACTAGTTTAATCTCTTAAGTCACTGTTTTCCTTGATCAAGGGACGCCTTGATATCTTAAGTCGCTGATTTTATTGATGTAAGGATGGGCTGATGTCCTTAAGTCGCTGATTTGAGAGAGGTAGGGACGCTTTGTTTGCTTAAGTCGCACATTTCACTTGAGTAAGGACATCTTGAAACCTTAAGTCCCTGATTTGGCTAAGGTAAGGATGGATTAAAATCTTTAAGTCACACTTTTGGCAAGAGTAGAGACGAGTTGAATTCCTTAATTCGCTGATCTGGCTGGACGAGGGACATATTCACATCCTTAAGTTGCTGGTCTGACTTGGGTAGGGACGGATCAAAACCCTTAAGTCACTCTTTTGCAAGGACAAGGGACAGGCTGAGATGTAATCGGACCTGGCCAAGGAAAGTTTGCCTTTAAAAAACTCTCAAGGAGATGAAATCAATATGAACACAAAAGCCTCTTATTTGCTAATTTCCTTGGTCATGTACAGATGGTCCAAAAGATGAGTCCAAGCAAAGGGTGGAGTAATAAAATGCCTTAAGTCATCATTTCAAATCAAACTAAACATAATCGATCCAAAGGAAAATACTCTATCCAAACAAAATCTGCACTTGATTCATGTCAAAGAGATGCAAATAGCCAACTCTCAAGTCTCTAGATGAGCCATCTATCTCAAACTCAATCACTCAAAGGATTGGACTCAACAAACTAACCTACCAAAACCTAAGACTAAAAGCAAAATGAGGGAACCTAAGACTAAAAGCAAAAAGAGGGGTCCCCATTTGCAAGGGGGCGATGTGTGCAAACATCACAACATCTAGCACCACCTCGAATAAGTGTTCCTAAACATTTCAAAGACAAGACTCAACCCACACTTAGAATTACCGGAAAATTCAACCTAACCTATCAAAAGACTAGAAAGCATACTCAAGGTGGAAGAAGACTCCCGAACCACATCAAGGAACTTAGTCTTTGATTACCCATGTGTGTGCAAATGTATTCATTTCGGCTCACAAGAGCAATGTGACTCTCAAAATCCGTCGTGACTAGCTACATAGTTATCCAAACTTCATAAGCATCATGGATAGAGTTGAAGAGCACACGGTTATACTGAGAGGAGGGGGGGGAATGAATCAGTATAACAACAAATTTTACCAATTTAAACTTTTTCAACTTCAATCACAAGTATATAACTTATCTCATAAACATATTCATTGCATACCAACATTCATATGTGATCTAACTAATATGAACACAAGTAGAACACAAGCTATATATGTGGAAACCCTTACGGGAGAAAACCACGGTAAATCAATACTTTTATATATTTCTTCTTTTACAATATATGTAGGCACCAACCCCTAAGTTTGTTTGTGAGCACCAACCCACTGGAAGCACCAACTCCCACTTCAGAATCCATGAGCACCAACCCACTTTACTTACATCTGAAATTCCACCTTGATAACATTGCTATAACAACAAATGATGGACAATTTGATCTTCTCAAATCTGCATATATTCCTTCCTTACATGCATATACACTTCTTCACAAATCTACCAACATTGTGAATTAAACTTTTTCAACTCCCTTCTATAAAGCTTCAGACTTAATGAAAAGCTTTTCTTAGCTATGTAACATGACATATAATAAAGTCTTCTTATTATTGCTTCAACCGTTGGCAATGTTGGTATGGAATGAATATGTTTATGAGATAAGTTATATACTTGTGATTGAAGTTGAAAAAGTTTAAATTCACAATGTTGGCATTGTGAAGAAGGTATGAGATAAGTTATATTCACAATGTTGGCATTGTGAATATTTGTTGTAATTAGAATGGGACTGTAATCACTATATAATCAGATTGAGACAATGTACTGTAAAGTATCATCCAATATGGTACTGTAAAGTATACTGATTTATAAGCATCATCAATATGTTCATCAATCTCCAATATGATAACAAACAAATTCCTTAGACATCAATGACAATATTATTATTCACATATGAGATAATTCACTTCTTCACATATTGACAGCAATCAATACTTCTTCACGTATGAGATAAGTTATATTCACAAGTTGGCATTGTGAATATTCGTTGTAATTAAACTGGGACTGTAATCACTATATAATCAGATTGAGACAATGTACTGTAAAGTATCATCCAATATGATAACAAACAAATTCTTTTGACATCAATGACAATATTTCCATCAATCTCCCCCTTTGTCATTGATGGCAACATATTCTTTTTCATCTCTTCTAACTCTCCCCCATTCTAATTCTCTCCCCCTTTGGCATCAATGGCAAAGGGATATAACAAATTCCTTTGACATCAATGACAATATTTCCATCAATCTCCCCCTTTGTCATTGATGGCAACATATTCTTTTTCATCTCTTCTAACTCTCCCCCATTCTAATTCTCTCCCCCTTTGACATCAATGGCAAAGGGATATCCATCAAACTCTTGTCCATGAATGCATTATTAGAAAAGACTGATTGAAAACTCACAACAAATGCATATGAATAAACTTCTCCCCTTATCAGAGATTCTCTAGTGCTCCCCCTGTCAATTCTCTAGTGCTCCCCCTGTCAAGGATGCTTTCATGCTCCCCCTTGCTCTAACATTCCTCTTCCTTGTATCTTGATTTTTATGAGTGACATACTTTCTCTATGAATGTTCAAAAGAGTTTGCATCATCTTCTTTCTCAATCCACGTCTGAAGATTATCTTTTCATTCTTTGAGAGAGTCTTTTGTCTTCAAGAGTTCTGATTTCCATAGCTAAAAGGTTGCCTTTCTGCTCTTTAATGATGACTCCTTACTCTTCAAAAAGTCTTCAAATTATTGCATGGATGCAATCTTCCATCATCTAGGATCTTAAATCTGCATGTACTATTCAATACTTCCCTTGTTGCTGATGTAATGCACAAGTGGATTCTTCTCTTTATGTTTTACGTTCTATTCATGGTTCTTGACATCAATGCAAGCATTTCCTTTTGCTGTAATTATCCTCCTTGATATTTATGATGAAGAAATGTTCATCACATATCCATATCTTCTAAGGTATCATTGCATTAATCATAACCCCTTTAATGTGAAGTTGGACATAAGCACAATTATTCAACCTTCCACTATCAATTTCTTTTGCTTTTTCCAACACATGCTTTGCTAACAAGCATACTTCTTTTGTATTGTCTACATCTTCAACCATGACTTCTCTTTTTCTTCATAAATTGTCTTTTCTTTAGGGCTGAAAGATATTGCAGCTATAATAGGCTCCCCCTAAAATCGTGCTTCTCCTAATGAACTAGGAGGTATATGAAATGCAAGTTGCACTTGCATTGGTTTCTCCTTCTCTTTCTGTTGTCTTCTTTTTCCAAACCTTTTTATGTCTTCCCTTTTGTTTGTTCTTGGCATCCTTCTCCTTTGTGCTTTGTCTTGGAGGCTCAATAAAGATTGTTCTGCAAAAACATGATGTATGACCAAAGTTGCTGCACTTGTAACACATAATATCATAATTCATTAAAGGAGAAAATGAATTATAATTCCTTTGAGTGAAACTTGAAACATTCCTTCCATGACTTCTACAATTTATTGCTTTATGCCCAAATTTATAACTTGAGAAACAATATCCATTAAAAGAATAGTAATGTCTATGGATATATGGCTATATAGAAGGAACCCACTCTGATACCAATTGAAGAGCACACGGTTATACTGAGAGGGGGGAGGGGGTATGAATCAGTATAACATTTACCAATTTAAACTTTTTCAACTTCAATCACAAGTATATAACTTATCTCATAAACATATTCATTGCATACCAACATTCATATGTGATCTAACTAATATGAACACAAGTAGAACACAAGATATATACATAGAAACCCTTACAAGGGAAAACCACGGTAAATCAATACTTTTATATATTTCTTCTTTTACAATATTTGTAGGCACCAGCCCCTAAGTTTGTTTGTGAGCACCAACCCACTGGAAGCACCAACTCCCACTTCAGAATCCGTGAGCACCAACCCACTTCACTTAAATCTGAAATTCCACCTTGGCAATGTTGCTATAACAACGGATGATGGACAATTTGATCTTCTCAAATCTGCATATATTCCTTCCTCACATGCATCTACTCTTCTTCACAAATCTGCATAAACAACTGTCTCAATTCTCCTTCACAAATATTTTGTAAAGTCTTTCTTGCATCTGCTATAAATTCTTCCTTAAATCTGCATCATATCCTTCTCTATATCTGCATAATATCCTCCTTTATATCTATGTAGATACTTCTTTAATATCTGTCTATACTCCTCTTTTCTGTCAGCATATACATCAGCAAATATATCTGAATTATATATTTCTTTATTACTTATCACTCATTCTTTTATTTCACTCACACTTCTCCTTATTGCACACAACTCACACATATTACATTCTTCACCCACACTCACCACATACACCTGAAAATTACTCTTTTACTGAATTATTATTTCAGCATTGTATTCCGCACTACACTTCTTAAATATATATTCCTTTTTCATGCCATGCACCACACACAACTCTATATTTCTATCACTTACACTTTATATCTTTCATATGTCTCTTTACAAGGATTGTGTCTCCTAGAAAAAGACGTGACTTTTAGCATGTAGTTTTTAATAAACAAATTACATTATAGAAATCGTAGCTTTAATCACCTTTCATCATTCCAATAGAGTCGCTGTCTTCTCTTTCACTAACTTTTCTTAACACCTATATCATACGTGTCTCTTAGATAAGACATCTTGTCTTTCATAAAAGTGTTGCCTTAAACAAGTGTTTATATCAATTATTAATCTTGAATATGATTGCACTTATTTGTGTATTCATTTCATTCTTTTCACAAGCTCTTATATTCTTCTCCACAACCAAGATCATATCAACCATAAGGAGTCGGCATTATTTTCATTTATTTTAACTTCCTTAGAATGGTCAAATGTATGTAAATTGTTCACCATTATACTTAAGTCACTGTAATCATCTTGACGTTGGTTGTAAATCTTTAGTCAATCATACTGATTGCTGATGTTATGTAAATATCTGATCACCGCCTTCTTAAGTTCATCCATTGTCTTCAATAAACATACAGAATCAACCCATAATAATAATAATATTTCTTTCTCGTGCCACTAAGAACATGTCACACCCATAGAATATGAAGTCGCTGCACATACATGGTCGATCTTCAAAGAATTCTGCACATTATGAAGTCTTCTTAATGTATTTGATGCCTTATATTACCAGAATCGTTGGCTATCTATCTTCATCGTTGTCTTCTGTATGATGAACAAGCCGGCTTTTATTATGAGTTCGCCATTCTTAAACTAGTCGCTGTTCATTATCATAGTAGTTCCTTTAATCTTTAATATGGATTCCTGTAGATGTAATCCCTCTGTATACTGACGTTGGCAGTTTGAAGTCTCCTTATTATAGTCTTTAATTAACACGTTCCTCTCTCTCTTATTAGTCTCCAGCACTGACTTACAATATCACCATCGATGTTTGATTTCTGTATTATTCAAGTATCGGGCTTACTGGATGATCACTGCATCAATGACTTGCAGGGGCTTCTATTCAGGTATTGACCACTTATGTTTTGTTGATTAAATCATCGACTTCAGACTAGAATCTATGATTCACAGTATAGTTATTTGCCATTACTATTGACTCCTCTATTTGCTATCTTGGTGATCGGGCTGTTTAAAACCTTGTCTATGTATTCTTAGTAATGAAGGATACTCTACTTTTAAACATAATCACAAAAACCTTGATTTCTATTCCAACCACTTATATCGCTGCCTGTATATGTCTCAGGTGGCATAATCCATATACTATTGACACAAATGTTTTCTTTTGGTCAACAGTCAAGGCCACGTGTTTTGCACCATCAATCTCTTTCATTAAGTCGTTGCTTTTCTTAGGGATGTAACATGACATATAATAAAGTCTTCTTAATAATGCTTCAACTGTTGGCATATGATTCATTGTTCTTTATTATTTATGTCTTTATATTAGTTGGCCAGACCAGACATATTAATCAAATGCCTTCGCTGTTCTTGAAGATGCTGTCACAAGTCGCTGCTAAAGAGCTGATCTCTGTCAATCAAGGATGCTTAACACTGCATAGATATTCTGTATGTATAAAGAACTGTCTACATCTATATCACTTGGTCACTGTATACCTTTATATATATTACTGTCTATATATATAAAGGACTGCCTGCATTTTTCTGTTGCCATGCATACACCACGATCGGCATTGTGAATATTCGTTGTAATTAGACTGGGACTGTAATCACTATATAATCAGACTGAGACAATGTACTGTAAAGTATCATCCAATATGGTATTGTAAAGTATACTGATTTATAAGCATCAACAATATGTTCATCAATCTCCAATATGATAACAAACAAATTCCTTTGATATCAATGACAATATTTCCATCAAGAGCCTCGCTGCCAACGAGCATCTATAGCCTCGATGAGGTTATTACTGTAATCTCACAAATATTGCTCCATTGCCAGCCGGGCGTCCATAGCCCCAATAGAGTTACTCACATATTCCCAAAGCCAAACACTTTGATATTTCATTTTCTTACTTCATTCCTTCTTTTGTCTTGATTTCCTCTTTTCTTTCTCGTGATATTCCTTTCTTTTCTCATATATTTTCCACACTTTGCAATTTGGCTCGTAAGCAATGAAGCTCACTTGGGTTTGAGAATTACAATGGCGCTGAAGCTGGATTTAAAAAATTTCACTAGCCACGACTTCACCTAAGAAACCACAATGACTTAGAGCAATAAATTAAGCGTATAAAAATATAGTAATCGAAAGAATGTCGGTATCAAAACACAATAAGCGATTCTCTCCCAAGTCAAGCACAAATCCTAACCAAATGATGAAGTTGGAGAAGAACAACCTCGAATTCTAAAACACTTAATGAATAGATATCTAGGAAATGGACAAAACATAAGATCCAAAATGAGCTAATGCGTGAGAAAACAACACAAACACCTATCTCACAAATGAAGGCTCCCACTTAGGACACCTAAACTAAGAAAAAATGACTGACTCCAAAGCAAACTAAGCTAAAGAAAGCAAACAACTATACTACTTGAGCCATTGAAGGATTGCTCAACCAAAATAACTAAACTAAAGCATGCAGAAAGAAAACCTACTCTAAGCTATATACAAGACTCCTAGAGTGGACACAACTCAAAAAAGTGACATATATACATGACTTTGCATGATTTCTCAAGATATGAAGCAAGAGCATGGCAACAGTGATGGTTCAAAGATGGGCAAGTTTGTTCTTGAACTTGGAAAGGTAGGCTCTCTCAATGCATTTCTCATATTCAATCAAAACTTCACTTAGGATAATCAATTGGGTCAATTCATCAGGTCCATGGTCAATCCATATGCAAGTTGTTTTCCCATAACCCCAATAATCAAATTCATAGCAACTTTCTAAGCTAGGATCAAGGAAAGAGACAACCTGACACCGTTTGTGCTCAAATGGAAGTGCTTGCTTGTCATCCACTAGTTCATTGTCGAGAGAGAGAATGGCAGCCGCCTCAAGAGGTCACCATTGGTGATGGATCATTCCACTTGCATCTTTGATATGCAAATTCTCACTTGCTGGTTCTTCTTGAATTCTTAGGAATGGAAGTAGAGCAACCTTGAATTGTTCTTCATTCTTTGCTTTCGTGATGACAACAGGTTCAATGTCTTGCATAAACCATGCATCCTTGTGATGCTTCATAAGCATATCTTCAAAAATTAGAGTCTCCTTGATAAGCTGATCTTCAAAAATTTCCTCTAATGGTTTCTAATATACAATCTCAAGTGATAGTGCCCCTTCGAACTGTTCATCATTTTATGGTTCCATTACTTCAATAATGCGTGAAATGTCTTTCTTTGAGACAACTTGAAGCTCCTCATTTGATTCTTTTTCTTGTACCAATGATAAATGCTCACCAAGGATAATTTCTTCTTGAATAGGTAGTAAATACTCATCTCCTTGTTCTTTGAATGGTGAAACGTCAAGTGATAGTGAATCATGATGATCCTCCAAGTCACCTATGCCTTCTGCTATGTTTTCTTTCTCAATCTCTTGGTGATCTTCATAAGTATCCATGTTTTGTAAAGCTTCATGTCTTAGTATCTCCACACATTGGTCTTCGCTTGCTATCATCTTGGTGGCCTGAACATCTACTATTTCTTCATCTCCTTTCGATACAAGGTAGGCAAAGCTATCACTCACTGTAACACGTTGATCATTAAATTGAACCACGCTATCAGCTGGCCACTCTTCCCATAATGCTTCGGGAGGTCAGAGTTGATGATGAATCATGCCTCTCATAGCAACTTGCTTGTCTTGGTACAACGTTGGCAGTGACTCCTCTTGTGCTTCTTCCATGAGGTGCGCAACCTCGAATTGTCGTTTATCCTTGGGCTTGCTTGTAATAACTTGTACTTTTTCATTCAAAATCTCTATTTGATTGTCTTCCTCTTCTTCAAGGCTGCTTCTTGAAACTTTTTGTAATTCATTCTAAAGGAATTCTTCTTCTTGCAATGGATGTGAACTATTTTCTTCCTTGATTGCTAGACTAACATCTTGATCATCGCCTATCGCTGCTTTTGTTTCAACCGGCTCACTTAAACTATCTTCTTGTGACTCTTCTTCTTGGAATGGAAATGTATTAAACTCCTCTTTAGGGGCAAGGTCTGCATGTGGATTTGTGTCATCAACCTGCAACTTGCTTCCTTCATTGTCGGGTGATGTAGCAACACCTTGTTCTTGTACTCTTATTCAATCAATAGTTGCAAGGTAGGCATTCCAAGCTCTATCCTTGTTATACTTGTCCCAAGATAGGATTGGCAATCCGTATTGACATCTAATTCCATTGATAAGCTCTTGGCATAGGAGGCAAGTGAATTCGGAGTGAGGAGCGTTGTGAATTCTACACAAGTTACCTATCACAAGTTGTAGATGTAAATGAATGACGCATATCTCTTGATACTCAACATTTCCAAGCGCCTGATGTGATGATGACTTTGTTCAAGTCAATCCTCTAACTTTCATTAACTCTTCTAAAACTATCTCTAGCCTTGATCACTTCTGCCTTAGAGCTTCAGTCTAGCTATACTGGCAATGATTCTTGGTTTCCAGAGGAAATTCAAGATTGTGAAAATTTTGTCCTTGAGTGCTTGATGTTCATTATTCCTGTTGGTTGAAAATTTTGTACACTTGGGGAAATATACAAAATTGTGGTTTCAACCATAGCATGTGAGTAAAACTCTCCTAATTAAGGGAAGGCTCCCCCTATCTAACTACAACTTTGAAAATAAAATGGGATGGGACAGCAATCTTTCTTCTTCCTTCAAGAAAGACAATATCCTTTTCTCTTCACAAAAAAGGATAGTGATTTGATATAAACAGCAGTAACCACTTTCAAAATGAAATGAGAGAAAGGAAATGAAGTTTCCTGAAAGCGCAAAGACTTCCGTCACTTCCTTCGGTACGGGACAGCAATATCAAGCTCAAAGACTTGATTTTATGAAGTCCTATCTACCCTTTTCTATGCTAATGCTATAAAGAACAAATTATAACAGCTCAAAGACTGAAATATCTTATTCTTTTCTACTTAAAAGAATGGGAGATAGTATAAGCTCAAAGACTTACAGCTATTTCTCACAAAATTTATTCCTAAATTCTCTTAAAAACAAGTGAAAGCACAAAGACTTGCAGCTTCTCTCAACAAAATATTTATTTTAATCTATATTAACCTCAACTACTTGCAGCACAAAGACTGCAAATCAGAAGTGATTAAGCTAAACACTTCCAAAAAAGATAATATAGAACATAGACTCAAGTATGTAGCACAAAGACTCAAAGCTTGAGCAACTTTCTTCTATTCCTTTCAATTCTTGAATTTACACATGAAAGCTCAAAGACTTCTTTGCTGTAAATTTGGCAGAGTTTTTTGCTTGCTTTCCAAAAGATAAAGATTACAATAGACCCCTCAAGTATTTATAGAAGAAAAGCCTTGAGAAAAAGGTGGGAGGATCCTAACTAACTTGAGAGATTCTCTCAACCACCGAGACTTATTCAATAACTAACTAAGACTTATTCCAACTACAGTCCTAATTGGACACAACTTGTAGTTGCCTTACATGTAATTACAAAAGTGCAAGTAATGTGTTAACTTGCTTTTTCAAAAAAATACTTTTACATGTAACTTGTCAAAACAAAATTACCACTAAAGATTACAAAAGTGGGAAAATACAACTAAGTGTTGAAAAACACTTCAGTTGCAGCACGTGAAGACACAAATCCTTTAAACTTCTGGATGCTCATTTGTAGTTCCTCGGGATTTGGTTCATGGGCGTTCTTGGCAACAACCATGGTCTTCACAATAGTGTCATGACACCGGAGGAGCGCAGAGTTGTTTTTATCCAAGATGGACTGTATTTCATGCAAAAAGACTTGGTGTTTCATCAACATTTGAATTGAAGCGGCCAAGAATCGTTCGCTCCTCCATTCATTATGAATCCTCATTTGTAAATCAGCAAGAACTTCTTCTTCTGGAATCAGCTCTCCATCCCGATTTAATATGTTGCAAAAGGCCCTTTCACAATGTGAGACAATATCTCGGAAAACTTCACTCCGGAATCTCTTTGCATCACCGATCTCCTCAATGAGGGGTTTAAGAACAAGGGCCTTGTTTTCCAGAAGCTCTTCAAATTCCAAGTACATGACCCTGGAAGAGATGATGGCATGCTCCTACAAAACACTCAACTGTTGTTGGGGCATGGTACGCCAAATTGTCAAACTTTCTACAACACTTTCCAGATTCTTTTTGAAAGTATCAAAAGTCTGATCCAGTTTCTCCTCAATGGTTTCTAACTTAGACATCATCTGAAAAATGTCTTTCATTACCTGTCCACATAGATCATGAAGCTGATCAACCCAGGAATCTAGTGCTTGTACCTTCTGAGCAGCCCTTTCCACTCCACAAATTGATTCTTGGGAACTAGAAGAACCTATGGAGTTACTCCCTTCAGCAATAGGTTTTGTGATTTTATGAACGGCTGCTATAAGTTGTCGGTTTTCCTCTTCTACCTTGTCTTTCTTTGCTAGAAGTTCATCACACCTTTGTACCAACAAAGCTACGGAGAACTGAGCATCATGTTTAATGACCTCATGCATTTGTTTGCCCAACTCTATCCTTGTAACCTTATAATCAGCAGCTGACATTTCTTCAAGTGGCTTATCTACAATGGGTTCCACAATTTCAGCTACCTTCATCTTGTTGCTGTCAACAGTTACTCTAGAGATAGTCTTGGCCTCCTTAGCAACTTTGGATCTGGACTGTTTCAGTTGCTGATAATCAAAGGCATCGGGTGAGATTTCTTGCTTCTTCCTTTTCGGAGTAAAAGAGCTGAGTCATGGAGGCAAAGTCATCAACTCCCCTTCAGTAGTAGCTGTAGGCAAAGGAGAAGCAGTTTCTATTTGAATCACCGTGGTTATCCTGGGAGGAATATTTGTTTGGACAACGACCATGGTTTGCTCAATTACCAATGGGCATGAAGATTGCCTCATAAACTCTTCAAAATCAGAAGTGGAAGTATCAATTTCTGATAACTGGATGCAAGTAGGAATATTCTCAGGAACTTCCAACACACTCTCTTATTGATGATCAGAAGGTGGCTCATATGCTAAAATGGGGATGACATTCTGAGGGGATTCATCCACAAGCAAATCAAGAGGAGAAAGAGGCGTCTCAATGGAAACTGGGGGAATGATCTCATGAGGCGAGTCTGAAACTAGAGACTTAGGAGCATCATCAGATTGCTGCCCTTCTTCTGGATTATCTAGATCGATCACCTGAACATGAAATCGTGATTTTTCCTTCCCACGAATTGTCGTCTCCTCAGGAGGAAGCACTATTGTCCGAATAACTCGCAACTTGATCCTTGTGCCCGAAGATGATGCACCCTCGTTGTTGTCAACCTGAATCTTAGACTTACGTCCAAGAGGCCCCGTAGAATCATCTTCTTTTCCAACCTTGATTTTTATAAGTCTAACAGCATTATTTTTCAGCCATGCGTTGGTGTTAGCCAAGATAGGCTGAAATCTCTCAAGGATGGATATGCACTCTTTGTGTGACCATTGGATCAAAGGAAGTGGAGCTTCCTCAACACTCCGCGAAATGTATTCAGGATAAAGTATGTGCCCATCATCAATCATCCCTTGTGGGATATCCACAAAGTTCAAATTAACAATTTGCTCAACAGTGAGCCTGCAGTAATCCATCTTTAGCACTTCGACCTTTGTGCGAAGATCTACCCAGAAGTCTTCAATGCGATGCACATGCACAAAGGATTTCTTGATCTTCTCCTTCATACCCCTGTAATCAAAATCAGCTCTAGGTTTAAACCTTTTGAGCTTGATTTCGTGCATTTCAGTCTCCATGGCCTTATCTTTCACAGATGTGACAAGGGAATACCGGCCAATTTTCAATGGATATGTGGTAGAGATCCCCATTCCAACCTTGTGTCTAGCAGACTAAAACGTGTGGACAGCCATGATCTATCTTCCCAACTCCATAAGAATGATCTTATCAATCGGGTATCTAGGAAGCATATATGGCTGACCACCATAGCATCCAATTCTCATATAGGTGAAAGTGGGGAACTGTAGAAACAAACATCCATATTCGCACACCCTTTCCCATGACTCATCTGATACTCTTTTGTTCCTTAGAGTTCTGTCAAACTGACACATGAAATATCCGAAGAATGCATCTTGGACTCTTCTGAAATGCAGTCTGCTAGGTCTCAAAGGCAACTGATCATAATATTCCCAGACTGGTATAAGTGAGCAATCACCCTTGGTAGAAAAACCTGGAAAGTGTCTAAGTGATGCTGCCAAGTATACTAAATATGAGTTCATGTAGAAAGTTATGGTGGAAGGGATTGCTACAAGTTGTTCACACAAGGCATCGCTGATGACTTCTCCCCATGATATATGATGAGACTGCCTTATGAACATGATGAACTGGTACATTTAGGGCTCAAAAACATTAAAATGCTCAAGGCCCATCATCCTGCTAAGAAGGGTTATGGTGTCTCCTATCTCCCATTTGAAATCACAGCGGTACAACTTAGCCCACCTTGAGAAGGAGGCTCGTGGCTCTTGGATCCACCTATTGATATGTCGCTTACAATCTTTTTCTCTCTTCACATAATAATCAGCTGCACTTTCTTTGGAGATTTCCATGTAAACAGGTGGCACAGGTATTCTAAAAACCTTCTCGATCGTATCTGCATCAAGACGAATTATTGCCTCACCATCATCATTTTTGATGATTCTTGTCTCGTCAAAATGATGGGCGCAGGCGAGAACAAATTCAAGTTCTAGGGCCGCAACCGGGAAAGAAGATGCATGATGGATATGGCTGTCCAACAGCCGCTACATGTTGTTATCTTGTGGATCTTCCACCCTCTTGACAAACTCTAACATATCCACATGCCCTATTTCTGTATCTCTGATACGATCCAAAGGGGAAGAAACTTGGGAAGGTGCCACCTCATTCTGATACTTGTCATACTTGTACTTCATCTTTTTTGGAACCGGAGATGATGGCAAATCTAACATTGATTGGAAACTTGGAATATTGTGATGAAGACTTAGAAGTGTTAAGGCGACATCATACTCAGCTGCAAATAACATTCTTCCTTCTTCAAAATGGGAAAAACTTCAATTCTTGAACTTCACGATTTTGTGAGAGGAAGAGGGGAAATATATGGAAATGGGAAAAACTTGACTTTGACCAATTTTGGATCTTGGAGAAATTTTTGCAAGTATACAAGTTGGTAAGAACATACATGCAATCGGGGTTTTAAAACCCGAATGCAAGTACACGTGTAAATTTGCAAATAGAGAAATGGATGGAAAATGAGAATTTGACTTGCGGAAAATGACGGAAATGTAAAGCACGGATATGGGAAACATGAATGGATAGAAATGGGAAAATCCGGGAATGTCATTTTGATGAAAACAGGAAGAACTTTTCAACATGTAATCCGGTTTTTAAAACCCGAATTTGAAAAGGGGGGGTATTTCATATCTTTTCAACTTGGAATTTCAACCAAAAATGGTTAAATTCCTTAACCGTAAGGGAAGAACAAAAATTTCCAGCCAACTTGTAATCGGGATTTAAAATCCCGAATACAAGTAAAGAGGGAAAAAGGGGAAAAACAATGCAATTCAAAAATTGCATACCAAGGGGAAAATCTTTCTCACAAAAACCGATTTTGGGGGGAAGAACAACATATTTACAAAAATACAACTAGAAAGGAAAACTAAGAAAACAAGAAAATAATAAAATGAAACAAGAAAGAAAGGAAAACATACCTTGAATGAAACTAAAAATGCTTCTCCAAAAATGCAATCAATCGTTGGAATGAAGAAGAATAGCTCTTAAGTAAACACAAACCGCAATCCCCAAACCCTAGCCACGTTTTTGAAAAACGTCTTTAGCAGCAAAAGCGTGGTTATAGATGCAAGAAAATAGGGCCAAATCCTTCAGGAAATACCATGTATGAGAGTCTCAAAGCCAAACGCCCAAGGATGCAGAGAAAACGCGGCATCAAATCCTTCCAATATGCAGCCAAAGGAGGGTGACGTGGTAAAAACGTGGCATCAAATGCATCTTAAACGGATCATTAAATGACTGAAAACTTCTCCCAACTTCAACACCTTGGTAAGAGAAGTAAAAACGATTTGGGAGTTTGCTGATTTGCAAAGAAAATATCCTCCAAAATGCAGATTCAAAGGACCACGTGGTAAACCATTTTTAGCAAAGACTGAGGGTAAATCATCACCAAACAGCAATAACATGTTCTTCAATCCACATAAATCGCCTTGCTATAAAATCGCCTTCTTACTCCTTGAATTTCTCCACAAAAAATTAGGAAGAATTCGTGGAAAAATTGACCAAGGGGAAGAAAATCGGGTTTTTTGGAAGAAAATACAAGTTTTAATTCATGTATTCACATGTCATAGAGGAAATTGGGATTATTTTCCATATAGCAAGTTTTAATTGTCACTTTTTCCTCAACAAAGCCAAAATCGGGATTTTTGGAACAAAATGCAAGTTTAAAATGTCAAAAATGCACTTTATAAGCAAAATCGGGTTTTTTAAACCAAAGTGCAAGTTTTAAATTGTCACTTTTTCAATTACAAGGCAAAATCGGGATTTTGAGAGAGAAATGCAAGTTTAAAATCACTTGCAAAGGGGAAATAAAACCCCTACAACAAGTTATAATTTACTTGCACACATGTAATAGGGGTTTAAAATCCCTATTACATGTAAAAACCATTAAAGTAGGGGTTTTTGGAAAGAACTACAAGTTTAATTGTAACTTAACCAAAAAATCCCTATTTTAACTGAAAAAAGCCAAAAAACAATAAAAACAACAAAAACAATAAAGGAGAAATTTAAAACAAATTACAAGTTTTCATTTTTTAATAAAGTGCACATGTAATAAGCTAAAAATTTCCCTACAAAGACCAAAACAATGGAAATCAATAAAACTTGCAGTTCAAGGAAAATTCTCCACCTGCAGTCGGGATTTTAAAACCCGGAATTGAAAGAAAGACATAGCAAACGAACCCAGAATGTGACGAAATTCGAAACGTAGTTCGAGGATGGATTGAGGATTAAGCCAGTCCAAGGATTAGTCGAAATTCTACCTCGGGAAGCGTGCCACAGAGTAAAATTTTCATTTTTTCACAAAATTTTGATGTTATGGTCCTTCATTTTTGGAAACAAAAATGAGGACAACAATTCCTTATGTAAATTCCTTCTCTCACATCTATCAATGTGGATGCCTTGATGTACTTGATTGATAAATATGCAACCTGAGCCTTAATTTGCCTCCCTGGACTTGACTTGGAAGCATCAATCTTGATGAGGTTTGGTGTGATTGACGCCTTCTTTGTTCGAAACCTTGAGCCTTTCTTGTACAATGTTATCTCCTTCATGTGGCTGCATTTGATGTAGACCTTGTGATGCTTAGGCTTGATTTTTCCTTCTTGCCTTAAATGTTATCTCCTTCGTGCGGCTGCATTAGAGTTAAATCACTATGATGATTTAGCAACAGCTAAAGGAATTCATAGTCAAGCATACAATGTAATGACATGATCCCAAACACGGTTAGCTCAACAAGAAGAAGCGGCAAAGGCAATGGATGATATCCAACTGCCAGTCACTATTGCCAAGAGAGGAACACCATTGCCTATCCTTCCTAAGGATGTAGCAAAAAATCAAGTAATAAAGATCCTCTTACTGTTTCTTCTAATGATCTGAAGCCCAGTGCGTCTAACCCCAAGCCTCAATCTGAAAGTATCCCTTCCTCCCTAGCTGGTTCTTTTCAGGCTTTTGATATCATTGATCATGCTAGGAAGACTAAAATTCAGATGTTTGAGGTAGAGTACCTTCAAGCCAATCCAAACCAATTTGATAGATTGGTCAAGTTCGTTAAAAGCAAGGACACTTGTCTTATTGCTGAAAATACCCCTGTTGTTCCAGAACCCAGGAATCTACCCAATAACTAGGCAACCATTTCATCATCAGTCCCAAAAAGATAGAACCTTTTTATATCTCTTTGCTGATCAACGGTTTTAAGTTGAGTAACTGCGTTTTAGATTCTAGCGCTTCTGATAATGTTATGCCAACCAAAGTGGATAACACTCTAGGATTAACCTTGACCAAGACTTATGGTAATTGTTATTCCATGGAAAATGAGCAAGTGCCTTTGATTGGGCAAATTAAAGATGCGCAATTCGCATTTGCAGCTTTTCTTGATAAGAAAATAAAGATGACTATCTTAGTTGCAGATGTTCCTGCTTCATGGTATGTTACTTGGTCATAACTTCTATAAAGATGTAGGAGGTGAACTCAACATGGACATGACCGAAGCAAGAATACCTGTTAAGGGTGTTGTGTAGAAATTGGTACCAAAAAGGGAAACTAAGTACACTATGGTCAAGTCAAATGATCCCCATGCACAGATTCTTTTTGAATCCTTAGGATTCGGAAATTATTATCTGCATATTGATGAAGTTTCAAAATTTGCTGAAGATTGGCCATCTGATGAGTCGGATTCTTCACCTCTCTCGGATAGTGAGAAGTTTGTTGATGCTAATGAAAACGAAGCATCGAAAGCTGGCTCTAGTGAGTCTTTCGTCATGATCAAAGAAGCTCAATCTCCTACTGTGGTTGAAAAAGACATAAGTCCTCCCCAAAGTTCACAAGGAGCAAGCACCAATAGTTCTAATGATGTTTGGACCTGGAGTTTGATAGAAGTTGTGCTTCCAATGGGTTAGGGGCAGGCATTATTCTTATTTATCCAAAAGGAGAATTTTTCCCCCCCTCTTTTAAACTGTAGTTTGCCAATACCAACAACACGGCTGAATATGACTCTTTGTTGCTAGGCATGAATGTTGCTCGTAAAAGAAGTATCAAGAATCTCCATGTGAAAGGTGATGCAAAGTTAGTAGTTTGTCAGATAAGAAATGTATATCAGACAAGGAATGATGGACTCAAGCACTACTGCATTGTTGTATGGGATAATATTGAAAGTTTTGATGATTTCAATATCTCAGTAGTACCTAGGGAATATAATGATAGAGTTGATGCTCTTGCAGTTTCAGCCACTCTTTTAATTTCACACCAAGATTTTGGTCAGGACAAGTATGTCATTGAATTGATTTGCAAACCTAATGTGCCTGATAATTGGGATCATTGGTAGATTTTCAATGATGAAAAACAGATTATAAATTTTCTTCAAACCGAGGATAATTTTAATAATTTGTACTTTGAAGGTAGTAATTCCTCTTCTTTTGAGTCAATTTCAGATACAGCATCTGAGCATGATGAAGAAATTTTGCAGTTGACGGGAAATAAAACCCCTAAAGGTTTGGTTTCACTTGAGAAATTGTTCGACAAGCATGATCGCTATATCAAAAAGAAGCAGCAAGTGAACCCAAACTCTTCTATGGGATATGACAAGTACAATATTAGATCCGAAGATGATCCAAAGTTTGTAAATATTGAAAATAGTTGCACTCCTGAAGAAAAGGACCAATTTATTCAACTTCTATGGCAATACATTGATGTACTAGCATACTCATATGATTTAATCCTAGGGAGGTGCAACATGATATTCCTCTCAAAGGTCGATGTAGTACCCTTTAGGCAAAAGCAACAACAATATAATCTGAAACTTTCAAGTACCATTCTCTCAGAGATACAAAAAATGTTGAACGCTCAAATTATTTTTCCTATTCACCATTCAACGTGGGTAGCAAATATAGTTCTAGTGTGTAAAAAGAATGGAGAAATTCATATCTGTGTGGATTTTAGATATCTCAACCAGCTGTCACTAAAGGATAATTATCCTTTGCCAATAATGGATCAAGTGTTGCAGACAATGACAGATCGCAAATTATGTCCATGTTGGATGGATTTTCAGGCTATAATCAAATTGAGGTAAGCGAATTGGATCAGCACAAGACCGCATTTACTACTCCATGGGGTACATTCACATATCACAAGATGCCCTTTGGATTAATAAATGAAAGTGCTACCTTCCAAAGAGCTATGGACTTAGCCTTCCGTGCTATCCTTGGTAGGTATATTGTTGTATACTTGGATGATCTCACTGTTTTCTCCAAAGATCATGAGAAACATCTCTTTCATCTACAAGATGTATTGGAAAGGTGTCGTAAGCATGGTATTTTACTTAATCCTAAGAAATCAGTCTTTGGGGTGACAAAAGGTAAACTCCTTGGACATGTTGTGTCTAAAGAAGGGATCAAAATTGATCCAGAAAGAGTCAAATCCATTCAAAATCTTCCTTTACCTAATAGCAAGACTATTGTTCATTCTTTCTTCGGAAAGGTCAATTTTTTGCATAGGTTTATTCCTGATTTTGCTGAGAAAACTCGTCATATTGTTGATATGATGAAAGGTAAAACTACATTCCGTTGGAATCCAAAGGGAAAGGCTTCCTTTAGCAAAATCAAGAAGGCAATAGCTCATGCACCTGTGTTGGTCTGCCGAGACTATACAAAGGACTTCATTACGTATAGCTATGCCTCCGAGCATACCATGTCTACAATTTTAATGCAGAAAAACATAGAGGGGATTGAATCTCCAATTGCTTTCATAAGCTGTCCATTGAAGTCTCATGAATTCAAATATGCCTCAATGGAAAAGAATGCTTATTCTATTGTAAAGGCAATAAGTATTTCAAATTTTATATTTTAAATTCCCACACCTTGGCTCTAGTTCCTAATACAAAAGTCAAGTCCATTCTAACACAACAGGATTTTGGTACGAAGAGGGGCAACTGGATTGCTAAAATCCAAGAATATGATTTGGATATCAAGCCTACAAAACTTGTTCGTGGGAAAGGACTTTGTCAACTCATGGCTAAGAACAATTTTGAGGGACAAAAACAAGATGTTTCTGAAGATCTTCCAAGGGTATTGTTCGTTAGCACAACTAACAAATGGTATTCGAATATAGCTTATTTTCTGACTTATAGTGAATGTCCAACTCATTTGTCATTCAAAGAAAAGAGGAATATAAAGCTCAAAGCCGCAAACTTTGTTCTTTGGGACAGTGGTGTTAAGGATATAGCTTCATTCGGATTGAAGCAGGTAATATATAATGACATTGAATGAAGGGTCATGTCGCCGTAGTGTCATGACTCTACGTGGCATAAGCCACGTAGAAGTCATGCCCCTACGTAGACATGAATCTTCATCCTTTTATTTATAGGCATCGACACTTGCTGTGAATCGAAACCAATAACTGTGGCAGTTTCACGAACCAGCAAGTTGTCGATATTATCATAGAAGATTAGTAGTTAGAGTTATATATGTATATACACATCAGAGGTAAAACATATTCATTGCAGTGATCTTATTAAAGTCTATCCTCACTACATACTACTAGACTATTGTATTCTCTATCTCTGATCTAAATTCCTTAACATGGTATCAAAGCCACGTTGGTAGAGAAATAATAAAATAGTGACACCTCTTTTCTAAAAAAAATTCAGACTTGCACTTAGAATCAAAGGAAAATCAATCATGGTGAATAGTGTTAGAGTGGAGGATAGACTCGAAGGCGCATCCAACTTCGTCTCATGGAGAATTCGAATAATAGCAATTCTTCAAGAACTCGAACTAGATGCATACATAGAAGAAGATACTAAGATGCCCAAAGACGAGCAAGAGAAAACAACCTGGAAAAGACACAACAAGAAGCCTAAGAAAATCATAATTGATGCTGTTAAAGATCACATTCTTCCAACCATCTCAAAACTAACTTCAGCTTATGATATGTTCAAGACCATTCAAAACTCATATGAAATAAATAAAGCAAGCAGATTGCTCACTTTAAAACAACAATTAATGCATATCTACATGAACAAAGGAGAAACAATCACATCCTATTTCATGAGGATTTCAGAATTAAAAGACCAATTGTCAACTATTGGGAATAATATAGATGATATGGAGCTATCTCTAATAGCACTTAAGGGATTACCATCCAATTGGGAATCCTTTATTCAAGGCATTAGTGCTCGTCTGACACTACCAAAATTCGATCAACTCAAGAATGATTGTACTCAAGAAGAATCTCGACTAATCACAAGAGGATTGGGTCCAAACAAAGGGGGAGAAATTCAAGCACTACATGCTAACACAAACAACAAAGGGAAGAAAAAGAAGTTCAAACAAAAGAGAGGAAATAATCACAAAAGCAAAGACTTCTCCAAGATTCAATGCTACAAGCGTGATAAATTTGGACACACTCACAGGTTCTGCCCAGAAAGAAAGAAAGCTCAAGCAACCATAGCTGAAGTCAAGGAAGTAGAGAATCCTCTATTTTTCTTAGCCTTATCAAGCGAACTAAACTCAAACAAACATATGTGTATAATCGATAGTGGAACATCTCGACACATAACCGGTTTTAGAGATCAATTCGAAACCTTTGAAGGCCACTCAATTGAAGAAGTTACAATAGGAGACAATTCTACCTATCCAGTGAAAGGAATTGGGACCTGCTCAATTCAATTAAGAACAAGAGTTACATTACAATTGAAAGATGTTCTCTTTGTACCAGGTATCAAAAGGAATTTGGTCTCTATTTCAAGACTAGCTGATCAAGGATATCGTGTCACCTTCCATGAAGATAAAGTTCTACTCTGGCCTAAATACTCTAACATAAAGAATGCTATTCCTATAGGATCTAGAGATGGTAATTTATACAAATTATGTTATACTCAAAAAGAAGCACTAAATCATGAAGTATCAAACTCTAATGAAATTTGGCATAGAAGATTAGGACATCTTTCATTTAGTGCCCTACCTTCTATAGGAAAAATTACCACAAGATTACCCAATCTAAAATCTGATCATGTAGGAACTTGTAAAGGATGTGCTCTAGGGAAGAACTCAAAAGGGTCCTTTCCCTCAAGTGAACACAAATCAGAAGTTGTACTAGAACTTGTCCACATTGATTTGTGTGGTCCAATGTCATTACCATCACTAAGGGGATTCTTGTATTACGTGATATTTGTTGATGATTACTCTAGGAAAACTTGGATCTATTTCATAAAACTCAAAGAATCAAATGAAGTGTTATTGAAATTTAAAGAATTTAAGGCCCTAGTGGAAAATCAAACTAGGTAGAAAATAAAGACTCTAAGATCAGATAATGGAGGTGAATATATCTCTGAAAATTTTAAAGAATTCTACATTTCTATTCGGATTAAGAGGGAGTGTACTGTACCTTATAATCCTCAACAAAATGGAGTTGCAGAAAGAAAAAACAGAACCATCATTGAAGCTGCTAAAGCCATGATGCATGATCAAAATCTACATATCTCATTTTGGGCTGAAGCCTCAAATACAGTTGTGTACATTCAAAATAGATGCCCTCATTCAATCCTAGAGAATATAACACTTGAAGAAGCCTTTACAGGAAATAAACCAGATTTAAGCCATCTAAGAATCTTTGGTTGCCACGTGTATATTCACGTTCCTAAAGAAAAGAGAACCAAACTAGAACCCTCTAGAAAGAAAGGCATATTTGTTGGCTACAGTGAAACCACTAAAGGATACAGAGTCTATATTCCAAGACGAAGATCCATTGAAATCAGTAGAGATGTCAAATTTGAAGAAGATGCTGCTTATAAACTATCTCTAAGTACAGAAGATGATCTAACCGCAGAATCAGATGAAAATCCTACAATTGAAAATCAAAGGGAGAATAGCATAGAAAATCATGAACTTCAATCACCTAATTTCGAGAATGCTGAAAATCCTAACAAGAAGAAAAGACCACTATGGACAAGAAAGATGATTGAATAAAATAATGTGGAACCCGATGAAATCTTCAAAGAGAATAAGAAAACAAGAAGTCAATCATGCTATGTTGCCCTCATGACCGAACTTACAAAATCTGAACCATCAAATGTTGAAGAGGCTTTAACATGTCAAGCTTGGAAAGATGCAATGATTGAGGAATACCAATCTATCTTAAAAAATGATGTCTAGGACATTGTACCTAGACCAAAAGACAAATCAGTTGTCTCATCAAAGTGGTTATTCAAAATCAAATATGCACCAGATGGTAGTATTGAAAAACACAAAGCCATATTTGTTGCCAGGGGGTTCTCTCAAAAGGCTGGAATTGATTATGAAGAGACATTTGCTCCAATTGCCCAATATACTTCTGTAAGAACCATCATTGCCATTGCAGCTTCCAAAGGGTGGAAGATACACCAAATGGACGTGAAGACCGCATTTTTCAATGGTGTTATTGGGGAAGAAGTATATATAGAACAACCTAAAGGCTTTGCTACACATGATAGAAATCTCTATGTGTGTAGACTAAAAAAAACTCTCTATAGCCTTAAGCAAGCTCCCAGGGTATGGTATGCAAGGATAGATAGGTCTCTCTCCAAACTAGGATATTCCAAAATTGAAGCAGACTCTAACATATACTTCAAAATATCGGATGGTGACATCTTAATACTTGTTCTCTATGTTGATGACTTGTTGATAACAGGAGAAGATCACCTCATTGCAAAATGCAAACAAGATCTTGTGGTTGAATTCAATATGAAGGATCTAGATCTACTGCATTATTTTCTGGGCCTAGAAGTATGGCAAAAAGAGAATTATATTTTCCTAAATCAAGGAAAATACACCACTGATATCCTGACCAGATTTGGTATGATAGATTGTAAGCCTCTATCCATTCCAATGGAAACAAGTTTTCATAAGCTCAAAAGTGAAGCAGTAGATTCAGAACCTACAAATCCTACATACTATAGACACATTATTGGATCTCTTATTTTCCTGGTAAACACTCGCCCTGATATTTGTTACGCTACCAATGTGTTAAGTCATTTCATGTGCGAACCTAAGAAGATTCACCTAATGGCTGCTAAGCATATTCTGAGATACTTACGTGGCACTATTGGACTTGGCCTGAAGTATAAAAATGTTGAGATACAACTCCAAGGGTATTCTGATTCCGACTGGGCAGAAAGTTCCATTGATCGTACAAGTACAACGGGGTGATGCTTTAGTCTTGTATCAGCTATGATATCCTAGTTTAGCAGAAAACAATCAGCAATTGCTCAGAGTTCCACTGAAGCCAAATATATGGCTGCCTCCATGGGAGCACATGAGGCAGTATGGTTAAGGAAATTGCTAGTTGGACTATTTGGGAAGCCCCTAAACCCCAATGTGATTCACTATGATAATCAAAGCTGCATCAAACTTTCTGTAAATCTAGTTTTTCATAATCGATCCAAGCATATAGAAATCCCATACCATTACATAAGAGATATGGTAGACAGAGATGTCATCAAATTGACCTACATCAGCACTGAAGAGCAAAGTGCCGACATATTCACCAAACCTCTTGCAAAGTTGAAAGTGGAGTGTACTTTAGAGGTAAACTTAGTATGACTAAATTATAATGGAAATTTCTGATATTAATCTTAATCATATGTAATTGATATATTCATGAATATCTTGAATGCAATATTGCATGTATGTGTTATGTCATGGAAGGTGACGATCTTTCATGTGATGCAAGTGTAAGATCTCTATTGTAAGGTGACGACTTTTAGAATAGCCTGATTTGTTATCAAGATCGACTACATTAAGTTGCTGTCCTGGAATATGCCGGAAATTTTGATACTAAATTTGCTATGATGAGTTATTGAATTGTTATCATTAAATGATTGTTCTGAAATATGTTGGAAATTATGATAACAATCACATTATGATTGACTACATTAATTTGCTGTCACGAAATGTGTCGGATATCATGATACTAAAATTATTTCACCTGTGATAATGACAATGTTACAATTGTCACTGGAATCAAGGTTGTAATCTGATAAGACTTCAAGTAGTTGTTGTCCCAGAGTGTTGGATATCAGATAATCCATATCTCTCTGAGATATGAAGTATTTCACTAGTAAGTGTTACTACGTGAATGATCATGTCAAATGAATGTGTATATCTAGAATGTTGTTCCTTAAAACTTAATTATGAAATTCAATCCTCTTTTGCTAAGAGGGAGTGTTAAGGATATAGCTTCATTTGGATTGAAGCAGGTAATATATAACGACATTGAATGAAGGGTCATGTCGCCGTAGTGTCATGACTCTACGTGGCATAAGCCACGTAGAAGTCATGCCCCTACGTGGACATGAATCTTCATCCTTTTATTTATTGGCATCGACACTTGCTATGAACCGAAACCAATAACTGTGGCAGTTTCACGAACCAGCAAGCTGTCGATATTATCATAGAAGATTAGTAGTTAGAGTTATATATGTATATACACATCGGAGGTAAAACATATTCATTGCAGTGATCTTATTAAAGTCTATCCTCACTACATATTACTAGACTATTGTATTCTCTATCTCTGATCTAAATTCCTTAACAAGTGGTTTGTATAAATGAGCTATTGATGGTACATTCCTACGCTACGTTGATAAGGCACAACAAGTCAGATTAATAGAATCTTTCCAAAATTTGGCATGTGGTGGAAATTTCCCTGCGCCAGTTACTGCTCACAAAATTTTGAGAGCAAAGTGCTATTGGCCCACACTCTTCCAAGATGCTTACAAATGGGTGCATAGGTGTGTACGGTGTCAACTATTTGTAGGTAAGCAGAAACTTGCAGCACTGCCTCTAAAGCCAGTTGTGATCGAAGAGCCTTTCAGGTAGTGGGGAATTGATTTCATTGGTGTTATTAATCCCTCCTCAAGTGCAGGTCACACTTGTGTTCTTACAACAACTGACTACTTCACCAAGTGTATGGAGGCTATTCCGAAGAAACATGCCACTTCAGAAGTGGCATGTAGGTTTCTTAAGGAGAATATAATTTCCAGGTTTGGCATCCCACATAAAGTTGTGTCAGATAATGTAGCTGCCTTTTCCTCTTATGAGGTAACCCAGTTCTATTATGATTATGGTATCATCTTGGCTCATTCCTCTGATTATCATCTTCAAGGTAATGGTCAGGTAGAATCAAGTAAAAAGAATCTAGTTACCATCACACGTAAGCTTGCGGAGGAAAATCAGAGATCTTGGCATAAGGCTCTATATGATGCTTTACGAGTAGATAGAATCACACCCAAAAGAGCTATTGGCATGTCACCACTCCAGCTGCTTTATGGGATGAACGCAAAAATACCTATTACTTTGGATCTTCCCACTTTAAAGTTAGCTAAGGCAATTGAAGATGAGACATTTGAAAATGCCTTAGACAAAAGAATAATGTTTCTTTCTCAGTTAGAAGAACAACGAACACAAGTGGTAGACCGGATTGCTGATCATTAGAAGCAAGTTAAGGTTCTCTTTGATAAAAAGGCAAAGCAAAGAGAATTTCAAGACGGTGATCGTGTTCTCCTTTGGGACAAACGGAGAGCCAAAGGGTATGCATGGGAAATTTGATACTCTTTGGCATGGACCTTTCACCATTCATCAGGTCACTAGTGAAAATAGTTTTTTGTTAGCATATCAAGATGGAACACCATTTGCGTTGCCCTATAGTGGACAACATCTGAAGCATTATTTGAATAAGTCCTAGATAAGTTATGTACATAAAAGTCCAATATTTTAGTCCTTTTGTTTTTCTTTTAGTTTTGTTTTCTTGTTTTTAGTCGCTTCGCTCTGTAGCCCAATGGCCGGAAGAAGGCACTTAGAGATTTGACTTCTATTCCTCTCATCTTTCTAAAGGACAAGTGAAAGAAATTCCCCAGTTAGAGCCAACTGTTGTCTTAATTTTTGAATTTTCAAAAATTGACAACCCCTTCAAATTTTTATTTAAAATCCGCAATTCCTTTCTCTAGGGCACGTTTTACAAGGTTCAAAACTCATTTGTTTGTTTCCAGTCGTTGGTTGGGGTGTTCATCGTCTTTGTCCAAGTTTTGGTTGGTTTTTGTTTTCTTTTTCCTTCCTTTTTGTGCAAATTCAGGTTTTAAGTTGGTCATTGCAAGTAGTAGGAACTTTTTAATGTCATTACAAATAAATGCACTTTACTTGTAATCGGATTCTAGAAACCCGACTACAAGTTAATTCATCATTTAAAGTTTGCTATACTTGTAATCGGCTTTCTAGGACCCGACTACAAGTATGTTTTACAAAACGAAGTGAAATGTATTGTACAGTCCCTTGTCAAATTTGACATAAAACTTTCAATTTATGGTGTCCACCATTTCATCAAACACTTGGCTTGCAATCTCTTTTCATCATATAGTTGGTCCTACTTCTGATTTCTTCCTCATAGGTTGACCAAATGCATGAAATAAAGACAACTTCTAGCCTTAATGATTAACCAATGAATAATGTGATTGACTGAAATGAAAGTGCAGTCTCAAATCATCTATAATGAACAAGGACCTATTGGTGTTTGTTTTATCATCTACCAAACATTAGAATAAGACACCGAAAGGTATTCTATCCTCTCCTGAAAAATCACTACTGATTCCAAGGTCTATATGTGCGAACAAGCGACTTTAGTGGGATAGCTACTCGGGTGGTGTTTGGTGAAAATCTCAAGGGGGACTTACGTTAACAATTGTCTTTGAAGCTGTTGGACTTAGATAGATTTATCAATTTTAGGCTCTTTCTTTTTTGGATTTTCGAGATTTAGACTTTCAAAAAGGGAAAAAGGGATAGGGTTCAAGAAAGCTGATCTAATCCTACGAACTTTGAAGACGGTATCAACTGGGTGCTCTCGGGAAACCACACTTTGCTTCGCCAAACTGAGGACAACAACACAAAGCGGGTGCAATCTTCAATGGGTTGTGCTTATGATCGGAATGTTGGCATGCACAGAGGATAGGCTCAGACTAACTTTACACAGTGAAATGGAAATCATCCATTCACCAAAAGTATGAGCAGAGATACACCATAAATTAACAATTATCAAATCCTTCATTCAATTTAACAACATGAAAGCAAATCTAGATTAATTTTAACTAAAGTGTGAGGAAATTGAAACCATGCTAATCATTCAAACAATAGAGATTACAAAGCCTTAAGAGAAAGCGCACATGCAATATATTATTCGAAAATGACCTTCACACAACAATATGTCAAAAACCTCACACCCTCCAAATGAGAGGAGGTAGCCTTATATAGTTTTTCAAAAATAAATGAACAGCCGAGATCAAACAGTGATCAAGGGCCCAGATTGAAAGCTACAAACCCAAATTAGGGTTTCCCAAAACTCTATTAGTTTGAAAGAATGAAAAAGTGACATGTGGCACAGTTGCTATTGTCACTGAGGTGAGTGTCCAGTTTCCCCTTTTGCAGATTCGATGTATCTGGACACGATGAGTCTGACCTCCTCCATAGTGACACTTGGCAAGTTACTAATCTGGAAATCGATGATATCCACGTCATCAATACATGTGGCGAGGATGCCTTCCCACTCAACTGCTTGGGTAAGAAAGTTCTCATCAATGAAGAGAAAATTTGCAATCCTTGTAAGATCGCCCTTGCCAATCATCCCCGAGTCTTTGAAGAAGCTCAACAAAATCCTGGCTCTCAGGTTCTCTGCCTGCAAGTGCTTCTCTCTTATACTCTCTTTCTTCCAAATCTTTGATGCTACATGAAACACCTTACTCAAAATTTCCTTGACACTCTCCTCTGTCTCAAAGCACTTAGTCTCGGATTTTTTCAAAACTTCAATCCTAGCGACCAAAGCATAATACCAGGTGTTAAAGTCATATCTATCCCCAGCCTGTATGACACCTGCATCCACCAAGCTTCGTTTTGACATGCCTCGGATAACCTTCAATTGCGGAAGTATTTCATCTTGAATTTCTTCAACATCTTCCCAATTTGCAGCTAGATCTTGAATTCGGTTCACCAATGAAGACGCCAACTCATGTGTTGATACTAAATTCTCTAAAAGTATATCAACACGTGCGGAAGCATCTGAAATCCATTCCTTGACCTGTGTGAATGTGCCCTTCATGTCCTCATAATCCTTCATTGACTCTTGTTGAAGAGGTTGCGGAGGGGTGACCGGTATCTCATGGTTGAGTGGTCGGGTGAGATGGAGAACATATTTCCTCCATTGCTGGTTCTCTTCCTCTGCCTTCTTCCTTTTCTTCCTCTCCTGGGCTAGACTCGCCTTGAGGGCGTTACAGGAGTCATCAAAGTACTGGACTTCTTGGTCCTGAGTAGGCTTACCCAACTCTATAGTGGTGATCTTATAATCCTCAAGGGCAATATTGTCTCGAGTTTTCCCTTCCTTTGGCACAGCTATTTGAACTGTCCCGAATCCTACACTATCCCTCTGAATCAAAGAGGATTTTCTGGTTGGCTTAGGTGGTTTGACTATAACTAGTTCATTCACCTTTTCTAGAAATGTTGTTGTGTTCTCTTCAGAATGAGCTACCTTAGGGACCTTAGCCCTTATCCTTTCCCTCAACCAATCAGGAATGGTTGGCTGCTCCACAGTGTTTTGATCAAACCCATCATCTGCCTTTCCTGGTCCAGTAACTATACTATTGAGGAAAACTACTGGAGGCTCAGGCTCTTCGACTTCTGTAGCTGCATTTGAAACCTGTTCCCTGTCTCGACTTTGGACAGCTTCTTTCATTATTTCCTCAATTGAAGGAGAAGGCACTCTCGCTTCATTATTCACCATATACATGTCCATATCTTGCTCTTCAACTGCATTTTGATCTAGCACGACAGACGAGGCACTCAGGATGGAATGACCTTCGTTGGACTCTCGTCTCTCCCCGACAATCTTCTTTCCTCTGGCCTTTCCAGAGCTTCCCACTAATTCCTTCCTCTTCCAGGACCCAACACTCTCTGGATTCCGAGCATTGTCTGCAGAGATACAAGGATTGGAGGACAGTGAGTCATCTACTCCCATTAAATCATAGGTTAGGGCCACACCTTTAGACTTCAATTGTTTCGTCCTCTCAAATGTCCACCACTTAGAGTACGCAATCACCGACCTCATAAGGTCTGCCAAATCCGATTTCTCTCCCTCTGACCAATCGATCAAGGCTAGTGGCTCATTCCTCATCTTTTCAAAACCTAGCTGCTGAAGCTCAAGGTTGTCTTCTAATTGATCAGCAACTCTAAATACCTTTGTTGCCCTTACCATGCTCAAGGGAATCCTTGACCAAATCTCCTACTGATCTCGAAACTATCGGTTGCCTGTTGTGCGAATCACACACCCATCCCCGTCCTGGACAGGGACCCCCCGATTTTGTGCCTTCTATCTTTGCAGAAGAGGAAGGGGATATGAGGGATCAGGTTGGTGAGTGATGGAGTCTGGAATGTCATCTTGATCTCCAAATGCCCTGAAATTTGTCTAAGTCTGGAATATCCTGACCCTGAAATTTGGCTAACTCTGAAAAACTGAGGAATCCTCCAAAAACTAGAATTTGCAATATAACTCCTGGAGGGCCGAAACCACTCTCAAACATCCTGAAAGTATATATGGAATATAACTTAAAGTATAAGAAAGAAGAAGATATAAAGGAAATGTTATATTCCATGAAATGATCCTCCGGGGAGATCTTGACAAACTTGCCCAAGTACCCAAGCTCGCGCTTCTTGAAGAAAACGTTTAAAAACGCTTGAAATGCCCAATTTCGGACCCTAGGGCTAGTTGCGAAAATGTTCAAAAGTTGCGAAAATGCCCCAGAGGTCCGAATTTCACTTAAAACACCAATTTCGGACCTTAGGGCCGAAATTCGAAGTTTCTTCTAAATTTGCAAAATGCGTTTATAGGTCCGAAATTCTTCTAAAATTGCGAAATATGCCTTATGGTCCGAAATCTGGGTAAATTTGCCAAAAGGCGTTTAACGTCCGAAAATTCCAAAGTTGGCAAAAATCGTGAAAGCCCCGAAAATCGCTTAAGGTTCTTAATTTCGGACCATGGGGCAAAATCGAAAAAAAAGGTATAAAGGTGCAAAATCTTGCAAAGCTCCTCCAAGTCCGAAGTTCGCCTTAGACACCCATTTTCGGACCCCAGCCCCAAAATTTTAAAACCCATCAAACTTGCCAAAAGGTGGTTTAGGTCCGAAAATATTCCCAGTTCGCCCAAAACATGAAAACCTCCAAATTTTCAAAAACGCCTTCAAACCTCCGAAATTTGCAAACGCGTTTATAGATCCGAAGTTTTACAAAGGGCATTTAGGTCCGAAATTTCTACAGGTTATAAAAAAACGCTGGGAGCTCCTAAGTTTGTTTAAGTTCGAAAAATATGCTAAAAAACGTTGAAAGCTCCAGAAGGTTAAAATTGCGAAAAATACCTTTGGGCACCAAAACGTTAAAACCTCCAAAAAATCTAAACTTCACTTTAAGATTCGCAAAAACATTGAATGGTCCGAAATTCTGGGCAAGTTGTAAAGCGCCTTATGGCCTGAAGTTTTCTTTTAAATTCCAAAAAACGCCAGAAGGTCCGAAAATGCTTAAAAGGTTTGTAAAAAATCCCCAAATGGTCCGAAATTTCACTTAAAACACCAATTAAGGACCCTGGGGGGCTAAATTGGAGGATATGATGAAATTACAAAAACGTCTAAGCTCTCCGAAATTCACCAGAAAAAGCATGAGTTAGAGTTTTTTAACAATTTGCAGAAGCTCTTCAAACCTCCAGAATCGCGCTATAAGAAGTTTTCAAAACGCCCAAGACTCCAAAGGTAAAAACACGCAGAAGTAAATCGCCCAAACACCATCAAGACCAAGGATCAGATTTCACATTCGAAGAGAAAGGAGAAGCATTTTCGAGATACATCTCACAAAGAGCTTCTCAAGCCAGACGTCGTAATTGGATTTAATGTTTGTTAAATTAATTTAATGAAGTGAAATTGGTTGATTGATCGCAGGACGTCATTAAAGAACCAGGAGAAGGCCTCAAACGCAAATCAAGGAAGGATCGCAATCCAAGGCCAGGCGCTGAAGATTGGAAAAGAAAAGATGCAAGAGCGCGAGAACAACCGAGCATTGGGAACCGTGCTGCTGAATAAAGATGAAGTCCACCACCGGGACCAAAGACCAAAGAACACTCTGAATGTTGCAAGTTTATGCATTATCAAGAAAGTGCACAGCTGGATTTAATTCAAGGAATTCAATTCCTAAAAAGATGAAATTGCTTTATTGTAAACTGGCTATGGGTCCCGTGCAAGATATTTTTGTGGATAACTATTCCCAACCACCAAGAAGGTTGGATAGACTCAAATTAATGCCAAAACAGTTGTAGGTGGTTGAAATTGTGGTTGGTTGGATAACTGGAAATTGATTAGGCATGGGTTAAAGCTGCCAGCTTCTGGAAGACAGATCAGGACCCTTGGATGCAATCCATCCTAGCCTTCGATTCAAAATTGTAATATCTATAAAAGGCAGAGGCCTTTCTTTTGTAAAGGGTTAGATTGTTAGATAGTGAGATAATCAGAGCTTGTTAGATAGTTAGATCTTAGAGGTTAGAATAGGTTAGATCTTAGTAGTAACATAGAGATGCTGCAGAAATTGTTGTAATAGGCAGTTGAAATCAATATATAAACATTGATTTGGTATTTATTGTCTTGTTTTCATCCTGTTTGCATGGTTTCTTTCAACATTTTAGATAGATCTTTCTATTTTGGGTGTGCAGGTATTTGATAGATTCGGGCTCATACCACTGAGGATATACTGATTGTGTATCCTTTTGTGTGGTTAACTTGAGCCTTTGATTTGCTTAGTTCAATTGCAGATGTCCGTCTGAGCTGCGCCAGATTGGGTGCTTAGCCGTGCGTCTCCAGTCTGAAAATCTTCCAAGTCCATTTGAAGATTGCACCGTTCCTGCAAGGTTGTGAGCTATTCTGGCCAAGCAGGAATTGGTTATGTTGAATCCGTCTACCCGCATACCCGAGTTGTTAGTTTTAGATCCCCTAACCCTTTCCTTTTGCTCTTTATTGCGTAATTCGAGAATCGCAACAGACTAGCTTGTTGCAAATTGTAAGTCCCCTTGTGTTTCCAACAAAAACACATCAAGCCACTGAGAGATCCCGCAATCAAGACCTGACAAAAGAAACCTTGAGGTTGTCCCCTCTGATCAAATATAAAAAATAGCATTAGGGACTTCCTTATCTCAAGAGAGGATAGGATAATCAGTTGGCTATTCTATTCTGCGTTGGCCGTATGGAGTTTGCAGCAATGCGATTTCAGACACGTCAACACTGTGTTAGCCCAATAATCTTCTAAATCAGCTCTGTGCTCAAACGTCATCCCTTCGACCCTTTCTATCTTATGAAATGGATCAAAATTATTTCTTGCTTTGTACTGGTTAAAAGGGTACCAAGCCAGCTCTTTCTCAGCAGTGGTAGCGGCTCGTGATGATGGGCACGTCTCTAACCCATTTCCAATTGTGAGAGAGGAGGTTCCTACCTTCTTCTGCTTATCTCTTTGAACTGCCATATATCCCTCCAATTGCCTTACAACCTCCAGTAGCACGACTCGGTTGGTGGCATAAGTTGGGAGCTTATAGGAAGATCCGGAAAACCCTTGAATTATAATGTAAGTGAACTTCGGGTATTGGATATACCAATATCCGAATCTACTGATGAAATCCATAGACTCTTGAGAGAGTCTCTGATGCAGTCCACCTTGCAACGTCTGTGTGATGTGCATGAGAAATGTGTCATTCACCCTCTTGAAATGGAAATTTTCTTCCATGTGAAGCTGGGCATAACAGTCATAGATGGGAAACTGATTTTCTTTGTTTCCCACTTCACCTCTGCAGGTGAGGCCTCTATACTTATAGGTTCTAGCCAGGGAATAGAACAGGTACAAGCTCATGAAGAAGGTCCCATTCGCCTCCAAATTCTTCAGCTGGCTGTCCAAGTTATCACTTATCATTTGAGCCTAGTCCATCATCTTAGCTCCGTTCATTATTTCATTTATAAAATAATACATCCAGGGCTCAAATGGGGTGCCTTGGGGATTACCCATTATCTTGTTCAGCAGGACAATCATATCTCCAATATCTTCCTTGAAGTACACCCTCACCAAGCTCTTCCTTTGTAGTTTGGAGGCACCTTGTGATAACCCTCTACTGTATCATGTCATGTCCCCTCCTGGATCGTTATATATATATGGAGAGAAAGAGAGAGACCCTAAATGAAGAAATTATTATAATTAATTAATATAATAATTACCAATGAATGATTATTTAAAACTCATTAATTAATATGTTTAAAGTATATCGATTAACTTTAAACATTGACATTCAATCAATTTATTATAATTAATTCATTTTAATAAATTAAGGTATTTATTAATAGTCAAAATGATTATTAAATATATTAAATAGTCAAAATGATTATTAATTATATTAATATTTAATAACAATCAAAAGTGATTATTTAAATATTAAATAGGATTCATTTTAAATTAAAGTATTTATTTTTACATTATAAATAAAGAATAAAATAAAAAGAGAATGGGCAGTGGTGTGGTGGTAGCTGCAGCTTAGGCTGCGGGCCGTCACACCCTTTCCCACGAGAGGGTGCCCGTGGAGGGACACGACCACTCCCCTCCACGTGTATTAAACCCAGACAACCGTGAGGGTTAGGGGAGGAGGAAAAACGGGAAGGACAGCGGACTTCCACAGGGATTTGCGTAAGGTAAGGGATTTTTCGTTTATGGATTATGTATATGCCTGGACATGTGTGCCACACACACACATACATAATCAATGGATACTTTCTGCATAATAATGAATATTTTAATAAGTATATTAATTAATGTTAATAATGAATATTTATTGATAACAAATATTTTAATACGTATATTAATGAATATTAATAATGATTATTTTAATACATATGTTGAGGAATATAAGTAACGAACATTTTAATATATATGTTAATAAATGGTTCTTAGGTATCGATGAATATGTATAAACATAAGTAATAAATACATATCAATGAATAGTAGAAATATATGTTAAAGAAATAAATGTGAATATTGATTAATGAACATTTTTATGAATATATGTTAGGGAATACATGTTAAACCAGGAATTTGTAAATGTGGATTACGGAATGAAAAATAGTAATCAAATCCAAAAAATGTATTATAAATGTGATTACATGTTGGAGGCTATAGGGAGGAAACTCACTTAGTCTAAGGAAGGGATTATGATAATCCCTAGGGCAGTATACATACTGAAAAATGATATGCATATGTATAGCTTGGTTGATTAAACTCAACCAAGAAGAGACGAATCTGGCCGATCCCCTCTGAGGACTTGGATGATGGAGGCATCACCCAAGGCAAGGAATAGACAAGGGTCTTCCTTGGATGGCTTGGGTGTAACACCCAAGACAGGATTTGAACTCATCTTTGATTTCCTGGAGGGCTTGGAACCAAGGGGTTCCAAGAAGGTGAACCTCACGGCTGCCTAAGGACATACTTTCGTATGACATTCGTATCCTTTTTATTAGATGAAAATTATGATTATGTTAATTAAGTATTAAAGATAGATTGCAAATTAAAAAAGGTTCATATATATATTTATATGTTGTATTCTAACAATCTGTTTTGCAGGACTGTAATCTCTAACTAGTAGGGACATTACATATCACCTGATATAAATCTTATAAAATATCCCAATAAGGATAATAGCATATATAAAATGATGAAATTAATTATAAAAGAAATCAATTATTAAAATAATGTATTAAAAGAGGAAATAGATTATTAATTAATGTTAAACAATTAAATAAGGTTAATATAAATAAATGATCAAATAATGTAGATATATAATTAAAATATATTAAATGATGTTAAATATTAAATGGAATTGAGAATTGTATAAGGTAAAGTTTATTATATTAAGTATATTAAAATTGTGATATAACCAAACGTGGAGAGCTAACACCACGGTGGCCCCCCCGTGGGAAGTGGTGGGAGGCTGTGACCACTGTCACACCCCTTCTTGCGGAAGGGACCCTGTGGTGGGACGTGACCCTTCCCCTCAATGGGGTATAAAGGAAGAGCTCCGTAGAGTAAAGGGGGGACACGAAGAGAGGAAGAGGGGAGGACTGCAAATGGCCCACGCGGACTACGAACTGCAACTACGGGCTGTGGATTACGAACAAGTAAGAGGTGTTTACTGGTCACAAGGTATATATGCATGTGGATGTGTGTGCCACACACACACATATATATTACCGAATATTCTGTCATACATAATAATATATCAATTCCTTTAACAAAGCTATAGTAGGATAGCGATATTATCTTGTGAATGTAGCAATGAATATAGGTATGTATGCAGAATATTTATATATATGTAGGATCAATAATGGGAATTAAGGAATATGTAAATGTAGGCATAAATTATGGAATGAAAAATAATAATGATTTGTAGAATGTAATATGAATAATGCGGCTATATGATGGAGGCTATTGGGAGGAAATTCCCTTAGCCTAATTCAGGGATTATGATAATCCCTGGTAGGCAGTATATACTGAGTATTTATATGCATATATGTTATGGCTTGGGTGTCAAAGGCTCACCCAAGAAGAGACGGATCTGGCCGGTCCTCTCTGGTAGACTTGGATGATGAGATGCATCATCCAAGGCAAGGAATTGATCATATTTGATGGTCTTCCTTGGTAGGCTTGGATGTAAGATGTTACATCCAAGACAGGAATCGAATTATCCATCGATTTCCTGGTATGGCTTGGAACCAAGATGGGTTCCAATAAGGCGAGCATTACAACCGCCTAACGACAGGTCCCAGTACTGCACTCGTATCCTTTTTATTGAATAAGAATTGAGATTAGTTTTAATTAAGTAATTGAAGTTTAATTGCAAATTAGATTAGTTATATATATATTTGTTGCATTCTAATAGTCTGTTTTGCAGGACAGTGATCTCTAACTAGTAGGGACATTACACACCTTTCCTTGGCTTATCCAGCCAGGAATGATTGACGATGGCGTCATACTCCTCCAAATGATCCTGATACATGCAATCACCTTCATCCTTGGTTACGTACACGGCATTATGATACTTTGGAATTCTGAAGGCTTCCCTGATGGCTTCATCGCTGATGTTTGCCAATACTCTCCAATCTGGTGCAACAATATCCCTACTGGCAGGGTTGTAATGCCAAGCACACTCAGCTACCATCTCAGTGCATTGCATGGTAGGGAGAAAACTGACAGTGTAATGTCCCCTTCTCAGTGATGTGCATTCAGTGGTCCATTGGCCTATTCCGGAGACTCGTAGGCTATTTGGAAAGGAGAATTAGGGTTTCCTATTTTCTAGGAGGATTCTTTGGTGTTTTCAGGGCGTATATGTGGGAGTTTGACAGTTTGGATTCTGGATTCCTTCTGGGTTTTCAGAGAGCTTCAAGATGGTTTGACATGCATCTGCATCGGGTGACTTTTTCCTGACTTACTATTTTTAGTAAGTGCGACGGCTGCTCAGAATGTGGTTAAAATCACTTTGGAAACACTTAATATTTTTAGCACTATGCTATTTTTAGTAAGTACTATTTTTAGCAATTCTATTTTTAGCAGGATGTCATCTGGCCTGTTCAGATGGCTATTTCCGACAGGTCAGTTTGAGCAATTGGTCTTCCAGCATTTTTTGGTGCTATTCTTGGCAAGGATTCTACGGCTCAGCTCAGATGACTATTTTTGGCAGTTCAGTTCAGAGCCCCAACTCAGTTCAGTTTTGGTGATTTCCAACACTTCAGTCTCCGGCTCAATTTGGCAATAATCAATATTTGAGGAGAAGGTATTTTAATATATTAATACCTTAGGCATTAGGTATTAATATTTGATTATTTTATGGATGGACGACTTAGGAAGGGAGAAAATATTAATTTTATCCTAAGTCTATTTGGGCAAAATTTGCATATGACTTCAAGGGGGTCGTCATGGTGTTAATAAGTAAATTATAACTGAAGGCAAATGGGCGATTTTCTAAGTATATTGCCTTAGTAATATTTTTTATTTGGAAGTCATAGTTGGGCGCCCACTTTACCCTTTATTTTATGACACTTGTATTTATTAAAAAGGGCGAACTTGTGCAAGGAAATGAAATGAAATGAAATGAAATGCTAAATGTGGATGAAATGGAATGGCATTTGGTTTGGGCGTATTCCGAGTGCATTTGAATTTGAATTTGGTTGGCATAAGTTATAAATAAGTGACTTGGGCTCTCATTTTGGTATCTTTGAAAATTGCATCGTTATGCTGTCGGTTTGGCTACTGAAAATCTGAGCTTCGAAGTTGGCTTCCTAGTTGAGTCTCAGTTTCGTACTTGCAATATAGTACCTAGCTATGCCCTTGTGTTCCCATTGCAGATTGGTTAATGAGTTGTAGATTATGGAGTGATTGATGTTGGATTTGATTGTTTCTGGTTGCTGGTCGCGGGACTGCTGAAAGTGAAATTTGCTCATATCTCTTAACCAAGCGACTTCCATGCTATGGCGATACAATGTGTGACTTTTTAGCTGTTTTGATTAAGCAATGATTTTATTAGACAAAATCGAACTTCCTAGGCTAGGCATGGGTTTTTCTGTTTGCATTGGGATGCGTGCAAAATAAAAATGGGTTTGTTTGGGATGTGGCTTTGATTGGTTGTCATTGCATTTGATGTACGGTGGGATTGGGATTGATTTGAGTTGATTCAGGCAAAAAATGAGTGAGTTATGAGTGTTTTGATGTTTCCATAGGCTGCTGAAACTGTACTTTCAGCCTGCAAATCAGTGTAACAGAAAATTACAGTCATTTTGTAGAAATCTGCAATTATTCATCTCATCTCATCTCTATATTGTAAGGTTGTTTCAGTAGTACTGATCATCCCCTTCTTTCTACTTTCTTTTGTAATTACCCACTGCATAAGTGGAAGAGGCTGGCTTGCCGCCTTCTAAGTTTTGTAATTCAGTTTTGTAATCAGTCCTCCTGCTGAATAAGTGGTCGAGTGATAAGTTCAATTCAATGGTCCTCCCGCTGAAATATGTGGTAGAGTGATAGCTTAATGCACTATCCTCCCGCTGAAATACGCGGTAGAGTGATTGAACTTTAGTTTATTGTAATTTTCCCTTGGTCGGTTTACCGCCAAGAGCTTTGGTTTCTATCCTGCTGGATAAGTAGAAGGGGTTGGCTTGCCGCCCATGCATTGTAATTTTCAGTTTGATTATGATTGCTAACGATCCCCGGAACACCGTATGCTCTCACCCTCCCAGTCTGGGCTCTCGGTGAACAAAAGGTGGAAGGGTTCCCTTTCAGTTGTTTGGTTTATTCCTCTAACCTTAACGGGTTATTTGTTGTGGATGAATTGTTATTGGTCTAAAAACAAAAAAAAATTACTGGGATATTACAGACAACATGCACGATGCCACTCTTCATCATCTTTCGTGCGGTCATGGTAGGCACGAGGTTGTCCAAACCAAACATCCGCTTCTTGAACTCCCTCAGATTGATATGCCCGAGGTTAGTGTCGCTAACATTCTTCCATTTTGAGGTCATCCTTGACTCGGGAGGAGCATCCTTGTCCACTTGGAATTTCATCATGCTTAAAATCTACAAGTAAACATGAAGCTTAAGTTAGAAATTAGTTCGCGGATTAAAGAAAATCAAGGCTACGAATGGCTAAGTGCTTGGAGATTTTATTTCATTTTCATACTTAGCCACAAAATTGGGTTTTCACATGTAAACAATTCAATCCTAAGGACAATTATGATTGCCATCCAACAAACCAAGTGTTATAACTTCAAAACTCTCCTTCCATTTAGTCAATAAAATGATTTTTCTTCACTAAACTTTTGAATAAATCCACCAAAAATCACTTCCAATGAATCTGAAAACTCAGGAAAATGCAATAAATCTGCATTTTAAATCCAACTTCACCTTTGAATGGATGAGAATAAGGATAGAAGATCTTAAGAAAACTCAGAAAAATTAACAACTCTGCCTTCTACCAGCTAGTTCTACTCCAAAATCTGTGGATCCTTTGATAAGAAAATCAGAATTCCTCGAGAAGCTGGCCCAAACTGCAAGTAATACCAAGATTTTCCTCCAAATAAACTTCAATCTGCGAAATACTTCTCAACATTTTCTTTAGCTTGCTCAAAAAGTTCGAACTTCTTGGTGTAAGAATGAAGAAACAAAGAATGTATTTGTAATGAAGTTGATTTCACAATTATAAACACGTAAATACCATCCAACTCATGTTTCTAAATTCAACTTAAACCTTGGGAAAGTTTCTCATCCAATTTCGAGTTGTGTTGTCATCTCTTTGAGTTCGAAAATCTTCTTCTTGTGCAAGTTTCAAAATTGGATTCAGTCCATAAATTCGAACTAGGCTTATAGATTGGCATCTTCCAAAAGGTTTCTAATTTGGAACTCAATCTGAAGATCACCTCAATCTGCAAATATCTTCTTTCCAATTTTAATCTCGAGTTTCCATTTTGATTTCCCAGCTCATTGATCTTCGAAAATCTCTTTTTTCCAACTTTCTAAATTAGTTAGAAGTTCGATTTTTAGGAAGATTTGATGACATCACTTAGCATTTGAATTCGATTGTGAACTTGCTGTTGACTTTGTTTGACTTCCAAGAGTAGGGCAAAGTTTTGAGACTTCAACTTCATTCTTGGGCGGAGTTTTAGAGGCTTCAACTTCATGCTTGCTTGCCTTAACTTCTTTCATCCCATTCATAGGACGGACTTTTGAGTGACCTCAACACATGGCGGACTTTTGAAGGCTCTAAGCAAGGTAGAGTTTTGAAGGCATCCTCACTTGTTTGGAGGGCACAGTTTTGGAAGGACACCATCATGGGCGGACTTTTGGGTTACCCCATCAAACATGGAAGAGTTTGAGGATACCTCCTCAAGGCGGAATTTGGACACCTCTCCATCATAGGGCGGAGTTTTGGATGACATGACTATCTTCATCATCAAGTTTGGGCTGAGTTTGAAGACTTCAAGGAGGGCAGACTTTTGGTCTATCACCAAGGGGGCGGACTTTTGAAGGCTCTCTCCATGGGTGGACTTTCTTCCCTTCACTATGCATGGCGGACTTTTGAGTGTTGGCCATTAACATAGGGTGGAGTTTTGACTACCTCCAATGCATGGCGGACTTTGACATCTTCCTCAAGCATGGCGGACTTTGGTGTTCCCTCCAACATGGCGGACTTTTGGATGACATGACTATCTTCATCATCAAGTTTGGGCGGAGTTTGAAGACTTTCCATGGCAGACTTTTGATGCCTTCATCCCATAGGGCGGAGTTTTAAGACCTCTCCACCAAGCATGGCGGACTTTGAAGACACTTCCACGCTAGCATCTTGAGCGGAGTTTCTATCACCTGCCACAACACTCAACATCATCCATTAGCCAGACTTAGAAAACTTTTGGAAAATTTCAAAATTTCACAATTTTACCAATTTTAACCAAATTAACTTGAAATTTGAAATCCATACTCAAGCAAACCATCTGAAGCATCATGACCCCTAAAATGTAGGAACCTAGCTTTTTAGGTCAAAACTTGGAAATTTTGGGTCGCGATCGAAGCAAGTCAGTGGTATCAGTGCAAACCCTAGGTCCCCACTCTGAAAAAGCAAAAAGCAAGCATCCCTAAAAAATAGGGAAAACTTTCTAAAAATAGCCATACTGGGGATTGGGCTAAAAATGCCAAAAACGAAACTTCCTAAAAAATAGGAAAAAGCAAAAAAGCAAACTTTCTAAAAATAGAAAGTTGTTCAAATTCGTCCAAATTAATTGCGATCTTCATCCTTTGGCCTTTCTGGGCACTTTGACGGTATCCGGACTCTGTTATCACTTGGCTCGCAAAAACTGACTTTCACTCTCTAGGACTCGAACCATTCAAAACTGAGCAAGGCTAGGCAAAACTGAAGTGGAAGGTCATGGGCACTAACAAAAACCCTAGAAAGCAGGAAAAGAGAGGGTCCCCATTTGCAATGGGGCGATGTGTGAAAAAGGTTACAACAGGACCATATATTTGCATTTCATCGAACAGTTGGTGTGCAGCAATGACATCTTTCCAAATGACTGAAATACTTAGCTTGATATGCAATGCAAAGCTTCTATTGATTTCAATATACACCTCAATTCTATTTATACAAGACTCTCAAGTACACTGACTTGTAATGACTGGATACAGAGATGAATATCAGATTTTTCAGGTTGCATAACTGTCCTAAGACTTAGACGTTCATAACAGCAAACTTCAAACCGAAGAAAAATAATTTTTTGAACATATATATGTCTGATTTCTACACAATTTGCATTGGAACTTCATATACATCGCCCAGAATTATAGTGGTGTTCTTACTAAACATTTCAAACATTTATCAAGCAATACATATATACAATGTTCAGACCTGGAAGTAGTGAATTGACTGAAATGTTTGCAGCAGATAGAACAGATCTTCAAATACCCACGTGGCTGCCAATATAGGTTGCTAACAGCAATTGATCGGCTTCTAAATATTGTGCCTCCAACAATCTGAAAATCGCTCTTCAAACTACCCTTTGAATTTCTGTAGATTAACTCTTCTAAAATACATTAGTACTATAGTGTTGACTATTCACAAGTACTATAGTGATTTACTATTCACAGGTACCGTAGCAATTTACTATTCACAAGTACAGTAGCATCACATCAAACCCTTGTAAAAACCTTTGAAATCTTTCACCAATAAGCTCAAGCTTGACCTCTGGATGAAGCCAACAGTTAAGCAATCTTCAGCTGATATCTCACAACCTCAGAATGCTGATACAATGAAGAAGCTATGCTCTCCAATGCCGAATAAGCTCTTGATTTTGTAGAAACCCTCGTCTCTGTTCTCCAACGCTTAGTGAATACATGAAAAGAGTTTATCAAATGCCAAAAGAATGAAATCAATTTCTTCTTGGGAACCTTTATATTCCTTCCATGAAGTCGAATTTCTCCAAAAAGCTTTAAATTGCATTTATTATAACATGAGCTTGCACATTAATATTTTATATTAATCTTCTTGGCCTAGGCATTCCAACAATTAATAATATGGCCCCCTTTTAATGATGACTTGACTCCTTCACTTAATGTGCAATTATAACATTATTTTATAATATGCCTTTAATTATTAATTATTACTTTATTAATAATTAAAATAGCATAACTCCATGAATACTCACTATTTCTCGATTCCGTCTGAACCAAGGAGTCAACCACTGCATCCACTACGCATTCGACTGCCTTACTAAAAATAGTAAGGGTCCCTCTCAATCATCCCCCGAATTACTATAAATAGCAAGTATGAGAAACTGAGTCAAATGAAGGCCAAATCCGAACCAAACTGAGCTCCGGAGAAGAGAACACTCTGTCCACTGCCCACCAGGACCCTCTAACCATCTACTTTAGCTTACGAGGGCCAAAATAATAGGCTAAGCCATCAAGACAAGAACGAGCTAAAAAGGGGGCATTAAATGCATTGAGCCCCTTAGAATCCGATTTGATTTCGGTTTTTGCCCTCTTAAATCCCACAATTAATGAGGAGCCGCATTAAGACATTTTTGGTTTGCAATAGGAGTGTTCCTCTTCACATGCCTATTAGAGCCCTTGTGTGAAGATTTGTAAATCATTTCATCTTCATCATTTGGAGCTACGTCAGGATTTGGGCAAGTTTTTTCTCATCTCTTTGGGGTTTCGGTTTGAGGTAAGTGCAGTTTTCACACTCATGTTTTGTTCTTTCCTTCGATTTGTGTTTTCCCCTTGTCTCTCCTATTCATTTTGACGTAGGGAAACTCGCCTTTCATTATGCGATCCTTCCTTTGTCACATGAGTTTTTTTATCTTGCATCGAATTCTTGTTTTCCAGTTGCTACGTGCATTTTGATGTGCATTTTCCTTGCATGTTTTATTTTTTATTGCGCTTGCAATCGGGATTCTGAAACCTGATTGCAAGTCTTTGTTACATCTTTGCTTTTCACTTACAATCGAGTTTCAAAATCCCGATTGCAAGTATCATTTTCCTTCATTGCAAGTATCGTTTCCCTTCCAAGTTCGTCGCTTGCATTATTTAATTGCACTTGCAATCGGGATTTCAAGACCCGATTTCAAGCCATCATTGTTTGAGCATGTTATTATGTGTACACTTGCAATCGGGTCTTGGAAACCCGATTGCAAGTTTGTCTCTACCTTGCCAAACTCTTCCACTTGCAATCGGGTTTTAGAGACCCAATTGCAAGCATGTTTCTCCTATCACCTTCTCTCACAAGTATGCTTACTTGCAATTGGGTCTTGAGACCGAATTGCAAGCATGTTTCTCCTATCACCTTCTCTAACAAGTATGCTTACTTGCAATTGGGTCTTGGAAACCTGATTGCAAGCTTACACTAACCTTGCGTTTACAATCATTATACTTACTTACATTCGGATCTTCAAGACCCGATTGCAAGTGTAAGTGTCCACATTTTCTTTTCCAACTTGTGTTCTTCCATTTCCATATTCCATGTTCACTATGATCCACTTGCATTTCGCCTCCCAAGATCCGAAATTTTGTCTTTATCACCATCAATGTCTTGTTCATAATATATCATTCAAGCCTGTCCACTCATCTTCCCTTTCCCATGATAAATATCATGATAGGTCAAGAGTTGGGCATTGTTTTACAAGCTCTTTCATTTGAAGAAGGTGTCAAGGCTTCTCCAATAGCCTGTGATGATGTCTTATCTCTTTGGGGTTTTCATCGCAGTGTTACAGATTCTTGCTCAATGACAGAAGAACCGGCATCCCCTTCAAACAAGAGGACGAAGTAAAAATATGACAAATACCAGAATGAGATTTCTCCTTCTAAGGTGAGTTCTTTTGTCCATGAAATCAAAGATACGGAGATTGGGCACATTGATATGTCTAAGTTCCTTGAGAGAGCAAAAGAATCAACGAATCATGGCATGCAACTGCTTTTGAATTGTCATATCCACTTGGTTTCCACTTTCCCAGTGGCTACTCTAGAACCAGAATTTGTTCTATCTTGTGTTGCTCATTTTGACAAGGGATCTAGAACAATCAAGGATGATGATGGCAATGTCGTTATTAGATTGGATGCAGAAACCATTGACAAAATCTTTAAGGTTCCTGCTGCTCTAGTATATGCAAATATCACATTGAAGAGTGCCCTGGATCACTATAACCAAAAAAAGGCAGATTGCATAAGGCACATCAACTCCAAATGGCTTAAGACTCTCATGACCTGTTTGTCTCGATGGCCCAAATTCTACCGTTTAGACTTCATTGAAGAAATCAATGATATGATCACACTCTTGAGCAAGGTAATGGGGTTGAAGCAATCTAGTTTGTTTGAGGTTTGGATGTATAAATACATTGTGGTTATGAAGAAGGCTCAATCACACATCTTCTGGGGTGAAATAATCAGTGATAACCTATGTGAGCAACTCTCACAAGTTCCAACCACTCTCACATTGTACATGAATTCCTACCTAGTATATATAGCAACGTCACTAAGACAGTTTCCAGGTCTTTCTACCAAGGGTGACAGGTCGCTGATACCAGTGTGGAAATACTATGATCAACTCACTTTCAGACCTAGCAGGGTTCACTACAGGAGGGTGCAGGATGCCTTCTTTGGTCATTTCATGTGTCTATTTGACAAGACACTTAAAAACAAGAGTGTCTAGGGCAACCTAGAAGAAAGTGAATGAGTATGGATGCCTAGGTCTTCAGTTCCCGACTTTCACTTATATGAGAGTTGGTTGTTTTGAAGGCCATCCATACATGCTTCCAAGATATCCTATAGACAAGATCATCTTGATGGAGTTGGCAAGACAGCTGATGACAATTCATGCATACCAATTAGCTCAACACAAGTCAGGGATCAATATATCCTCACATAATCCACTGCAGATTGGCAAATACTCTTTGACAACTTCAGCAAGAGCCAAGGCAATGGAGTCTGTAATGTCCCCATTTGCGTGAGCATAAGAATTCAAAGGATTAGCCTATTAGTTGACCCTCGTAGGCTAGTGTGGTGGATTAGAGGGTCCAGTTTGGGCGTTATGGAGCTCTTCAGGTGGCAGTTGTTGTTGACGGGAATAATCATTATGTTATGTTGGTATATTATGTTTATGTTGTCGTCGGTAATAATGAGTTACGGCGGTGTTGACGTGTATTTTCTACACAATCATACACAGAATAAAATACCAATAGGTATCTTATCCTCTCTTGAGAAAATAGTCTCTAACTGCTGAAGATCTGCAAAAAGGATCAGTTAGATGGACTCCAAGGTTCTTTTAGTGGGGTCTCCACGTGTGGACAAGCTTTTTTAGTGGTGTGATGTGATTTGCTGTTTCCTCCAGGGCGTCTTACGGATTCCAAAGGCTCGAAGATTTTACTAAACTAAAAAGGAACTTTCAAAAATAGCAAAAGGATAGGGTTTAAGGAAGTCTAATCTAGCCTAACCCTATGAACGACTTAGCATGAATGAGATTTGGCAAGACTCAACCAACTTCAATTTTGCCATAAGATAACAACTCAATTGAAATTAGTGCGATCTTCTAAGGTAATAATGGTGTTCAATGCATCAAAGACCAAGGACACTACTATGAAGGTACATATCCTAGATACGAAAATGCTTGAAGGTTAAGGACGTAAAGTGTTTTCCAGTCGACCACGCAAGGCATTCCTACAATCAGCAAGAAGCTAGTGGTTTGGATTGTGAATCCCACCAAATATCAAATCTCACACTTAGCCTTTCAAATTAACAAACTACCTTGATTGAGCGTGATTCAAGTACATCCAACAACCATGAAGATAACTTAAGAAATTTGCAACAAAACACCATAACTTCAATATTTTATTGATTTCCAAGTCATCATATACAACAATTGCTTGAATTTCTCTCTTCAAGACTCAATCTTGCTACAAAATAAAATTGCTTCTAACTCTAATCTCTCTATTACATCAACTATTATCTCTTAAACTATTCACTATCTTTAAATGAAATGAAAAATGGGAGTATAAATAGCATCCCCAGTTACAATGAAAGGTCCAGATTGAAAATAAATCAATGGACAAGATCATGACACCTAAACCCTAATTAGGGTTTGTTACAAATGACCTCCTTTTTATTGAACAATATTAAATACATAGCCAAATATTAAATTTGGCACAAAAATCTAGGAGGTATCAACCAATGAGAAATAAGATGTCATGTCATCTGTAACAACCTTTCATCTAGAATCTTATTCCCTTTCCAATTCTCTTTCTTAGCATATGCAATGAATTTTGTCACGATTCCTTCGATTTCTGTGTTTGGAATCTCGGGAAGATTCTTGATACTCTCTTCTAAGTGGATAACCTGATCAAATGCATCTAGAAGAGCCGTGTCCCAAGTAGGTTCAAGTTCCTTTGTTCTATCAATCAGGAGCATGGTGGCATACATCTGATCATACTGCTCATCTGTAACATCTGCGTCCTTGCGAAAGATGATCTTGATTCTATCCTCAAATTCTTGTAAATCCACATCTGTCTCGACCTCGATCCTTCTGCCAAGAATGGTACGAAGTACTTCAAATACTCTGTCCTGGATCGGATTGATCACCTCCTCAACTTGACCACATCTAACACTGATGTCCTCGAAGAGAACACTCTTTATATGGAGTAAGGTTGACCACTGAAACAAACTGTGAGAATCACCTTCTAAGATCCTCTCCTGCGCTAAAATTCTCCTGGATGTGTGTCTTATAACTTTCAAGACAGGGATGACAACGTCCTTGGTATAGGCAAACGCAGCTACTGTTGCCATCAATCTGTGAATAATCTCAAGAACTTGGATAGCCTGATGGGTGATCTTCGACATCCTTGTAACAAACTCAATAGCCACCGTGTGAGACCTATCCATCCAACTACATGTACGCTGGACCAGGTTCCTGAATCTTTCTGCTTCATTGATCGATTGAAGGGGCAATGCCTGCAATGGTGATCTAACTGGATCCTGACGTCCCAAAGGTTCATTGATGTGACTGAAATATGTCTTCCATGCACCGACCTCTCTCTCAAGCTTTCTATTCTTTTCTACTTCTTCTCTAAGCTTGTCCTTCAATGCCTCAAATGTGTCGGTGGCATCATCTAAAGTCTGCTCTGTTGTGGATGGTCCTAACTCAATAGTCTGTATATGATAGTCCTCTGCTAGGATCTCACCCTCATATTTGTCTGCTGCTGGTGTAGCTATCTGCAGTTTTCTAGATCCAGTCTCATCTCGAATCATCTTGGACATCTTTGTAGCCTTCTTCTTCTCTGTTGTCATATGTGAACGTCCAACAAGGCTCTCTAAATCAATTGCACTGTCCTCGTCCTCAATTACGATCACCTTGGTTAATCTTTCCTTCAACCAATCTGGGATATTCGATCTTGTCTCTTGAACTTGAATTTCTTTATGTACTATTTCTTCTTGTCTGGGAGGAGATGTTACTTCGTTATCATTATCTAAATCATAGTCTTGGAGAGATCCATCGGATGAAACATGCTGTGCCTGTCCTTCCTCTAGTCTGTCATTCTGTACCATCGATTCCATGGACTCTTCTACTCGAATTGTTCTATCCTCTGGTCTAGAAGAAGTACCTGGTGCTTGATCTTTGTTGGCATCTTGCTTTTTCTTGGAAGACTCTTTCTTTTCTGATCTTTCCTTTCTCTTCGAACCTCTCGAATGGAGATTGCCCTCACTGGCACATCGAAGGTTACCTTCACCTGAATTCCTAGGATTAGGATTGCCTTCACTAACACTGGCTCCACCTTCGGCTGGTTTCTCTTCCAAAGTAAAAGACATAGCTATGCCTTGTTCTCTCAACTTCTGATGCTGAACGTCTACCCATCTGCGAGTACAAGACAAGACTGGTGCCAACAAATCATCTAGATCCACGGCCTCGGGCTCATTCCAATTCAAACTAATTGTTTTACTTTCTCTATCATATGAAGATTGGATGTGCCTGCCGTTGTCCTGAGCTTGGTCGGCCACTCTGTAAATCTTACATTTCCTGATGAAATCCAAAGGCAATCTAGAATGTATCTTTCGTTTCACTTCGAGATCATCTAGGAGATTCATCATAAAATCTTCAATTTGGTACTCATGTCTAAATCTTCTACCGACCGTCTCCTCTAAATGTCCATGTGGATCAAAACTATTCCTCCAAGCAAAAGATGAAAAAGGATACAAGGCTAACTCCTTCTCTGCGTCATCCATGGCTAAGACATTAGGACATACCTCAACTGAATTACCCAAAATAATAGGTACCTGAACTCCATTCTGATGTCTGTGTCTGAATGCCTTCACATATGCTGCCAACTGCCTTGTTACTTCAAGTAACACAATTCTGTCTGTCGGGTACCTCGGCAACATGTATGGAGGTAAAGGACATCCATGCACTCTAATGTAAGTGAACTTGGGAAACTGAATGAACCAAGCACCGTACCTCTTGATGAATTCCTGGGCATCCTGAGATAATCTGTTGTGAATCCCTCCTTGCAACGTCCTTGTGATGTTCATCGTGAAAGTATCATTGACTAATTTGTAGTTCTTCCCTGGTGGATGATGCAAGTAGGTATAGGATTCACAAACTCTGACCTCGCCGGGTCCTCTTCCAATCACTCCTCTGTGAGGTAGTCCTGCGTACTCAACGCTCCTGATTAAGGCATAGATGACGTATGAACTCATGTGGAAGGACTTAGTAGCCCTGAGTCTTCTCAACTGTACGTCTAAGCAATGGCTAATTATCCTAGCCCAATGTATTGTACCCTTTCCTTGAACAATCACTTGGATGAAGTAAAACATCCATTTCTCAAAATAGAAGGCATGAGGTGCTCCTGTAACTCTGTTGAGCATGGTAATCAAATCTCTGTACTCCTCTTGGAAATCAATCCTGTGTGGTGTGTTCGGTACTTTGCTCGGACGGGGACGACTCTTGAGTAGCCAGTTCTTGTTGATTATGCTTAGGCAAGCATCTGGATCATCATCGTACACTGATCTGGCTCCTTCAATGCTCTCGTATATCATGTCCCTGTGCTCTGGAAGATGGAAGGCTTCACTTATGGCTTCCTCTGAAAGGTACGCCAAAGTGTTTCCTTCGTTGGACACAATTGTCCTGGACTGTGGATTGTAGTGACGGGCACACTCGATCATCAACTCGTGGCACTGAATAGCTGGAGGAAAACCGGCCGCCTTAATGATGCCACTCTCTATTATTCTCCGGGCGACAGGTGATGGCTTGCCGATGTAAGGGACCTCTCGGAACTTCTTCGTGCTAAAGTTCCCCAAGTTTGTATCTCCAATGTTGCTCCACTTAGACACGATCTTGGTCTCCACTTCTTCGGTCTTCTGATCTTCTTTCATGAGAGCCGAGCGGCTGGTGGATGCTCCCGTCTTTGGGGTTGCCATACCTACACAACATTTCATTATAAGAGATAGATTTTGCAATAAATAACGTAAATAAGAGAGATAAAATTTTAGGAAACCTCATGATAAGTCTCTAGAGTTATCATTTCCTAAAATACAACGATTGAGCCAAGAGATTCAAAATTCAAAATTTCAAAATTTGAAATATGACGATGAATGAATAAAGCAATAACAATTAAATCGCCATACCTTGATAGAGAGCTAACTCTAGAATGCAAAAACAAAATTTGCCTAGGCAAAATTGAGGTATAAAGTAATCTTCAATATGATCTCCTCAAAATTGACTTCGCCCCCCTGGAGAGAACGTGATCTTCAATTATCGCCTTTGACGTGGTCTCAAATGGATCTTCAAGTTCGCACAAACAAATCTCCAAGTTTCGCACCTTCGACGTGGTCTTAGATGGATCCCCAAGTTCGCCTTTGGTGTGGTCTTCAAATTCGCACCACCTTTTGATAACTAAGCGCCACCTTTGGATGAATGAAACTCGCACCACCTTTGGTCTTCAACGCAATTCGCACTCAGCACTTCCCTTCGTCTTCCTCAATTCGCATGTAGAAAGGTAAAATAATGATGTAGAAATGATAGTTTTTACCCCCCTTTATGTAGCGCTCACATCACACTTCACCCTCAAGGCCGACTTGATAAAATAAAGTAATTTCAAACGATTTTTAAATAAAATAACAAGGCCGACTTACATGCATGAGCGTTCTTATTCGACTTTTAATTGTTTAATTCATTAATTAATTAAATGCCTTTTATTTTAATTAATAAATTTCGATTTTTTAAATCAAGGCAAAATAATTAATTAATGCAAAACGCCATATTAAATGCCAATTAAATAGGACTTTAAATCTTATCGAATTTTGGCATTAAAATGAATTTAAAAAGGTTTATTTGGCGCCAAAAAATTTGAAAATGAAGTGGACGTACCTCATCGCCCTAGTCCCTTGGAGAGGGACAGGAGCGATTCACCATTTTGTCATGATTCTTGCGTTTTCAACGTTCAACTCCTTCATTTCCACGTTCTAAATCGATCATCTGGTTGGGTTCTTCGAATTAGATTGCCTTGCATGTGCGCATGAGCGTCTTTAGATGTATCATCGCCCTTGTCCCTTGGAGAGGGACAGGAGCGATCTCCATGTTTCCACGTTCATCTTGCATCTTTGATCTTCGAACTTCCATTGCTAGGCGAATAACATCATTGCTAGTCCATTCCGCACACGTCCCACTTGCTTTTGCAAGGTACCTTTGATGCTATAAGGATCATCGCCCTTGTCCCTTGGAGAGGGACAGGAGCGATCCTAAGGTTTTTTGCTTGAAATTCTCCATTTTGATACGATCCTTTCCTTGTATCATCTTCCAAATGCCATTTAAAACCTTGTGCGTCCTTGTCTTAACGTGATTTTCAAAGAATATCATGTGTTTTGCCTAACATCGCCCTTGTCCCCTGGAGAGGGACAGGAGCGATCCATGTCTTTTCTCCGTTTTGAGCTCAAGTTGGTAACATTTAACCTTGGTTCATTGTTTATTGCCTTTGAAATAACGTCCTTTACCTCGTCCATCCTCGCCTTGCCTTGACTTTGAAGGAGTATGAGTGTTTTTGATGAAATCGCTTTGGTCCTTGTCCAAAGGACAAGAGCGATATGGACTCCTTAGCTTGATTGATAATGTTTGGACGTTCAAAACTCTTGCATGTCACTATAAAAAGATGTCTTGAACCTCGTGTGACCTTGAAAAAAACTTTGACTCAACGTAATTTTGCATGAATTGATCAATACACTCAATATCGCTCTGGTCCCTTCCTGAGGGACAGGAGCGAAATTCATCATTGCGAGCTTGTTCTTGTTTTTATCAACTTGCAATTATCTTCAATGCGTGTAATGACGTCCATTCGATCCTCTTGGTAGCTTAACACTTGCTTGTCTTTTGAAATCGATGCCTTAATGGAAATATCGCTCTGGTCCCTTCCCATGGGACAGGAGCGATCTGGGGTCTTAGAGTGCAAATCCTTCCAACGTGACGACCTTGATGCTTGTGTTTGATTGAAAATGCCTTGAAACGTCCCTCGCCACCTTGTCTTGACTTGTGTCGAACTTGAACTTCGGAGGAACGACCTTGAACTTGCGTAGGAAGTATCATCACCATTGTATCGCCCTGGTCCCTTGGAGAGGGACAGGAGCGATCCTCCCTTTGTGGCCACTATCTCACTTTGCCAGGTTCCAAGTTTATATTCAACGGACTCGTCCTTCTTCACTCTATTCGTTCATGCCTTGACATTGTCTGTAACCTTGCAAGAAAAGCAATTATATCAAAAATCGCTCTGGTCCCTTCCTGAGGGACAGGAGCGAACTAGGCATTTAACATTGTTATGGACGTCCCAAAAATCTTCAATTTATATTCAATGCGTTCATCTCATGTTTTCCCTTGTTTTTGAACGTAAACTTGCCTTGACCCTTGTTTGGATTTTGCATAATGAAGGAAATCGCTCTGGTCCCTGGGAGAGGGACGAGAGCTACAAGGTACCTCGCTCTGGTCCCTTGGAGAGGGACAGGAGCGATTTAGTCAATATAGGTCATTATCCTTCGTTTTTGCATCTCAAATTATATTCATTTGGCAAAGCATCTTCCTTTGGACCCTTTCAAATTGTTAAGTTTTCAAAATCTTGCAAGGACAAGGCGAAATTTGAATTGTAGCTCCGGTCCTTCACTGAGGGACAGGAGCGATTTTCCTCCTAGAGGCATTTCTGTGCTCATGAAAATCTTCAATTTATATTCAATGGAAAGATCTCGCCGTTCTCCATCACTTCCAACTTGAAATTTGTCTGGATTCTGCAGGGATGATGAGATATTTGAAAATGAGCTCCCGTCCTTCACTGAGGGACAGGAGCGATTTTGCTCCTACAGGCCAAAATAACAAGATTTTTCACATTTTAACACTTCACGAGGCGAAAACAAATCAATTCCAATGCCCAGGATCAAAATTCAAAAAAGTCAAAATTTGGTCAAAATATTCAATCGGACAAAAATTCACATTGACGGTCAACACTTAGACAAATTTAAGCTCTGCATGAACATTCCAATTGAAAATTAGACCATTTTGGCGAAATCATTGCATTCAAAATTTGCATTCTAGAAAAGGAAGCTCAAAAGCTCTCAAAAAGGACTAGATTTTGGCTTGAAAAGACAAAATTTAAAACCCTAAGGCTTGGCCCTAAATCCAGACAACCAACTAACTAACAAAACCCTAAAAACGAAAGCAAAAACGAGCGAAAAACAAGCAAAAAGAGGGGGTCCCCATTTGCGATGGGGTGATGTGTGAAATGGTCACAACAGGCGGTCAGTTAGTTAGCCGACGGGTAGGTAGTTGGAGTCGCGACGGTTGTGTCGCACCCCTTCGGCTGTCATATATTGTACCACCTCCGGGTGTTGGAGGACATGTAATGTTGAGGACAGATTATAATATGAACATCTTTTGACATTAATGGCAAGCTTATTCTGGTACTTCTTTTGTATTTGCATTGTGCATTGCTGTTCAGTTTCTGTATTCTTCCTGTTTACCCAGTGAGGTAAACATTTGGCGCCGTTGCCGAAATTATTTCGGGAGGGACGGGAATATACTACATGGCACAGGGATAATGGGACAACCATTGCCCGAGGGGACGAGCAGTAATCCTGACGAGGATCACCAAGAACTGTTCGAAGGAGAACGAGCACTCACAAAAGATTTCTCTTACATCCTTCAAGCGGCCATCGAAACACACGTACGGAGGGAAGCCACCATTGAGGCTGTTCCAGAGGATGCTGTGTGGAGCGCGCTTGGTGTAAGCCCGGCGGTGAATCGGTTAATGAGCGATTTGCCTAACCTTCTGGCTCAAGCATTTTTGGCTCTTCAAAACCGTAGAGAAGACACCTACCGTGAGAACCGACGACAGCAAATCTTACGAGAATTTCATGAGCGCCAGGATGACGGACGTAGGGAAGACCGACGAAGGACAAATAATCCTTAAATTGTGAAGGGAGAGAAATAAAGAACACTGTTAGAAGCAGAAGAATTATGTTGATTGTATACAAAAGAATGAATTAATAAAGACGTGTTGTGTTTTGGTTTATGTGTTGTGAAACATGAAATTGTACCACAATTAATGCCCAATTTACTGAATAAAGACAGAAATAAGAAATTAGAAACCGACGAGTGGGAGGCTGCGCAGAAGGCTTTGATTCTAGAACAACGTGTAGAACGTAGACGGAGGCTGAGGCAACTTGCCAAAGGATGACCTGCCGAAGGGTTGCCTGAAGGGAACCAAGGAGGTGTCACGGAAGGTGCAGAAGATGAGGGGAATTTCTACGCGTCGCCAGACTACTGTAGAGCGAGAAGCCTCGAAGAGTTTCTGGAGGAAACTAGGTTACGGAGAGAACTAGTTGAAGAGACTCGAGATCGGTTCAAAAACTTATCTCTCACGCCACAAAGGGAGGATCACCGAAGGGAGCCAGGCACGGGTGACGGCGAAGGGGAAGCTAACCGCACGGTAGTCGCTCTCACGCCACAAAGGGAGGATCACCGAAGGGAGCCGGGCACGAGTGAGGACGGCGAAGGGGAAGCTAACCGCACGGTAGGTACAAGGCAGAACACCGTACCTTTGCTCACCACCACTAAAGACATCAGTGGCATCGGAGGGAGCAGCGTCGGAGGGCAGACACGGCCACAACCACCTCCAAGTGGACGACTTCCATCAATGGCGACCAAACAGAAGTTGCCCAAATTCAACGGGGATAGCAAAGATGATCCCGCACGGCATTGCCGTACCTGCGAAACCATCTGGACAGCCAACGGGGTGACTGACCAGGATGAATGGATGAATCAGTTCCCCGCCACACTGAGAGGAGTGGCTATTGACTAGTATTCAGACTTGGATAAAACCGGGGTAACTACGTGGGATGAATTGAAGAAAGCATTCGAGAAGGAATTTCGGCTTCTCCGAGATGATAATGAGATAGTCTCGGAAATCTATGGAACAAAGCAAGGAAAGAAAGAGACCGTACGGGCATATGGCCGCCGGCTGAAGGAATTAGTCGGAAAGATGGAAAGCCAACCGGCTGATGGCTTGAAGAAGCGGTGGTTTGTCGAGGGTCTGAACCCTAAGCTACAACGAAAGATGAAAATTGTGCCTCCGACATCCTACGATGATGCATACAATCGGGCCATGGACTTGGAAAGTGAAAATAAGACGGCCAAAAAGAAGAAGAATAGATCTTCGTCATCCTCTAAAGATGATACGTCGGAAGAAGAGAGTAACAGTGATGAGAAGCCGAAGAAGAAAGTCACGGCCCTTCAGAAGGATATGGAACGAATGTTAAAAGAGTTTAAGACAATGAAGGGGACCACAGGCAAGGATGATGAATTGGGGTGCACGGATTGTAAGGAGAGCGGCCACACAAAGGGTGTCTGTCCCAAGAAGGCATTCTGTGACATCTGCCAGATCATGGGACATTCTACGAAGGAATGCCCATACAATCTGAAGGCACGTAACCAGCAAGTGCTCTTTGCCCAGGAGCAGCCCTCCACATCGGATTCAAACAATAATGCATCTTCCGGAGGCTACCAAGGAAACCGACAAGGCGGACGGGGGAATAATAATAATTCCACTAGAAACAGGGTCCAATACGATGCGAAGGGACGCCCGATTATCCAATGTAGGGCCTGTAATCAGTGGGGGCACTTCGCCCGTGATTGCACGAAGGAAGCCACCCCTCAGCACCTCTGCCGTTGGTGTGGGCCAGGCGACCATGAGGACGCAAATTGCCCACAGGCAGGGGTTAATCTCCTCAACATTGAGAAGGCTGAGAAGACTGGTGAGAAAGAAGTACTGGCGATCACCCGCGCCCAAATGAAAAAAGCCACTTATCCCGACCCCCGTATGGAGAAGGAGAGATTACGGGAGGCAAAGGCCAATATTGAACGTGAGATGACAACCGAACGACGGGACAACGAGGTGGCGAGTACATCATCCCGTATGGAAGCGGAAAATAACATCATTGGGCAAATCTTGCAGATGGAGGTGCCGATAAAGGTAAAAGACCTTCTAGACTCTATGCCACAATTGAGGACTGCCATCCTCACCAATGTGCAAAGCACCGCAGCGCCGAGTGCACCACAGGTACGGGTTCCCGCCACCGCTTCGAAGAGTGCACCACAGGTAGGGGTTCCCGCCACCGCTTCGAAGAGTACACCACAAGTGGAGGTTTCCGTCAGCCCTTCGACTAACCCGATGTTACTAGCCTTGAGCAGTGGTAGACACCCAGCTGTGGTAGAAATGGGTATCCGTGGGACCATTCTGAAGGACACCATTGTGGATGGTGGATCTGGGGTGAATGTACTACCAGAAGAAACATGGAAGCGGCTGGGGAAGCCCACCCTATGGCCACCCACATTCAACCTGGTGGGAGCGGACCAACACGGCATTAAGCCACTCGGCCTGTTGATGGCCCAGCAAGTGACGATTGGTACGCAACCATTCTTGTTAGATTTCGTGGTTATTCCCTCGAAGAAGAAAGGCTATGACGCCATCCTGGGGAGAATGTGGTTGATCAACGCGAGGGTAAACCACAACTGGAAGAAAAATACCCTTTCCATGGAAAAGGGAGGGCGGAAATATACCATTGACCTACACACCCAAGATGTCAGCGAAGAGCTCGCCTCTTCAGACTCGGACTCAGAGGATTCTAATAAAGGCGAAGGGGGTCCCGATGAAAGCAAGGGCAAGAACGCGATGGAGCCGAACAGTGAAGGGGTGCTAGAATTGGAGGGATGTTTTGAAGATGAGGTATGCTCGACTAACGGGCTCTTCCACTGGCAAATGGAGGATTACGAAATGTTCCAAAGCTACAGGTTCGAAGTAGAGGAACCAGAGCAACCAACAGAGGTGTACCTGCCGGAATACAGAGAATATTGGAAGGGAGACGCCCCAAACCCTAGCGGCATAAATAATCCGAAGAGTGTCGGCAACGATTGGAACCCTGCATGGAAGACCGCAGTCTTCAAAATCTTTATTATCCTTCTTCTTCTTATGTACGGGAAGGAGGTCGTGGTCCCTATAGAATTTGTGGTTCCAGGTCTTCCGATGGCCATTGAAAATAGACTTGCCACCAACGGGCCCAAATTGAAACCCTACCACGCGAAGCGCGCAAGGGACCCGAGAGGCCGGACGGACACCCGAGAGCCCGAAGGGGGACCCGAGAGGATGGAAGGGGACCTAAGAGGCCGGGCAAGCAACTCGAGAGGCATGGGACAAAAGCAGGAGACTTTCGGGCGAGAAAAACCGAGAAGGATGAAGGGCGATCCCAGAGACAGGGGACCCGAGCCGAAGACTCTCTAGACAACTTCAAAAAAAAAAAAACCGCACGATCGTACGACAGCGACCGTACGGTCAAAAAAAAAGAAAAAGAAGGGGAAAATGGCCACCGTACAGTGGGACCAAGGTGACAAGGTGACACCACCGTGCGGTGGAAGCACCGACGGTGGAACCACCGTGCGGTGGACGGTGCACCACCGTGCGGTGGAAGCACCAACGGTGGCACCACCGTGCGGTGGAACCACCGACGGTGACACCACCGTGTGGTGGAAGCACCAACGGTGGCACCACCGTGCGGTGGAACCACCGACGGTGACACCACCGTGTGGTGGAACCACCGACGGTGGCACCATCGTGCGGTGGTCACACCGTGCGGTGGGAGCCACCGAAGGCGGTCACCAAGCAGCCCCCGGAAGAATAAAACGCCGCCAAACATCAAAGACGCCGCACAACACCACCACGACGAAGAACAAAACAACCCCGCACACCACCATCACCGCACAGCAAGGGGTAAAGGGAAGAAGACGCCGAACACCGCACCACCACGTGATGCGAAGGGTAAAGCACAGGCCGACCGCCACAGGTAGACCAAGCAGCCGCACGATCGGAGGTGCCAATGCTGTTGTTGACCGTATAGGGAGGTTGTATGGCCGGGTAGCCATCGGGGACATTACAGTGCCCTTAAAAAAAAAACGACGACGGCCAGATTTAAAATGATTTGCTGACAGCTGCCCCAGGACCCCGCGAGGGGCACTGCCCCTCGACCCCGCTAGGGGCGTTGCCCCCAAACCCCCAGTTTATTTTGAGCTACAGAAGACCACGGGAAGTGTTGTGCCTGCAGCTAAGCATTGGCAGGGAAGCCATAAGCCGTAGAGGGAGACGGATTTGGAGGTTGGGAACAAACAGAGTTTGACGGAAGGCATTGCAAGTCTGTGCAGTTGTATGACACCAGGGAGTTATTCAGTTCAGTTTTTAGCCTTTGGGGAGTGTGATGGAGGATTTGAGGTGGCTCCTAGCATTTGTGCCAACGGATTGTGGCCACCTCCAGGCATGACTGGTACGCTTTGAGGAACTCGGAGTATGTCTCGGCTGGACGTGAGGTTGCCTTGGTGGATGCACAGAGGGCTCGGGAGGAGCTGACCACCAGGTTGGAGGCAATAGTCGCATGAGACTTAGTTCAGCGTACCCAGGAGTTGGATGCCGAGAGAGCAGCACGGGTGGCTATCGAGGACAAATTGGCTAGGGAGACAGAATCATTTGAGTAGCAGTTGGTGGAAGCTGAGACTGAAAAACGTGTTTTGCAGACAAGTTTGGGTTAGGCCCAGGAGAACTGTGATGGCAAAGGAAGCAATATTGGTGAAATCCGCACTTGAGCATCAGATGGTAGCAGAAAAGGATTTTCAGGCGAGGACGCAGCAAGTGTATAAGATCCGGGCCCGACTGGCGTCAGTAGTTCCTGCCGTTCATCTCTATTTTGTATTAAGTCGTCGGAGTCGACTTCTTTTCTTGGGGGGGATGATGTTGACGGGAATAATCATTATGTTATGTTGGTATATTATGTTTATGTTGTTGTCGGTAATAATGAGTTACGACGGTCATTTAGTTAGCCGACGGGTAGGTAGTTGGAGTCGCGACGGTTGTGTCGCACCCCTTCGGCTGTCATATATTGTACCACCTCCGGGTGTTGGAGGACATGTAATGTTGACGATAGATTATAATATGAACATCTTTTGACATTAATGGCAAGCTTATTCTAGTACTTCTTTTGTATTTGCATTGTGCATTGCTGTTCAGTTTCTGTATTCTTCCTGTTTACCCAGTGAGGTAAACAGTTGTAAGTGTTTATCTCTCCAAATCTTTCATATGTTATGAGGCATTGATATTCAAATGTTTCTGGTTCCGTTTAGAGGGACTTACTATTTATAGTAAGTCAGGGGATGTTAGAGAAGGACCCTTACTATTTTTAGTAAGGCAGATGGATGCACAGTGGATACAATGGTTAACTCCTAGGTTCAGACAGAAACAAGAAATAATGATTATTTCTAGAGTTATGTTATTTTAATCAAAGTTCAAAAACTCGGACTCGCCATGGACTCGGCAAACCAAAAATTTGGACTCGGACTCGTGAAAGACTCGGCAAAAAAAAAACCGTAGTTTTACAAAAAAAATGAAGAAATTAATGCATTTAAAGAACATAAGTGCCATAATTGAAACATTACACATGTCATATGATCTACAAACACGCAATATTTGAAATTTCACCATTCATGGCAGCATAATCAAGTTTGGCATCATATTCAACTTTCAACTTTCAACTCTAAAATGTTCACAAAATTTCATCATTCATGGCAGCATATATAAATGTTCACAAAATTACATATAATGATATGTCCAACTCCAACTCCAAATGTGAAAAACAACAATGAACAAACCAAAGAGAAGACTACATCTTCCTCTTTGTATTTTTCCTAATATAGCTCAATTTTTCAGGCCTTGAGCTAGAAGTAGTAGCAGTGGGTGTTGTGGTATCTAAATGGTGAGATGATTCTTCTTCAAAGTCAAAGTCCTCATCCTCGTCCTCATCTTCGTCCTCATCTTCATCCTCCATTTCATCCAATCCTGCTCCTTCTGCATCTTGTGCTGCTCCTCTCTCTATTTCTGCAATTTCTTCTTCGATAAGGAGGACATCGTCACCATCGTTTTGTTCATTCATATGGTCCAATCACCATATGGATCAATTTCATCCAAGTCAATGGCCTCATGTGAAACACCCTCCATCTGTCTAACTCGAAGGTGAAGGTTGTACCGAACAAATACTAGATCATCGAGTCGCTTTTGTGTCAATCTATTTCTCTTCTTTGTGTGAATGCTCTCAAATACACTCCAATTTCGTTCACACCCAGAAGCACTGCATGGCTGAGACAAAACATGGATAGCTATCTTTTGAAGATTAGGCGTGCCAGCACCATAATTCTCCCACCATAAATCTACAAAAAACATTTAGAAATATTAGAATTGAGAAAAAAATGTAACAATCAAGTTTGTAGGTTTTTTCTTGCACTATTGAACTAAGTTACTAAATTTTTTACCTGGTTGTTGTTTTCCTCTCCTATCAATTGCTAGTTATGATGAGAACAGTCTCCCCTCTGCACTTTTGTAGATCTTGAACAATGAACATTTCCAAATTCAGAAATAGATAGTCAAAGTGTCAAACTCAAATTCAATAATGAACATTTCCGAATTCATAAATAAAGATAGAGAAATTGCAAATGTCAAATCTCACCTCCAACTCATCAAGAACCTTGTCTCTCAACTCAAGATCAGGTGTCATGTTATCAATGCATGTAATAACACCTGCCATGACCTCCTCATCATCCCTAAATGAATCAGAGAAGTAGAATTTTGGGTTCAAAAAGTAGGCGAAGGCATGTATCGGTTGGTGGAGTTGGTTTGTCCACCTACGATCAATGATGCGCCAAAGGATTTCACATTATCTTGTATTTCCACGATAGTAATGTAAATTGGCCTCTTTGGCCCTATCCATGGCCTCATAAACGAAACTCATTGGCATGCCCTCTCCATCCACCATACGAAGAACCCTTACCAAAGGTTCTGTCACCTAAAAAAATGAAAACGAATTTTAAATTAGTACAAAATCAACCCCTAAAAAATAAAATCAGCAAATAGACAAGATTGTATAAGCTTTACTTTTGTGTTTGTTACTTACCACAGTCAACTCCTCTCCACTTTTATTGAACCCTTCATCAAAAACAATGCTCACAATCTTCTCTGCTTCAGGTCTTTTGGAGCATGCAGACCCCAACCAAGCATCTGACACAAACATCTGCTTAAGATGAGGAATGGCACTAAGAATGCTCTGCAAAGTGATGAAGTGGCTAGCAAATCATGTCACTCCAGGTTGCACAAGGTCCTTGCCATTTATGTGTTTTCTCATCAAAGCAAACACCCAAGTATGGTTGTAGATGAATTTGGTGACACTTCTTGCATCTTCAACCACCTTCTTCACCCATCCAATCTTCCCAATGTCCTCTAGCATCAAGTCTAAGCAATGTGCAACACAAGGACTCCATGTAATCGAAGGATGCCTCTCCATAAGCATTCTACCTGCAGATACATATGCAGCTGCGTTGTCCGTGATAATTTGGACAACATTCTCAACTCCAACTTCCTGGACCACACCATCCAACAGATTACACAAAGTATCTACATTTTTTATTTCATTTGAGGCATCAATAGACTTTATGAATGCCATTGCACCATTTGAAGCCACCAAGAAGTTAAGAAGAGTCCTATTCCGTCCATCTGTCCATCCATCAAATAAAATGCTGCATCCTTTTCCCTTCCAATACCTTTTCTGATCATCAACCACACCTTGTGTATTTTGCACAGCTTTCTCTAGCAATGGCCCACTGAAGTAATAACCTGTTGGGGCCTTAAACCCCTTACCCGCAACTGTTACTGCATTAACAAAACCTTCCCAATACACATTGTTTGTTGCATTGAAAGATAGATTATTGTAAAACCAAAAGTTTGAAGCTGCTATCCGTGCTTGTTCATGCTTCTCTCTATTCCATCATGTACCTTCAAGTGAAGGTTGTGCACCTGGAACATTGTGTGGTACAAAAAAATTAGGGTCTGAACTAACAGGAGTTCCACTAGCCTCACCCTCATTGTCACCAAAAGATGAAAGTGATTGACGACCCCGAGTGTAACCAATGGGACCCGAAGTGGACAATGTGGGATTCATTGCAGCTACCATGGCTTCTTTTGTTTTTTGCCTTTCTTCCTTTTGCATATCATTCTCAGCAAGAATGGCCTCATCTCTCTAATAATCTCAGGAGTTGATTTGGGGCATGCCTCCACACCATATCTAGGTATTTGTGCAAGGTGGTATTTTAATCTATTGATTCCACCAATCATCCATTTTGTACATTCGGTGCAAGTGACCTCCCCCTTTTTGCTTCCTGGAATCTCATATTTCCATGCTTTATCTCTTTGTCTTCCTGATCTTGGGGTTGCCCTTGGAGTTGAACTTGCCATTGCTGATTTAACATGAAAAAAAAAATCAGCAGGGTTTTATGGAAAATCAACAAAAAAAATGACAATGAATCATTTGGGAAAAATAGGATTCAAAAACAAGAAAAAAAATGAGGAAATAACTTAGGAAAGGAAATAGAAACAAATTTGGCAACATATCCCCTTGTTTTTCAAGATTTTTTTGAATTTCAAAACATTGAAATGATTCAAATGAAAAAAAAAGAAAGAGAAAAAATCCTTACCTAGATCTCTTTTGCTGATTTTTTCTTCTTCCCTCTCCTCCTGCAAACCCTACAAACATGTTATAACCAAAGAAAATCACAAATGAGGTGAAAAAATTTTTTGAAAATGCATTTTAAGTCTTTTGTTGTGTGTTTTCTGGGTCCCACGAGTCCCTGCGAAAGACTCGCGAGTCCGAGCAAAAGACTCGCGCAAGTCTTTGCGCAAGACTCGCGAGTCTTTCGCAAGGACTCGCCTCGCAAGTCCTAGGCGAGTCGACTCGCGGCTCCCAAGGACTCGCGAGTCCGTGGCGAGTCCACGGCGAGTCCGCGAGTTTTTAAACTATGATTTTAATTATAAATAAAGTAATACTTTATTAATTATTAATCATAAAGTGCAATTATAATGTTATATTTCCACTTTATGTGAATGGGGCCACTTAATGACTTAAAAGTCATTTAATAAAGTGCATCACAATGATATAATATAACTTTATGGTTAAAGTGGTCATTTAAATGACTTATAAAAGCATTTAATGATTTTTAATGAGTTTAAAAGGCCTCAAGAGAAATAGACCTAATTGGGAAAGGCACCAAAAGAAATGAAAGAGGCATCATTAGATCATTTTATACTTGTGTGTTTGGAGAGCTCCTCTCTTGGAGTAGGAAACCTAGGGTTTATGCATTTCTTTGATCATTGAGAACGAAAACTCTCATTAATTAGCATAACTGAGGTTGTGAAATATCTTCCGAAGGGTTGCCTGTGGATTGGCTTCATTCAGGAGCCAAGTTTGAGCTTATTGAAGAAGAAAAAATTGAAGCGATTGATCTGCTGCTACAGTGACGTGAATAGTACCCGTGCTACAGTGCTGTTGCAGTATTAATATGTTTTGGTATGGTATTACCCAAGGATTAGATAGCATATTTGCTGCTATAATTTTCAGGAGGTTCATATCATCATCAGCAGATCATTCCAGCAACTTGTCACAGATTCTTTACATTGAATTCTCATGTTATTTGCTTGTAATCAGACTGTAGCAAATTGCAGCCATTAGACATGGCATAATCTTGTTACGTTAGAGATTGGTAGTGGGAAAATCAGCCATTGTAATTTGCTTGTAGAGCATGATAATCAGAGTTTTGTAATCAGCACATTTTATAGCAGCATTGAATAAGAGGATTGTAGTTGAGTTTGCATGCCAACAGTTTATATTAATGTCTATCTGTTGTAGGTGCACTTTTCTCATGAGTAGGTCATATATATGCATCTGAAAATACAAAAAAGGAATTGCATTTGCATCTTAGCTTTGGCTAGACATCTTAGTGATCATTTACAAGCATCCAAAACATATTTCGTACCAATCAAAACAAAACAATCAAACTGTAACACCGAACCAGCAAGCATACAGGTTGCAAGCAATGTGTTTGTCAAATTGTCTAAAGGCAATTTGACAGGGTTTTACATCAAATTCTAGCAAGGCATCTTACAGAGACAGAGCTTCAAGAAATCAAGTTGAAGAAGTTCAAGGCCAGGAAAGATTTTGACCACCGAGGGATGAAAAATAAAATTAAGAGAGCTTTCACTCATGTTCATCGCCTTGAGGATATCTAGGTTGATCTTTGTACAGAGGAAGACACCAAGAAGATGGACTATAGCAAACTTACCTTGGAGCAACTTGTAGATCTGAATCTAACCAAGATTACAGAAGGCATGGTAGAAGATGGAAAAATACTTGATCCAAAGTATATAGAATAAAGGGTCATAGAGGCTCCTCTTCCCTCTGTCAAATGGTCACAAAAGGAATGTACCTCAATCTTTGATAGATTTCAGTCTATCCTTTCTAATGCCAATGCTTGGTTGAAGAGCAATAATGTTAACCTTAAAGATTAAGGTTGGAGCAGAGGATGACTCCAAAGAACCTGTTGGGCGTAAGTCTGGAGTAAGAGTCAAGTCCAAAGAGGGTGCTTCTTCCTCCAGTACCGGAATCAAGCTAAGAGTCAATAAAGCTTTAGTTATTCCTCCAAGAGAGGTATCGTTGAAAAGAAAAGAGAAGCCTCAAGTGCAAATTTAGGTTATTGACCCTGAAGATGAACAACAAGAGGAGAATGCTCCAGAAACTCCTACTACTTTGAACTTAGATTATCCTCACACGTCCATTCCCCAAATGTCTTTGGATGTCCCTATGTCCCCAATAGACACAGATGTTGATTATTTCTCTACAGTTCATGTTGATCCTGTTGTACCAAGTGTATCCATTTGCACTGTCGTGTCATCATCAGTAGCAGAGCTACCTATGGATATTTCACATGACACCTTGGAGAATGTTTTTGATGCAAATCCTTCATATGCCATTCTATAAAGTATGTCACTTTCTGAGATTGACACCTCTGCTATAAGCTTTGATAAGTTCATGTTCGAAGCCTACCATGACTTGTCATCTGAGCAAACACTACTTCTTGTTTAGACCGAGGCCTCACCTAAAATGACAATTGTAGTACAGACTAAGCCTATTTCTTCTCAAAGTACAGATGTTGTTACTGAGACAAGCTCATTAGATTTGCCACCATGGTTGAGCTCAATCGCTCCTAAGAGAAAAAAGCAGGAAATTTCTCCTAATGTGTTTGACTTTCAGCAGCTTAGAAAATCCAAGCCAAAGGCTGCCAAGAAAGCCAAAACAGTTTCACAAGTGGTTGTGGATAGTAACACGATGAAGTATGCAGAGGTGGCAGAACCCCTTACTGATAAGCCACAAGGGGAAATGCATCTATTTGATTACAGGTTCACGAGAGTGGAGATAGGAAAACAGACACATGTTGGATTGATGCATGATGCTCAAGACTTTGCAGCCTCATTAGTTCAGAGTTATGATGAGATTTCAGCAAAGAAGGATAAACTCAAGGAGGAAAATGCACAACTCATTTTAGTGATCCAAAAGATCACTAAATCTTCTAAAAAGATTGATCCCCTAACTTCTTCCGCTTCCGAAGAATCTATCCAACAGGTTGAAAAAGCCGCACAAAAGGCCAAGGCTATTGATTCTTGGGTAGATCAATTGGCAGATCGAAGAACAAAAGTGGTGAAGAAAGCTTTACAGGTGCTGGTTAATGTGAGGGCAGCAAAAATAAAGCTAAACCAGACTTTTAAAGCTTTTAAGAAAAGTCTGGAATCCATTGAAAAAGAATTGAAAGTTTGGCATGAAATGGATCAAGTAAAGTTGGAAATCCTAGGTAACAATACCGTGATACCAAATAGAGAAAGGTACATTGAATTTGAAGAACTTATGATCAATAAATCATTAGTTGTCAAGGACCTGATTAAAGATATAGAAGCTGCTCTAGAAATGAGTACTGAAGTGGAGTAGGATATTATTTCCAAATTTGAGAAAATGTCCTACAAGATGCTAAGTCAAGATGAGGAGTTGCTTCCTAAAAATGTGATACTTTCTGAATTGGTGTCAAAGCTTCATTAGGAGCTTGAATCTAAACAGTTCACAATGGCTTCAATCAATATATTTGTGAATTGCCAAGTCTTTCTTGATAAAATGCTAACTGTTCTTGAGGAGCATAGAGTAGCAACCGTAAGGTATTTCGATGTCATCATCAAAATGGTTGTTATTGCAAGAAATATAGCAGGTCCAAATCCTGATGAATTGCAGGAATCAATTGCCAAATTTCAAGCTTTCATGGCCAAGAATAGAGAAAAATAAGAAGTCTCTTGACACTTGAATCATATTTTTGTTTTGTTGTAGAATGTTTTTTTTTCTTTCGACAAATTACATGTAATTTGAAAACTTGTAATTACAAGCGGTCATATTACTTATACTCTTGTAACTTGTAATTACATGTAAACAAATTACAAGTTGAAAGACAATAAGACTGTAATTTAGAATGAATCATAGTTAGATATAGTTAGTTGTGGAATAAGTTTTAGTTAGTTGGACTTCTCCCACTTTTTGCTCTAAGCCCCTCTCCTATATATTGGAGGGTGCTCTATGTATTATTTTTATCTTTTTGGCTAGCAAGAAAACTCTGCAGAAATTTACAGCAATAAAAACTTTGTGTTTTATACTTGTAAATTGGACTCTCAAGTAATATAAGGAGGACATTTGAGTTTCAGACTTTGTGTTGGGGCTTTGTTCATATATCTAATGTATTCTTATATTATTACAATGATATATTTTTCTGTGTATACTTGAGATTCTAGTGAGGTTGTTGGAAAAGAGCTTTAATCTGACTTCTTGCAAACTTTGTGCTGCAAATAATGAGGGTTAAATTAGCATAGTTAAGTGTCAAGATAGGAAGAGACTACAAGACTTTGTGCTTGTAATTGTTCTTATTCAATAGCAGTCTAGAGGTGCATCATATTGACAGACTTTGAGATGATGTATGTTGTATATTGTTATTATACTAATCTTTTGGAAAGTTGATAGGACAATAGAAGAGTGAAGAATTTGAGCTTTGTTTCTACATTCCCGTCCCAAGGAAACGATGGAGAGATTTGTGCTTTCATGGAAACTTTGCTTCCTTTTGTATAAGCATCTTTCTAATTGTTGGAATTTCTTAAAAGTTTTTGTATTCATTACTATAAGTCGAAGTTTCTTTTCTGAAAAAAGAGAAAAGAATATCATCTTTTTGAAAAGGAGAAAAGGATGTTGTCTCACCCAAGTTAAATTAGTGTTTAATTAATTTGTAATAGTTAGAAAAAGTAGAAAAAGGGGAGCCTTCCCTTAGAATTAGGAGAGTCTTAAACTCACACGCTATGGCTGAAACCATTATTGTGCATGTCTTTTTAGGTGTACAAAATTTTCAACCAACAAAACCACCATTGGAGACAAATTTGTTTGGTTTAGGGTTTGTTTCAGAAATAAAATATTTGCAAATAAATTCTATTGTCAGATTTAATATTAATATCGTCTGAGTTTATATTTTATTCTGTTGTATTCAATATTAGCGCTAATTGTGAAATCATGGCTCAATGAAATATTGCAAAATGTTTTTATAAGTGGCCGATTTAAATAAAAGATTTTATTCTGAGAAATAATACATTGTGTGGGACCCAAAGGTTTTATATTTCTTCCACACTTTCAATATGAAGGATTAATATTATAGTCGTGAGTTTTAATATCAAAGCTTATTTCCATAAATGTTTCTATTGGAAATCAATTAATATTTGTGTGGACAAATATTATAAGCCATGGGCTAATGTTTATTGGAAGCTTCTATAATTATTCGAAGTCGGCTATTGTTTCTTTGGTGGACTAATATATCATTCAATAGATTGCATTCAGGTATTATGATGTAATATCCCCAACAAATTTTTTTATTTTTTAACAATTTTACAAGCACACCAACACCCGTTAGGGTTAGAATAATGAAATCTAAACCAGCTGAAAGGAACCCTACACCTTTTTATCACTGAGAGCCCAAGCTAGGAGGGTGACAGCATACGGTGGCAAGGGATCATTAGATGCAAACTTTTGAAAATGCTTATTACAATACTGGGCGGCAAGTCAGCCCCTTCCACTTTTCAGCAGGATGGAAATAAGAATCTTGACGGTAAACCAGCCAAGGATGATGCAAGAAACTAAAGAACAAACACTCTACCGCTTATGCAGCGGGAGGAATAGAAATGAAATTCACTATCAACTCAATCGCTTATTCAGTTGGAGGACAACAAAGAAATTACAAAATCACTCTACTGCTTATACAACGGGAGGACAGTATTACAGAGCTAAATGTAGGCGGTAAGCCGGCCTCTTCCACTTTTCAACGGGAGTTTGCTTTACAATCCAGAAATGGTTGTTAGTACTACTACCCAGCCTTACAATAAAGAGATACAATGAATAGAATAGAGAGATTATACTGTCCAATACTGATGAATACTTCCAAGCTTAACACACTTAGCAAACACAAGCACACCCATAGAGAAATAACACACCATTGATCACTAAACTGAAAAAGAAATCTGTTGTACGCATAATACGCAAAAAACAGCCACTACCAAAATCACTGTTATGCTCATAACTCACCTAAAACTTCACTGAATGACACAAGAACAGAAGCAAATGAAAGCTAAAACTGAGAAGATGCAACAAGAACCTCAAACCTGCACCGCGAACACCAACAACAACCTGCACGCAGCTCGAGGCAGACAAGGAATGGTATAGTCCAGCTAGGAAGTACGATTTGCATTATAAAATTCAAATCAGCAAGTGAGGATCTGCAAATTGGTAGACTCCATCGCCTAGGGGAGAGAATTAATCAAAGCCAATACCCAGAAAGACTTGGCGAACACACAAAGCCTCACGAACAGATTTCTACTTCAGCACACACCAAACCAACAACATTGAAAAACCACACCACACTGAAAAATCTAAAAAACTCCACCAACAATCCACCACTCAGCTAGGTACTATGTCTCAAGTATGAATCTGGCAAAACTAGGGAGCCACAACTCCAAAGCTCAAGTTCACTCACCATTCTGGCAGCATAACGATATGATTTCTTCAAGATGATGAAATGTGGAGCCCATCCCTTGTATTAATAGATTTCTCCATCTGAAATTCAAATGCAAATGGCGCCCAAACTCATTTGAAATTCACTTTATTTCATTTTCATGTCCCTTTCAAACATGGCATCCACTTTCCTAGGTAAGCCTAGTCACCCATTTCCGAAGGTCCACAATTGCAACATTAGAATATTAGATACATGAAATATATTCAATTTGGACGCCCTTTTCTGACTTGGGAAATAAAACATAACTTAAGATAAATGATATTATATTTCCTTCCTAAGTTGTTCCTCCAAAATAATCAGTGAAATAAGTAAATATTAAACTTTAGGATAAAGTGATAATATTTAATTAATCAATTATAAATCGCCCAATGATCACTGCCAAATCAACCATATGAATGGGAGCGCAAAAAATACTAATTCTGGACTGGATTGGAACTCTGCTCAAGACTGCCACAAATAGCTCTACCTGAACTGATACATACTAAAAGGAGTAAGTCATGAAAACATCTCTGAAAGACATGCTCATCGAACCCTGTGAGAGCTCGGAAAACCCAAAAAAACCTCAAAATCCAGTCAGCTGCCACAAACTTACTAAAAATAGAAAGTTCAGAAATCACTCTAGAACAAAATGCATGTTATACCACCATGAAGCTCTCGAAAAATCCAGAAGGAATCCTCAATTGGAATTGCAGAAATCCTACCAGATAAGCATCAATTGGACCACACAAAGCTCCACAAAAATAGGAAACCCTAATTCCTCATTCCAATCAGCCTACGGATCTCCAGAATAGGCCAATGGACCACTGGTTACTCCTTACTAAGAAGGGGACATTACATATGAAGATTTGTTTTGCAAGTCGTGGACATTTGCGATATCCATCTCTGCTAGAGCCAACATCTCCACCCGAGTAGGAGTGATACTTTTGACACCTGTGCAAAATTGAAGCCTTTCTCCAATTCATGGATGTGTGGTTGGCAGTTGGCATGATTGGGATGAATATGACATTACCTTTGTCTGGCACAACTGCTGAAAGACATGGCTCCATTTGTGGCATATACTAAGTGTGAGTTTGGCTTTGAGCGAAGATCGTGGTCATCCAAGGAGAGGCAGCGCCACTTCCAAGCGCCTCAATCATGGTTTCTTAAGGAAATTGGACCCCATTCAAGTTGTGGACGATCTAGGCCATAATCATCGAGCAGTGCAGTCTCAAGCAAAAGTTAGAAGGATTGTCGGGAGTGCAAGAGGGCACACACTTACTTGATAGACACCTGCAAGTAATGAAAGCGATAAGCTAAATTTCAAAGATCACACTTGCTGGAGTTGTTCATTAGAGACGAGTAATTTGTAATTGTGTAACATTTGTGATATTATAAGCTTGTTGGAATAAGTCTTCATACATCTGCATGAAGGTTGAATATAGAGTTAGATATACTTTGTTAGGAGTCTATACATGTGTTTTGGAAATGAATATGAATGATTGCTGACTTGGAATATATCTGATTTCATTAACAAAAGCACTGTTAGCAGCTTGGTATCTTTCAAAGCTGATATTGATTCTAGAGGCCATCATTGACACTAGAGAGCGACCTCTGTGGAGGAGGGTCATCAAAGAATTCTTGGTCAAATGGAAAAACTTGTCAGTGGAGAATGGAATGTGTGAGAATGAGCAGATTTTGTAGCATCCTAAGTTGAGATTGCTGGAGGACAAGCAATTTTGGGAAGGGTGGACTATAATATCCCCTTCCTAACCCGATGGTTTGGTGGACAGTTTGGTTCCCATAGGCTAATGAGTTAGAGTTAGGGAACTTTGGAGGTAGTTTGTCCAACAGTTTGGCAGTATTTAACGTTTACTTGAGCTCCCACCATTATTGTGAGCAAAATTCCCTTTTAGGAGTGATTTTGGATTAGTCTTCCAATAATTACTAAGTTATCGGGTTCTTCCTTAGGAATCCTCAAGACCCGATCCGATTCCCCCTAGATCCTAGTTCGGGTTCGATTCTCCTTGGATTCAAACAAGGTCCTACCCAAACACTATGGGTTTGTCCCTGCTGAACCTAGAAGAACCTGGGAGGAATTTTGGAGTATTTCACAAAACCCGTCAGGAATTTGGCGGAAAAGTTGATTTTGTTGATGTTTTTAATTGTTTTTTAAAGCCAAAACAACAAATCGAACGCCCCCCCCCCCCCCCCCCCCCAACCTTAATTTTGACCTCCTAAAACACTAAGAAGGTAAAACCTACTTCAACATTAATATGAAGGTGTATTTATTATTTTGCTATGTTATTTGAACTAAAACTTTAATAGATGATGGTGTATTTTGCTATGTTATTTGACTATTAGCAAAGTGGAGTATTTTGAGCTTAACTGTTGATGCATATATGGATATATATTTTTATTTTTTTTATGTTTTTGTACTAACGAACCCAAAACCCCAAAGAAAAATTTGGCCAAACCCGCAAATCCAAACCCGAGCCCGAACGACCGGCAACTTAAATTACTATTTTTAGTAAGTCAATTTTGAGCACCGACTGAGCCAGCTGGCAAGGTTTCTATTTTTAGTATTGTCGTTTGATTCAGTTTTGATGATTATCTCACCATTTTTTATAGTCCCATGGTTTTAAATAAAATAATGATAAGTTATTAATTAATAAAGTTAAATTTAAGATTTAACTATCATTATTTTAATTTATTTAATGGACTATAGGGGCCAGTTATAAAGTGAAAGAATATTTGTTTTAAATGAATGGAGCCTTTCTATATTTGGATGCAAATTGGGAGATTAAAAAGTGACTTTTATTAAATTAAAAGTAAAAAGTGAAGAGGGTTGATTTTCTTGGGAGAGCTATAAAAGTAGTTTTGTGGAGCTCATTTCTCATGCTGCGTTTGATATTTGATATTGTCATTTCTTTTGGAGATTACTCTTCTTTGGTTTGTGAGGATGAAACCCCTTTTTAGGTGACATTCTCCACATTATTGAGAGACATAATCTAAAGAATTTCCTAGTGTTTTTATTCAGGAAACACAATTGAGCTGATTGATGATTCTATTGTTCAATTTTATTCGAGTTTCATTGCAAAATCTGATTGAGAGAGATCGATATTGAGGAGTTTGTTATTGTTCTTGTTTCTTTTGGGCTGTTTGTACTCTCATATGCTAGTTGTACCTCTTTGTGGTTGGCCATAGTCTTTATTTGTTGGGCAGTTAGGGTTTGAGGAGTTAAGAACTGCTGTTTGAAGGTGATTTGGATCAGTTTTATCTTGCTTATCCTCTGCATGCAGGTCAAGTATATGCTTCTTATATGCATAATCTTATATTCATCGCAGGGCAGGGGCAGTGGCTCAATTGGCTAAAGCATCCTATTGTAGGCAACAAGTCATGAGGTCTCCAGTCTACTATCTCCATGGTATTGGAAGGCGTGTTGTGCCAATGTCACCAATCGTGAAAAAAGTTTACCAAGTGTGCTGCAATTTATAGGGGAGCTACCCAATTCTTGCAATCTAAAAAAAATCTTATATTCATCACATACCATCTCTTCATAGGATAAAATCCAGGAGCTGGTGTGGGATGTCATGCGTTCTAAAACTGAATATAGTCTCCAATCAAAATGAATACATGCCCAATAGCTCTTATGTTTCCTCTAGTCATCACAAATTGGTACATCAAATCAAGACTCATCCACAGATCTGCTTTGAAATGCTTTCATATGGGGAATCCCCATACACCAAATTGGTGTCTCACTTAGCAGTGACCTACCATTAATGAGCTATGTAGATTTCCAAATTTTGATGACAAACTCTAATCTAAGGTCTTGTACCTCAAGCTACTTTTTTCCCCACTCCAGAGCTAATTCCTCTTTGCCAGTTGCAAAACCTTCAAATTTAGATGCAAGGATTAACCACTCACACCTAATAAAAAGATTTATATCTCTCCTTGAAAACCAAAACATAATAAGCATATTTGACTTGAAAATTAAGCAGCCTTAATAAGTATATTATAATTTATAACTATCTTATCAAGAAGGAGCAGCTCATAGAAGTTCTTACTGTTGTCGGGAATAATCATTATGTTATGTTGTTATGTTTATGTTGTCGTCAGTAATAATGTGTTACGGCGGTCAATTAGTTAGCCGACGGGTAGGTAGTTGGAGTCGCGACGGTTGTGTCGCACCCCTTCGGCTGTCATATATTGTACCATCTCCGGGTGTTGGAGGACATGTAATATTGACGACAGATTATAATATGAACATCCTTTGACATTAATGGCAAGCTTATTCTGGTACTTCTCTTGTATTTGCATTGTGCATTACTATTCAGTTTCTGTATTCTTCCTGTTTACCCAGTGAGGTAAACATTTGGCACTGTTGCCGACACGAATTCGGGAACAGGAGACACGGATGGCGCACAGACACAATGGGCCTACCCGTTGGTGAGGTGAACCCGGAGGTCGACGATGCCCAAACGGAACTCTACGTAGGTGAAGACACCGCGACGAGAGAATTTTCAATTCTACTCCAAGTAGCCATTCAGACCTACGTGCGACGAGAGGCGGCGGAGGCGGAAGTCCCACTAAGTGCCGTGTGGACAGCGTTGGAAGTGAGTCCGGAGGTAAATCGGTTGATGAACCATCTCCCCCGATTGCTAGCACAAGCATCGTTGGCACAACAAGCTCGCGTGGAGGAAATTGCCCGGGAGGAGCGACGCCAAGAAATTTTGCAACAGTACGAGGAACGGGAAGCAGAACGAGATGGCGCCAGGTCAGGGGCATTTGAACCGTGAGCCATACGGGACGGAATAAAGAACACTTATTGTAATAATTATGTCATATTGTTGGCATAAACTTGTCTTCCACATTATGAATGAATAAAAGTGTTCTACTTTTTATGTCATTAAGTATATAGAAAGCGGTCTGGGAATTAATGCCCAATACACTGAATAAAGACAAAAATAAGCAACAATATATAGATGAACGTGCAGTAGCCCAACGTGCCTTGATCCTTGAACAGCAAGCGGAAAGGCGACAGAGGTATAAGCGAAGAGAGGAGGAACGCTCCGAAGGGGACGGTGAGGCCAGCGACCACCCACGGAGTCGGGAGGAGTTACTTGCGGAAACCCGCCGTAGGATAGAGTGTACCAAAACTCAGTTGAGGGATTTCAGGGACTTGCCACACACACCAGAGGCTAGGAAAACTCCAAGGAGTGGGGAGGAGGCAGAAGAGGGAGAAGACACCGGGGCTGCCAGGAGTGTCGGAGGGACACCGGGGCACGGCGGTCAAGCACCCCTTATAGGATCTGACCCATCCGGAGTAGGACAACAGCCACCAGTAGTAAAAAGACAAGGCATGGCACAAAAACAAAAACTTCCAAAGTTCCATGGGGATGGGAAAGAAGACCCTGTCCGCCACTGTCGCACTTGTGAAACAATTTGGGGAGCGAATGGTGTTACGGATGAGGACGAGTGGGTAACACAGTTTCCCGCAACCCTGAGGGGCGTAGCCATCGACTGGTTTTCGGATACGGATAAGGCTAAAATTAGCACATGGCCAGACTTGAAGAAGGAATTTCAAGCAGAGTTTTGTCTCCTAAGAGACGATAATGAGATCGTAGCCGAAATCTACGGCACGAAACAGAGAAAGGACGAGACTGTTCGAACCTACAGCCGGCGGCTCAAAGAGCTGCTAGGAAAGATGGAGAACCAGCCAGCAGACGGACTGAAAAAACGGTGGTTCGTGGAAGGTCTAAAGAAATCCCTTAGACGAAAAATGAAGATAGTACCTCCCTCTTCATACTCCGACGCCTATAACAGGGCAATGGATTTAGAAAGTGAACAGAAGACGTCCAAGAAGAAGAAAAATAAATCCTCGTCGGAGGATGATTCCTCTTCTGACAAAAGTGATAGCAGTGATGACGACTCTAATCGGAAGGTACGGGCTCTCCAGAAAGATATGGAGCGAATGATGAGAGAGATAAAAGCAACCAAAGGAAGCACAAGCAAAGGTGACGAAGGGGATTTATGGTGCACAGACTGCCGTACCGACGGACACACCAAGGGGTCTTGTCCGAAAAAAGCATTTTGCGATATTTGCCAGATTGTCGGACACCTTACCAAGGAGTGCCCGTACAATATGAGGACCCGTAACCAACAGGTTCTCTTTACAGAACCATCTGCGTCAGCCGGCACGTCCCAGCCTGCGAGCAACAACGCCTCGTCTGGCGGCTACCGAAACAACAGGCGAGGAAGAGGCAACAATAACAATAACGGAAGCCGTATCCAGTATGACGCCAAGGGCCGGCCAATTATCCAATGTAGGGCCTGTAACCAGTGGGGGCACTTCGCTCGTGATTGCACGAAGGAAGCCACCCCTCAGCACCTCTGCCGTTGGTGTGGGCCAGGCGACCATGAGGACGCAAATTGCCCGCAGGCAGGGGTTAATCTCCTCAACATTGAGAAGGCTGAGAAGACTGGTGAGAAAGAAGTACTGGCGATCACCCGCACCCAGACGAAAAAAGCCACTTATCCTGACCCCCGTACGGAGAAGGAGCGATTACGGGAGGCAAAGGCCAATATTGAACGTGAGATGACGACCGAACGACGGGACAACGAGGTGGCGAGTACATCATTCCGTACGGAAGCGGAAAATAACATCATTGAGCAAATCTTGCAGATAGAGGTGCCGATAAAGGTAAAAGACCTTCTAGACTCTATGCCACAATTGAGGACTGCCATCCTCACCAATGTGCAAAGCACCGCATCGTCAAGTGCACCACAGGTAGGGGTTCCCGCCACCGCTTCGAAGAGTACACCACAGGTGGAGGTTTCCGTCAGCCCTTCGACTGACCCGATGTTACTAGCCTTGAGTAGTGGTAGACACCCAGCTGTGGTAGAAATGGGTATCCGTGGGACCATTCTGAAGGACACCATTGTGGATGGTGGATCTGGGGTGAATGTACTACCAGAAGAAACATGGAAGCGGCTGGGGAAGCCCACCCTGTGGCCACCCACATTCAACCTAGTGGGAGCGGACCAACGCGGCATTAAGCCACTCGGCCTGTTGATGGCCCAGCAAGTGACGATTGGTACGCAACCATTCTTGTTAGATTTCGTGGTTATTCCCTCGAAGAAGAAAGGCTATGACGCCATCCTGGGGAGAACGTGGTTGATCAACGCGAGGGTAAACCACAACTGGAAGAAAAATACCCTTTCCATGGAGAAGGGAGGGCGGAAATATACCATCGACCTACACACCCAAGATGTCAGCGAAGAGCTCGCCTCTTCAGACTTGGACTCAAAGGATTCTAATAAAGGGGAAGGGGGTCCCGATGAAAGCAAGGGCAAGAACGCGATGGCGCCGAATAGTGAAGGGGTGCTAGAATTGGAGGGATGTTCTGAAGATGAGGTATGCTCGACTAACGGGCTCTTCCACTGGCAAATGGAGGATTACGAAATGTTCCAAAGCTACAGGCTCGAAGTAGAGGAACCAGAGCAACCAACAGAGGTGTACCTGCCGGAATACAAAGAATATTGGAAGAGAGAATATTGGAAGGGAGATGCCCCAAACCCTAGCGGCATAAATAATCCGAAGAGTATCGGCAACGATTGGAACCCTGTATGGAAGACCGCAGTCTTCAAAATCTTTATTATCCTTCTTCTTCTTATGTACGGGAAGGAGGTCGTGGTCCCTATAGAATTTGTGGTTCCAGGTCTTCCGATGGCCATTGAAAATAGACTTGCCACCAACGGGCCCAAATTGAAACCCTACCACGCGAAGCGCGCAGGGGACCCGAGAGGCCGGACGGACACCCGAGAGCCCGAAGGGGGACCCGAGAGGATGGAAGGGGACCTAAGAGGCCGGGCAAGCAACTCGAGAGGCATGGGACAAAAGCAGGAGACTTTTGGGCGAGAAAAACCGAGAAGGATGAAGGGCGATCCCAGAGACAGGGGACCCGAGCCGAAGACTCTCTAGACAACTTTAAAAAAAAAAAATAATAATAATTGAAAAAAAAAAATCGCACGGTCGTACGATAGCAACCATATGGTCAAAAAAAAAAAGAAGAGGAAAATGGCCACCGTACGGTGGGACCAAGGTGACAAGGTGACACCACCGTGCGGTGGACGGTGCACCACCGTGCGGTGGCATCACCGATGGTGGAACCACCGTGCGGTGGACGGTGCACCACCGTGCGGTGGCATCACCGATGGTGGAACCACCGTGCGGTGGACGGTGCACCACCGTGCGGTGGCATCACCGACGGTGGAACCACCGTGCGGTGGATGGTGCACCACCGTGCGGTGGAAGCACCGACGGTGGCACCACCGTGCGGTGGGAGCCACCGAAGGCGGTCACCAAGTAGCCCGCGGAAGAATAAAACGCCGCCAAACATCAAAGACGCCGCACAACACCACCGCGACGAAGAACAAAACAACCCCACACCGCCATCACCGCACAGCAAGGAGTAAAGGGAAGAAGACGCCGAACACCGCACCACCACGCCACCACGTGATGCGAAGGGTAAAGCACGGGCCGACCGCCACAGGTAGACCAAGCAGCCGCACGATCGGAGGAGCCGCACGATCGGAGGTGCACCTGGGGCGCTGCCCCAGGACCCCGCGAGGGGCGCTGCCCCAGACCCCGCGGGGGCGCTGCCCCAGACCCCGCGGGGGTGCTGCCCCTCGACCCCGCTGGGGGCGTTGCCCCCAGACCCCCAGTTTATTTTGAGCTACAGAAGACCACGGGAAGTGTTGTGCCTGCAGCTAAGCATTGGCAGGGAAGCCATAAGCCGTAGAGGGAGACGGATTTGGAGGTTGGGAACAAACAGAGTTTGACGGAAGGCATTGCAAGTCTGTGCAGTTGTATGACACCAGGGAGTTATTCAGTTCAGTTTTTAGCCTTTGGGGAGTGTGATGGAGGATTTGAGGTGGCTCCTAGCATTTGTGCCAACGGATTGTGGCCACCTCCAGGCATGACTGGTACGCTTTGAGGAACTCGGAGTATGTCTCGGCTGGACGTGAGGTTGCCTTGGTGGATGCACAGAGGGCTTGGGAGGAGCTGACCACCAGGTTGGAGGCAATAGTCGCGTGAGACTTAGTTCAGCGTACCCAGGAGTTGGATGCCGAGAGAGCAGCACGGGTGGCTATCGAGGACAAATTGGCTAGGGAGACAGAATCATTTGAGTAGCAGTTGGTGGAAGCTGAGACTGAAAAACGTGTTTTGCAGACAAGTTTGGGTTAGGCCCAGGAGAACTGTGATGGCAAAGGAAGCAATATTGGTGAAATCCGCACTTGAGCATCAGATGGTAGCAGAAAAGGGTTTTCAGGTGAGGACGCAGCAAGTGTATAAGATCCGGGCCCGACTGGCGTCAGTAGTTCCTGCCGTTCATCTCTATTTTGTATTAAGTCGTCGGAGTCGACTTCTTTTCTTGGGGGGGATGATGTTGACGGGAATAATCATTATGTTATGTTGGTATATTATGTTTATGTTGTCGTCGGTAATAATGTGTTACGGCGGTCAGTTAGTTAGCCGACGGGTAGGTAGTTGGAGTCGCGACGGTTGTGTCGCACCCCTTCGGCTGTCATATATTGTACCATCTCCGGGTGTTGGAGGACATGTAATATTGACGACAGATTATAATATGAACATCCTTTGACATTAATGGCAAGCTTATTCTGGTACTTCTCTTGTATTTGCATTGTGCATTACTGTTCAGTTTCTGTATTCTTCCTGTTTACCCAGTGAGGTAAACACTTACGAGGTTAACAACACTCATCTTTCAATGAGCATATATGCATGCTATAAAACTTAATTTCATATAAGTAACTGCGTTTTGCATTCAATTTCAGCAGTCATATATACACTGATCAACTCTTCAAAAAATTAACCAGTTTAGAAACTTAATTTGTTTACAATTATCCGATTTAGGAATGGCTATTTATCTAGAAATGTATAAGTGAAATTCTGAATTTTTAAAAAAAAATAATGAAAAGCACCTATCATCCCATCTTGCAAGACGAGAAGCTAAATTTGCAATCAGTTCATGTGCTGTTTTGGGAGCTGTGGCACCTCCAGCTAGAAGAAGATCCTGCAAAAGAGATGTTGTTTACATTAGATTGTGGAAATGACAAAAGAGATGTGTCTATTCAAAATTTCAAAGTGTGTTATTTCTAACATCATCATATAGACAAATGAAAATAAATGTACAAACAAGATGGAACAGTGTGTTTAGGTAGCTCTTTCACCAGATTCCTGAAAAACTCTTCAAATGGAATGTTTATTACCTGAACTTCGATAATTCCAAGAACATTTAAATATGGCACTGTTCCTTTGACATGCAAAGCTGTGACTAGAAAGTTCTGAGCCTGCCAAGATCTAAGTACTATAGGAATGTCATCTTCCTCAATTTGAGGGTCACCTACTGTCTGTCCTAGCAATTCAAACAATAGTCCTCCAGCAACACGCACTGGAACCTGAAATGTGATACAATCAATAAGGTGGGTTGATAACAAAGTACAAACAATAGTCCTAGGATCATCCTTGTACTTTCTTCACATCATGATTCATGGATTGAATCTCACAAGAGAGCAGAATTTCTAACAATATAGAACATAAATATAATAGCGCATCCCAAATGCAAAACTGGTAAAACTACTCAAAAACAAGGGACTTTTACCTCATATAATAGGTGCTTCATTCTCTCGCTAATTAATTGGTTTTCATGTCTTAGAGCAGTACTGATTTTAGGATGCAGCCACTGAGAGTTCTTTAACCAGGAATCAATTTTTGGATGCCCTACCATTACATGGCACCACCAAGTTGGCCCAGCTGGTCTCTGCCAGTATGGAGCTGCAACATCGGCAACAGTACGAGTATCCTCTTCTTCAATGTATTCTATTGGCTGAGAAGTCCATTCTGTGTCAACTTGAACCATCTGGACAAGTTCCAATAGTCTTGACCATCCAATTGGGACCCAAGAGCATTCTTGAAATGTATCCACATTTCTGTTCTTTCTTGCAATTTGGCTTTCCCTCGGCATCACCATGCCTTTATTTCCAGCTGTTTCTTCAATATTTAGTAAACTTGGTTGTGGATCTTCCCTATCGGTTGAAACAATAGTAGTCTCCTCTAGTTTTGAATCCCTGCTTAAATTGGTTTTAGACAAGTTATTTGGATCAGACTGTCTGATCCTAGTTATATCTTGAGCAATTTTCTCTGGTGCTATTTGATTTTTAGAACGCAACCTATCTCTACTTTTTTTCTTATTCCCAGACAAAAGCTCATAAGCACAGAGTAGCCCATCTGTCCAGAGCTCAGAGCCTTTTGCCCCATCTTTATGATGAGATGTTTTGATGTCATCCGGATGGGATCTTGAGGGCCTTGAAGATTGTTGTTCATGCTTCACACTATTCATGATATACTTTTATGTATAAAGTGACAACTGAACACTTTAACATTTATTGAATCATTCAACGATCTGCAGAAAAAAAACAAATATGCATGCTGAATAACTGGCACACAAATACACAGCATTTAGTATTTATGATAATTAAAGCACAATCAAATAAAAAAATTTGCATATAGTATCTGTTATAACGCAAATTAGTTAAGATGCAAGTGCAATGTTATTAAAAGTATAAATATCACATAGCATACAAATTACCCACGTGAATATTGTCATAAACTTACTTTCTATTAATGGCAGAATCTAGCAGAACATCAAAGATTGATTTTCCCAAAAGATGGCCTTAAATCCTGAAGGCAAGGCATTATATGTCATTGTAGCAGAAATGTGAAAAAATTAAATTTTAGTAAATTAAACTGTCTATGGATGACTAGAATGAGCTAAAGAGACTGCAGAATATTACAATCATTAAGTACCTACAGCATCTCTAACACCCATAAAGACCATAATACGTTTAACAAGAAGAATAAAGAAAATAGTAGCACTGACTAAAGCAAACTATAAACCATAGTCTCAAAAATCTTTCTTGGGGATAACTCAGAAAACCAAAAGATGATTTTTTCAAAATTAGTAAAATTCGGGTTAGGGTTAGTGTGTGCCAAAAAAAACCTAAAATTTGCCAAAATCAGTGTAAAATGAGCAGCATTGATCAAAATGCAGGTTTTATAGCAAAAATTGCAATTAAATCCCAATTAAATTGTGATATTTTTGAAAATCATGACAACTCACAACTCTTAAAAAGATCACAATTAAATGACATTTCATTGACCAAACATTTATTGAAAAACCAGAGATATTTTAGGGGGAAAACTGGCAGCAAGGCCAAGTCATGGTTAATCACAATTTTTTCCAAATTATTGCTACACTGCTATAAACAAAGCTCCACAGGATAGCATAAACATAGATAAAGAAAAAGGAACATGGATAATCAGGTGCATCTAATATGAATCATGTACTTCCTGCCATTCAAGGCCAAGTAAAATTTGGTGAGTTTTATAGATTCCACTTGAAGCTATCTTTAGGACCTGCATTGTCAGAGTGATACCATTGAGTAGCCTGCTTGGAAGACCAATTGTGCTTTGGGCAATTTTGGGGCTCAAAATATGATTCCTAGGTCCTAGGTTTGATTCCTAGTTGGTCCATATGAGTTGCGGCTCAGCATGTGGTATCAGAGACAAAGTCTTGCCAGCCTGGAGAGTTACGTACATTTGTGGCAGGGCCAAAGGATATTCAGAAAGAGAATAAAAAAGAAGACAGCTCCAGTTAACTAATCCATATCTAGAAGAGGGCACATTCTCTGCAGCATTAGTAGCAAGACGGCCACAAACAGCTGCAACAAAAATTGAATCGAAGGATTCAGGCAATGAGAGTCCTCGAAATAGGACTGAGAGGAGATTTGGCCAGCCTAGTGTAGAAAATATATTGAATTATCTTGCATGTGGACAAAACCAAATGATGCAACAATTTATGCAGTCACAACAACAGTTGATTACAGCCATTGGGCAAATGTCACAAAATATGAATTAACTCAAAGTGAATAAAAAAAAGTATAAAACCAGTGATGGTAGCAATGCAGGTAATCACATTCCAAGGAGAGTTAATATAGGTGGTTCAGGTAGACCTTTCCAGCCTACATTCATACCAAGGAAAGAGGAGGTAGCATCTCAACCCAAGGAGAAGCCATTGGTTAATGAAGTGATACAAAAACATATATGATGAATACCAATTACTTCCTAAGGAGATCAGAAATGAGTTATTGAACCAATATATGAATCAGTGCAAGGATAAGAAAAAGGCAAAATAGGAACAAAAACCACAAATTCAATATAAGGAGTATCAAGTTCAACATGCTTTGTAATTAACTCTTCCAAATTTTGATGTCAATGGGAAAAGCATGGCACGTGCTTGGATACACAAGCTTGATACATTTTTGACACTCAAACACATGCAAGAAGAGGAAGCAGTTAAGTTTACAACCTTGCATTTGGACGGAGCAGCATATGATTGGTGGCATCGTGGTTTGGTGATACAAAACCATGCTTTGATACAATCCTATGATGAGTTCAGCAGCAAATTGATTGCTAGATTTGATCAAAAGGATGTAGAGGTGTATTTCCATGAGTTGGCATTGATTAGATAGAGTGGTGATGTTGATAGCAACATCAATGAGTTCTAAAAGGTGGTTGTTATGGTTCCCGATATGTCGAAAAAGAGAGTTTTAATGCTATTAATAGAAGGGTTGAATCCAAATTTGCGAGGTTTGATGAAAATTTTCAAGCCTAGTACACTACAAGATGCTATCCAGATGGTGCTTAATCTTGAGACTACACCTCCTACACATCAATCCCAATAGAAGAATTTCAAGAATAATAAACCATTTAGGAGAACCTTCACTCAACCTAAGAATACGCCACCAAAGATGTACTTTGAGACAACCAATGAGCTGCATAGAAAGAAGTTATGTTTTTGTTGCAAGGAACCATGGGAACCCAGTCACAAGTTCCTCAGGAAAGGCAAAGCGCACTGTATAGAGGTCACTTCCAACATTGATGAAGAGTAGTAGACACTAGTCAGTGAGCGAACATGAGCAGAAATTAGAGCATGATGATATTGCTACAAGAGATAAGGCATATGATACTATTGCTAGATCATCGGGAGTTCTTAAGTATCACCCTTTCAGAGTGAGAGGAGTCTTGAAGTGACAATGGGTTACATGTTTAGTTAACAGTGCAGCAACTCATAATTTCATTGATGAGGGTCTAGTGGTGAAGAGAGGAATGCAAGTTGAGGACTTTCCAGGATTTAGTGTCATTCATGGTGGTTGATGGGTTCAAAATGAGTTGTACTAAGAAGATATTTCTTAGTAGAGCATTCAATTGGATGACTACAATCATTGATGACTTTTATGTGGTTGGGATTGGTAAGACTAATGTTGTTCTAGGAATCCAATGGTTACATTCACTTGGTAGATGCATTTAGGTTTTTCAAAAGATGCAATTGGAGTTCGAGGAAGATGGGAGGAAGATAGTGTTGAGAGCTTTGGCAAATGGTGCACCAAGGATAGTGATAGCGAAAAGGATGGAGGCTTTGTTTAGACATGGTGAGGTTGCATGGGCAACCCAATGTTTTTGTAATGTCCCCTAATTAGTTATACTTTAAATTAACCTAAATTTGCCCAAATCTAAAATAGGTGATTAAGTTTATGGGAGTACCTTTGTATACTATCTTCCATTAGTATTATATTTGTTAGATAAAATCAGATTTGTAGGTTAGTTGCCATTCTTTATTATCCAATTCTTAGTGCACTGGGGTAGGCTAGCTGGAAAGGGTGTCTAAGAGACCCTCCACCCTAGGCCCAAGAGCAGACGCTACATCCCTCTTGGCTCCATGTGGCAAGTGTTAAGCATCCATTATGGAGTGGTGTACCCAATGAGGTGTCATATTGCCATTCCCCCTCATCACAACCACCTCCTCTCTTAAGCCCAAGAGCAGATGCTTCATCCCTCTTGGCTCCATGTGGCAGGGGTTAGGCATCCACTATGGAGTGGCATACCTAAGAGAGGGTCCCACATACATTAAGCAATGAATTTGCAATTAATATGATTTTATAACAGTCTTGCAAGGGTTACAAGTTCCCTTAGTTTAGCATTATTATACCATCATATTAATCAGTCCTTATATTGTCCAAATTATTGTGTTATATCAGATTTTGTGACAGCATTAAATTACATTCATTATCAGCTTTATAAGTTAAATTCATCACATTATATTTAGAATTAATTCCCATCACATTTATATGCTTATTATATCTGATTATGTTCATGTATTAGATTGTAGTATCCACTATATTTACAGTATAACTATGACCATTTATCAGATGATCAGCTCTGTTACTGCCTGTAACTTAATAACAGTTTTAATCTGAATTGATTGATGGTGATGTTACTGGATACTTTGATTCCTTTCCTTTATATCTCTCAATATGAGGGAAAGGTCACACCTTTTCATCATGTATGCCCTTTGGCAAGAGACACACCCTTTCACCATTAGCACTCTTTGAAAGAGTGCAACTCTTCATTATTTCTGCCCTTTGAAAGGGACACAACATTTCACAATCAGATTTGCACTTCTTATTAAAGTCAGTTTTGCACTTCTGATTCACCCCCTAAATTATCCCCTCTCAATTTGAGGCTCTCTTCTCCCTTTTATACCTCATATTTGGGAGAGTCGCAACTTATCATTTCATGTCTTTTGTTCATTCATTAACTTAATTTAATTTTTAATTAAAAATTCTTTTATATTTTCAATTTAAATTTAAATTTTCTTTTAAATTTTAATTTTATTATTAATATTTACCATTAAATTTTATTTCAAAGTGCGGACATTACACGGGTAAAGAGATAGGTGTTGTACTTATGCAAACTAAGCAACCCATAGCCTATGAGAGTAGGAATTTGAGAGATGTGGATATATTCCACCTATGATAAGGAGATGCTTGCCATCATGCATGTGTTGGCAAAGTTTAGGCAGTATTTGGTCAGTGAAATTTTTTTTGGCACAACAGTTTGAAATACATTCTAGAGCAAAAGGATTTGAATGAGTGGCAGCACAAGTGGGTGAGTAAAATTCAAGCATATGATTTCGATATTGAATATGTTAAGGGGAAAAGAATGTTATAGTTGTGCACTATCTAGGACACCCACACTTTTCTCTATGTCAGAGATTTCAGCTAATTGGAAGACTCACCTTTTGGTTTATTCCAAGAATACATTTGCATGTAATCTCATGGACGACAAGATTCAAGTTGATAGGTTAAGGTGATTGATAATGTGATATACTGCAAGGACAAGATATATTTGGTACCTGAATCTCAGATGAAGGATAATATTTTGAGATCGTTTCATTGTAGCCTGCTAGCTAGACATCCAAGGTTCTTCAACACCTACAAGCATATTAGGGAGAGAATCTAATGGAAGGATCTCAAGGATGATATCTTGCTACATGTTAAAAGTGTATGGCTAATCAGCAAAACAAGCTTGAGCATATGTTTACTACAGATTTACTTCAGACATCGCCTATTCCTAAGCTAAAGTGGGAGCGTATATCCATGGATTAAATCTGGTCTTCCGAAATCCAAAGCATAGATTGCATAGATGTGGCTATTGACAAATTGACTCAGTATACACATTTCTTTGCTATTTCATCTGATCATAAGGCACCTCTGTAATGTCCCCATTTTAGCAGACATGGTTTTTTGGTGATTAGCCTATCATTCTGACCCTCGTAGGCTAATGAGTATGGATAGAGGGTCTCCCGAGGCTTGTATCAGCTCTAGAGTTCAGTGTGTTTTGATCTGGCTTTCGTTTGGTATCATTTGGACTTCATTTGCTATACTTACTATTTATAGTAAGTTTGAGACGTTAGAGATGGACCCCTTCTATTTTTAGTAAAGGGGTATGGTCATATGCAGCTTCATCATGTCAGCTCCCAGCTCAGACGGCGTTTAAAAATGTTGAGTATTAGTGGAGATATTAATGTTTATTTAGTTTAAATAAACATTAATGTTTTGAGCTTATATTATTAAGTTATAATATAATTTTATATTATAACTTAAGGGTCCAAGTATCATTAAAGGGGACCATTTAATTAATTAATTGTGGCTCTTTTACCAAGGTGAAATATTAAATGACAAAGTGAAAATATTATATCATTAAATGTCATTTAATATCATTAATTGATTTAATGCCTTATTGGAGAAAATCAAACCTTCATGGGAAATATATATATAAGGCTTATGAAAAGAAGAGAAGGGGGATTGATCATTGTTATTTTTGATGAGAAGACTTGTCTCTTGGCTTTGGAGAAGAAGCTGGGGTTTCTGCAGCTTGTCCAGAGTATCAGAATTGGAGAACGTGAAGACTTCATTGCATCAGCAATCTAAGGGTGTGAGATATTCATCTGAAGTTGCTCCTAGGGTTGGCTTCATCCAGAAGTTGACATTGTGTTGATTGGGGATTTATTTTTAGATTTATTGGCATAGCTGAGGGCATATGTATATGGTAGACTGAGAACATCATACAGAGGGTTTATTTGCTGCTACAGTGTTGTGAACAGTGCGCATGAACAGTGCGCTACAATACCCGTGAATAGTAAATCGCTACAGTACCTGTGAATAGTAAACACTACAGTACCGGTGAACAGTAAACGCTACAGTACCTTGCCAATTTTGTGGTCTTTGTGGAGACCAAATTGGAGATGTTTGTTTAGATTTATGATGAAGATTGAATAAGGAGTCTTTGGCTGCTTCTTCTACATTCTGCAAACCCCTGTAGCCACCTTCATCACCTACAGATTGGGGTCGATTGATATTCCAGGTGACATTCAACATTGATCAGCCACTTAGCTTTCATGCCAACTGTTTGCTTAAATGCCTAATGGCTGTAGGTGTACTTTGGGATGCATGACAAGTGTTTGTCTTAATGTCTACTAGTTGTACTAGTTAATTTTAGTCATTTCATGTGTGTGTAAGCTCTAAAACAACTAGCATATCATTTCTATAACAACTTTGCATTGTTAGAAGCTTTCCATAACTTCATTTGCAGCCTACAAACCCAAAGAAGACAAATAAAGAATTCACTACAACGGCTTCAAACATTGTATGCCAAGTGTTTGACAATATTCCTTGGGGTTCAATAAGCGAAACAGGGTCAAATTAGCCAAGGGATATTACAACCTCAAGTTGCAAAATTGTTCTTTAGAGAGGTTTTTAGACTTCATGGACTTCCAAAGAAGTTGAAAGAACATTGTCAATAATTGGGATAGCAGATTTCTCGGTGTGTTTTGGCAAGAGCTATAGAAATTGATTGGTACTGAGTTGCCCCTGAGCACTAGCTACCACCCACATACAAATGGTCAAACGAAGATTGTAAACAAATGGGTTGAAGGGTATCTATGTAATCATATTGTAGGACGGAATAAGGCTTGGCTCGGGTGGCTATATTTAGGAGAGCATTGTTATAATACTACCTATTACATGTCAACGGGAATTCACCATTCAAAGCCTTGTATGGGTATGACACTATCTCTTTTGTAGACTTAGCATTTGATGATAAAGGCGAGAGAGTTGATGCAAGATAGCCAAGACATTCTTAAGCCATTTATGGGGAATCTACACCATGCACTGTAATGTCCCCATTTCTAGAGAGGAATTAATTTATTTATTTAATTAGTTAAGTTGTCCAAATTATTATTATTTTTCATGGATAGCTTAATTGATTATTTTAATTAATGGTATTAAGTTAATTATTTATAAAGTTATCAAATAAATTAAAAATTAAAAGATGACTTTATATTTAATTAATTTAATAAAGTGACTTAATTAAATATTATATCATAAAGTCAGTTAAGTGAAATAATATTATTTTAATATTATTTCTAGAAGCTTCTAGAGATGGACTGAAAAAGGATAAAGGGAGACCTAGTTGAGCTTCAAAGCAGCCTGGGTATTGTTTTGTTTTTGATTGAGTTTTGTGGAACCAAGGGGTTTCTACAGATCTTTGTCTTTGGGAACGAAAAACTCCCATTAATAGCAGAACTGAGGGAGTGAAAGATCTCTCGAGGGGTTGCATAGGAGGAGGTGATACTTCAGTCATCTCAATTGTGCTTGATTTGTGCCCAAAGGCCACACTGCTAGGTTCGAACTTGAGAAGACATTGGAGATATTTGGAGGCAATAGGACCTCATTGTTAGTCTACAAGGAGCTGATTACATCTACTTCATTTCTGAGTTTAATCTCAGTTTTTCAGACTTATATCAGATTGGAGGAGAGCCACGATTTGGCTCATTTTGACCCACACTTGCATCTACATATTAAAGAAGGCAAGGCGATTTCCCTAGGATTATTTTTGGAGGAGATTTGAGGCGGTTGTAGGTTATATTTTGTAAATGATGTTCAATTTACAATTCAATATGCAAGTTATATTCTAGTTTATATTTTCTTGATCTATGTATTATCTATTTATATGATAAATCTGACTATCTTCTTTTGTATGGCAAGTGGGAGGAGCATTTAATATTTTCTATGTCCTATCTCATGAATGCCACTCAATATAAGAATGTAACAAATGGGGCACGGTCAAGCAATGCCTTAATCGGTCATGACCGATCAAGACATTACTTGATCGTGCCTCTTTGTTTATACTAAACAAATGCATGTTCAACGTTAATGCCAATCGGTGTGGGAGTAGTATTAAAACGATGTCTATCGGTGTTGGCTTAATGCTAACAGCCGATAGTTATTGGTGTGCTAGCCTTAACAACCGATAACTATCGGTGTAGACTAACACACCGATAACTATCAATGATCTTCGTTATATTGCCACCCGATATATCATATGCAATCCGATATATTATATGCAGCCCGATATATATTAATCGGTGTTTTCATTAATCATTTATTTATCATTATTTATGTTAATCGATATACATCTAAATACAAGATTTATTAGATCGATGAACATAACCAAAATACATAGTATGATTATCAATAGGTTGTTTATATGCAAATGTAGAATGGCTATCAAAGAGGAATTAATTGCTTGAAGGTTTTATCATAGTTTTCAATATGATAAATGATTGAATGAGAGACTTCATTTTATCTCTCATTCAATCATTTATCTTACCGAAGCTATCATGCGTTAACATATTTCAGTCTGAAGCAAGTTCATACCAGTCAACCATTTATCACGATTTTGCTCATATCTCCTTGCTTGGGCATCAAAATCTACTTTTCATTGGAGCGCCCACCTTTGGGAAGGACCATGATGAAGTTAAGTTCTTAAAGGAGGCTTTTTGTGTTGGTATTTATTTATTATCAGACTGCAGATCACAACAGGGGCGAATTTGAAAAAGGCATGATTTGGCAAGGTGAATGCACATAGTGGTGTGATATTGCTTGCTTCTTCATCACTACACCTAGGCGCTTCATTCCAGGTTCATTTGGCATTGTTTATCATTGAGTTTTCAGTTGTATGCAGCAGTTAATTAGCTGCCATTGTTACTCAAAAAATTCTGAAAACTATTATGTTGTAAGCCATAAAGTTGGGTGTTCATAGTTGTTTGGAATACGCATTCAATAAGGGTTGTTGTTGGGAACCTAATGTTTGATGTAAATGTGCATTTATGATCAGCATGTGTGCCAACTGTTTGACATAATGTCATTTGGCTATAAGTGTTTATTTGCATCAGTCATCTTTTGTCTTGGCCCTCTCTTAAGTATTTTATAATCAGGACTGCAGTAAATAAATAAGCTGTGAGTTTTATATATGCTGTAACAAGTTGTTCAAATCTGAGGATGCATGACAATTGTTTGACAAAATGTCAACTAGATGATTATAATGTTTGTATGCTTAATTAGTTGGTCAATCATCCCTTGAAATCACTGCAAGCAAAACCAAGGCAAACTGCATAACACGCAGCATTATACAGCTGTCCAAAACCGCATGACGCGCAGGTTATATAGTCTGAAACTTGAACAACAGTTTGTCTAACAATTGTTTGATAATATTTCCTTGCATTTTCAGTCCTATACAAGCAGGGGATATTACATGCACAAAATTAGCATAAGATATATGCAAATAAGCAGAAGGTTAAGAGGACATTTGAGGTTGGTGATTTAGTTTTCTTGGGCCTACATTCGTACAAACAGTCTATATTAAAAAAGAGTGGTGCAGAAAAGTTGAAGCCTCGATTCTATGGCCCCTGCAGGATTGTGGGGAGAGTTGGAAAAGTTGCATATGAGCTAGAGTTGACTGAAGCTAGCAAAATGAATAGTGTTTCATTTATCTTGCCTCAAAAGAGTGCTTGGGCAGCACACTACATCTTCTCCAAAGATTCCATCATTAGATGAGGAGGGCAAGTTGATTTTGGTGCATGATGCTATCTTGGATGGGAGGGAGCATAGACTGAGAAGTAGGGTAATCAAGGAGTACTTGATTCTGCAACATCTGGGTTTGCTTCTTGAAGACAAGTAGTTCCAGGAATGGAGGACTGTAATGTCCCCTTTTTTCGAGCAATCATCCAGCGGGGTCATTTGGCCTATTTTTATTCCCATAGGGTAAGGTGGAAGCTTATAAGGGTATAAATTAAATTAATTATTTTAAAGTTGTCCCAATAAAATAAATCTTAAGGGTAACTTTATTTAAATTAATTTAACTGACTTAAGTGAAAAATAAAAAAAAATTATAAAGTCACTTTATTAAATAAAGTATTTCTAAAAGCTTCTAAAGAGGTTAAATCTTATTCTTCTAAACAGTTTTGTTGGACCTTTAAAAGGGGGTGAAGGCAAGTCATTTTCTCATCCTTGACATGTTATTTTCTTGAGAGTTTCTTTGAGAGCTTGTGTTTTCAAGTTCAGCAAGCCCTATTCTTGGTGGATTGACGAAAACCTAATTCCATCCATTGGTGGGTTCACTTCAAAATTCACATTGTGCTTTAGTGATTTCAAAAATTGTGAAGTCTTAATTCTAAGACAATTTTTTGAATAAAGATTTTAAAGGAAATATGGACACTTTGATAAAAAGAATTGTCATGCCCCCGTCAAGGAATGTACCAGATCACAGCATTAATAAAAGCATGATCACAGCCTTACTGATTAAATCAAAACTACAGTCTTAAACTAGATTCTAGATAGCTGACTAAAAGATGGCAGTAGTTTAATTAAGAGTCATTTAATATTAATTTAAGGGAAATCATCATTAAAAATAAATAAAGAAAATACTTTAATAAAAGATAATTAAATTGTAATTAAGGGTCAAGAGTTGTGACTCTTTCAGATGGGCAAAATAATGAAAAAGCATGACTCCTCCCTCATATGGGAAGATATAAAAGGGACAAGTATTCATTTGCAATGGGCATTCAAAAAGGACAAAGGGAAAAAAAAGGAGAAAAAAAGAAATAGAGAATAATATTACCATTGACTGAAAATTGGATCTGGAAACTGTATTCGATTGCAAACAAGTTATTACCATTATTGTCTTGGACAGCAGACCGGTACGCTGTGTCTGACTTGTGCAAAAATACTCTCTTATAATCATATTTCAATAAGTTTATTTGAGAAAAGCATATACATGGCTATAATGCAATATGTTTCATTCGACTTTACATTTCATAGTTTCATATTTGACAGTAATAGGAAAATCAATCACATATATCAGTTATGTTTAATTTCTTTTATATGAATATATGTATGTTCAGGGTACAATGAGGTATCAATATATTCAGTGTCTAAGTACTTAATCAATTCTAATTCTTCCCCCCATAAGGAGAGGCATGGTATTGTTAGGGAGAGGCAGAGTAAACCCATCACATATCGGGTGAGCCCTAAGGGTGAATGGACTGGTGTTCCTGAAATCTGGGCTTCATTATGGAGGTGGTGTCATTGCGCCCTAGACAAGTAAATCCCCATCCACGGTTGGGAATAAGAAGTAAGCCTTGGGGTTGAATATGGACAATATCAGTTGTACTATGAGAAAACATAGTTATTTAGTTTAGGTAATTAATTTATGGAAAAAATAATGAATAGTGATATATGTTATTCAATGGAAATTGGCAGCCTCCTAGTAGGAGGCATTACAAAAGGTATCAGAGCTTTGATCCTGCCATCCTGTAGGGTAAAGATGAATCAATAAATCATCCTAGTCAATATAAAGGAATCTAACAATACGTATTTTTATGTGTATGCTTTGTGTTTTCATGTGTATGCTCCGTCTTTGATTCATACCTGATGTATTTCCAGTTATCTTACAATACGAATGCAAACTACGAGAAAGGAACATTATGGTGCCAACATCCTCTCAATGCAAAACTCTAGTTGGTTCTCAAAACAATTACAGAAGTTCCCAAAACAATTACAGAAGTTGAGCAAACACAATAACAAAACTTTTACAAAAAGAAGAAGAGGATCATCAATCGTAAGAGAGGACTGATTCAACCTCAAGAGCCAAAGGGAAGACCTCATTCTTTAAAAATGATTGCAAGTGAGTGTGGCCATTATGTGGCAAACAAACTTCCGATCGATTCGCAAGAGGAGATATGATCAAAAAGTTGAGAATCAAGTATAGCTATGAAGGGACATATAATGTCTACGAGCTGCAACCATATCAAGTATTATTTTCACCGATAAGGAGCTGCAATGATAGGTATAGCAATTAGTATAAAAACAATTGATGCACCCAAGCAAGTTGTATATATGTTGAGACTCTTTCAAAAAGAGTACGGGGCAAGGTTTCTTTGATATGACCAACTACCTCAACCTTATGACAGTGACTTTATTGAGAACAAGGTAGCAATTTATGGTTATAACAAACAACAAATAATGGTCGATTTTCCTTGCCACATTGACTCTCTCAAGACATTAAGAAGAGAATAAAGGAGAGGTTAAGGAGGACAACGATCGAGTAAAATCATAAATAGCAGCATGAAGTGGTGATCAAAGCTACCAAAGTAGCAATTATATTAACATGTAAAGACAGTAGCGATCCTTATTAATAGAGTTCATATATAGCAGCGATTTCATTCTACAAGCAGTGGAAAGGTGTGATTTCATAAAGATAATTGATGATCAAACTCATCTGTGCAGCAATGGTGGTTGTCTAAAAGCAATCCTGGTCTATTGGATATTATTACAAAATTGCTTGGTATAGAAGTATGGCTCCATGATACATAAAAAAAAACCACCACTTCATTCCTCTTGCATCGATAGTCGTAGCCCATGATACAGATATTGATCAACAACTCACATAACAAAAGAGTAATGGTTATGGGATTAATAAGCGATTATATACAAATAATGTATTAAGGTCATTAGACATCAAAATCAATGACTTAAGGATAATGTGCAGCAACTGATGTAAAGGTAGCGGATGTTTTATAAATAAATGAACAAAGTACTTTCCAAAATGAAAAGGCAGCAAAGGTTATTAACAGATCTTTAGTCAGCGATTAAAGATGCAATGAGATATCTCCAATAGGTATGACTCCATCGACATGGAAGGGTGCGGTTTTAGGAAGAGTGTTTATTAACAAACAAATTGTTAAATGGCAGATGTCAATACAAATAGATTTGTTTGTAAAGGTTGCCTCCCTTTTGGAAGGCATAACTTTTAGGAAATAGTGTCCCTCAATAAAGAGTCGCATTCCTTGAAGGTATAGATGGAGACTAGGATTTATAGTGGTGTGGGGTGTGGAGTACATGTGTTATAAAAAAAGATATATCTATGTACATCAGCAATCTCATATATAAAGGAAAGAATATCCAAAGAAGTATATGTAGATTTGAAGGAAAATTCAAAATAGATAGTAAAGAACTTATATCAAAATTATTAGAATAATTTAGCATATCTATTAATTTAATTGTCAATATTGTAATTTTAGTGAAAAAGTTTCTTTCTAATTTCGTTCTTACTGAATGATTGTTTCTTTAGGAAACATCATCTTTGTAATTGTTATATGTACATTTGATTCTTTTGTGAATAATCAAGCAATTACCATTTAATTAACATGGTATCAAAATGGGAAAACTTTCTTGGCCTCTTCTAAGAATTTTTTTGAATTTCTTCAAGTTTTGTTTCTTTTGTCTGTAATCTGCAATTTTTAAATTGCGTGACTGTTTTGTGAAGGGTTTTTGGGATTGTCTTTGGTCTGCGTTTTTTTATCACTAACTGGTGTGATTCTTAGTTGTCTATCGATGCAAGGGATTCACCTTCATCTTTTCGTGCGTCTGTGTTTTTGGCTCGCGTATGTGGCTCGCATTTGTGTTTCACCTTCAGTTTTGCTCATCCCGTGTCATGTATTTCTTCAACCCGCAACCCCCTGAGTTCTGCTTCATGATTTTCTAGTTTTTGCAACCCATATTTGGTTGTTTTTTGTGTGGCGTGAAAGATTTTTGGGCAATTTTTTGCTCTGCACCAACCGTTTTTTTGTCAGTCGAGGGTTTCACAGCGATGGCACTTGGGGTGTGCGGCTCTGTATTTTTATTTTTATTTTGCAACAGGGTTTTTTTTCCTGCGACCTCCTAAAACGCCCACGTGATCGAGGTTTTCAGCTCTTTGTTCCGCGAACTGGGTTTTCTGCTCTCTAATCCGCGAACTGGGTTTTCTGCTCTCTATTCCACGACGGGGTTTTCAGCTCTTTATCGCCCGTGCCTAGTCATTTCGCCTTTGTTTGCCGATCTAGGGCTTATCTGGTAGTGACTGGTTTATTTCTTGCGGCCAAGGCACAAATTTTTCAAAAAAAAAAATGTTGGGTTGTTTAGAAAAAAAATTGGGTCCTCAAAAATCCGTGCATTGGGACTTGTGCAAGCAGATTTGTTTTGCCTCATTTTTTGTGCTTAAATTTGCCTTTGTTTTTCAATGCATTGGGATCCATGCCTCATATTTCGTGCACTTAGATTTTTACCTCTTCTATTTACCTCATTTTTCTACATCGAAAAGCGTGAAAGGTGGCGTCTTTGACCAACATTATGTTGGAAAGCAGTCAGAGGTTCAACAACGGAAACTACAACACTTGGAAGCAACAAATGATGACAATTTTTTAATATCGCTGCCTTGACAAACCCGTTATGGGTTCAGAATATCGTCCTACAATAGTTGGATAGGACCAGGAAAAATTTGATGAGTGCGACCAGAAAGCCGTGATGCTTATCAAACTTTCAGTTACTAATGATCAACTACCTAAAGTGCTATCAGGCAAGACAGCTACAGAGATCTGCACCCATCTGAAGGATCTCCACGAAACATTAGATAAAAGTTGTGCATTCTTTCTAAAGAACCAACTGTTTTCCATCATGATGCCTAAACAGATGCCTTTGTAGGAGCATCTCATGAAAAATCAAGGACATCCATGATCAGTTGGAAGCGATTGGTCGGAAGATGGAGGAAGAAGACATGGTAGTCATCACTCTAAAAAGTCTACCAAAGTCTTATGAGCACTTTATTGAGACGCTCAACGTTACTTCAACTAATGTTGACTTGAAGTTTCTAGAGTTGTGCAACAAACTTCTACAGCAGGATCACTGGAAACAGCAATTTGGAAGCGGTGCTAGTTCGTCCTCTACAGAGCAAGGCTTTTCCGCTAAATCCTTCGCTAAGGATAGAGGGAAAAGTCAGTCCTCTTAGCAGAAAGGTTCAAGTCAATCCCAGGACAGCTCTAACAAGAAGAACATTCAGTGTAATTATTGCCACAAGTATGGTCACATGAAGAAAGACTGTCGGTCACGCTTGGCTTCTGAATAGAAGAAGCAGCGAGAGTTTCAGCAGAAAGCTAATGTTGCAAAGCACACTAAGCAGAAGGAATCTGCCTTTTATGCCTTTATGGCTAAAAGACCTGCAGATCATGTGAAGTCCTCTGCTTGGTATATTGATTCAAGTGCTTCTTGACACTTCACTCATCGAAGTGACTAGTTCACAAAATATCAGCCTTTCCACGATTTTGTGATCTTTGGAGGAGGGGAAGAGTATACTATCGCCGACAAGGGCAATGTGTAGATTCAATCTGGAGGGAGGAATTTAATTTTCCTCAATGTATACTATGTTCCAGGCATCGAACTCAACCTTCTCTCTGTCAGTCAGATTATGAGACACTCTCCTCGGCTTGATGGGGTGTTCAATTCGCACAAATGTAGTATTGTTGATCGAAAAACTCATGCTACAGTTGTTGTGGGTATTGAGGATCACGATCTTTATAGACTTGTTGACACTGATGATTCTCAGGAGCATGCCATGGCCACGGAAAGTTCTTCCATCAGCAATCTCTGGCATCAATGGTATGGGCATCTGAACATACACTATCTCTCTCAGCTAGTTCGGGAGGATCTGTTGTTGGTCTACCTGAGATTCAGACTCAGAATCACAAACTTTACAGAGCTTGTCAGGCTAGAAAGCAACATCGGACTCCATTCACGGATGGTGATTCTTGGCGAGCTTCAAGGTATTGCAATTGGTTCATGCTGGCATTTGTGGTCCGATGAATACTCCTAAGTTACTGGGTCCAAGTATTTATGTTATTTGTTAGTGATTTTAGTCGCAAAATGTGGACATATTTTCTTAAACAAAAATCAGAGGTGTTTAGCATGTTTTAGAAGTTTAAGGCCTTGGTAGAAAAAGAGTCTGGGCAGCAAATAATAACTCCAAGGTCATATAATGGGGGGGGATTTTGTTCTTCTGATTTTTTCGACTTTTGTGCACAACATGGCATTAAGCACCAGCTTACCACACCTTACACCCCTCAGCAAAATGGTGTTGTTGAGAGAGAAACTGCACAATAATTGAGATGGCTCGATCCATGTTGGAACATAGAAGTGTTCCAAAGAAATTTTGGGCAGAAGCAATCTACGCTGCTGTCTATCTTTTGAACCGGTCTCCCACACAGGCCGTGAAGAAGAAGACTCTGGAGGAAGCCTGGTCTAGTAGAAAGCCCAAAATCAGCCAACTAAAATTTTTTGGCTCTACAGCTTATGTTTGGATTCCAAACGCTAGATTCTAAGAGTTAGCAACTCATGTTCACTGCATACAATGATAATCACAAAGCTTACCAGTTGATTGATGTAGACTATGGACGTCTAATATTCAGTCAGGACATTGTTTTTTATGAAGAATGAGGGCCTTTTCAGCTCTCTTCTCCTGTTTTGATCCCTGAGGATCAGCCTCTAAAGGCTAAGGATTTGGATGTTTGTCTTCTCTTAGGTCCACCTAATGGGAGGGATTTTGCAGACTTTGACTCTAAAGGTGTGGAGTCTCCTCGGCATGTTGTTGCTCCACCTAACTTTGCTTAGGAGAATCTTGAGAAACATCTCGATGACTTTGTTATTAACATTCCTGGTGATGTTGATCCACCTGTTTTAGATGTTGGTACTTCTACTCTCTAGCCTAAGTGCTGGGCCAAGACTATTGGTGATCTTCATGATAATGAGCTCATTGAGGGTAGATCATTTAGAAACAAGGGCAAACAGCAACATACAGTTAATTTTGCTCTCATGGCCAACATTCCAAGTGTTTATGAGCCTCAAACATATTCAGAGGCTAAAGGTATACCTGAGTGGGAACAGGCTATGGAAGTTGAACATCACAGTCTTCTGAAAAACAACATAGGTCCTCTCTGATCTTCCACCCAAGAAAAAGCCCATTGGCTACAAATGGGTGTATAAAGTTAAGTATAAGGCTTATGGAACCCTTGATAAGTACAATACGTGGTTAGTTGCTCAGGGGTTCTCACAAAAAGAGGGCATTGACCATGAGGAGACTTTTGCTCCTATAGCCAAAATGAGTACAATTCGTCTTGTCCTTGCCATGTCAGCCCAGTTTGGTTGGAAAGTCCATTAAATGGACATCAAGAGTGCATCCCTCAATGGTGAGTTGTAGGAAGAAGTCTATATGACGTCACCTCCAAGATTCAAGGTTGTCGGTAAAGAACACTGGGTATGCAGACTAGTGAAAGCACTCTATGGCCCGAAACAAGCTCCTCGAGCTTGGCACATAAAAATTGATAAGTACCTCAATGATTAAGGCTTTCAAAGGAGTCCTTTTGATTCCAATTTGTATGTCAAAACTAATGGTGTTGATATTAGTCTACTTGTCATCTATGTTGATGATCTGATTATCACTGGTAGTTCAGCACTTTTGATCGAGGCGATCAAACAGAGTTTGTGCCAATCCTTTGACCTAACAAACTTGGAACTTCTGCGTTATTGTTTAGGTGTTGAGGTTTGGTAGACTGATGGCAGTATCTTTATTTCTCAATTGAAGTATGCCAGGAGTCTGCTTGATAAGTTTTGGATGCAGGATTGCAAACCTACCTCAACACCTATGGAAAAAGGGCTGAAGTTGTCAGCCAATTTAGATTCACCTATGGTGGACGAATCAGCGTTCAGGCAACTAGTGGGCATTCTCATCTATCTCCCGCCACTAGACCTAACATCAATTATGCAGCGAAGCCTTTGTTGAGATATGTGAAGGGCACTTCTAACTTTGGCATTATGTATGGTAGAAGCAAAGACCCTAGACTTATTGGTTACATAGACTCAGATTGGGCAAGTTTTGTTGATGACAGGAAGTCTACATCGAGGTATGTCTTTAGTCTAAGAACAGGTGCAGTCACATGGACTAGAAAGACTCAACAGGTGGTAGCTCTTTCCTCGATCGAAACAAAATATCGGAGAATGGTTAAAGCAGCTTCTGAGGCAATTTGCCTTCAAAGGATGCTTTCTGACATGCAAATGTCTCAAGCAGGGCCTTCACCCCTCTTTTGTGGCAATCAAGGGTTGCTCAAACTTGCCAAAAATCCAATCTTCCATGAAAGAACCAAGCATGCAGAGCTTCGTTGTCATTTCATCCACCAACTTGTAGAAGACTAATCAGTTTAGTTGCAATATGTTCCAATTGAGGATCAAATTGCAGACATCCTCACCAAGTCGCTGAGCCCGGACAAGTTGGTAAAATTTAGGGGGCAACTTGGTGTAGTTGACAAATTGACCATTAAGGGAGGGTATTAGAATATTTTAGCATATGTATTTATTACTTGGTCAATATTGTGATTTTAATGTAATTAGTTTCTTTCTAATTTCGTGCTCAATGAACGATTGTTTCTTTAGGAAACATCATCTTTGTAATTGCTATATGTACATTTGATTCTTTTGTGAATAATCAAACAATAACCATTTAATTAACAAGAGTTATAGTAGATTTGAAAAGAGAATAAGAAGAAAGTTTAATGAAGGGCGATTCGTAGTCCAAAGGAAATATTTGTCAAAAGGTAAAGCTCTGTTAATTGCAAAGTTTTTAGAATGCAAGGAGGAGGTGCAATTACTAAAGAAAAATTATTTGTCATGAAGAGATGTGATTTGCTTTTAAGGTGGTGACTATTAATAAAGAAGATGTCTGTAAGGGGCATCACTCCTTTTAGAATGTATAAAATAAACTTTTTATAAGAATTGAAGCGGAGTCTCAAATATGAATGCCCCATCAATAACTCAGACTTATTCCAGGTGTAAATTAAATATACTTTGCATTATGATATAACTAGGGGATAGACTTCGAGAAGTGTCAGTCAAGTTACCCTTTTAACTCAATACCATAAGTGTACAAACGAAACACATTACAAACTCAACATAGTTCCTTTGAATAAGGCAAGTTTCTACAACAAAGAAAAAATCCCTAAAACGATAAGGAAACAAAATCATGAGCATTCTGATTTTTTATATCAGACTTGGGTGGATGTGAAAGTTGATCCTCTTCTTAGTGGAGCAGCCACTAGTGTTTTGATAACTCATGATGAAGGTAACACTTTACAATGGCATGATATCATCACTGATTTGTTTGAGGACAGCAGCATTATGTTCCACAATTCTTATGAGATCGCAGTACTTACACATGGAAGAAATTGTGAAGATGAGTCTACAAGTGTGGGGCATGAAGCTTGCATTGAAGAGGTGCTTGAAAAGGGTAAAGACTTTACACAATGGTATGACAATTATTCTGATTTCGATAACAGCAGTCATACTTCTTACATCAACATGAGGTAACCACATCGTCACATGAGGAATACGAAGGCAAGGACAAACAAGTTCAAATCAGTCCCTATTTTCTGTACATGAACAGCAGTGGTATGTCTTCACTCTCTCATGATATGGCAACCTTTAATTATGGAAAAGGGAGTTACATAAGTGTTACCATGGTTGGTAAATTGGTACACATGATGCAAGTAGAGGACATGGAAATTTTGATGTTGCATCTCATTTCAGGACAAGTTTCAAGCACTTTGGAACAACTGATATGGAGCAGTCCCAAAGGTTGATTGATGGATGCCTAGAAAGGGCAAAGCAAGCCAAGTTGTCGGTTCAACAAACCAAGCTCCATCTTCAACACATTCATGATAGACAAAGTTTGTCTAATTCTGGAAATTTTGAGGTTGAACATTATTTTGAGGGTAATGATGATTTTTGTGATGACACTCATAGTGGATCAGCCACTCAAGAGTTGTCCTTGGAGGGTAATGAAGGCAACCATAATCCATCTTTGGATCTGTTACCCATTTCTTATATGGCAGCTATCTACTTGTTGGTTGGTGATTTAATCTTCTTAGATTCGTCATTGATCAATGGCTGCCCTACTTGGATTCCCATTGCACATCTTTCTTTGGCATGGTTCACATCAGCTATTGAGTTGATACAGCAAATTCAGTTGGTGGTGTTAGTGTTGGCATTGCAGCTGAGATTGCTTGGGGACAAACAATTTCAAGGAGGATGGATTGTAATGTCCCCATTTTCATGAGGATCAGTCTGCAGAAGAGTTTGGCCTATTACTTAATCCTCGTAAGCCAAAAGGTTGATGAGAGGGTCGACTGGGAAGTTGCTTGTGGCTTCACATTCCATTTTAATATGATTTTAAGTAAGATAATGTGTTCTCACATATAATGTCACGTGTGTTGCACTTTATATTCATAATGATATTTTAATTATCTAAACTACAATTTAATAATAAAGTCACTTAAATAACATTATTATTATTTAAGGGGAATCTTCTAGAAAGATCAATTAAATATTATTTTATTTCTTCTAGAAGGAGGTTGACCTCTAAAAGGTAAAGAATAAATAGAGAAGGCAGCCTCATTGTTGAGCAGCCAGGAATTGATATTTGTTCTGCAGATCTATTTGTCTTTGGGAACGATACCTCCTCCCATTGATAGGGTAACTGAGGTGGTGAAAGATCCTCCGAAGGAAGATTGCAATTGAGAGTGAAGGATACTTCAGTCCATACTGAGTTTATTGAGGTTTGACATCAACATTCATGGTGGACGATTTTGGAGAAAACTTCAGCTCTTGGGTGAATTAACAACCATGCTTGCATCTACAATATAAGAAGGGATAGGTGATTCCTAAGAAAGCATATTGGAGGTGAAATTCGGGATGATTCAAACATATATCAGGTCTGATACAAGTTCGACCAGACTTGCCATATCCCACGATTTTGCTCATATCTTCACTTTGGTGCATCGAATCACTCCTAGATTGAAGCGCCCTCTTTGGAGGAGGGCATTGATGATATTTGATGCTTGAAAGGAGGCGTTGGAGCTGTTCTTTTGGCATTGTTTTTCATTGAGTTTCAGTTATGTATGCATGAGTTAATGGTTGCCATTAGTACTCTGAATCATACTTCATTGTAAGCCAGGAGTCTTGGCCATTGTTTTGACATTTTGTATTCAGTCTATTGTCTTGAATAATAAGAAGGAATAAGGTTACATATAGTTCTTATGTTGTTGCTTCAATCTTCGAGTTGTATACCAATTGTGTGAAAAAATATCAGTCTGATGTAGGTGTGCATTTCTCGCATTAAATTCATGTATATGCATCAAAAAAACACCAAACTATTGCATACTCATCCTAGAAGGCTATTGTTTGCCCTCTCGGGTAAACGGTTAAATGCAGAAAGTAAATGCACAGAACATAATGGAAATATATTAAATAACCAGCCTATATATTAATTCCACAGTCCATGTACAATAAGTGCTTATAACATTACATCTGACACTACTAACATGATCATACTTCGAAGAAAAGGTACACAATATATAATACCCGAAGGGGTACGACACAACCGTCGCGACTCCAACTACCTACCCGTCGGCTAACTAACTGACCGCCGTAACTCATTATTACCGACGACAACATAAAAATAATATAACAACATAACATAATGATTATTCCCATCAACATCATCCCCCCAAAAAAAAGAAGTCGACTCCGACGACTTAATACAAAATAGAGATGAACGGCAGAAACTACTGACGCCAGTCGGGCCCGGATCTTATACACTTCCTGCGTCCTCGCCTGAAAACCCTTTTCTGCTACCATCCGATGCTCAAGTGCGGATTTCACCAATATTGCTTCTTTTGCCATCACAGTCCTCCTATGCCTAACCCAAACTTGTCTGCAAAACACGTTTTTCAGTCTCAGCTTCCACCAACTGCTACTCAATTGATACTATCTCCCTAGCCAATTTGTCCTCGATAGCCACCCGTGCTGCTCTCCCGGCATCCAACTCCTGGGTACGCTGAACTAAGTCTCACGTGACTATTGCCTCCAACCTGGTGGACAGCTCCTCCCGAGCCCTCTGTGCATCCACCAAGGCAACCTCACGTCCAGCCGAGACATACTCCGAGTTCCTCAAAGCGTACCAGTCATGCCTGGAGGTGGCCACAATCCGCTGGCACAAATGCTAGGAGACGCCTCAAATCCTCCATCACACTCCCCAAAGGCTAAAAACTGAACTGAATAACTCCCTGGTGTCATACCACTGCGCAAACCTGCAATGCCTTCCCTCAAACTCTGTTTGTTCCCAACCTCCAAATCCGTCTCCCTCTACGACTTATGGCTTCCCCGCCAATGCTTAGCTGCAGGCTTCTTTCTCACAATACGGAAAACCACAACACTTCCCGTGGTCTTCTGTAGCTCAAAATAAATTGGGGGTCTGGGGGCAGCGCCCCCTCGGGGTCGAGGGGCAGCGCCCCTCGCGGGGTCCTGGGGCAGCGCCCCTCGCGGGGTCCTGGGGCAGCGCCCCCGCCGCCAACACCAATTTACAACCCTCAAAACCATACGAAAGTCCATGGCGCACTGCATTTCTGTGATATTTTAAGATGCCAAAAACCCTTCTTTTCTACTCTGAATTTCCAGTGTCCTGGCTTCAAACTCCAGCAAATTATTTTAAATCTGGTCGTTGTCGTTTTTTTTTTTTAGCACTGTAATGTCCCCGATGGCAACCCGGCCATACAACCTCCCTGTACGGTCAACAATAGCACTGGCACCTCCAATCGTGCGACTGCTTGGTCTACCTGTGGCGATCGTTTTGCCCTTACGTGGCTGTGTGGAATTGTGCGAAATCCCGCTCTCCCTAAGCGGCGGATCAATCTGTAAGAACCCTCGACCCCATCCGTCCGCTTCACTCCCTGCGGTAGCTCGTGGGCTGTGTGTATTGATCGGGCCGTGCGGTGCGTCCCTTTCCCTGGCTGCGCGGTGATGTGGCTTCGGCCGTGTTCGGAGTCTTCTTCCTCCGCGGGGTTTTATTGCCAAGGTCGGTTGTGCGGTGTGGTGGCTTCTTCCTTTCCTCGGTGGTGTGCGGCGTGGTGTCTTCTTCCTCTCCTCGGTGTGCGGCGTTTTATATCCTTGCGCGGCCTTCGGTGGCTCCCACCGCACGGTGTGACCACCGCACGATGGTTCCACCGTCGGTGGTTCCACCGCACGATGGTCCCACCGCACGATGGTTCCACCGTCGGTGGTTCCACCGCACGGTGGTGTCACCGTCGGTGATTCCACCGCACGGTGGTGCACCGTCCACCGCACGGTGGTGGCCACCGTACGGTGGGACCAAGGTGACAAGGTGACACCACCGTGCGGTGGACGGTGCACCACCATGCGGTGGAACCACCAACGGTGACACACACGGTGATTCCACCGCACGGTGGTGTCACCGTTGGTGATTCCACCGCACGGTGGTGTCACCGTCGGTGGTTCCACCACACGGTGGTGCACCGTCCACCGCACAGTGGTGTCACCTTGTCACCTTGGTCCCACCGTATGGTGGCCATTTTCCCCTTTTTTTTGACCGTACGGTCGCTGTCGTACGACAGTGCGATTTTTTTTTTCTTTTTTTTGAAGTTGTCTAGAGAGTCTTCGACTCAGGTCCCCTATCTCTGGGATCGCCCTTCATCCTTCTCGGTTTTTCTCGCCCAAAAGTCTCCTGCTTTTGTCCCGTGCCTCTCGAGTTGCTTGCCCGGCCTCTTAGGTCCCCTTCCATCCTCTCGAGTCCCCCTCCGGGCTCTCGAGTGTCTGTCTGGCCTCTCGGGTCCCCTGCGTGCTTCGCGTGGTAAGGTTTCAATTTGTACCCGTTGGTGGCCAATCTATTTTCAATGGCCATCAGAAGACCTGGAACCACAAATTCTACAGGGACCACGACCTCCTTCCCGTACATAAGAAGAAGGATAATAAAGATTTTGAAGGCTGCGGCCTTCCACACAGGGTTCCAATCGTTGCCGACACTCTTCGGATTATTTACATCGCCAGGGTTTGGGGCGTCTCCCTTCCAATATTTTCTGTATTCCGACAAGTACACCTCTGTTGGTTGCTCTGGTTCCTCTACTTCGAGCCTGTAGCTTTGGAACATTTCGTAATCCTCCATTTGCCAGTGGAAGAGCCCGTTAAGTGAGCATACCTCATCTTCAGAACATCCCTCCAATTCGAGCACCCCTTCACTGTTCGGCTCCATCGCGTTCTTGCCCTTGCTTTCATCGGGACCCCCTTCCCCTTTATTAGAATCCTCTGAGTCCGAGTCTGAAGAGGCGAGCTCTTCGCTGACATCTTGTGTGTAGGTCAATGGTATATTTCCGCCCTCCCTTCTCCATGGAAAGGGTATTCTTCCAGTTGTGGTTTACCCTCGCGTTGATCAACCACGCTCTCCCCAGGATGGCGTCATAGCCTTTCTTCTTCGAGGGAATAACCACGAAATCTAACAAGAATGGTTGCGTACCAATCGTCACTTGCTGAGCCATCAACAGGCCGAGTGGCTTAATGTCGTGTTGGTCCGCTCCCACCAGGTTGAATGTGGGTGGCCACAAGGTGGGCTTCCCCAACCGCTTCCATGTTTCTTCTGGTAGTACATTCACCCCAGATCCACCGTCCACAATGGTGTCCTTCAGAATGGTCCCACGGATACCCATATCTACCACAGCTGGGTGTCTACCACTGCTTACGGCTAGTAACATCGCGTCAGTCGAAGGGCTGGCGGAAACTTCCACCTGTGGTGTACTCTTCGAAACGTTGGCAGGAACCCCTACCTGTGGTGCACTCGACGATGCGGTGGCAGGAACCCCTACCTGTGGTGCACTCGACGATGCGGTGGCAGGAACCCCTACCTGTGGTGTACTCGATAATGCGGTGCTTTGCACATTGGTGAGGATGGCAGTCCTCAATTGTGGCATAGAGTCTAGAAGGTCTTTTACCTTTATCGGCACCTCCATCTGCAATATTTGCCCAATGATGTTATTTTCCGCTTCCGTACGGAATGATGTACTCACCACCTCATTGTCCCGTCGTTCGATCGTCATCTCACGTTCAATATTGGCCTTTGCCTCCCGTAATCTCTCCTCCTCCGTACGAGGGTCGAGATAAGTGGCTTTTTTCGTCTGGGCGCGGGTGATCGCCAGTACTTCTTTCTCACCAGTCTTCTCAGCCTTCTCAATGTTGAGGAGATTAACCCCTGCCTGCGGGCAATTTGCGTCCTCATGGTCGCCTGGCCCACACCAACGGCAGAGGTGCTGAGGGGTGGCTTCCTTCGTGCAATCATGGGCGAAGTGCCCCCACTGATTACAGGCCCTACATTGGATAATTGGCCGGCCCTTGGCGTCATACTGGATACGGCTTCCGTTATTGGTATTGTTGCTATTCCTTCCGCCGCCGCCGCGTCTGTTGTCCCGGTATCCTCCAGATGATGTCGTTGTGTTGGTATGTTGGCCGGTACCCGCTGGTGCGGATGTTGTGGCCTGCTCCGTGAACAGCACCTGGTTCATTTGCGTACCTCGGGTTTTCATGTTGTATGGGCACTCCTTGGTGGAGTGTCCCATCACTTGGCAAATCTCGCAGAATGCCTTCTTTTGGCAAGTACCCTTTGTGTGCCCTTCCTCTTTGCACTCAGTGCACCATATGTCCCCTTCGTTCCGACCAATGCTTCTCATTATTTTGAATTCCTTTCTCATTCGCTCCATGTCTTTCTGGAGCGCTTGCACCCGTTTGCCAGCCTCGTCGTCGCTGTTGCTTTCCTGTGAAGAGTCATTATCCTCGGATGAGGATTTATTACTTTTCTTCTTCTTTGATGTTTTGTGTTCGCTCTCCAGGTCCATCGCCCTATTATAAGCGTCGTCATATGACGTCGGGGGTACAATTTTCATCTTCCTCCGTAGGGAGGATTTCAACCCTTCAACGAACCATCGTTTCTTCAATCCATCTACGGGTTGGCTTTCCATTTTACCCAAGAGTTCTTTCAGCCTCCGACTGTATGCCCGTACTGTCTCCCTCGTACCTTGTTTGGTACTGTATATCTCCGTTACAATTTCATTGTCATCACGGAGCAACCGAAACTCCCTCGTGAATTCCTTCTGTAGATTGGCCCACGTGGCCACTTTTTGCTTGTCCACATCGGAGTACCAATCTATGTCAACTCCTCGTAACGTGGCTGGGAACTGCTGCACCCAGTCATCCTGGTCTGTTACTCCGTTGGCGGACCAAATGGTTTCACATGTACGGCAGTGCCGTAAGGGGTCGTCCTTGCCCTCCCCTGTGAACTTTGGCAATTTTTGTTTACTCGCCATCCCACTGCTGGGTCTCGCTCCTCTAATTCCTTGTGTGCTTGTACCTGGCGATCCTTCGCCTCCTGCAACTGAATCTCCACTCGTGGGTCCTCCGGAAAAAGTTGCTGACACCGAACCAAACAAATTGCCTCCCGTACGGTACCCTTGTGCTCCCTCGGCACCTTCGATCGTACCGTCACCTTCCGGTGTCTCCCTCCGGTTGGTTGTCTCCCTCCGGTTGTCCTCTGAAATGGACAAATTCTTTAGCAAGTCTCTGGTAGCGTCGATCAGGTTTAGACTTCGCCTTGTTTGTTCCACCAACTCTTCGCGGCTTCTTACCCTACGGTGGTATTCTGGCGAACTGTAGAGTTCTCCTTCGGCACCCTCCGTGACTCCTGGCAACCCTACAACAGTGTAAGCAGTGTAGTTCTCTCCATCTATCTCTGCCTCCGCAACCTCCGTGACACCTCCTAGGTTCCCTTTGGGCAACCCCTCGGCCGGTCGTCCCTCGGCAAGCTGCTTTAGCCTACGCCTTCGTTCTATCTGTTGTCTGAGATTCAATGCGGTTTGTGCCACTTCCCATTCGTCACTCTGTATCTTTTTATTTTTGCCCTTATTTAGTCTATTGGGCATAAGTCAAAGGTTCAATTTCCTCCTGGCCTGGCGCCATCTCGTTCTGTTTCCCGTCGGCTGTTCTCTTCGTAGCGTTGCAGGATTTGTTGTCGTCGCTCTTCCTGGGCAATCTCCTCCAGGCGGGCCTGTTGTGCCAGCGATGCCTGTGCAAGCAACCGGGGGAGGTGGTTCATCAACCGATTTACTGCCGGGCTAACCTCCGACGTTGTCCACACGGCACTTGGTGGGATTTCTACCTCCGCCGCTCCTCGTCGAACGTATGTCTGAATGGCTACCTGGAGCAAAATTGAAAATTCTCGCGTTGCCGTGTCTTCTCCTATGTAAAGTTCTGTCCGCGCGTCGTCGGCCTCCGGGTTTACTTCACCAACGAGTGGGCCCATTGTGTCTGTGCGCCATCCGTGTCTTCCGTTCCCGAGTTCGTCTAGGCAACGGCGCCAAATGTTTGCCCTCTCGGGTAAACGGTTAAATGCAGAAAGTAAATGCACAGAACATAATGGAAATATATTAAATAACCAGCCTATATATTAATTCCACAGTCCATGTACAATAAGTGCTTATAACATTACATCTGACACTACTAACATGATCATACTTCGAAGAAAAGGTACACAATATATAATACCCGAAGGGGTACGACACAACCGTCGCGACTCCAACTACCTACCCGTCGGCTAACTAACTGACCGCCGTAACTCATTATTACCGACGACAACATAAAAATAATATAACAACATAACATAATGATTATTCTCGTCAACAGCTATCTTGATGTTTTAGAAGTTATGTGCAAGCAATCATATCATTGCCAATTGAAATTAGTACCATGGGAGCAATCTAAAGTTTAGTTTCAGTCATATGTCAAGTGTTTGACGAAATTCTTCAAGGGTTGCATAACACGCAAAATTATACCAGTTGTTTAAACAACATAACACGCAAGTTATATAGTTTGAAACTAGAACAAAAGGTTATCAGACAATTGTTTGTTAATATTCCCTACATTTTCAAACATAACAATAGGGGATATTACAGTGGTATCAGAGCGGTGTCCTGCCCTCCTGTGTGAGAAATATGACTTCTAAATTTGTTGATGAAGTGATGATTGCTTATGAGGAGTGTAGAGGACTTCCAGATAAGACCAAAAGTTTTCTAGATTTCGACTGCTATATGGAGTATGGGATAGGTTGTGGCAAGCAAAAAAGAAGAACAAAGAATAGAGATACTGTTGGATATTGTTGCTGCTAGGATATGTTGTTGTCATTGATGTCCACATATTCCTGTGTTTCGGTGTTCCGCTGATTGCAGAGAGTTAAGTTGGTATTTGATCTGTTGTGCTCCAGTATGATCATATCTTTGGTTGCAGATTTGGGAGAATGTTTGAGATGTTCATGTTTATCTTCAATTCAGATGGTTCATGATTTGGTGCTCCGCAAGTTATCTTTTTTGTCCCAATTGCTGCTCTAGAATGTTCTTGAGTGATATCGTGTTGATCAATGGAGATTTGATTAAGTAATGTTGGTGCAGCTATTGTGGATGGTTTTAACGTGCTAGTTGGTGTCTCATAATCATGTCCTATTTGTTTTGCTAGTCCGCATTGATCATTGTGCGCGTTATTAAAGATCTTATGTGTCTAGTGATGTTCTTTGTGTTATGCGGCATTTTCGGTGGTGTAGCGTGTTGTGGTTGATCTTGGTCGGATTTCTGGTGGTGTTGCATGTTCGAGGATTTGATTTGGGTCCATGCTATGTCGTCTATGACATTGTATTGGTCTGGTGGTTGGTTTATGTATCATGTGATGTAATTTGGTAATTAGGTCTTGAGGGTTGAGCCGACCTTGTAGTCAAGGTTGATGATTTGTATAAATAAGTGTTATATTCGTGTAATTCAGGTGTGGTGGTTGTGTCTGCATTATCAGAGAGTGGTGTATGTGCGAATAAGCGAATTCATCTTTCGGTGTGAAGTGTTGATCAGAGTGTGTTGCGGGGCAGACAATTGTGTTTAACCGAAACTGCCATCGGGCATTTGGAAATGCTATTCTTTCAGTTCATCTTAACCGGATTGTAGTCTGAATGTTATTGTAAGGTAGTGAACCTTCCCTAAGGGTTGTAGCCTTCTGGGTCATTATATTTTGAGCAGTGAGCTCTAGGCAGTGAGCTCTAGGCAGTGTGCCTGAATGCATGTGCATTTGTCATTGTAATATTTACACATACTACTGCAGCTTATCATCTTATTGTGGGTAGGTTCCCATCGTGGTTTTTCCCTAAACCGGATTTTCCACGTCAAAATCTTGGTGTTATGTGTGTTGTTGTTATTGTGTTTATCTTTACTCTTGTTGCAGTTGATCAGATTAATGAGTTGTGCTTAAATTGTCTAATCCGGTGAAAACTGATTCACCCCCCCCTCAGTTTTCCTTCATTGTTGTTGCCAACAATTGGTATCTAAGCTAGATCCTCCGGAATAAGCTTGACTGCTTGAGGAGATCCGGGATGGCAACCTATGTTTTCAAGAAAGAGAGTCCAAGATTTGATAGAAACAATTACACTATTTGGAAGGACCGGATGGAGTGTCATTTGAAGTGTCTTGGAGATGATTATTGGAAGATTACAAAGAATACCTACAATGTTCCTCAGAATGGTCTGGTTACTGCTACTAAGATCAAGTATGCTAAACATAACATAAGAGCTAAAGAAGCATTGCTGAGTGGCTTGACCGATTCAGAGATGACTAATGTGATGGGTCTGCAGACTGCACATGAGATCTGGGAAAAGTTAGAAACCTTGTATGAAGGAGATAAACATGTCAAAGTTGCTAAATTGCAGAGTTTGAAAGGAAACTATGAGATGTTGAAGATGGGAGAAGATGAGAACATATCATCCTTTATGGCTAAGGTGAATGAACTTGTTATGAACATCAAATGTGCCAATAGAACTCTTGAAGAAGATGAGATTGTTGCTAAAGTGTTGAGATCTTTGCCTCCTGCTTACAAATCTAAAGTTGTTGCTATTGATGAGATCCGGACTGTAACTACTAAGACAAGAGATATGCTGGTTGGTAAACTTGTTGCTTTTGAGTTGAGTGAATTTGGAGAATCACATGGTAAATTTGAGACTGCATTTAAAGCTTTTGTATCCAGGAAGCAAAAGTATGATCCGGGAGAGAGTTCATCTAGGGTTTCTAGATATGAAAGAGAGAAGAACGAGAAAGGGAGTTGGATGAGCTTGAAGCACTTATTGCTCAGAGATTGCCTAAGGGATCTGTTAAGTATGATGGAAAGTTACCTTTGAAATGTTTCTCTTGTAATAAGATAGGACATTTTGCTTCTAGGTGTCCTCAAAGAATGTCAAGGTATGAATGATAAATATGATAGATCTGATAAGCATGATAGATATGAGAAGCATGATAAGTATGATAATCCCTATAAGCCTAACCAAAAGTACAGATATCAGAAAAGATATTATGTTGTTGATGAAGGTGTGGCAGATGAAGAGTCTGAGAATGGGAATTCAGAAGATGAATTTGTATTTATTGCTATCAAAGAAGATGATCTGGTACCAGTGAATTCTACAAGTTGCATTGTTGAGGAGAAAGCTTTGGCTGCTAAGATTGAAGAAAAATATGAATGGGTAATTGACAGCAGTTGTTCACATCATATGCCAGGTGATAAAAGCAAATTTGTGAATATGGAGAAGTATGATGGTGGTATAGTGAGATTTGGAGATGATAAAGCTTGTGTGATTTGTGGTAGAGGTTCTACTTTTTTTTTTGGTAAACATAATACTGATGATGTCTTATATGTTGAAGGATTGAAGCATAATCTTTTGAATGTTGGACAGATGGTTGATAAGGGATATGATTTGCAATTCAAGAATGGTAAATGCAAGATTCTAAATGCCTTCGTTATAGAGATTGTATTAGGGACTAAGACTAAAGGTAATATCTTTCACTTGAATGTCGGTGAGAAAAGTTGTTTGATTGTTCAGATAGATGAAAGTTGGTTGTGGCATAGAAGGATGTGCCATGTTAATTTTGACTGCATGATTAGGATAAGCCTTTTAATCCGGTATGTAATGTCAGTTGGGAAAGCAAACAAGAATTTCATTCAAAAGTAAGTTGTATACATCTAGTGGCTTATTGGATCTTGTGCATACTGACTTGTGTGGTCCTACAAGAGTGAGAAGCATGCAGGGTGACAGATATTTCATGTTGTTGATTGATGACTATCCTAGAATGATGTGGGTTACTTTTCTAAGGGAGAAAGCAGAAGCACTGGAGAAATTCAAGATAGTCAAAGCTAAGGTGGAGATTGAGACAAGGTTGAAGTTGAAGTGTTTGAAATCTAACAGAGAAGGAGAATTCACATCCAGTGAGTTTGATTCGTTTTGTGGAAGGAATGGAATTAGAAGACAGTTATCTGCTCCTAGAACCCCTCAACAGAATGGAGTTGTTGAAAGGAAGAACAGAACCATTTTGGATGCTGCTAGGACTATGTTGATTGAAGGAAATGTTGCACAAACCTTTTGGAGAGAAGATGTTAGCACTGTTGTATACACATTCAACCGGGTGCATATAAAAGGTGATTCCAATAAGACTCCTTATGAGTTATGGTTTGGTCATGTTCCTACAATTAGATATTTCAGAATTTTTGGAAGCAAATGTTATATCAAAAGGGATGAGGATATAGGGAAGTTTGATGCAAGAAGTGATAAAGGAATCTTCTTGGGCTATTCTACTAAGAGCAAGGCCTACCGGTGTTACAATAAGAGGTTGAAGAAGATAGTGGAAAGTGCAATTGTGAAGGTTAATGAATGTCATGGAAAGTAGATCAGGGCATGTAGATATGAGTTTGAAGATCAAGATGTTATTTCAAAGCCTGTGCAGACTGAGATCCTAAAGCAGAATGATCTGGTAGAGACAGTTAATCCGGACATTGTTGCTGCCGATGAAGAAGTTCAAGAACCAGAGAATCAGAATAATCAGAAGACTCCGAGGTATTTGAAATTGAATCATTCAGAAAATCAGATTATTGGTGATAAAAATAAAGGTGTGATGACTAGGAGAAGGATTGCAGCTGAAGAGATATGTTTGATTTCCAAGATTGAACCTAAAGATGTTGCAGAAGCATGTAAAGATGAGAATTGGATAAAATCTATGGAAGAAGAATTGAATCAGATTGAGAAGAATAACACATGGGAGCTTGTTTCGAGACCTAAACACAAGAATATGATTGGCACTAAATAGGTGTTCTGGAATAAATTGAATGAAGTCGGTGAAGTTGTTAGAAACAAAGCAAGATTGGTATGTAAGGGATGTTCTCAGATGGAAGAAATTGATTATGAGACTTCTGCTTCGGTAGCTAGAATTGAAGCTATTAGATCACTTCTTGCCTATGTTGCTTACAAGAATTTCAAGGTATATTAGATGGATGTTAAGTCAACCTTTTTGAATGGTGATTTGGAAGAGGAAGTCTACATTGAGCAACCGGATGGGTTTTCATTATCAGATGAAGAAGACATGGTATGTAAACTAAAGAAAGCACTATATGGACTGAAGCAAGCCCCTAGAGCCTGGTATGCTAGATTGGATAGGTATATGATGAAGTTGGGATTCTGTAAAGGTACTGCTGATAGTAATTTATACTTTAAGGTTGATAATGATAACATTTTAATTGTTCAAGTCTTTGTTGATGACATTATTTTTGGAAGAGATGATTTGAGTATGAAGTTTGCTGATGATATTCAAAAAGAGTTTGAGATGTTTATGATAGGTGAGATGAAATTCTTCTTAGGATTGTCGATTACACAGATTGCTAAAGGCATTTTCATTTCTCAGTCTAAGTATGTGAAGGAATTGTTGAAGAAGTTTCAGTTAGCTGATTCTAAACCTGTTGAAACTCCTATGGTGACTGGATGCAAATTGTCTAAACATGATGAATCTCAGAAAGTCAATCAGACTTTGTATAGATCTATGGTTGGTGGACTGCTATACTCGACTCAGACTAGACCAGACATTATGCATGTTGTTTGCCTTTGTGTAGGATTTTAAGTTGATCCTAAAGAGAATCATGTTACTGCTATGAAGAGGATTTTCAGATACTTAAATTGGACAGTTGACTATAGTTTGTGGTATCCAAAGAATGATGATTTCATGTTATGTGTTTATACTAATGATGATTGGGCAGGTGATGTTGATGACCGGAAGAGCACTACTGGTGGAGCTTTCTTTTTCGATGGTCCAGTAAGAAGCAAAATGCTATATCTCTATCTATTACAAAAGCTTAATACATTGTTGCTGCTAGCAACTATACTCAGGTACTTTGGATGAAGCAATGTTGAAGGATATTAGAGTTGTGTATGATGAGCATACTGTTATATACTGTGACAATTCAAGTACTATTAATATTTCCAAGAATCCGGTACTGCATTCTAAAACAAAGCATATATCAATCAAGTATCATTTCTTGAGGGAGAAAGTCAATGATGAAGTCAGATTGGAGTATGTATCTACCAAGGATCAAATTGCAGATATCTTTACTAACCATTTGCTTGCAGATACATTTGTATATTTGAGAGACAAGTTAGGGGTCTCTGCCCCTCCTGATGACAACTAGATGCATGGAGATGCATCAATCCGGTGGACTTCATAGTCTTATCTTCTTATCCAGATTGATGAGTTGATGTTGCTACTCATCCGGAGTAGTCAGTGTATGAATCTGATATTCAGATTTGTGAGTTTATTCTAAGAGGGAGAGATTATCTAGTAAGGGGGAGAGAATAATAATTTGTAATTTGTCGGCCTGTTAATGGGCTTTTGAGGGCTAATCTTCAGAGTCAGGGTCTTTCAATCCCTGAGTGGACTCCGCCTAAAAAGGGGTGGATTAAGATTAATTTTGATGGCGCTTCGAGGGGCAACCCAAGGGTGTCTAATGTTGGGGTGATTGCTCACGACGATCAGGGCAATACTCTGGCCATTGGTGCTAAGAGATTGGTGGATGGGACGAACAACGTTGCTGAGTGTCGAGCAGCGTTAGAAGCTATCCTTATGGCTGGGAAACTGGGAGTAAAGAAACTTCATTTGGAAGGAGACTCTCAGGTTGTGATGAATGGGATAGCTCGAGGTCGAATGGAGGCGTGGCATTTAGACAAGCAGGTTTGAAGAATGCAACTTCTGTTGAGCGGTTTTGAAGATTTTAAGGTGACTCGTGTCCTTCGGGAAGCAAACTTGGAAGCTAACAAACTTTCAAATGTGGGAGCGAATGGCTCCTTGGAAAATAAGTTTAGTTTGTTCGAGGACTTTAGAAATTCTAGCCCTCTTGATTTTGAATTTGGTTAGATGGCTTATCATAGAAAAGTGAACCCGAGCTCGATTTGAAGTGACCAATTGTTGCCATGGTCCTGTGGGTATTAAAGATCCTCGTGGTGTGTGATCCACGATGCTACTGCAAGTGGCCTTGCGGTGATGGATGATGATGGAGGCGATCGGTGTGAGTGACTGGCGATGATGCTTAGTTTTCTGCGAGGTGTGTGGAATAATCATGACATGTGATGGAGGTGGCTTTTAAAGGCCTTTGAGTTTCGACTCCTGGCGTTTTGTGGTGGCTGAATGGTGGTAGGCGGAGTATTCAGAGTTTCTTTTGTGAAGTAGCGTGAAAGAATGGAAGCCAATTTTTCTTTGTTGTCGGATGGGCAATTGCCTACGTTTCGTGGGCTGATCTCGAGGATTAGGCTGACGAACGTCTTCAGAGTGGATGGAGAGGATTTCTGGAGTGCAGTGAGGTTGATGTTTGGAGAGGAATTCCTGACGCTTGATTGGCGGTCGAGAACCAACCTTGACATTTCGTCGATTTTTGCTACCTTGGCTTTGCAAGTGGGAAAGTCGGTGGAGGAAGTGCAATGGATTACCTCCCTGGTGTTAAGTCCCAAATGGGCAGGTGGTTTGCAGGATGTGGCGGCATGAGCTATCATTAGCGAGGGGCTGAAGCCGGTGGAAGGCTCGCGGAGGAGGATTGGAGTGGATGTTGGGGTGCTGCAGCCTTTTGTCATCTGGTCGGCTTCCCGGCCGGTAGAATTGCAGGTGGAGGATGCAAGGAAAGCTTGGGACAAGATTGTGGTTTTTGTGTGCAAATTGGGGCCGACCGAGCGAGTGAAGATCCGTGGGAAGGTGACTCCCATTCGGTCTAAGGCCCCTCTGGATGTGGATGGGAGGCCATTGGTTCGACATCAAATCCCAAAGAAATTGGCGAAGGTGGTGGAGCGAGGGTCTCTGTGTGGTAGCAGGCCAGGAACGGTGCCAGATGGAGGAAGCGTGACGCAGGAGGCAGGACCCAGCAGGGGTATCCCCAATTTTTCAAGAGAAGAGGCATTGGGGTGGTTTCGTAGCTAGGTTTTATGGGTTGTTCAGGGCCTAGTTTGTGGTTTTTGTGTATGTATGTGGCCTTTTTTGTGGTTGTTGGCCATGGTGGGATGGAGTCTTGTCGGGTTCCTTTTTGTCGTAGGGGCGTGTCCCCATTGTGTCGCAAGAAGTTTATCTGCTCTTCGGATGTAAAACTTTTCTATTTTAAGCAATATATTACATAATGTTATCGATCAAAAAAAAAAAAAATTGTAGTTTGTCTTTGGCATTGCTGTCAAAGGGGGAGAGAAGCATATGAAAAACTGCCTTATCTTTGAAGCTTTGTATGCATGATCTTAGGGGGAGTTTGTTGGAGACTGCTGGTGTTGACTTATTCCTTTGCATTGATTATTTTTTACATTCATAAGATATCTTGTTGTCATTGATGTCAACATATTCCTATGTTTTAATGTTTCGGTGATTGCAAAGAGTTAAGTTGGTATTTGATCTGTTGTGCTCCGTTATGATCATATCTTTGGTTGCGGATTTGGGAGAATGTTTGGAATGTTCATGTGTATCTTCAATTCAGATGGTTCGTGATTTGGTGCTCCGAAAGTTATATTTCTTGTCCCAATTGTTGTTGTTGAGTGTTCTTGAGTGTTAGCGTGTTGATCAATGGAGATTTGATTAAGTGGCGTTGGTGCAGCTATTGCAGATGGTTTTAACGTGCTTGTTGGTGTTTCCTAATCGTGCCCTATTTGTTTTGCTGGTCCGCATTGATCATTGTGCGTGTTATTAAAGATCTTATGGGTTTGGTGATGTTCTTCGTGTTATGCAACATTTTCAGTGGTATAGCGTGTTGTTGTTGATCTTGGCAGGACTTTTAGTGGTGTTGCGTATTCGAGGATTTGATTTGGGTCCATGCTATGTCGTCTATGACATTGTATTGGTCCGATGGTTGGTTTATGTATCATGTGATGTAATTTTGTAATTAGGTCTTGAGGGTTGAGCCGATCTTGTAGTCAAGGTTGATAATTTGTACAAATAAGTGTTATATTCATGTAATTCAGGTGTGATGGTTGTGTCTGCATTGTCAAAGAGTGGTATATGTGCGAGCAAGCGAATTCATTTTTCAGTGTGAAGTGTTGATCAGAGTGTGTTGCGGGGCAGACAATTGTGCTTAACCGAAATTGTCATCGGGCATTTGGAGATGCTATTCTTTCAGTTCATCTTAACCGGATTGTAGTCTAAATGTTATTGTAAGGTAGTGAACCTTCCCTAAGAGTTGTAGCCTTCCAGGTCATTATATTTTGAGCAATGAACTCTAGGCAATGTGCCTAATTGCATGTGCATTCCCCATTGTAATATTTACACATACTATTGCAAAGTATCATCTTATTGTGGGTAGGTTCCCACCATGGTTTTTCCCTTAACCGAGTTTTCCACGTCAAAATCTTGGTGTTATGTGTGTTGTTGTTATTGTGTTTATTTTTACTCTTCCTGCAGTTGATCAGATTAGTGAGTTGTGCTTAAATTGTCTAATCCAATGAAAATTGATTCAACAGATACTTCACCCATGATAGGCAGAAATTTATATGATGATTTTGTTAGACATGCTGATTTAACTCAAGAGGATATGAGGACAGCCATGCGGAATGAGTTGTCTAATTCATCTTTGCAAGAAGCTTCACTTGAGACTTCTACATTGGAGGCTAGCGTAAAGCATGCTAATGATATGGGTAGCAATGGTATGGACTCTATGGATGATCATACTGCTTCTTCACCTTCACATGATGAAAAATCAGACTATGGCAGCCAAGGACAGTTGGAACAAAAGCCCTTGGTTTGGGAAGATTTGGAAGCTCAAATGTTGGTGGAGGAAGATGGAATAACTCATACATTGTCAAGAAAGGACAGCACTCACAAACATCTAGAGGATCTCATTTGGACATGGCATTCCATATAAACATTTGCATCCTTTCAAAGAAGCTTTGGAGTTGATAAAAGAGGACTATCTACAAATGGTTAGAGATAGGGACAGGGTTGTCCAATTGGTAAAAGATCAAGATAGAGAAATTGCTGACCTTTGTCTACTTTTGAGTGGGCATATTTACTCCTCTCATAATCCAGAAAATCAATCCCTTGTAGCAGCTACTCCTAGAGAAGAAGATGAGATGAGACAAAACAAGACTTGATAGTAATTGATGACTACAATGAAAAACAAGAGTCCAAAGATCTAAATTGGGAAAGTGATATTCCTCCTCATTCCTATGAGATTGCTGCTCTCATACATGGGAGAACTTGTGAAAACGAGAAAACAAGTATTGGTCCACAAAGTGCAAGTGTTGAGGGTGAAAATTCCAATAGAAATGCACTTGTGAAGCTTGAAGAATATGACGGGTATACTGATGACAGCAGACACATTTTTACACTTCATCATGAGAATGATGATACCTTGGAATCATCTCTAGATGGCACTCAAGAATTACGTGTTAAAGATGGGTTTGGTGGGATGAATTCAAATCATGAGCATTCTGATTTTTTATATCAGACTTGGGTGGATGTGAAAGTTGATCCTCTTCTTAGAGGAGCAGCCATTAGTGTTCTGATTACTCGTGATGAAGGTAACACTTTACAATGGCATGATATCATCACTGATTTGTTTGAGGACAGCAGCATTATGTTCCACAATTCTTATGAGATCACAGTCCTTACACATGGAAGAAATTGTGAAGATGAGTCTACAAGTGTGGGTCATGAAGCTTACATTGAAGAGGTGCTTGAAAAGGGTGAAGACTTTACACAATGGTATGACAAATATTCTAATTTTGATAACAGTAGTCATACTTCTTTACATCAACATGGGGTGACCACATTGTCACATGAGGAATTCGAAGGCAAGGACAAACAAGTTAATCAATCCCTATTTTCTGTACATGAACAACAGTGATATGTCTTCACTCTCTCATGATATGGCAACCTTTAATTATGGAAAAGGGAGTGACATAAGTGTTACTATGGTTGGTATCTTGGTACACATGATGCAAGTAGAGCACATGGAAATTTTGGTGTTGCATCTCATTCCAGGAGAAGTTTCAGGCACTTTGGAGCAGCTGATAAGGAGAAGTCCTAAAGGTTGATTGATGGATGGCCAGAAAGGGCAAAGCAAGCCAAGTTGTCAGTTCAACAAACCAAGCTCATCTTCAACACATTCATGATAGACAAAGTTTGTCTAATTCTAGAAAGTTTGAGGAACATTATTTTGAGGGTAATGATGATTTTTGTGATGACACTCATAGTGGATCAGCCACTCAAGAGTTGTCCTTGGAGGGTAATGAAGGCAACCACAATCCATCTTTAGATTTGTTACCCATTTCTTATGATATGGCAGCTATCTACTTGTCGGTTGGTGATTTCATCTTCTTAGATTCGTCCGCAATTTCAGGGAGGGCGGATTTTAATGTCCCCAATTTCATAAGGATCAGTCTGCAGAAGACTTTGGCCTATTACTTGATCCTCGTAGGTCAAAAGGTTGATGAGAGGGTCAACTGGGCAGTTGCTTGTGGCTTCACATTCCATTTTAATATGATTTTAAGTAAGATAATGTGTTCTCACGTATGATGTCACGTGTGTTGCACTTTATATTCATAATGATATTTTAATTATCTAAAGTGCAAATAAATAATAAAGTCACTTTAATAACATTATTATTATTTAAGGGGAATCTTCTAGATAGATCAATTAAATATTATTTTATTTCTTCTAGAAGGAGGCCGACCTCTAAAACAAAAAGAATAAATAGAGGAGGCAGCCTCATAGTTGAGCAACCAGGAATTGAAATTTGTATTGATTGAGTTTATGGAGCCAAGGGTTTCTGCAGATCTATTTGTCTTTGGCAACGATACCTCCCATTGATAGCATAACTGAGGTGGTGAAAGATCCTCTGAAGGGTTGCAATTGAGAGTGAAGGATACTTCAGTCCTTCATACTGAGTTTATTGAGGTTTGACATCAGCATTCATGGTGGATGATTCTGGAGAAGACTTCAGCTCTTGGGTGAATTAACAACCATGCTTGCATCTACAACATAAGAAGGGATAGGCGTTTCCTAAGAAAGCATATTGGAGGTGAAATTGGGGAGGAGTCAATCATATATCAAGTCTGATACAAGTTCAACCAGACTTGCCATATCCCATGATTTTGCTCATATCTTCACTTTGGTGCGTCGAATCACTCCTAGATTGGAGCGCCCTCTTTAGAGGACATTGATGATATTTGATGCTCGAAAGGAGGCGTTGGAGCTGTTATTTATTTATTATTGCCATCAACATCAGAATAGAGGCAGATTTGCAAAAGGGGTCGATTTGGCACAAGGGAGGCATAAGGAGACTTGATATTGCTTGCTTCTTCATCTATACTCCAAGGCGCCACATAGAGGTTCTTTTGGCAATGTTTTTCATTGAGTTTCAGTTATGTATGCATGAGTTAATTGTTGCCATTAGTACTCAGAAATTTTGAGTCATACTTCATTGTGAGCCAAGAGTCTTGGCCATTGTTTTGACATTTTGTAATCAGTCTATTGTCATGAATAATGAGGAATAAGGTTACATATAGTTCTTGGCCAAACCACTTTCCAGAGTGAAGGTTGATCACTTCAGAAAAGGTTTAGGTATGATAGAAAGGTAATCTGCTTTAATAAGATGTTTAATGTGTAAACTTCTTTTGTCATGTTGGGACATTCTGGGTTTGACCCCCTATGTTTATATCTAAGAGGTGACGATCTCTCAGATTATGAACACTTGTATGCAAATATCATAAGGTGACAATCTTATGATTCTCAAACCAGTTATCACGTTGGATCTCTGGTATGTCATGGATGTGCCATGACGGTATTGTGATAAAACATTTGTATAAAATGTTTGTGCACATATCACAATCTGGATAAGATGAGAATTTAACAATCCTCATATGTTTATCCTTAGTATTGCGTGTTTAGGCAATACTAATATCACGTGTTTAGGTGATATCTTGTCATAATAAAATGATGAATCTTTTATATCACATGGTTGGGTGATACTCTATGTCACATACTTAGAGTGATGTTCTATATTTGTATCTTATGTCCTGATGGTACTTCATATCGTATGTATAGATGATATATATTCTTGGAGACTGACATTATGGAAAAGAAATGTGATGCAGGTTACTTTATCTATCTTCCAAAGCTAAGAGGGAGTGTTAATGCATTAGTAGCTTTTGCAAGATAAGACTCTCCTAAATCATTAATCTCCTCTATTCTGTTAGCTTACTCATTCATGCTTTATGTTTATCAAACTATAACATTGATCATAATTATGATATTGATATTGGATAATGATGGATTAGATTGACGACCTAATTAACTATGTTAAGCGTCAATCTAAATGCTATCGGGCTAGTAACTCGATAGCATATTAATGTCGATTCATATATGAATCGGCATTAATATACTATCGGGGTATTAAACCGATCACATATAATGCTAACAGTTATTGTTATTGTTTACTTTAAACCGATTCATTATCAATGTGTTTATATTGATCCATTATCATTTGCTTTGACACCGATTCATTATCGGGTATGTTTATAGATCTGTTACCATTAACAATGATACCGATTTATTATCGAGTATGTTTATAGATCTATTACCATTAACAATGATACCGATTCATTATCGGGTATGTTTATAGATCTGTTATCATTTACACTAGCACCGATTAGTTATCATTATGGATCGGTTGATGGTTGTAAGAGTCACGACCAAGTGACATCTTGGTCGGACATGTCTAAAAGACATGTCCGATCAAGGTGCCACTTGATCGTGGCTATCTTACTATTTATACATCATTCAAAATAAAGGAGATGACATTGAAATCGATACATGTTCATCCTCCATACCTGCAGCAAACGAAAGAAAAATATTATTGTCATAGTCATAATACCAAAAACTTGAAATACACCGTCAAACATATAATTTGTTTATTAAATTGGACATTGCAATAACATTTACACTTCAGATATACATATCGCCAAATATGATTTATATATTTATTGGTCACCAACTGTTATATTGTATCCCGACTGTACTTCGATGATCTGCAATTGTATAACCTTTATATATATCCATCTGCAATGATCGTATCATCATTGATATATGATACTCAAGGGTTTTCATTAATCAATTCCATTATGATCGGTTGATTAACTTAGCACTAACAATTATAGATTAATAGATCAGTTTATTATAACTGATGTGCTTTAAGCGATTTAACCAATGTGATGATCGAACAACAGATTATGTAAATCTTCTAACTTGATAATGGAGTCAAGTCGATTGTCATCGATTGGCATTAATTCGAAATCGCTACTTATGGGGTTTAACGATATTGATAACTATTACTCGTAATTGTCTAAGGCCAAAGGCCAATTAGACAATAATGGTGTCTCAGTCAGTCCTCAAGAATTATGACTGAAGCTACCTTATCGTCAACAGTCATCCTCTCAAAAATTGGTAAACAACTCTTTGATGGATCAAGGCTCACTACTATGTATAACCATGAGCTCAACAAGTTGGGGATCTTAGTCTATGAGACAAAAAGTAGAAGGCCAAGGATCTTGCCCATGTCACCTATCAAAGAACTAGAGTGTAAAGTTCTTCGACATAAATAAAAGGAACAGGTACTGAGAAGTATCACGCCTCATGGGTACTTGGTGTACACTTGCCAGCTCCTCCATCACCGTCTAATTTACTTTAGAAGTGTCAACTCCATATTTATCATCAAAGTTGGAAATAGACTTTGTCGCTTGCTATACATCTAGAATTCTCAAGCTCTATCTCATGCTTCTAATCTTCAAATTTCTCTTCCTCTTGCAGCTCCTCTATTGCTAAACCCTTACCCTCTATCCATTTATTCTCTTATATGTACATTTCTTGACTTTTTACTTCTTAAGAACTCAGGATGTGCTTGACTTCTCCCAAAATTGCAGTCATGTCTTCTCAAAAAATCTCAGCACCTTCTTCCCAATTTTGCTCAATTTTGGTGTTTTCTAATTGAAATTTGGGGGAGAAGTGACTTTAATTCCCAAATAGTCTCAATGGTACACCAAAACCTCCTCCAAATGATTCATTTGGCCAAGTAGAAAAATCTGTTCAATGCCACTAAGTGCAATGCTTGTCACATGCACTTGATCATAGAAAAGAGCTATTTCATGCAATGACCACTAGAAAGCCTTTAAGCATCCTTCAACATGCATTCAACTCGGTGGACAAGAACTCACACCAGCTAAAGGCATTCCCCTTCTTTGATTGCTATAATAAGATGAATTGTAGAGCCATGTCAAAATCACATTACTCGCCCATTAGTTAGCAACATAACAAGCCTAGGAGAACTTGGAGTTGGAGCTTCACATACTTCATGTGTGTGATCTTTAAACCTATAATAGTTTGGAATGTTGCCATTTAAAACATCTCTAGACGATATTCTGTACAGAACTCGGCGAAACTCCCTCTTGGGCCTTTGGAATTGGTGTTTTCCTACCATTCTTTCATAAAACGTCCATCAATTCATGGGAGATAATGAGTGGTTGACTGTACACCATGAAGTTATACTTCCTTATTCTTGCATCAAAATGATTAAAAATATTCATTTGGATAACTCACTGTTCCCATTAAAGATGAGCATCAACAGAATATGGTGTACTTGCACATCAATCAACTTTTCCATGTTAGGATATGCCTTGATTTTCTTTCACCAATGGATTGATAATGCTCCACTGGGATGATACAGATGCATAACTTTGAGCAACGCCTTTTACCTTACCTTCTATTATTCTTCTTTGTATCAAAGGCCGTGGCCGTCTCAGAGGTTCTACTGGTCTCAATTGGAACTCTAATAACTACTTTACAATGGTTAATCTGTAAGTGGTGGTGTAGAGGTAACATCTTTCCCTTTTTCGTCGAAGTTGCTCTCTGCATTTTTGGCCTATACTTTCTCAACCTTCCCATACATTCTCTCATTGCTTCCTTAAATTCAGACTGTTCATGGATGCTGGGAGGTGAGAATTGAGCTGATCCAAACTTACATTGAGAATCCAGAGGACAGCTAACTAAATTCTTGGAGCTTTGATGTCTTATGGGAAAAAACACTTAAAGTGCAATAACTATAGCATAGAAATAATTGAACCATGAATGAACGTAGAAAAAAGTTAACACAGGGAAAACAAAGTTTAAATAAACGAATTTGCTACTATATTCACATGATGATGAGAGGTGTGTATTGCTATCTCGAAGAGGAGATGCAAATCATTTCTCCCATATTATGGGAGAAATCAGGTAACGATCTTTAAGAAGTACTGTAAAGCTGACACCATCTGCTTTCTAATATTGTTAGCATATTATAAAAGGCCAGCAATCTTTAAGAAGAGATGTTTTGTAACAAAAATTCTCTGACTTTTAATTCAAATGGCTATTCCTTCATGGCAATTTTTAACAAGAAATGAACAGTCCATAAATAGAAAATAAAACAAATCAACTTGAAATCTGAAAGGCCATTTGACAATCATTTCCACATTTTATTAAAGAAATGCAACCTTTGAGACGAGACGTCTTGCGACAAAACTTCTCTCTAATTTTTGCATTCAGATGGCTATTCATTTATATTTATAGCTGTTTTTTTACAAGAATTGAACAGTCTCAAAAGAGAAAATGTAACAATTCAACTTGGAATCTAAAGCATGTCACAAGCAATCCCCAAGGAGGTTGAGAGGATCTTTCTTGCCAGCAAAATTTAAGTTTTCCCAAATTTTCATAATTATTTGGTTTTTTTACTTTGCAAATTTCAGTCCTTTCAATACAGTTTTTGAGGGTCAGCCTTTGTCTAACAATTTTCCATGTCCTTCCAGCATGTTGTACACATCCTAAGCTTTCAGACACTTTTTGAGCAAGGCTATTTCAAGCTACACTCGTTAAAGTATGCCCCCAATAATCTGACCTACTAATTCTTTGGTATTCTATCCCAACATTGTCCTAAAATTTTAACTGGATAATGAGCTTCATCAACCTCTTAATCCCCTGTTCCCAATTTCTACATACTACTAGATGCCCCTTCCTTTGAGTCAAACCCCTAAAACACGAAGTCTGAGTTTAAATTCTTTGCCTTGTGAACCTTTTTAGTTGTTTATCCCACCTTTATCGTTGAAATTCTGCACTTCGCAAACAACAGTGAAGTGGCACTAATTTCGATATCTCAATATCTAAAATTCCTTGCCGAAGACTTCACAACCCCCGTTAGTTCCAAAATGTGAACTTAGAACCATGTACGGCCGTGACGAACTCCCACCAAACAAACTTGCAACCACTGCTGGAAGACTTAAAATCTTTGAATGGTGGACAAAATTCAAACCAATTCCTTTCTTAAACAAGTTGGTACCCCTCTCAAACCGATGGACAATGTTCTGTCCCGAACTTTAAAAAGTCTTCTCCAAATGGGCCTACCTACACAGACAGGGAAGATTGCTGCCTAGAAAGTTGAAGTAATTTCCCGGGCACATGATACAACTCTTGAGGAAGTGCAATAGTTTGAACAGATGTAGGGGCTTCTTGCACAGGTGGTATGGATTCTCGGATGGACAAGGACGTGATGGTACGTAACATGATGCCACTCCCAGAAATTAAAATGCTGCTATGAGGCACCATGCCATAAACCCCTGCTAGTCTATCTCAGTCTGTCCTAGTGTTTAGGCAGATAGAACAACAAAATCATATATAGGTTTATTTAGCAAGCTTCTGGAACTAACTGTGTAATTTTGGAATGAATTGTGTCAGAATGTTTCTAATCACAAGGTTAGTTCGAGAAGCTTGCTAAATAAATATAAGAACAGGTAAAAACTTATGTCCATCACATATATAAAGGTTGTTTTTTAGGTCATGGCCAAACCGATAGCAATGTGGCATATGAGACTGCCCATGTAGGAGCTTACAAGGGAAAAAAAGATTCCATTTACCTTGTTCATGAGCAAGTTTTAGAATATGTTCCAAAACAACTACACCAAAGTGCATAGACTATTTTTTAGGGCACTGCCAACCCACACGCCAGTCTGACCCGTAAAACCCATCTGTGGACTTCCACAAGAACATTCGTCAATTCATCTTTATATTGTTTAAATTTTGTACCGCAGATTTCGACTGCATTACCGGAGCCCATCAGTAAACCAACCCACCTGCAGCAAATGTACTTCCCTTAAGTTTGGCATTACAACAGCTTAAGAATAAAGCAGAGCTTGACAGAAACAGGCTGCCAATTTTCATGGTGTGAGATGCCCAATTTCGTGGTCCTCTCACACCATTCAATTGAGATTGTCAGCCCGGACGACTCCATACCAAGAGCTCCTGCATTGTGGGTTCCATCGATTGGCATGTTTTTTTGGTTTACTAGACATGCATAGGATAACTCTAGTTATGTAATTCAAATTGGTCATCGCAATGGTTTTGCAGATCAAAAGTGAGTAAAATGCAGCCTCTAGTTCCAATTGATTGACTGCCCAGCTGCCAAATTTATTGCCATAGTGAACTACAAAAAACAGACTACAAACCTGATACTAGGTATTTTACTCAATTTATGCTAGAATGAAAAGCGTGCACAGGTGGCAATTTAGATGAGCAAGTGTTAACACATTGCAGGAAAAATGGCATCTAACCAGTTTACAGTGTTAACTATGGAAAAAAAGGTTTGTTTTACCAGCATACCTCATGCACTGCCTGCACTGCCTGCACTTTAATTCTATGATAGTTCGCTCATTTTTTTTAATTTCATTCAATATGACAGTTCGCTCATTTTTTTTAATTTCATTCAATATGACAGTTCGCTCATTTTTCATTTTATTCAATTCGATATGACAGTTAGATCATTATTTTAATTCAAGTCAATGCGACGGTTCGCTCATAATTCTTTTTTTTTCTTTATTCTTATTCCTTTCACTTTTAAAAATTTGCATTAGATATTATCTTTTTCTTTAATTGAAAACCAAAAAATTAATGAAGGGAGTAAATTGTACGTGTATATGTTAAAATTAAATAAGTGTTAATAAATCATTTATTTTAGATATGATTTGGTTTTGAAATTTGTTGAAATAAAGGTTTGGAAATTAAATAAAGTTATTTTGTTAAAAATTTGATGTAAATTTGTTTTATTAATCGATTTATTGATTTATCAATATTTTGTTGGCAATTTGGAGGAATTGATTATGTGTTGCATTGATGTTTGTCATTGATGTCAACACTAGCTTGTTTGGTTGTCTATCGGGTTCCGGTAGAGTGGTTGGATTGTGATGTTGATCTGGAGACCATCTCTGGTATTCTCCGGTACGTTCAGATTGGTGGAAATGGTTTGGTTCGGTCATTCATGTGGTTCAGATGCGTGTTACATTCAGTTGGTTCGGGATTTGGTGAATTAGTTTTTCATTGATGAATACTAAGAGGGGGGGGTGAATTAGTATGCCAAAAACTTCTGCACTAAAACACTTACACAGTCTAAAGATAAACCAGTAAAGCAGTCTAACAGTCAAACCGATTACCACACATGCAAACAAAGACGTGAATAAAGCATTCACCCACAAAAGCAATATAACCATAACACAAGATATTTGACATGGAAACCCAACTAGGAAAAACCACGGTGAGATGGAACTCACAAGTCACTATCTGCAAAATAGAAACCAGACCTTCACCAGAACAGATCCTGTTAGGAATCTCAATCTCTGTTAGGAGATAAGTCCGATTAAAGACTACCTTGTTAGAGGATTTTAGATTCACATGTGTGAACCACCTTGTTAGAGGATTTTACAAAGGCTTTGAGGCCTACCCGGTTAAGGGCTACAGACTTGTCAAAGATGTGAGTAATCAACAAGTGTTTGATCTATCTAATAGCACAAACTGCTTGGTTAGATCCAGTATTGCTCACAGCTAATGCATTCCAGCATTACTTCAGTCTTCTCTCTCTCTCTCACAATTACAACTTGATCTTCTTAGATAAGATCGTTCTCGACTCCCACCTTAAACCCTAGCTCAACATTAACCCTTTCAGCAACAACTTAAAACCCTAGACATGATGTCCTTTTAAAGGAATCTGATTTCATGTCAGTCCAATAGGATTACATTACAATTTCCTAGGTTCAATGAATCTGGACATACTCAATAACACGACACAAGAAGCACCGTCAATGTGTCGGCACCGTCAAACAATCGGTGGATTGGTAACTCGTCACAAAATGTCGCTTGGTAACTCATCATAGAGTATTACCGGTTCATACAAAATACCGGTTGTCGGTTTGACAAAAATGAAGACTGGTAAGAATGTGTTGTGCCGCTTTGCTCCCTCGTACCACTTGTGATCTACGAACCGCTTGGGGTCGACATGCCGCTTCAAACCGAGAAACACATTCTGCAAAATCACCACTAGTCTAAAGACTAGTATACAACATACCGGTTGGAACAAATACCAGTTGAGCACAAGCTCATACATATAAAGGGGATCTCAATACAAGTGTGTGTCCATCAATGACAATCACAAAATAAACATCAAAAATGCCAACAATCTCCCCCTTTGGCATTGATGGCAACACTTAGGAAAATAAAATTTTGACATCTAAGTGTTTTACAACAAAAACTTGCCATTAACAAAATTGCTCCCCCTAAGCATATACACTATCCTTTAATCAACATAGTGTATAGCAATTTTGCATACAGAGCATAATCATCAGAGCATATAACATATATCACATCATATATCAAAATTTCAAAACAGATACTTCTCCCCCTGATATACTTCTCCCCCATATGACAGAAGATCAAAATTTTAAAACTAAAAACTAGATATACTTCTCCCCTTTGCCAACAATGGCAAAGTACCGCTGAAAAACCCTGTTTCCATATATATATAAAAGAGTTTATGACAATAATGAATAATACTTGTCAAAAACCGATTTATAGTCCTGCAAAAATTGTTTCATGGAGAGGGACCAAGACTCAAGTAGGGAGGTTGCCACTTCCTTGTCTGTCTGCATCTGGGATACCTGTTCCTCCATGGCATCTATTGTGCTCAGTTCTTGTGTGACTGTCAGGGCATCCAGGTTCAGATAACACTTCTGAAGAATTTGCAGTCGTGGAAATAATACCAGTTGAAGCTCCTACAAATCCCTAGACCGTGTACTAATCTCTTGCTCCATCTTGGCTGACTGGACCTGGAACCGATGAACGGTTTGCCCATATGCTGCAAAGGAATCATAAGGAGTCTTGAATGTGCCCAAGTAGGACTGTAAGTCTGTTTGAAGTTGTTGCTTCTTGGCTAGCACATCATCACAAAATAGATGAGGTTGACAGATTTTGTTGAGTAGCAAGTTTCCCTCATCCAAGGCATTCCTTATGTCCTTTTGATCTTTTAGCAGTTCAGTCCTAAGCTCATTCAACTTCTTCACTAGAGCGACATTAAGAGCCTTTTGGTGCTCTTTCTTTACATTGGCCTCTGTTGCTTCTTCTAGACTCTTCACCTAATCATCCACTACAGTACATAGAAGTTTGAGTGGTGCTAGTGATGATTCAATGTCAAGAAGATTAGTACCGGGGATTAAACCGGTAAGTGTGTCTACAGCCGCCTAAATAATAGCTTGTTCTCTTTTCCTGCGAATGCCTTCAAGGTGCTCTTGGGCAACCTTGATGCTCTGCATAAGCTCAGACTCACTTGCAGATTGGAGATCAATGGGGCTCGAGATAGCAGCCGGTTTGGCTTGGCTACCGGTTGCCTTAGGAGTCTCCATCTGTGTGCTCTTCATCGCTTTGATTGTCTTGTCTGCTTCTTCCTTCTTTTTCCTCTCCTTCTCTTCCTTCTCTTTCTCTTCTCTCTTTTTCTTCTCTTCCTCTTCCATCTTCTTCTTTCTGCTTCTACCTTCTTCTTTGCATCTTCTTCCTTCTTCTTCTGTGCTTCCTCTTCCTCCTTCTTTTGTTCTTCCTCTTCCTTCTTCTTCTCTTCCGCTTCCTTCTTCTGTTCTTCCTCTTCCTTCTTCTCTTCCGCTTCCTTCTTCTTATGTTCTTCCTCTTCCTTCTTCTTCTTCTCTTCCGCTTCCTTCTTCTTCTTCTCTTCCTCTTCTTTCTTTTTCTTCTCCTTGTCTTCCTTCTTTCTCTTTTCTTCTTTATCCTCTTCTTCTTTCTTTTTCCTGTCATCTTCTTGCTTCTTCTTTTCTTCATCTTTTTGTTTCTCCTCTTCCTCTTTTCTCTTCTCTTCCTCTTTCTTCTGTTTCTCATCTTCATCCTTCTTCTTTTTCTCTTCCTGTTCCTTTGCCGCTTGTTGTGTGTCCTCAACTTGTTCACCACCCTGATCGGCTTGTTGCCCCTGTTCAGTTCCCTCAGATTGTATGTCCTAAGTGCCATCATCTACATCCAGGGCATCAACATTGATGGTGTCGATTGGTTCTTCAACCAGGTTTCCTTCCTCATCAAAGACCTCATCCGGTTTGGAAATAACCGGTTCCTTTTCCGCTTGGAGGTTGGCCATTCGTGCTTTGTGAGAGTTGATAGCATGAGCCATATGCTGATGTGTATCTTTTTCAACATCATCAACTCTCCCCTCCAGCAACCAGAGTCTTCTTCTCCTTGTGAAGAAGAGACCTTTATTTTGATCCAGGGCATCAAATAATTCTGAATTAGAGAGTTCGAGGAAGTACTGTGCAAAGACTTTCTCCCTGATCTCCTATTCCTTTTCAATGGCAATGCATCATTTATTATCTAATGCTTTAAATAATGAATCCGGTGTTTGAGATTTAATCTCTGATGGTGACCAGTCATTTTTACATAAATAAAGAATGATTTCCTGTAGTACTTCATATTTTTCCTCACTATTGAATTCATCATAATAATCTATTAAATCATGAAGTAACTTTCTCCTAATATTTTTTATTGTTCTTTGACAATGTGTCAAAGGTTTGTATGAGGAGATGTCTATATTTACTGGTGCGGATGTTGTCAGTTCATTCTTCTTCATCTTCTTTGTCTGTGTTGCCTTCTTTGGCTATTCATCAGACTCGGTTTCTTCGGAGTCCGGTTCATTTGCCTTAGTCTTCCTCTTTCTTTCGAAGACTTTTGCTGGTGTTACCTCCAGTTTCTTCTTTGCCGATGACCGCTTGGTCACTCTTGGAGTTGCAATGGTAGCCGGTGACGATGTTGCAGGCATTGCCTTAGCTTTCTTAGTTGCCGGTTCTTTTCCCTTCTTCACCGATGGTTCTTCAACAGGTGCAATCCTCTCCAAGTAGGTTCCAGTCCTCTTAGCCTTTGGATCAAGAGGCAAGGCAATAAGGGTTGAGGCATACCCTTCCAGCATGTCAAACATAACTTCATAGCCCATTGGCTCTACCTCCTCCATTCTAGGCTCAACAGCCTCCATTAGGCATTTTTCCACCTGAATAGTGAAATAGATGTCATCTTCGTATTTCTTCACTATGTCACCTGAGATTCTTACCCTCTGACTCATCTTTCTTTTGAACTCATCAAAATATTTGTTCAGTACCTCAGGGTAGCCGTTTCCAATGGCTTGCACGCTTTCCTTTATCTGCTTGGTTACCGGTTGGTCAGGTGACCACTGGACATCTCCTACACCTGGAAAGTAGCCTTGGAAATAAAAGAACAACCCTACCAGTAGTTGTCCAAACTTAAACTTCAGTGAGTTGTCCTACTTGATTGCCTTAAGATTTAGCAGGAGTTGCCCTGCATGTCGGTGCATAAATCAAAAGATGCATCCTCTTTTATCATTTGGTAAGCAGCATTTACCGCTGCAACAGATACAGAATTAATCCTACTAGCTGAAAACGTTTTGTATCCTATCACCATGCAGACGTATTTCACCAGATCATCCTTGATAGGATTGACTGTCATACCCCGTGAATCACTTGTTGAACCGGTGAGCTTGGTCATTTCCATTTTGCTCACTTTTCTCAGGGTCGGCACTTCCCCTGTGTTGCAGAAACCGGTGACTGCATGAATTGCCTGAGGCGTGATATCATGCATCCTCTCCAAGTACATCTTGTCACCATGGACTCTACTCAAGATAATCCTGATGTGATCCTCTGTGAAGTCTTCCAGAAAATATACTGTGTTGTGGAATTTCTTCTTCTCTATGACACTAAATTCTGGTTTGATCCTTTTGTCCTTTCCGCAAAATAGACCTAACTAAGTATAAATGGCTAAAGACCCTAGGTCTTCTATTTTGCAATCAATATAATCAGAAATTCCTTCTTCAACTATGACTCCGGCTGGAACTTGTGATAAAGCATTATACTTGGACTTCCTCTGAATGAAACTTTCTGACTCAATGGATGTACTTGAACTGGTATGAGATGTGGACGCCATTGAAGAGTATTTCAAGAACACGAAAAATACCTTTCAAACGCGAATTTAGGGCTTCCTGATTCTGCTTCACTTCACTCTCCGCCGATGTCAAATCACCACTTTGTGTTCTCCACTACCGCTTGCAAACTGGATTTGAATCTCTTTCAAGGTTGTTCACTTTCTTGAAATCAAAGCTCAAATCGCCTTTTCTTCGCCCTGCACTTGAAAACTTTTCTTCGCTCGAAAATAGATAGTGAGAAATGATTTGAAAAATGCATTTATACATGTTTCTCACCTACCGTCATTAATGCTCCTCTATTAGGGCGTAAACCCTAATTTGTCTTTTTACCGTTTCTGGTCTTCTGCCAAGCAACAGGTATCGCATACCGGTTAAGGTCTTTTACCGGTGTCAACCGGGGGTTCGAAAGCATTTCGTCATTTTCTCCCCCTAAGCCTTTGAGGCTTAGTTTGCCGATTCCGATATTTCCACACTAGGTGCAGAAACCGGTTCCTCTTCCAACATTGTTGGTTTCTTCCTCCATGTTTTCTTCATGTCCCCTTGAACTTTTTCAACATCTATTTCTCCTTCCTAAGTGACTGGTATATCATCAGATATACTTTTTCTGCTTCTGCAGAATCTTGCAATGTGACCCGGTTTGTTGCAGTGATAGCAAGCAAGTCCAGGTGCTCTCCAATGTCCATTGTACATGTTTCCATTCTTCCTTCTGCATGTTGCAACAGTGTGACCATGATTATGACAGATCATACAACTTTCTCTCCATCTGGTTGCCACTTGATGGCCACCACTTCTTGACTAATGATTGAAGACATTAAACCAGTTGTGGTTCCGGTTCATACAAGGTTTAGGACCAGTTCCTTGGGTCCTCTGAGGATATCTTCGAGTGTTATTCATTACAGACCTGCATTCAAATGCTCTATGCCCAAACTTGTTGCATGCATAACAATGACCATTGAACTTATTTGATCTAGGTACATTATTGATAAAATAAGGAAAATTATTGTAGGCCTTGCTCCTACATACATTGGCAGTGTGTCCTTCTTTAAGACAGTTAAAGAAAATAGGTTTGAATTTTTGCTTACCTTTTGCTTTGAGTGTCGGTTGCTTCTTTGATGCTTCAGCATTTGTTCCTGAGGATTCTCCTTCCTCATGTCCAGAAAAACCAAGACCATTGGTATTATTTGCCGGTCTAGATGACTCAAGCTTTTTCTCTAGCTTGACAGTACTTTTGCCAAACTTAGCAAGTATTTCCTTTGACTCAAAGAGTTCTTTGGAAATAGCAGTATTTGTCTCCATTAGACTTGCATTTTCAGAGATGGCAATGTTCAGTTCTCCTTGCATGTCTTCTTTTTCCATTCTGCTCTCATGAAGGCGAGCAGTCAGTGCACTAATCTCTTGTTTCAATTTGGAGATCTCATGATCTCTATCCTTTACCAGATCTTCAGCTTTTCTCTGGTTCTCAAGCTCTTGACTAAACCGAATAGTCAGTCCTTCCAACTCCTTTCTCAGATTGGAGTTTGAATCATTCAGCTTATTCACTTCAGCAATCATGGCTTCCATGTTAGCTTCATCTTTAGAACTACTTTTAGATAGTTCCATCAGCCTCTCTGCATGTTCTCTTCTTTTTGCTTGAGATGCCTTGTATTTGACCATAAGATCATCATAGGCTTGCTCAGACTTAGTGAGCCATTGAGTAAGTTCCCTCAAGGTGTATTCCCCCATATCTCTTTCCAAGTGGTTAAACTTATAGAAAGGTAGGCTCTGATACCAATTGATGAATACTAAGAGGGGGGGTGAATTAGTATGCCAAAAACTTCTGCACTAAAACACTTACACAGTCTAAAGATAAACCGGTAAAACAGTCTAACAGTCAAACTGGTTACCACACATGCAAACCAAAATGCGAATAAAGCATTCACCCACAAAAGCAATACAACCATAACACAAGATATTTGACGTGGAAACCCAACTAGGAAAAACCACGGTGAGATGGAACTCACAAGTCACTATCTGCAGAATAGAAACCAGACCGGTTAAGGTCTTACAATGTTCTTCACCAAAACAGATCCTGTTAGGAATCTCAATCTCTGTTAGGAGATAAGTCTGATTAAAGAGTACCTTGTTAGAGGATTTTAGATTCACATGTGTGAACCACCTTGTTAGAGGATTTTACAAAGGCTTTGAGGCCTACCCGGTTAAGGGCTACAAACTTGTCAAAGATGTGAGTAATCAACAAGTGTTTGATCTATCTAATAGTACAAACTGCTTGGTTAGATCCAGTATTGCTCACAGCTAATGCATTCCAGCATTACTTTAGTCTTCTCTCTCTCTCTCTCTCACAGTTACAACTTGATCTTCTCAGATAAGATCGTTCTTGACTCCCACCTTAAACCCTAGCTCAACATTAACCCTTTCAGCAACAACTTAAAACCCTAGACATGATGTCCTTTTAAAGGAATCTGATTTCATGTCGGTCCAATAGGATTACATTACAATTTCCTAGGTTCAATGAATCTGGACATACTCAGTAACACGACACAAGGAGCACCGTCAATGTGTCAGCACCGTCAAACAATTGGTGGATTGGTAACTCATCACAAAATGTCGCTTGGTAACTCATCACAGAGTATTACCGGTTCATACAAAATACCGGTTGCCAGTTTGACAAAAATGAAGACTAGTAAGAATGTGTTGTGCCGCTTTGCTCCCTCGTACCACTTGTGATCTACGAACTGCTTGGGGTCGACATGCCGCTTCAGACCGAGAAACACATTCTACAAAATCACCACTAGTCTAAAGACTAGTATACAACATACTGGTTGGAACAAATACCGGTTGAGCACAAGCTCATACATATAAAGGGGATCTCAATACAAGTGTGTGTCCATAAATGACAATCACAACATAAACATCAAAAATGCCAACAGTTTAGATGCGTGTTACATTCAGTTGGTTCAGGATTTGGTGATCTGGAAGCTATCATATATTTTAGTAAGCCTTTAGGTTACTGGTAAGGGTTTTACCGACAGATCTTTGTTGAAGATCTTTTGATGGATTCGATAAGTGGTATTGGTGCAGCTTCTAGAAGGTTCTCAAGATGCTGATGGTTATCATGTTCGTGTTCCAGTTGATCAGTGGTGTTACATTTGGGTTATGGCAACCTATTTTAGGTTTGGTGTTATTCTGTGTTATTCTCCTAGGTTATGGACCGGTTTATGTAATGTGTTGGTGGATGCTTCTGATGCGTTACCGGTTGGATTTATTGTTTGGTTAATGTTGTTTCGATCTCTGGCCGACTTGGGTTATCATTGGTTTGAGGGTTTATGTAATGGATTTATTGTATTATCTTTTAGGTGGCCAACCTAATTGTTTAGGTCTTGGGTTTGTATAAATATGATGTAAGATCTCTTTGTAGATCATGGGTTATTTGATTATCTGTGTGTGTATAAAGTTGTAATCATATGCAGAGGTTTTGGTCGATCATAGGTGATCAAATTGGGTTTGAGTAAGAGGTTTAAGACCTTCGGTATTGAGCTTAACTGGAACTGTACTCAGGCATAGGAGATGTTATTCTTGCAGTTCACTATTCTTTTTGGATTGTAGTTCGAAGATTTTTGTAGTCAATGAGGCTCTTTTGTGATGAACAGTGTGCTCTAGGCAGTGTGCCTTCCTGCATGTGCAGGCCCCTTTATTGTAATCACATACCTACTGCAGAAGTATTATCTGACTGTGGGTAGGGTTTCCCATCGTGGTTTTTCCCTTTCCAGAGTTTTTCATGTCCTAATCTTGGTGTTATGTGTTGTGGATGCATGATATTTGGTTTATGATTTATGTTTGTGCTTAATTGATATATTTGTTATTCCGGTAAAAGGTTTTATTTTTTACAACTGATTCACCCCCCTCTAAATTGTCCATCAGTTATCCTAACATATTTTTTGTAATATCAAATGAGCGTTTTCAAATTAGAAATGTATTTCTCTTCTTTTATTTTTACAAATACAAAATTGACCTTCATATATATAGATTTGAACTAATGCATGTGGATATGATCTCTACTAAATTCATAATCTAGAAGCTTCACGTTGATCTAGTACTTGTTTTTAAAAGAGGGCAATGCAAATAGATAATTTTGAGGAACTTGATAGGTAAAGAATATTCTCTTTTGAATAAACACATGTCACCAAGTCAATAGTATTAAACAAAAGATCAAAGACAACATGCAAGCATGGTAAAAAACCTTGGAATGTTGGTGTAAGTTGATGCAATATTGATGCTCTAAGAAAAATGTTCAAATAAATCCTAGATGGTTTGAAAAGGATTACAAATTGCCTTTAAATACAATACCTTAACATAAAGTTAACAAACATTATGCCCAAGTCAACTCATAATGGCTACTTAAAAGGGAGTCAAAAACGATAGCCCAAAATATATATTTAATTTTTTAACATTTAAGGGCTACTTTTGCATGTTGTGAAACAAATCTCCATCAATTCCATCATTTACAAATTTGATCCAAATAAAAGAATGGATGGAGTGAAGACAAAACTAGTCTATAACTAGTATATCTATATTTAAAAAATATATGCAAAATATGTTGAGAGATATCTTATAATAGAAGAGATTCATCTATAAAATAAATGTTCTTCTAAAATACTAAATACCATGAATACAAATCCATTAAAGTCCTCCATGCAAAAAGTTGTGAATCTAGTTGCAAACAAGTAACGAGGGTTCTATTTTATTTGGAGTAATAAAATAACACCTCCACAAAAGTTGAAACATGGCATATTTTATGCATTTACCTATCATTTGCATGTCAAATTGTTTCAAAAATGGATTTTTGTTTATGGACATTTTGATGTCATTGTAGATTCCTCTCGACATAATGAGCCTACTAGTATACCTATATTTAAAAAATATGTGTAAAATATGTCGAGAGCTATCTTATAATAGTAATAGAAGAGAATCACAAATCCATTAAAAGTCCTACATGCAAAAAGTTGTGAATCTAGTTGGAGACAAGTGGCGAGGGTTGTATTTTATTTGGAGTAATAAAATAACACATCCACAAAAATTGAAACATGGCATGTATTTCATGCATTTACCTGTCATTTGCATGTCAAATTGTTTCAAGAATGGATTTTTGTTTATGAACATTTTGATGTCATTGTAGATGCCTATGGCATAATAAATTGTCTTATTTATTTCATTATTTATGGCACTTTATCCTATGTTTACAATGACATTCCAATACATTTGTCAACTTTACCTTGATTTCATGAAGCATTGGCTATAAATAATCATGATTGATATGCATTTGTATGTTTAGGTAGTTAATGCTAAATAATGATAATTGTTATGATGAATGGTTATTATTAAATGTCAAGTATTTTGGAAGGATTAACATGTTGTTTGTGAGACATTTGAATCTTTCATGTAGGTGGAAAGAAGAAGACACGGGGTGTGTGTAGGATCATGGGGGTCCAAAGTAGGCCCTTAAGTGGTGATGAAAATTCAGAAAATCAGAGTTAGGCAAATTGACATAAAAATTTGAATAGGTTATTAACATAATTTGAATAATATGTAAGAACAAATTTGTAGCAAATTGAATCTAGTTTCTAGACTACTAGTTGTTTTTTGAAAAAAGCTAAATCTATTTGGTGGAAAAATGAAATTTCAATGTAGTACTACTAAAATTTCAAGGAAAAAATAAAAAGTCAGTGTATGTCTGCGCAACATAAGTACAAACAAAACATAATATATTTTTTTTCTAAAATTTTCAATATAAGTAGAGGACACATGAATGAACATGCCACATTTTTTTTGTATCTTTTTAGCTAATTAATTATAATTTTTTTATTAGAACTTTTTAAAAATTAAAAAAACGTGTTTGTTTGTGGACCATAACTTGGCGAAAAATTCATCAAATTCATTTATTTTTTAATTCCTATAGTAGATGAAACATAGAATGTGCTGCATTTTTTGGATTTGAAAAATGTTTAACCATGTTAAATGTATAGATGTTTTTCAATCAACCTATCAATCAAGACTTTAGACACAATGTATGTAAATAATTAGTAATAGTTATTTATTAATTTCAAAATAATATTGGTAGAAAGTGTTGGCATTTGATCATTTGTACTAAACCGGTAATGTGTATTTGCTTGATGCAACCGGTATATGTATGTTGTGCATAGCGTTTAGATTTATGTATGAGGACTATTTTGTATGTTGGCATTGATGGCAACTATGTTTCTTTAAGTCATCTAAGTCCTACAGTTCAACCGAATAGACTTAACCGATAAAGAAAAGACAGTTTTATCAAAATCGATATTTAGGACTTCAACTGGTAAAATGACTGACAGAGTCTTACACTAACAACCGATACATGAAATCCATGAAGGATGAAGGAATGTGGTTTTGCAACAACGTTGATGACTATTAGATGAAGATAACTTCATGACTGCATGAGCAGATTTGATCAGATGAATGAGATTTGATCAACAAGGCAGAGACTAAGAAACACAGTTAATCGGTAGTGATGAAAATCACTCAGATCAGTAAAATGACACAGAATTGGATTTGTTATGTCGGTGGTCGACATAACTAAAGCGTACAGTGCAAGGTTATCTAGATGCATTGAACCTAGGGAATTGTAATAAGTTTCTAGCTGACCTTATGACAAATTTAATTGTGTGATGAGGTATGAAATGATATATATACATGAGCTTGATAGTGTGATAGATGAATGAGCGAATTTTGTATTTTTGATAGTGCAAAGATCAGAGGAGTTGAGAGATGAAGTCTTTATGATGTTGTAATGTTCTTAAGCGGATCTTATCAGACATAGAAGGTGTTATACTGAGATCATTTGTACTTGTTGTCTTCCTAACAGTTGCAGCAAGAAAATCCTCTTACAAGGTCACTCCTAATAGGGTGTAGTCAGATCCTAACAATTTTGATCATTAAATCCTCTAACCAGGTGACACATTAGCTTGTGTTTTTCAAATCCTAGTAATTTGGGTAGCTCCTAACAGGCCTTTTTGTAAAGCTCTTAACCGGACTTAGACACTTCTAACAAGGTGTGCCTCTAACCGGGTGTTGTAGACCTTAATCGGTCAGATCTCTATATTGCATATAGTGGTTCTTGTGGGTACTAACTCCCACCATGGTTTTTCCCATTTGTTTTTTCTACGTATAAACTCTTGTGTCATGTGGTTTATGCTTTATGTGGTGATTACATACTTGGTGTTATTTCTTGCATGTCTATTGAGTTTTAAGTTGGTGAAATTGATATTCAGTTTTGTATTGTTTTTAGTATCACCGATTCACCCCCCCCTCTCTCAGTGCCTTATAAGTTCATCAATTGGTATCAGAGCCTAACTTCCTTAAGACTTAACCGCTTGGAAGGGATCTCTAATCCTAGGGCAAATATGGGTGAAGGAATGAGCTATAGAGAGATGGCTAGAGAACTTGTTGAAACTAAGGATAAGTTAGAAACTCTAAGAGGCAAGTATAAGACATCACTAGCTAAAAGGAAGGAACTAACCAAACAATTGTTGGAGATCTCTGACATCAGCTCTTCAGATGAGGCGAAAATTGATGCATTGGTTGAAGAAGTGGAGAAGCTAAATGGTGAGAAGACTAACCTGAGAAGAGAGCTTGAAGCACTTACAATTCGGATGAGTGAGGAACTTGAAGCTAGAAGAAAAGTTGAGGATCAGATCCGAGATAAAGAGCATGAAATCTTTAAGATCAAGTAGGAGGATTCAACTTTGTATGAACATTGGCATGAGGAGAAGGAAGAAAAATAAGCATTACAGTCAGATCTTGAAATGGCAATGTCTCTTAGAGAGACCCTCATGAAAAGAAATGAAGATCTTACAAAGGAACTTGCTAAGGCCAATGAGAAGCTTGATAAATTCAACAAGATATCCTCTATGCTGGATGAACAGATCCAATCTCAGAGGATGAAAGGTGATACATCTGGGTTAGGATACAATACATTTGAGAAAGGTGAACCTTCTGGTACCAATAGCGACATGCATGAAGGTAAAACTACTCCTAAGGCTTAGAAGCCTACCGATAAGAAAGCTTACAAACATGTTTGCTTTAACTGTCATAATCCAATACATACTACTAATGTTTGTAGAAGCAGATGTGATGCTAAAATTGGTTATAGACATAATACTAGATATATGCCTAGGAGATTTGAAGGTTATTGTTATACGTGCAACATGTATGGGCATAGATCAGTTGCATGCAAATATGGAGCAAACAATCATGCACCTCACATGAATCCAAGACCTATCGATGATAGGAGGAGGAATTTCACTGATCGGAGGAACACAAATTGGCAAAGACCCAATGTTAACCGGTCTAGTCCTTATGAGATTGAAAAGAGAGTCAATGTGACTTGTTCAATCTGCAACAACTATGGACATGTGGCTATGAATTGTAGAATAAGAGCAGGGAGAGGCAATGCAGGACCTTGGAGAGCATATAGAATGGCATGCTATCATTGCAACAAACTGAGACATGTTGCCAAGTTTTGCAGAACACAGAAGAACCAACCGTTGAATCATCATGCAAACCGGAAAGGAATGCAAAAGGTTGATATTGAAGAAACCAAAGCTGAGATGAATAAGACCTAGAAGAAGAAGAGTGATGACAAACCATCTGAGGAATCAAGATTCTTCACCTAATGTGGAGAGTCCATCTCCGACAAACTAAGTCATTTCTACAACTTGGGGTGAGCTTATTGTCAAATCTTGAGTTGAACCCCCGGATGATGTATGGTAAGTTAAATCTGCATATTCTGATGCATTTTTATGTTTTGATATGTTTATGGATCATAACCAGTAAATATCATTGATTTTTTGCTACCGGTAATATGCTTTAGAGTTTGCTAATGCGTTTTAGGGTTTTGTCGGTAAATACATTTATTGCAGTAGTTAAAGTGCAAATAAATAGAACTTTTTGAATTTCATTTGTCACTTTACATCTTGAGAACTCTTGGCGAAGCGAGCAGAGCAAAGATAAGTTTGTGCTAGCAACATTCAGACCATTTACCAACAATCTGAGGTGATCGAAGTGAAGTTTGATTCGGTGATCGAGTATTGAAAGTTTTTGATGGTTGGAAACCCTAGCACCGAAGCAGACAAGGTATTTATCAATGAATCTTACTCTTTGCTTCAAAGTTGTGCATATTGTAGTATGGATACTCCACATCTAGTTGATGTGACCGAGAGGACAAGACTTGAATATAAACGACATCCATACAAGTCGGAGGAAACTGACCCTATTGGTGCCCTATCTGGTGTATCGAATGTGTTTTTGCATGTAGAGGATGTAAGATCCTTTTATCACTATAAACTTGAAGACTTGGGAGTTACAGTTATTTATGAGCAATACAAATCTCTGTGTAATGAACAGGGAAGATTAAAAGAACAGTTCGAAAGCGTAACCAATAAAGGTTTTCATCATGCGATCAATTTCATCGATGATTTTGATGACGAGTTGGTGAGATTTTTTTTTAGCCATATTCATGATCAATTTATGTGGTTGGACAGACCTCACAAAATCACTAAGGAAGCAATCCAGGATGTAACTGACTTCTGCTCAACCAGCGAAGTGTCATTGCTTAGGTTTATACCTAAGAATGATGTTGTGGAGTTAACTGGATCTAGATGGGATAAAAGAGCCATGACCGTGAATGATATTAATGATCTTGTTGTTAAATTTGCATCTATGGTGATTGGCTATAGAATTTTCTATTCAAGCAGAATGAACAGTATACAGGCAACAACTATTCACATTGCCTACCGGATGATTAAGGAGGATGTTGATTATGATCTCTATGAAGCAATAAGAAGTCAATTAATGACAAATTTGGAAGTTGTCAAGAAGAACAAGAAACTGAGATCTAAATTTTCTCAACTAATTATGGGCTTATTCTTCTATTTTCAGAACTTTTTCCCCGGTATAGGTGATATTCAATGGATATCTGGTGCTCCAGCACTATTGCAAATAAAGAACAGTATCTGAATGATCAAAGACAAGTTTGATGGTATCATTTGGGGATATTTCAAGAAATTTCAAAAGAAAATGCATGCAAGAGAGAATTTCAGCTAAAGTTGTAAACAAATATGAGGATTCCATCTGTTTCATGGTTGACACAGATACATGGCTAATGGAAGTTGTGATTCCAAGAACCACATGGGTAATGCCCATGGGATATGAAGTAGATAAATATCTACTCATTGCCTATTCTGACCATTTATTAGGCCAACCAGTAGATGCTACTGTTGAGAGGTTCGGAACCTATAAGGAGAAACTACTGAAAGTGCATTTTGAATTATAGAAACTGGTGATAGCAAAGACAGTAAGAAAAGAGGTGCATGCCTTTCCTGAGCAGGCCGGATTCACAAAAGAACAGATAGCTGCAACAAGAGACAAATTTGAGGCTCAACAAGGTGGACCTTCCAGTGTACCAACCGGTACCCCCACCTGTAAGACTAGAGCAACCAAAGCAACTGAGAAGAAGAAAGAAGAAGAAACTAAGGTGAAGAAGCCTGTTGAATCTCAAAGAGGGAAACCCTCTAAAATACAATTCCGAAGGAAAGGTAAAATTGTTGAACCTCTTGTTGTGCCTGCCCAAACCGGAAAAAGAAAGAAGGAGAAAGCTCACAAATCGATGACAAATATAGAGGAAACAAAATTAGAAGAAGATAAGAGAGCACTAAGGGCAAGTGCTAAGAAGTAGAAGACTACTCGTAAAGGTAAAGCAACTAGAAAAATATTGACACTTGAAGATTCTTTCACTAGAATGATTAGAATTATTAAGGAGTGTCATATTTACAAAGGTTTAAATATACTGTTTACTCATTTTTCTGAAATTCAACGAAGGGAGATCAAAGATGCAGTCATCTTCAGTATGAAAAAGTTTAGTAGAGCCCTGATTGAATTACAAGGGAAAATTCTGGATTCCTTATATAATTTGATTGATGTTAGGTGGCAAGGGGCAATTAGCCTAGATAAAGAGTTTATTGATTATACACTTAAATACTTGCAACCGGAAGCAACTGAAGAAGAAATTGAACAAATAAAGGTAAATGCAAAAGCTTTCTTCAGATCAAAGAAGAGATTAACAAGAATGCTTGTTGGAGAGACCGAATCAGTTCAAAAGGAGACTGAGATTTTGGTGAAAAAGGCTTTGGGTCTCATTCCCAATGAAAAAGAGGATAAAGGTGAAGTAATTGAGGCTATTGCTCCCGATATGCCAAAGTCAGCAGAACTTCCTGAAGGTGTAAAGGTCATAGACTTTTAATCGGACAAGAAGTATATGCAAGATGATCCTATTGATATTGAACTGGTAGATATAATAGATGATGATACTGGTGATGCAAATAATGTTGCTAACACTGCTGATAATGTAGATGTTTTTGAAGTTGATGTACATATGTTTGATACTCAACAGGAATAGGTTGAGAACAAAGGAGAAGAGAAAGAAGCAGACAAAAGCTCTCTGAGCAACCAGTGAATGCACAATCAACATAAACTCAAACTGCACCAATCAATGTAAGTGTAGATGCAAATGTAAATATTGCCATTGAGGATAATTAGAAGGATTCAGTTGATAAGGCAGAGGAGGTACCAACTACTAAACAAAGTGTGGAAATGCAACCACGACCAGTAAAGGAACATCATGTTGAAAGTGAACTCCCACCAGTCACTACAACAACACAGAAGGAAAAAACAGAGACATGAAAAGAGAAACTAGAGAAGAAGTCAAAAGAGAAAAGGGATGAAGAGAAGAAAACAAAGGAGAAGAAGAAAACCTTGATCGATGATGATGATGATGAGGACTCCGTAAGTATTGAAGGTCCTATAGGTATGGACAATTTGAGTTCCTCTGAATTAATGGAGATTGCCATTGCTATGCAATCCCGAGCACAAAATAAGAGGTTGAAAGAGTAGAAACAAGAAGCAGAGACCATTTAAACTGCTGTTGAAATTTTTTCAAGTCTCCTACTAGAGACTAATATAGATAATCTATCCACCCCTATTGCAAAGCTTGGACAATTAGTTGTTGATACCAGTGAACAACTAAAATCACTTGAAGCGGTAGCTCATGCTTTAGCAGAAAAAGATTACAAGAAGAGAAGGGGAGAACAATTGTTTTCAAAAATTGACAAAGGTAAGGTTGCTTTAACAGTGAGCAAAGATGTTTTGAAAATCGGAATAGAAACTAGAGGTAAAATTTTGGCCACTATATCTAAAGTATCATTACTCTATTCTAACTTAAAGAAAAAGAGAGAAGATACAGAGAAGGAACTGGAAAGGATAAGTGAAGCATACATACCGGTACAAGACTCCACTTTAGATTTTGGTAAATCAGTTGATGCCTTACACCACATATTAGGAATTTATGATTTTGAACAAGTGAAGCGGATATGATCCTTGAAGGAGCTGAAGATTTAGTTAATTCTGAAAGTTGAAATCTTACAAAGAACATACAAGGAGTCTGAAGCAATTTTGGCTACCCCGGAGATGAGCATTGTTGATGCTATGGAAGAATTTGCTACACAAATTTTGACACATGTTGAAATCACTGAGACACTGTTAGACACATGAGACAATGACCTTAAACAATTGAAGTTTCATTTCAGTGATATTTTCTTAAGAATTGCATTGTAAAGACCTTACAACTTTTATGTATATCTATATACATGCAATTTTTAATGACAAATTTTGATGCAATGTATGTATTTTACTTATTTATTTGGTATTGTTGTCAAAGGGGGAGTAGAATTATAAGATTCTAGTCAAAATTTTGTATGTACTGTTAAGGGGGAGTAATGATTTCACTTTTGTAATGGCATGCAATTGCTAAGGGGGAGTGTATGTCATGAAGTCAATTTTTGTTTTGTACACTTAGTTGACAAAATTTTCCTAAGTGTTGCCATCAATGCCAAAGGGGGAGATTGTTGGCATTTGATCATTTGTACTAAACCGGTAATGTGTATTTGCTTGATGCAACCAGTATATGTCTGTTGTGCATAGAGTTTAGATTTATGTATGAGATTATTTTGTATGTTGTCATTGATGGCAACTATGTTTCTTTAAGTCATCTAAGTCCTACAGTTCAACTGGATAGACTTAACCGATAAAGCAGAGACAGTTTTATCAGAACCGGTAATTAGGACTTCAACCGGTAAAATGACTAACAGAGTCTCACACTGATAACCGGTATGTGAAATCCATGAAGGATGAAGGGATCTGCGGTTTTGTAGCAACATTGATGACTATCAAATGATGATAACTTCATGACCACACAAGAAAATTTAATCAGATAAATGAGATTTGATCAACAAGGCAGAGACCAAGAAACACAGTTAACCGGTAGTGATGAAAATCACTCAGATCAGTAAAATGACACAAAATTGGATTTATTATGTCAGTGGCTGACATAACTAAAGCGTACAATGCAAGATTGTCTAGATGAATTGAACCTAGGAAATTGTAATAAGGTTCTAGCCGACCTTATGATAATTTTAATTGTGTGATGAGGTATGAAAGGATATATATACATGAGCTTGATAGTGTGATAGATGATGAGCAAATTTTGTATTTCTGATAGTGCGAAGATCAAAGGAGTTGAGAGATGAAGTATTTGTGATGTTGTAATGTTCTGAAGCAGATCTTATCAGACACAAAAGATGTTATACTGAGATCATTTGTACTTGTTGTCTTCCTAATAGTTGCAGCAAGAAAATCCTCTTACAAGGTCACTCCTAACAGGGTACAGTCAGATCCTAACAGTTTTGATCATTAAATCCTCTAACCAGGTGACACATTAGCTTGTGTTTTTTAAATCCCAATAACTTGGGTAGCTCCTAACAGGGTTGGTTCTCATGGACCTTTTTGTAAAGCTCTTAACGAGGCTTAGACACTTCTAATAGGGTGTGCCCCTAACCGGGTGTTGTAGACCTTAACCAGTCAGATCTCTATACTATAGATAGTGGATCTTGTGGGTACTAACTCCCACCGTGGTTTTTCCCGTTTGGGTTTTCCATGTATAAACTCTTGTGTCATGTGGTTTATGCTTTATATGGTGATTACATACTGTTGGCAATATGGAGGAATTGATTATGTGTTGCATTAATGTTTTGTCATTGATGTCAACACTAGTTGTTTTGGTTATCGGTAGAAGATCTTGTGTTACCGGTAAGGGTTTAAGGTTTAACCGTCAAAATTTTTACTAAGAAATTTTGACAGAATGCATAAGTGGTATTGGTGCGGCTTCTAGATGGAATTCAGGATGCAGAAGGTGATCCTTGATCGTGCCTCAACTGATTGGAGACATCGCTTTGGCATGGTGGACCCAGATTAGGTCCGGTACCTATCTAGGTTATGGACCAGTATAATGCTAACGTGTTCTCTACATGTTACCGAGATGTTTTATGGATTAGTTATTATTGTTTTGATCTAAAGCCGACATGGCATATCATTGTAATATGGATATATGTAATGATCTTATTGTAATATATTTTAGGTGGCCGACCTAATTGGTTTAGGCCTTATGGTTTGTATAAATTGATGTAAGATCTCATTGTAGATAGAGTGTCATGGTCGTGGAATGAAATATAATATGCGAAGGAGATTTGGTCGATCATAGGTGATCGAATTGGGTTAAAGTAAGAGGTCAAAGGCCTCAGGTATTGAGCTTAACTAAGACTGTAATCAGACATGGTAGATGTTATCTCTGGTAGTTCATTCTTCTGGATTGTTGTCCAATTATCTTGAGGTGGTTATAACCCCTCTATAGTCAGTGAGACTCTTTTGTAATGAGCAGTAGGCTCTAGGCAATGTGCCTTCCTGCATGTGCAGGCCCCTCATTGTATCACATACTTTCTGCAGAAATATCATCTGACTATGGGTAGGCTTCCCACTGTGGTTTTTCTCTTTACTGAGTTTTCCACGTACAAATCATGGTTTTATGTGGTATGGTTGCATTTTGTTAATTCTCTGTTTCATTCTTAAGTTTTATTGCTTACCGGTATTTGTTTATGCTATTCTGGTATTCAATGTTTATGTTTTCCAGTTAAAGGTTATAAAGTGGTTTGATTAATACAATCTGTTGATAACTTATTCACCCCCCCCCTCCTCTCAGTTGTCCACCAGTTATCCTAACAATTGGTATCAGAGCTTTGGTCCTCTTTTGCAGAAGCTTAACCGCTTGAGGTAGATCCTATGGAAACTAATACTTCAAATCCACCGGCAACTATTTTCAGAAGAGAAATCCCTAAGCTTGATGGAACAAATTATGGGATATGGAAAATTCAAATGGAGACTCATCTTAGATGTCTTGGCAAGGATATTTGGGAGATCACTGAGAAAGGATACACACCTTATGATCCGACATCTGTCAATCCAACTCCTGCAAACCTGGACACGAATATTGAAAATGATTGCAAAGTTAGAGATGCCCTCTTGTGTGCACTTACTGATCAACAAACCATGGGATTGACTGATAAATCATCGGCAAAGGTTATGAGGGATAAATTGCAAACTATGAATAAAGGTGATCCTACTATCAAAATTGCTAAACTTGATGGTTACTGGGTAAGATATGAGAACTTGAAGATGGAAGATAATGAAAGAATTGCTACATTTATGGAAAGAGTAAATGGGATTGTCATGGGAATTCAATGTTGTGGAGGATCTCTGAGTGAAGATGAAATAGTTTCCAAAGTCTTGAGAGCCCTCCCACCAGCTTACAAGATGAAGGCAACTACAATTAATGAATTGAGAACAATGGCAAACACTTTAGTTAACAGAGACATTCTGATTCGGAAATTATATGATTTTGAGCTTGAAGAATTTGGACCTTCTGGAGCTACAAAGTCTGAACCTACTTTTCATGCATCATCATCTACCGACAAAAGTGATTGGAAAGCCCTATATGCAAAGGAATTGGTAGATATGAGGAAAGAGGATGAAGAATTTGAGCAACTTGAAGCCTTATTTGCTAGAAGAGTACTTGAAGGACCGACAAGAAGTAAGTATGAAGGAAAAGCACCTTTTAAATATTTTGCATGTAATAAAATTGGTCATTTTGCATCTAGATGTCCTGAAAGGAATGCAAGATTTGACGAAAGAGTTAAGAAATCATTTAAGCCTAATCAGAACAGATATAGATTCAAGAAAAGTAGACAATGATACATAGAAGATGAGGAAGGAGTAAGTGATGACTCTGAGGATGAACTGACAACCTACTCTGCTAGTGGATTTGGCAATGGAAAGGAATGGGTGTTTTATGCTTTAAAGGAAGAAAAACTGGAACCGGCTATCAAGAGTGAAGAAAAGGCCCTGGTAGCAAAAGTTGAAGACATGGATGAATGGGTAATTGATAGTGGATGATCACATCATATGACTGGTGATAAAAGAAAATTTATATCCCTACAAGAATAGAATGACAGTCAAGTCAGATTTGGAGATGACAAAGAATGTATGATCAAAGGTAGAGGTATTATTTCTTTGGATGACAAGCATAATACTGATAATGTCTACTATGTAGAAGGTTTAAAGCATAATCTTTTAAGTGTTGGTCAATTGGTGGACAAGGGTTTCCAACTTCAGTTTAAAGATAAAAAATGCAAAATCATTAACAAAACTGGTTTGGAGATTGCAATCAGTACTTAGACTGGAGGTAATATCTTTCACTTGAACATTGGTAATAAGACATGTTTGATTGCTCATATTTATGAGAGTTGGTTATGGCATAAGAGGTTGTGTCATGTTAATTTTGATTGTATTGTTAAGATTAGTTCAACAAAGGCAATTAGAGATATACCTAAGATTATAAAGCCTCATAATCTGGTATGTAAGGAATGTCAATTGGGAAAGCAAGTTAGAACTTCTTTTAAGAGCATACATGATAAATCTAATGATGTACTTGATTTGATTCACACTGACTTATGTGGTCCAGCAAGGACTAGAAGCTTTCAAGGTGATAGGTATTTCATGCTGATAATTGATGACTATTCTAAAATGATGTGGGTGACTTTTCTTAGGAGAAGTCTGAAGCCTTTGAGAAATTCAAGATCTTTAAAACTAAGGTAGAAACAAAAACTGGATTGAAAATCAAATGTTTGAGATTAGATCAAGGTGGTGAGTTCACTTCTCATGAATTTAACAGTTATTGTGAGACAAATAGAATTAGGAGACAGTTATCTGCACCCCAGACTCCTTAGCAAAATGGAGTAGTGGAAAGAAAGAATAGAACCATTTTGGATGCAGCAAGAACTATGATGATGGGAGAAAATGTGAAAGTGGATGAGAAATACAGAAATCAATCTATATCATATGACAGGGAACCGACATTGGAAATGATCTTAACTGAACCGGCAATGACTCAATCAGTACAAGACACTGAGACAGTTACACGAGTACAATTAGAAAATTCAACTATGATTGATGATCAGAATAGTGAACCTGAAATTCAGAAGACACCAAGGTATGTAAGGTTAAATAATTCTGAAGATCAAATCATTGGAGATAGGAACAAGGGAGTTATGACAAGAAGAAGACTGGAAAATGAAGAGGTATGTCTTATTTCTCAAATTGAACCGACATCTGTTATTGAAGCTTGTAAAGATAGACATTGGTTAAAGGCTATGGAAGATGAATTAGATCAGATAGAGAAGAATGAGACTTGGACTTTAGTTCCCCGGCCTAAAAATAAGAATGTTATTGGAACTAAATGGGTTTTTAGAAATAAACTAAATGAAGATGGTCAAGTTTTAAGAAAAAAGGCTAGATTGGTTTGTAAAGGATATTCTCAAATGGAAGGAATTGATTATGGTGAGACATTTGCACCTGTAGCTAGAATTGAAGTTGTTATACTATTTATTGCCTATGCAGCATATAAGAACTATAAGTTCTATCAAATGGATGTTAAATGTGCATTTTTGAATCGTGAACTTGAGGAAGAGGTATACATTGAGCATCCTGATGGATTTTCACTGGCAGATGATAAAGATATGGTTTGCAGGTTGAGAAAAGCTTTATATGGATTGAAACAAGCTCCTAGAGCTGGATATGCAAGGTTGGATAAATATCTTTTGAAGCTTGGTTTTACTAAAGGCAGTATTGACAGTAATTTATATTATAAGATCATTGATGATAATATTCTGATTATTGAAGTATTTGTTGATGATATCATTTTTGGATGTGAAGATAAATTGTGCATGGAATTCTCTAATAATATGAAGAATGAATTTGAAATGTCCATGATTGGTGAGATGAGATTTTTCTTAGGTTTGCAGATTACTCAAACTGACAAAGGCATCTTTATCTATCAAACTAAGTATCTAAGGGAATTGTTGAAGAAGTTTGGTATGGATAATTCCAAACCGGTAAGTACTCCTATGGTGACAAGTGAGAAATTATCTATCGAAGACACACCTGCACCGGTAAATCCGATAACGTATAAGTCTATGATTGGTGGCTTGTTATATCTAACTCAGACTAGACCGGATATTATGAATGCAATAAGTATTGTTTCAAGATATCAAAGTAATCCTAAAGAAAATCATGAATGTGCAGTAAAGAGAATATTCTGGTATTTGCAAGGAACAACAAAATATGGCTTATGGTATTCTAGAGATGATAACTTCACTTTATGTACATATACAGATTCAGATTGGGCAAGAGAAATTGATGATAGGAAGAGCACTTCTAGTGGAGTTTTCTTTCTTGGAAAGAAATTGGTTTCATGGATCAACAAAAAATAGTCATGCATTTCTTTATCTATTGCAGAAGCTGAATATGTTGCAGCAACAACTAATTGCACTCAAGTATTATGGATGAAACAAATGTTGAAGGATATCAAGGTAAATTGTAGTGAACTGGTAGTTATCTATTGTGATAACTCTATAGCTATTGACATGTCTAAAATCTGGTATTTCACTCTAAGACTAAGCACATATCAATAAAATATAACTTTCTAAAGGAAAAGGTGGAAGAAAAGGAAGTCAAATTGGTTTATGTGAACACTAAAGAGCAGATTGCAGATGTGTTCATTAAATCGTTGCCTAAGGAATCATTTGAGTATTTGAGAGACAAGTTAGGGGTATCTACCCTTCAAATAGAAACTTAATTGGTGGAGCAAACCATCAATCCGGTATGCATCATCAACTTTATCCTTTGCTCCGGGTTGATGTAGTGGTGCTACTACTCAGGGGGAGTAAGCTTTGAGATTCACATAATTTTTGATATCTATGTCATATCTTTGGCAGTGATGTCAAAGGGGGAGAGTTATATGTGAAAAATAATGTTTATGTGAATGTGAAAAATCCCAGCTACATTTTTTTTTTCATTTTTTCATTGTTATATCTTCTATGAGAAATGTTTGGCATTTCTTGGCACTTAGATGTTTCTTTTCACATCTAGTGTTGCCATCAATGCCAAAGGGGGAGATTGTTGGTAATATGGAGGAATTGATTATGTGTTGCATTGATGTTTTATCATTGATGTCAACACTAGCTGTTTTGGTTGGTTACCGACAGACAGGTTTTGGTTACCGATAGAAGATCTTGTGTTACTGGTAAGGGCTTAAGGTTTAACCAGCAAAGCTTTTACTGAGAAAATTTGACAGAATGTAAAAGTGGCGCTGGTGCGGCTTCTAGATGGAATTCATGATGCAGAAGGTGATCCTTGATCATGCCTCAACTGATTGGAGATATCACTTTGGCGTGGTGGACCCAGATTAGGCTCGGTACCTATCTAGGTTATGGACCGGTATCATGCTAACGTGTTCTCTACATGTTACCGATATTTTTTATGGATTGGTTATTGTTGTTTTGATCTAAAGCTGACATGACATATCATTGTAATATGGATATATGTAATGATATTATTGTAATATCTTTTAGGTGGCTGACCTAATTGGTTTAGGCCTTAGGGTTTGTATAAATTGATTTAAGATCTCATTGTAGATAGAGTGTTGTGCTCGCGGAATGAAATATCATATGCGAAGGAGATCTGGTCGATCATAGGTGATCGAATTGGGTTGAAGTAAGAGGTCAAAGGCCTCTGGTATTGAGCTTAACCAGGACTATAATCAAGCATGGTAGATTCTATCTCTGGTAGTTCATTCTTCTTGATTGTTGTCCAATTATCTTGAGGTGGTTATAACCTATCTGTAGTCGGTGAGACTCTTTTGTAATGAGCAGTACGCTCTAGGCAGTGTGCTTTCCTGCATGTACATGCCCCTCATTTTATCACATACTTTCTGCAGAAGTATCATCTGACTGTGAGTAGGCTTCCCATCGTGGTTTTTCCCTTTATTGGGTTTTCCACGTACAAATCATGGTGTTATGTGGTATGGTTGCATTTTGTTAATTCTTTTTTTCATTCGTAAGTTTTATTTCTTACTGGTATTTGTTTCTGCTATTTCGGTATTCAATTTTTATGTGCTCTGGTTAAAGGTTATAAAGTGGTTTGATTAATATAATCTGTTGACAACTGATTCACCCCCCCCCCCCTCTCAATTGTCCATTGGTTATCCTAACACATACTTGGTGTTATTTCTTGCACGTCTATTGAGTTTTAAGTTGGTGAAATTGATATTCAGTTTGTATTGTTTTTACTATCACCGATTCACCCTCCCCTCTCAGTTCCTTATAAGTTCATTAGAAAGTTGATAATTTCCTTTAAAAAACCCTTTTCCTTTCATCAACTTTGGGTAGAAAAAAGTCGTCAGCCACATGAGAAAACTCTGGAAAACCAAGGAAAACTTGTAAATGCGTTATTTGTGTTGACTTTCCAGGTTTGGAATGTCCAAGCCAAATCCCAAAGAAAACCCAAGGGAAATATGCAGGGAAAAAATTATGTCAGAAAAAATAGATATCAATTATTAATGGATATATTTTTCCTTACATCATTGTTGTGATGTCATGTTTTTTGAAATGAATATCTATTTTGGAAGTTTAGAAAAACACAAGTTAGTAAAATGGACATAAGTTTTACGTTTATTATCAAATTTTTGATTATTTATAGGTGTTGGAAAGGTGGTTCAGAGCTCTACACTATGGAATAGGTAGTGTTTCTATATCATGTATTAAAAAATATTTTTAATTAATTTTAATTCATCTTTCATTTTTGAAACATCAAAATCTCTCTACTTTTACATATGAATTCCCTCTTTCATGAATTTGTTTGCAAAAATCTTCTCAAAATTGTAATTAATAATAACAAATCTAGGAATTTTACTAAGGAGTGTAATAAATTTTGGTAAATCATATTATCTATATTTTTTCCTTTCTCTACCTCTCTCTCCTAAGATCTAAACCTATCACTCCACATGTTTGTTGCCCCCTCCCTCTCTTTTTGTCCATATTTATACATCTCTCTATAGACCCGTCTCTCTAACTCTCATTGAATCCCTCATTCCTTCTCTCTCTCTCTCAATCTCTACACTTATATTTCTACCTCTTATTTAATCCCTCCTCTATCTCACTTTCTTTGTCTTAAGATGTAGACTTGTCTCTCTACATCTCCCTCCCATCCCTAGCAAAAAAAATTAGAGGGGACGAGGAGATGGGTAGAGGGAAGTATCAATAAAGGGAGAGAGAGAGAGAGAGAGAGAGAGAGAGAGAGAGAGAGAGAGAGAGAGAGATGAACAAAGAGATAGAGAGAAGTATCTATAAAGGCATATGGAGGAGAGGTGAGAGGGTGATTAGGGGGGAGAAATAATGGGAGTTAGAGAGTTGGGGGTAATTAGTAGATAGGAAAAGAGGGGAGAGGGAAGTATCTATAAAGGCATATGGAGGAGAGGTGAGAGGGTAATTAGGGGGGAGAAATAATGGGAGTTAGAGAGTTGGGGGTAATTAGTGGATAGGAAAAGAGGGAGAGGGGAAAGTATCAACAAAGGGAGAGATGTGGAGAGAGGTGAAGAGAGACAAAGACAGAGGGTAATTAGGGGAGGGAGAGGGGGAGAGGGAAGTATGAACAAAGAGATAGAGAGAGAGGGTAATTAGGGGGCTCATTCCCCATCTCTTCCCTCTCTTCCTTTGTTGATACTTCCCCTTTCCCCACCTCTCTCTCTCTCTCTGTTGATACTTCCCTCTCCCCACTCTCCCCCTCCCCCTAATTACCTTCTCTTTGGACCTCTCTCTTTGAACCATTGATACTTTCCCCTCTTTCCCTCTCCTTCTACCCCCTAATTACCCTCAAATATCTCTCTCATTCTCTCTTCCCCCCAATTACCCTCTCTCTCTCACACCTCTCTATAGGAGTTGAGAAAATACAACACCACAGGAGCTTAAAGATCTTCTGCAAGCCGAATAACCTATTACAAGGAGAAGCAATGAAGCAAAATCTGAAGAACATACAAAACATAGAGAATATGCTCAAAAAGAGAGAGCTCAATATTCACAAAAATATGTAATGTGATTCTTACAATGAAAAGAAAGAACTCAACCTTTAATAGGTCAAGAAACCCTAAAAAGGGAAAACCTAGGTTTGCACATAATAATTAATTAAAACAATTAATTATATGCACCTAAAGTTAGCTTAAGTGTAATAGAGATAAAGGGAACTTAAATAATTAAACAAAGAATGCTTAATTAATCAAGTAAATACCCGAATACTCTAACACCCCCCCTTAAGCTAGACTTAGGGAGAAGCTAAAACCTAGAACAGCTAATGAAAGCAATAAAGATGGGTCCCGGCAACAAGGCCTGATCAGGTACCCAAATACAATGAAATCTCTATGAACTGGAGAAATAGAGAAAACCACATGGGAACAAAACTCTACTCCAAAAAGAGATGGAAAAAAATATCACTGAAGCATGAAGACCCTGCAAACTTTGTCGAAGAATAACTGTTGATCTGAAGAACATCCACTGAACTAGAACATGACCAGGTAGAGAAGACTGTAATCTGCATGAGTGCCCTCAAATGACACTACTCGAATCAGGAGGCAAACAAGGCAAAACAACTGAAATCGAAGATACAGATGGCATGAGAAACCAAAGCCTGAAGAGCTGATCAATCGAACCACGGAAGCATTAGAACCAACAGGATAAACCTCCCCATAATGCGGAAGTAGGAGAGGGACAGGAACACTGAAAAAGACAGCCAAAAACAACTGCATGACGAAGAACCAAGAACATCAAAGGTGCTGAGACACATCATCATGAGGTGAATGTCATGGAAGGAACACTCACTTGACAAAGGAAGATGGCAAACAAAGGCAAACATCAACCCCCTCATGGCACTTGATCAACAGTGCATGTACAACAAGACACAAGATATGCAAGATTCCAAGTAAACAATGCATGATGGCACTTTATCTCAGTGCGTTTGCATAATTACAAGCTACAATGATAAGAAGACTGGAAATAGAAATGAGAACCAAAACAGAGACACCCTACTCAGAAAAGAGATCCCAGGACCTGAAACAACCACGATATCCACCAGAGTGCTGAAAAGAAAAAAACTGAATAAAATATGCATGGAGAAGAATCTGGAAAAAAAACTCATTTTTCTGGAAAGGACACAGAACACGCTTTCTGAAAATATAAAGTTTTCGAAAAACGGAGGTCGGATGCTCATTCTACGTCTCCCGGAGTGCAAAAAAGAGACCTCACTTTGACTGTAAAAAAAACACAGTCAAACAGCAAAATTGGAATAAAGTACCAACACCATGAGGTCAGCCTCGGAACCATCTTTCCAACGCCTATTCGTTCACCAAAATCCGACTCCGTATGCCCAAGATAGGGCCAAAAAACCAAACACCCCCTTAAAAGGCCCCAAAAAGGGGTCTGGTGGCCTGTTGGTGGTCCGGTGGCCAGGGAGCAGAGATCCGGTGGCGCACCGGTGGCGGCCGGAAAAAAACTGCGGCCAGGGAGCGGACGGAGCCGGGCTGCCGGCAGTGCTGGTAGGCAGCGGCCGGAAGGTGAGCGGCGGCCGGGCGGTGATTGGCCGGCGGCGGCAGCGCAGGGAGGCGAAGACGGCGGACCTAGCCGGTGGGGGGCCGGAGCGGCGATATGCGGTGGCCGACGGGGGCAGTTTGCGGGCGGCGGGAGACTCGCCGGCGGAGGAAGATCATGGGCGGCGGGAGCCGGAGGAACAGCGGCGGCGTCCGGAAAAGGACGAAGGGGCCGCCGGCGGGGGCCGCAGGGGCCGGACTGACAGGTCTGACAAGCCTGTCAGTCCGGTACCCTGCGGTACCCACAAACCCCAAAAAAAAACTTTCCCAAAAATTTTTTTTTTCTTAAAAAGAAACAAATCTCCCCCTTTTTTTTTTTCACCTTTTTTTTTTCAAAAGAAAATTTCGGCCTGCATGCCGTAAAAAGGCAAATTTTTATTTTTATTTTTTTATTTTTTTCTCGATCTGCGTGCTAGGGCCGTACGGCTTAGATCTGAGAAAAAAATTGCTCCCAGAGGCTCAGGAACCAAAATAGGTCAAATTTTATATGACCATAGGGGTTTTCGGGCCTTCTGAGCACGATGGTGAGGTCCGTTTAGGCCCAAAGTGCTCAGAAAAAAAGCTCAAACCCTAGGTACACAAAAAAAATTCCTGAAACCCCAGATCTACTTCCAAAGCCAAAAATCTCAAAACAAGAACAAGCAGCTGCAGATCTACCGCTCTGATACCATATAGGAGTTGAGAAAATACAACACCACAGGAGCTTAAAGATCTTCTGCAAGCTGAATAACCTGTTACAAGCAGAAGCAATGAAGCAAAATCTGAAGAACATACAAAACACAGAGAATATGCTCAAAAAGAGAGAGCTCAATATTCACAAAAATATGTAATGTGATTCTTACAATTAAAAGAAAGAACTCAACCTTTAATAGGTCAAGAAACCCTAAAAAGGGAAAACCTAAGTTTGCACATAATAATTAATTAAAACAATTAATTATATGCACCTAAAGTTAGCTTAAGTGTAATAGAGATAAAGGGAACTTAAATAATTAAACAAAGAATGCTTAATTAATCAAGTAAATACCCGAATACTCTAACACTCTCTCCCCCTCTCCCTTTGTTGATAATTTCCTCTCCACATTACCCTCTCTCTCTCTCTCTCAATACTTCCCTCTTCCTCTCCCCTCCCCCTAATTACCCTCTCTCCATATCTCTCTTCACTTCTCCCCCCATCACTCCTCCTCTCCCTTTATTGATACTCACCCCTCTCCCCCTCTCTCTCTCTCTCTCTCTCTCTCTCTCTCTCTCTCTCTCTCTCACACACACACACACACACACACACACACACACACATTCTCTTCTCCCCCTAATTACCCTCTCTCTCTCCCTCAAACCTCTCTTCCCCTCTCCCTTTGTTGATACTTCCTTTTCCCCTCAATTTCCCTCTCTATCTAACCTCTCTCCCCTCTCCCTTTGTTGATACTTCCCTCTCCCCACTCTACCCCTCCCCCTAATTACTCTCTCTCTCTCTCTCTCTCTCTCTCTCTCTCTCTCTCTCTCTCTCATTCTCTTGTCCCCTAATTACCCTCTCTCTCTCACACATATCTCTCTCTTTTCTCCCCTTACCCTCCTTGTCTCTCTCTTAACCTCTCTCCCCATCTCTCCTCCTCTCCCTTTGTTTATATTTGTCTCTCTCCCCTCTCCTCATGCCCCCTAATTACCCCCAACTCTCTCTAATTCTCTCTTCATCCTAATCACCCTCTCTCTCACACCTATCTCCCCCTCCCTCCCTAGCAACACAATTTAGAGGGGAAGATAATCCACACACCAGAGATATATAAAGGAAGAGGGATATGGATGCATAGAGAGATGTAGTTAATGTGATAGAGTGATAAAGAGAGAAATAGAGATTATAGATAGGGAAAGAGAAAGAGGGAGAGAGAAAGGGAGAAAGATAGAGAGATATATATAGAGGGTATAGAGAAGGATGGAGGGAGAGAGCCAAAGATATAGAGAGAGGGAGTAAATAAAGAGATAAGGGTAGAGAAAGGGAAAGATACATACAAAGGGCAATAGAGGAAGAGAAGGAGAGGTAGATTAATCATGTATAGAGGAAGAGATATATTGATAGAGAGAGAAATAGAAAGAGAGATGGATAGGGAAAGAGATGGAGATGTTAAGATGGAGGTAAAAATAGATATGGATAGAAATTCATAGAGAGAGTAGGACAAATTGAGGGAGAGATGGAGTGAATAAGAGAGATTTAGAGATAATGAGATATAGATATACATGAAGATAGATCTCTAGAGAGATAGAGATAGAGGGGACAAGAGTGGGAGAGAAAAGAGGTGATAAAGATAAGTAATAAAAAGGTATAGGAAAAAGAAGGTAGAGAGAAGATAAATGGAGAGAATAGAAATTATTAGAGAGATATAGAAATAGGGAGTGATAGGGATAGAGTGGGAGAGGGAGAGATATGAATACAAAGAGTGAGATATATGTATTTAAATAGTTATAACTTGAGAAAGATCTAGATGGGATGAGAAAAGGAGAGAGATAAGTAGAGAGGGAAGAGATAAATTAAAGATATATATAGAAGTAGAGTAAGGGAAAGGGAGAGAGATGGATTAGAAAGGGAAATATAAGGAGGGGGGGGTGATAGAGTGAGATATACCTAAGAAAATAGAGAGAAGGATAGAGAGATATCGAAGGACATGTTATCCTATGTCAACTTTGGGAAAGGTGTGTATAGGATCAAAGATAACAAGGAAAAATTCTATGATGATTTATGAAAATTTTCTAGTCTTTTTAGTATGTAAAATAAAAATGTTTCATTATTTACTACTTTGTAGATGATTTAATTCTCATGGGAGCAAAAAAATGAAAAAAAAATACTTTGTATGCAAAATTGTGAGTTTTTTATTTTTTTAAATTGAAGGATTAACTTCAAATGATTATAATTAATTTTTGGTGTATACTCTAATAAAATTACCTCATCCATTTAATAGGTCTTTGAATCACCTTTCCAACGCCTATACAAGATCAAAATTTCTATTAAAAAAAACACAAAATTTATGCCCATTTTACTAAAGTATGTTTTTTAGGCTTTTCAAAATAGATATCCATTTTGGAAAACATGACACCATAACAATGATGTCACAAAATGGATATCCGTTACTAGCAAATATTCATTTTGGTTTGTTACTAAAAAATCAAATTCGACTTTTTCTCGACCCATACAAAAAGTCAAAGTGGAATTTGACATGTTTGGCAAAGTTTAAAACACTTTTTTTCCCCCATTGCCACTTCTTGGACCCCTATGATCCTACACACCCAACACATTGACACTTCTTATATGAACACTAAGCATGCTTTATAAGGTAATATTTAGTCTTCCCTCATGTGTGATTCGTCTCCTCAAAAGTTGCTTCGATCGAGATAGATTTTAGTCCTTTCATTTTTGTCAAGTTTTTAATTTTAGGAGTTAGTATTTTTCTTCCTTTTGTGTAAATTCAAGGTTAAAACTCAACTTTGCACCATTTTGATAGTCATATCTATTTCAGATTTTGATACCTAAAATACACATGTATTTCGAGTTTGAAAACCCGGGATACAAGTTTGGAGCTTATCATGACTATGTTTTGGGTTTTGAAAATCGAAATGAATGTCATTACATTTTAGGTTTTGAAACTTGAAATGCTCTCCAAACACCATGTATGTATTGCATTTAATGGAATTTGAGTTATAATTTTTTAAAATCATTTTTTGAATGTTTTTTTTTTTTTTTTTAATTTCATTTCTAGTCCTTGTTGCTTGTGGTGTTCTCCTCGACCTCCTGCAATCCTCCCATCATGTACTTTTTGTTTTCAGATTTTTCTTGGTACAAATAACATGCGTTTTATTTTTGTTTTGTTTTATCACTTTCTTTCTTGTTTTCGACATTATTTTCCTAGGGTTTTATTTCTATTTTTGTCTCTTGAGGGTGGGGTTTTAACCCCATCACTGGTTTTATGTTTACTATACCTTCATTGGGTGGGGTTCAAGCTAGGAAGTCTAAATTAAACCCATGTTTGGTGCAATATAGGCTTCCTAACCCAAACTCCACCTAGTTTTTATTTGGTTTCAATAGCACAACACTTGAGAGAGTATTGTCTAGGTTTTATGACCTGACAAAACACACTTTGCGTATTGGTCGAGTCCTGAACCTTAGTTGACACCTTTCCATCTCATCACCAATTTCCTATGTGTGGGTCAAGGTGTGAATCCCTACCCACACTTAAGGTATAATTCCTGAGGTATAGGTTGGGAATCAAACCACGACTTTCACTGTGTTGATCTACAATTTTTGTAATTGAGTTTCAAAACTCAAATGACAAGACTAAGACCTTCCCCAAAAATATCAATATGGTTTTGAAACCCAATTGACACATTTTTCTTTTGCATTATCCCACCCATAGGTACAAATTGAGTTTCAAGATCTGATTCGCATAATGAGCCAAACAAAGTGCAAATTGAGTTTTGAAACCCGATTTGCATATATTTGCATGATTTGAACATTCATTCCTAGTTGCTGTGTATGGTGAAAATGGATAACAATAATAACAATATTGAAAGGCTAAATGAATTCAACCACAAAACCCTAGCCTAACAATCAACAAAGATCCACCATAACATATGAAGATTACCTAAGACAATGCAAATCACATGAAATCACAAAGATTATACCATCATATGTCCAATAGGGTTTTGATCTCCATTCTTCCTATCTCCATTGATCTCGCTTGATATATTTGCTCTCAGATTTTTATATGCACAAGAGCTCAACAAAGAACGGAATGTGGTTGCAAGTAGGATCGTAGTGTAGCCAAGTCTTCAAGATTAGTCATTAGGGTTTGATAATGAAGGAGGCATCTTCTTAAATGGAAGACACAATATGAAATGGAGGGATAAGATTGAGAGGTGTAAAAAGAGAGGTCGGCTAAGATTAGAGGGTAGGTAAAAGAAATACCAAAATAATGAAAGAGGTAGGTAGTGTATGAATTAAGAGATGAATGACATGTGTCATGTGTAGAAAAAGCTAATGAATTGATTAAATAAATAAATATTTATTTAATTAATAGAAGAAGTAGGATAATTAAATAAATAAAATATTTATTTAATTTAGGAAAGGGATAATTTAAATAAATAAATGTATTTATTTAAATGAGAAATAAGGCTAGAAGAGGATAAATGAATTAATTAAATAAATAAAGATTTATTTAATTAATAGAAGAATTAGGCTTAGATAATTAAATAAATAAAATATTTATTTAATTAGACTGGACAATTTTAGGTGTCTACATTTTGCCCCTCTTTGAGACAATGCGGCTTGTCGCGTTGTTTCAAAGAAGATAAGATGAACTGATACAGAGTTGCCCCAAGATGGGAATAATATGCCCCCTCGAGAGATTGGATGAAAATGTCTGAAAAGATTGCAGACAATCTCTCGATAAGAAAGAAAGGTTAGAATGGATAGACCGGATAAAGTGACAGAGTCACGGGATGAAGAAGACTGACTCGGGAAATGAAGGCGAGGGCTAGGGTAGGCTATAAGATAGACCACGGGCAAAAGACATCCTCATTGTCATCTACACCTTCACGAGATCATAGTGCAGAGCAAGAAAAAGAGCAGTAGCAGTCAGCAGCGATGGCTTTCGTACACAGATTCGACCGCGTTCGCCGATTTCAGAGACCAGCAGAGGCAGGAGAGCCGGTAAGTACCACCAAACCTCCTCGTACTTTGACGCATTCAATTTTGTCATTAATGCATGCTAGTTAGCAAGAAATGCGCTTAGGAATAGGGCACAAAAAAGTGCAAAAACGTGCAACCGCGTCTGCGTCGGTGCCAGGCCCGTCTGTGTCCAACAGGCGCGTCTGTGTCGGTGCCAGGCACGTCTGTGTCTGGAACCGCGTTTGTGCTTGATGCGGGCGCGTCTACGTCCTGAAGGGGCGTTTGTGTGCCAAAGTCGCGTTTGTGAATGATTTAGGCACGTTTATGTCAAACAGGCGCGTCTGTGTTGTTTAGGCGTGCTTGTGCAGTCTATAGGCGCGTTTGTGAGGTAGAAACGCGTTTGTGAGTTAAAAGCGCGTATATGTCAAAAAATGCAAGGTTTTGGTCTTCTAGGTCAAATCGGCAGTTCTGTGATGAACATACGTTGTCGATTGGATAAGCTGCTGAGAGGATACACTCAAGCAGGTCCTCGAGGAAGACTAGGATAGATCAAGGCACTTTGTGATGAACAGGGAGCACCAAGATAGAGTACTTTGTGATGAACAGGGAGTACCCAAAGTATGAGCAACACTTTGTGATGAACAGGGAGTGCAAAATGTGAGTAACACTTTGTGATGAACAGGGAGTGTCACACACGTAGTACTTTGTGATGAACAGGGAGCACTACTAGGATAGAAGCAACACTTTGTGATGAACAGTGAGTGTCACTAGAATAGATAACCATATGCATTTAGATAGCAAGTAGCATTTTGTGATGAACAGTGAATGCCACCCTGACTGACATGATTGATTTGCTTGACTGCAGGAGTATTTGCCTATGTTGGAGTCACGGGAGAGATTTCCGTCCACACAGAGGTTGCGACCAGAGTTGTCATTTTAGGATAGAGCTGCCATTGAGGAGATGGGATTGAGACACGTGCTGTATGTGCCTGAGTTTCGGGCAAACATGGGTTTGTTGACTGCGCTGGCCGAGAGATGGCATTCAGAGACATGCACATTTCATTTGCCGATGGGTGAGATGACAGTCACCCTTGAGGATGTTTATAGGATTCTGCACATACCGATCGATGGAGAGCTGATTCCATATGATCGTGATGGAGACAGAGAGGCTTTGAGACGGGTGTTTCAGGATCCCGGCCTAGAGATGAGAGCAGGACATGTGGCATGGGACACCATGACCGCGACAGGATTAGCTTTGCCAGCTGTGATCAGAGGAGCTATCAGTGGGTTCCTATGTCCGGACAGAGCGACACAGGGGTTGGCAGTGGGCCGGGGAGGAGCACTGGAGATATTGGTGACGCAACACACCAGATATGCGTGGGGTCCATGTGTTTTGGCCCACCTATATTATGAGCTTCACCAGTTTGTCTACCATGGATCAGTGGGACTAGGCTGTGGAGTGACACTTCTGCAGGTTTGGGCATATGAGCATCTGCCTATCACACGACCGATACATTTCAGAGGCAGGGGTCACGGACAGAGCTTTGTGCATTTATATGACATGATCACTTCGCAGCCTCGGATTGGCAGGTTAGAGCATTGGAGGCGAGTGATAGATGACATTGACGTAGTCATCTGGAGGCCATATCTGGGATGTGAGGAGTGGGAGGATGACGCAGTGGAGCTGCCTTATACCTTCAGGAGCAGATATCTGATTGGGCGGACGCCCTATATATTGGAGAGGCAGTTGATAGACAGAGTATGCAGGCAGTATGGCAGGATCCAGAGGATGCCACGGGGCTCGGGTATGTATGCTCATACAGTGAGGGATCAGGCGCAGTTCGGGCCATTGTTGTCATATGATCAGGCAGTTACACAGCTGGCAGAGATGATGCCCCTACCCTGGGATATGTGGCCAGAGATTGAGGATGCAGGCATGGATGAAGAGTATACAACATATTGGGCAGAGCATCCATTCCCGCGACTGACAGATCCAGGGGAGCTACTGGAGGGAGAGGTAGGAGGAGATGACGATGATGATGGTGGAGGCGATGGGGGTAGAGGCCGACGGAGGCGGAGGGGAGTAGTTGGGGAGAGGAGGGTGGCACCTCAGAGGGAGGGTGGACAGGAGGGACAGGCCCAGGTGGTGAGGGGTCACGGTGGAGTGCCCCTGCAGGTACCAGCAGCACAGGGTCCTAGGGCACAGGGACAGAGACAGGGACAGGTGCAGGGACAGGTGCCAGTACAGGCATCGGGACAGAGACAGGTACAGGGACCTAGACATGTACCGAGACAGGTACAGGGACAGGTACAGGAGCAGGCACTCACAGAGGGAGAGCCACAGGCAGAGGCAGAGGGTGGGGATCCAGAGGAGGATGAGCTGATTGAGCTCAGGGAGATCTGTCAGGGCCAGGTAGACGAGATCCAGGAGTTGGAGAGGGAGAGGGATCGGCTCAGGACCCGGCTCAGGGATATTGAGCAGGAGAGGGATCAGGCGATTTAGCGCTACACTAAGGCTGAGATAGCGCTAAGGGCAGGGAGGCAGGCAGCGAAGGACACAGGAGCAGGCTATGCATATGTCCTGCGAGCCGGAGAGGAGATTGCCTACTGGAGGGACCTGTATTATGGTGTCGTGCCAGCAGATCAGCAGGCGAGGAGCTTCCATAGACCATCGCGGATAGCGACGGCTACGGGAGGGAGCCGGAGGAGACAGGCATTGAGTGGTGGGGTCATGGGTCCTCCTCCACCACCAGACAGGCAGGGTGATCCTGGAGCGGGTCCTTCTAGAGCTTAGATTCCGTCGAGGCCAGGCGGCTCTGAGGGAGGGAGTTCATCATAGCCATAGAGGGCTCCCTTGTATCAGTATTTGTACCATTTTTTTGTATTGTAGACACCCGCGGGTGATTTTGTAGCCATATGATTCTTTTGACATCATTGTATCATGACACATTTGATTATATATGAGAGATGATTCATTTTTGCGGCAGCGATATGCATGTGTACCTATGTGATGAGATGTTCTTAGAATGTATGCTTATGATATGGATGCAAATATGTATATGATACAATGCAATATTTTTGTTCTTTTATGTTTTATATGTGATGCATGACGCAAATGTGAATGTATGTAATGCAGATGAATATGATAATGCAAATGTAAATTGTGCTAACAAGTGTTGTGTGCAGGATGTGATGCAATTGTGATATCTATATGTATGTGTGAAATGCTTATATGTGGTAATGCAAGTGCAACTACATGAAATGCAAATGTTTTTGGTGTGTCATTATACTCAGTCATGTGATAGCAGGCTATGCGGACTCAAGAAGGACGATGGAAGTCAATCCAGAAAGGGGGATGGAAGACAAAAGATATGAAAGTGAAAGAGCTTCTTGTGCGTTATCATCATTGAGCTTTATTATGGCAAGTAGGTTATGACAATCGAGGCATATGTTCGACCCAGAAAGTCATTGTGCCTGTTTGCATGGAGATAAGACAATCACAAACAAGGAATGCCCCAGTTCACACTAGACTCATAGTGTCCTCATATCCTTGGACAAGTCATAGCATTACTAAGAGACAATCCACAGACAGCAAATACAAATAGGTGACGATACCCCATCCTCGCCTTTCTAGTCAAAGACATCCTGGAGATAGAGTCTCTAGTCAGAGGCATCCCGGAAAAGCTAAAAGACATGTCACCAAAAAGATGAAATCAAAAGAAAACCAAGATTCGACCCCCAACATCCACTGTAGTCCTCAAGTTTAGTGTCTCTTGTCACTTGTATAAGTTGTATTTGATTGTGGTCACAATGTTCACTTTCACAAAAATAGATAGCACTGAACCATATGTTGTCTGAGTCTGTTGAAAGATTTGATTTTGTTGAAGTCCATTGTTGCTGCTATGTCTCATCTGAAACTGACTGAATCCATGAAACTGATACTTTATTGCAGAGAAGACGAAACTTTATTGCGAATCTGTGATGCAAATGTTGCTTTATTGCGGATTGCGCGCGAATAGACTGAAGAAAGATAGAAGAAACTGTACTCCTCAGAACGTGTGATGTTCTTAGTTCCACACCCATCACTAGACGTAGGATTTGCCTTAGCCACAGATAGGATCTGATTTATTATGGATGGAAAGGGAGGTTTATTATGAACGGCTAACCAATCTTGGGTAGATCAATAACAAGCCATGATGGGAATGGGTAAGTTTATTGTGGACGAATAGGTCGTGAGTGTGTGCAAAGTGAAGGATGAAAGTGAATCCTGAAGGAGGGAGGAGCAATGTCTCTACACATGGCGCTGGTGACCCAGTTTTCACCATGGTACTTGCCCAGGGCGCCACCGAAGTGGTTTTCACCGTTGGACGAAATTATTTCTCTTTACTTTTTTTTGATTTTTCAAATTTTTTTTTTTTTTTTTGTGTCACAAGGCGCCTGTTTGCCAGGTTTTCACCAAGTAACGATTTTTTATGTTTTATAATTTTTTTTGTATTTTTTAAATTTTTTGATTTTTTTGTATTTTTGAATTAGGATATTCCTAAGAGCTATGTGTAGAACCTGCGAAGATGCATGCTATTGATAGGATCCTCCAAAGGTTCACCCTCTGTAGTAGAGAGCTGATATGCCCCAGATCCATAGACTGCTGTAACGATGTAAGGACCCAGCCAGTTTGGTTCAAACTTGCCCCTCTTCTCTCTGTCTTGTTGATTTTTAGGATTTTCTCTGAGAACCAAATCACCTACCTCAAATGTGCGAGGCTTGACTTTGTGATTGTAGCTGCGACTCATTCGTTGTTGGTAAGCCTTGAGATGATTAAAAGCAATTTGTCTCCGTTCATCCAACAGTTCTAGTTCTTGTAAGCGAGAGACCCTGTAATCTTCATCACTGATGATGTTTTGCAAAGAGACCCGTAAAGAAGGTAACTCGACCTCAATAGGCAAGATGGCTTCAGCGCCGTAGACAAGTGAGTAGGGTGTAGCTCCTGTAGGTGTGCGGACACTTGTGCGGTAGGCCCAAAATGCAGGATTGAGTTGGTTATGCCAGTTACGGCCAGCGTCGTCGACTGTCTTTTTGAGGATTTTAAGAATTGTTTTATTAGACGCCTCAGCTTGGCCATTACCTTGGGGGTAATATGGTGTGGAGAAACGATGGGAAATATGGAAGCGGTCACAGAGTTCACGAACATCCTAATTTTTGAACGGATGCCCGTTATCAGTAATAATGGATTTAGGAATACCATATCGGCAAATGATATAGTTAAGGATGAAAGTAGCAATTTGTTTCCCAGTGACTTGTGTGAGAGGCACAACCTCAATCCACTTTGTGAAATACTCTGTGGCTGTGATAATGAATTTATGACTATTGGAAGAAGGAGGGTGAATCTTGCCTATGAGATCGAGTCCCCACTGACAAAAGGGCCAAGGAGACACCAGTGGTTGTAGTTCTTGTGCTGGTGCATGTATGAGGTCTCCATGAATTTGACATTGCTTACATTTCTTGACAAACTGATATGAGTCTTTTTCCATATTGGGCCAATAATATCCAGTCCTGATGAGTTTCTTGGCCAAGGTAGGACCACTAGCATGCGGACCACATATCCCTTCATGCACTTCACGTAACGCAATCTGAGCTTCGTCGCTTTCTAAACATCTAAGAAGAGTGCCATCTAGACCTCGTCGGTATAGGATATCAGCTAAAATGACATATCGAGAGGATTGGCGAATGAAAGTGCGGCGTTGGTTGTTTGATAGATCAGGAGGTAAGATATTGTCACGAAGATATGTGAATATGGAACCATATAATTGGGATTTGGGACCGACAACGCATATCATTTCAGTAGGAGTGATCTCATATGAAGGAACCAATAGGTTGTCTACCAGGAACTCATAGCAGGTTTCATTTTGAGGCAGGTCAATTAGTGAAGCGATTGTAGCCATGGCATCTGCAGCACGATTCTTCTCTCTTGGTATCTGCTCAAAATCTATCTTTGTAAAGTGTCGTTTCAAATCATCTACCAGTTGCTTGTAAGGCATTAATTTTTCATCTTTCGTTTGGTAATCATCAGTTGCTTGACGGATGACAAGTTGAGAATCCCCAAAAACACGAAGTTCTTGGATCTTCCATTGAACTGCAATTCGTAATCCAGTTGTTAATGCCTCATATTCCGCTATATTGTTAGTGCAAGGAAATGATAAGCGGTATGATTTTGGTATAGAATCGCCTTGAGGAGTTATAAAGAGAATACCAACTCCTGCCTCATGCTGTGTGTATGAGCCATCAAAGTATAGTTGCCATGGTCTTTCGTGTGATATTGTTAAAATGGATTCATCTGGAAATTCTGAATTTAGAGGAACATCATCTATCATGGGGGCATCTGCTAATTGATCCGCGATTGCTTGTTCTTTTATTGCTTTTCTGTCCACATACTCAATGTCAAATTCACTCAGGATCATTACCCACTTGGCCAGTCGCCCAGTAAGTGTAGCTTTGTTGAGAAGGTATTTTAATGGATCAATTCTTACAATCAACTTAGTCTTGTGAGTGAGCATATAATGGCGTAATTTCTATGAAGCAAAGACCACAGCGAGACATGCACGCTCGATTGGTGTGTAGTTTAGCTCATATCCCACCAATGTGCGACTGATATAGTATACTGCTTTTTCCTTACCGTCAGCTATTTGTTGTGCTAGGAGTGCCCCCAGTGCTGTTGGAGTAGCTGATATGTATAGTAGCAAAGGCTGATCGGGAATTGGTGGCATCAAAACTAGCGGATTCAAAAGATAATCTTTGAGCGTCTGAAAAGCTTGTTGACAGTTATCATCCCATTTGAATTTGATATTTTTATGTAGCAGGTGCTGGAAAGGATTACACTTATCTGCAAGTTGTGCTATGAATCTTCGTATAGACTGGAGTCTCCCTTGTAAGGATCGAAGTTGACTGATATTTCTGGGTGGCAGCATGTCCAAGATAGCCTTGACTTTTGCTGGATCGGCTTCGATTCCTCTTTTGGACACAATGAATCCTAGGAGCTTCCCGGAGGTTACTCCAAAGACACATTTCTTGGGGTTTAATCTTACCTTGTATTTTTCCAACTGATCAAAGATGACTGAAAGTATGTCCAAATGTGTATCTCTGTCTATTGATTTACCCAAGAGATCATCAACATAATCTTCCACGGTTATGTGCATGAGATCATGAAAGATAGTGGTCATTACTCTTTGATATGTAGCACCTGCATTTTTTAGCCCAAAGGGCATAACATTCCAACAAAAAGTTCCCCACGGACAAGTGAATGATGTTTTGTGTTGATCCTCGGGTGCAATCCTGATTTGATTATAACCGGAAAATCCATCCATTAAAGATAACATTTCATGACCTGCTGTGAGATCAACGATCAAGTCGATATTTGGTAATGGGAAGCCATCCTTCGGACAAGCTTTGTTGATGTCTCTGAAATCTGTACATATTCTGATGCTGCGATCTGGTTTACTGACAGGTACTAAATTGGAGATCCATTCAGGATAATCAATTGGGCGTATGAATCCAACATCCAATAATTTCTCCAACTCTGCTTTGACTAGTAATGCCACTTGTGGATGCATTTTCCTTAATTTCTATTTTACTGGCTTTGCCCCCGGTTTGACTGTCAAATGATGCATTACCAAATCTAGATCTAGTCCAGGCATATCAGCGTATGACCATGCAAAGTTGATTTGTCGTTCTTTGAAGAAGCTTATGAATTTTGCCCTTTCGGACTCTGTCAATGATTGAGCCAGGAATATATTGTGTGGAACTTCTTCTATACTAATGTTCGTTTTGATAGTCTCTTCTACCAACATGGATGACTTTTCCTCATATGATGCTGGGAGAATGTCGAGCCTTCCATCTTCAGGTGCCTCAGAGAGGTTTTCACCCTCAGATACGTCCTTTCTTTTTACTTTTTTGGGATCAGATAGCGCCACAGTGTGGTTTTCGCCATAAGACCCTTGATTTGTTCTTATTTTCACATTTTTGCAACTGGAAGGTCCGACACCCTCACCAAAATATGCCACGTTGTTGAGTTCTATGGTGTATCCTGCTTTGTGGTCCCTAGGGGGAAGATCATCTCGTATGCCCAGATAGTCAATAACAGCTTCGTCATTTTGAAATGTGTCAAATTGTGCTGGTCCTTCATAATCCCAGTCAATGAGTTGGTGGTGAACAAGGGGAAGGCCTTTAATGTTTTCGGAGTTTGCGGGGCTAAGAGTGAAGATGTGGTTATATTCGGGTATATCGAGGCAATTGTCGAGGTCATCGATGGCACTCTCCTCATCAGTTTCGATCGCAAGCGAATCCAAATTGTCGTCACTAGTAGCGCCTTCCGGGACAGGTGTCCTCATCCTATGTGATTTCGACCTAAGACCTTGAGACGAAGACTGTGCGGAATCTTTATGGGTTATTTCTTGACCCACCCTGAACTTTTTATAAAATTCCTCTTCTTTTGTCGGTTCATTTGGCTCTCTAAATGTCTCGATGAGCTCATAGTCACTGGAGGATTTGTCTGAACCCCATTCCCATTCATTGGAATCTGTGGAATAGTAATCTTCTTGTTGAACTTTGGCAACTTTGATTTGTGATGCCTCTTCTGTCCTTTTAGTGTGGATCTTGGAAGTCAGAAAACCAAGTCCCTTCGAGCGTTCTCTTTTTACAGTCAATTCAGGTTGTAAGGGCTCCATAGTGCCTTCTTTGCGTAACCCAAGAGGGCTTTTTCCATCATACCCGAATTTTTGTAGAATCTTGAAGCCTTTGCCATATTTCTCATAGGGTATATTGATCTGATCTTGTGTGTCCTCTTCAATGTCTTTATAGAGCATTCTGTATAAATCTTCCTCTTCTAGTTCGCCCCATCTTTGAAAGGTAGTAGGATCCCATTTGAGTATCATGATGGATATTTGCTTGTTAGGATGTGGCCTTCCATATTCTTTTGGAGAGCTCATGACTTGTCGTAAATACATGGTCTGATTTAAAGCGTATTCTCCCATGCCTTTGTCTTGAAATTTGCCTTTAAGTTCACCTTGTTTTGATGTCAAAGGTTTCAATGACTCAGGGTCAATGTATGCCGAAGAAGGAACAGCTTCACGATTACTAGGAATGATGGTCTCCGTATGTGATCTCAGGTTATTGCAATATATGAACGGATTAGGATCACCGTTAACTGTTACCTCGACTCCATTATGAGGAAACTTAATGCATTGATGATATGTTGATGGGACTGCCCTCATCTCATGAATCCAAGGACGTCCTAGCAATATGTTGTATGTGAGATCCAGATCTAGGACTTGACAAACCACATCCTTTGTAACTGGCCCAATTCTTAGAGGTAAGGTGACCGTGCCCTTAGATGAGCGCTCTTCATTGTCATATGCCTTGATGGTGATTTGATTTTTTGAATTCACAGCTTTATCTGAATATCCCAATTGTTTAATGGTGCTCAATGTACAAATGTTTAGACCTGCTCCTCCATCTATCAGGACTCGCTTTATTCGATGTTTGTGTATGAAGGCTTCAACATGTAAAGGTGCATTATGTGGCTGACATACGGAGGCGTCATCGGCTTCTGTGAATGTAAGGGAATGTGGAATGGAAAGGTATCCCACCATGGCTTGAAACTGGTCCACGTTCAGATCAGTAGGAACAGCAGTATCTCTCAAGATTTTGTCAAGAATAGCTTTATGAGCGGGGGATATACATAGGAGCTCAAGGATGGAGATGAGTGTGGGTGTCCTCCCTAACTGTTCTACAAGGTCATACTCAAGTTTGGTTGATGAAGAAGCGACATTTTTAGTGGAAGCACCTGGCAAAGTAATCTTACCTCGACAGGTTGTAACATGACATTCAGGGGTATGTTCGGAAGAAGATCCAACACCTCTTAGGACAATCTTGGGTCTCTGAGGAGGATTCTCAAGATTTTTGTTCTTGATGGTAATAGTAGAGATATGATTGTCCGTCGAGATGTGATTGATAGTTGAGTCATAGTTGTAAGGTGCTCTAGTATAGTTGGCCTGATCATCTGTTACTTTGGCTTTTCCTTTGTCATGCTTTGGGAATGGTTCCTTAAACATCTCATGTTCTTGATTGGATGAGTGTCCCTCAATCTCAATATCACCTCTATCAATGAGATCTTGCACAATGTTCTTCAGTCGATGGCAATTACCTGTCTTGTGACCCTTGCTCTTATGAAACTCACAATACTCATCATCATTCCACCAATTTGGTTTGACCTTTGGTTCATATGGAGGAAAATCTGGAACTGTGATCACTTTGTTTGCCACAAGCTTTTTGAATACTGATTCAAGTGGTTCTCCCAATGGGGTGTACTTCCTTCGTGATCTAGAAGTTGTTTGAGTATTCACTTGATTGTTTGTAGAACTTGATCCCGAAAAGATGAACTTGGGTCTCACTGTATTGGCATCAACAACACCATCATTGACTGTGTTCTTGTTTTTATTCCAAAATCTTGGCTTGTCTTTTCCTTTAAAGTCATCTTTGTTTTCCTTGAATATCTTAATGATTCCTTGCTCAATTGAGACCTTTTCTGTTGCTAAGCCCTTTTCAATAACATCCTTGAAGGTGGACAAACAAGCTTTCCTTAGATCATAGCCAATGTCCTTGTTAACGTTTTGAGTGAACATTTCTACCATTTGTTTCCGTGGGATTTCGCAAGAGCATCTGCTAGCTAGATTTCTCCATCTTTGTAAAAATGACGCAAAAGATTCTCTCTCCTTTTGCTTAGTATTACACAAAGTAGTGACTGAGATATCTGTTTCTATATTGTAAGAGAAATGCTGAATAAATGCCTCTACTAAGTCACCCCATGACTTAATACCAGGAGGTAATTGAGAGAACAATTCCATAGCTTGATCGCCTAAGCTTTGCGGGAACAACCTCATCAAATGTGTTTCTTCTGCCGCTACCTCAATGCAAGTTGTGAAAAATTGTCTTATGTGTGCCTTGGGGTCTCCTTTTCCTCTATACTTGTCAAATTTTGGCGTCACAAAGTGTGCAGGAAATGGAGGCATTGGGATGCTCTTATCAAATGGATAAGGACATATGTCTCTCATAGTGTATGTTGGTTTTGGTGTACTCATGTCCTCCATTTTCTTTTGTAAATCTCTGATTTGTTGCTCCAAATTATTCTTAGGTGGCGATCGACTGCTTGTAGCATACCCCATGTTTGAGACACCAATTTGAGGAGGAGCTTGTTGCATGTATGGATGATATTGATCATAGACATGTTTGTATGGAGGAGGTCTATATTGATGCGGCATATAGGGAGCACTTGGTATAGCTTCATGTTGAGGAACCCCATATCTATTTTGTGCGTGTATACCATATTCTATAGGCATGTCATGTTCTATTGTGTTGCCCCCAAATTTGACATGAGGTTTCCTTGTGTCCAAATTTTGAGCATGCCTTTGAATGTCCATTTGTTTTGATTGATCCATAGCTTGAGCATGTGATTGAGCATATCTATCTGCATAAGACTTCCATAATGGTCTTCGAAGGTAAGTATCATATGTTTGACTGTGTGTATGTGGGATTTCTGGTTTTTGAAGCAAAGTTGATGGTGATTCAGGTACCATATGTGGTCCTCTATTTCCTCCACTATTGGGTCTCCTTTGATCCATGTTGGAGTGAGTTTGTTGCGAGGGTCGGTTTTCCATAAGTTGAGACATGTCAAAGTCACGAGGTATTTTAGCTCCACTTTGTGCCATCATGTGTAAGAAGTATTGTCTATCCCTCTTCATTATCTCTTCAACCAATCTATTGAAATGAGGATTCATTATGGATTCTTCTACATCTGCTGATTGTATTGAAAAGTTGTCCATATTGTCATTGTATGTAGCATTTTTGTTTGTAGTGTCTATGTTTTCCACATTTGGAATGTGTCTATAAACATCCATGTCAGGTAATGTAGTGTGCTCAGGATTGAAAAATAAATCATTGTCATACTCATAAGAACTCATGTTTGCGGACTCTTGAGCTTCTTTAGCTTTTCTCCTAGATTTTTGAAGACGGGTTTCAACCATGAACTAGGTGTTTGACCAAGATGTGAGAGACTATATGAAAAATGAAAAGAGTATGGAAGACCAAGAGTTGTATGGAGTGTAAATGAATCTTGAGGTGTACTTGCAATGTCCAAAGTATAAGACCAAGTATGTAAGTAGTAGAGTAGGTGTGACTTCCAAAGAGATGATTGTTTCTCTTGATGAGGTAAGCTGACCTTGACTCTAAGTAAGACCAAATGAGACCCAAAGGTAAGAAACCTTGATGAGGGACCACTTAGCAAAGTGTAGTTGTATGTAGTATGTTGACAAAGTATAATGAGGACAAGCAAGTGACCTTTTTGACTCAAGTTTAGACAAGTATGAATGTAACTAGATATGAAGCAATGATGGACTGTATGAGACCCAAGGACAGATTGAATGCTAGATGAAACCTGAAGAAACAACCTAGGAAGCTCAAGTATTCCAAAACTGATTTCTTTTGTTTGCTGGACTGTAAAAATTTTCAATTTTGGACATAGACGCTTCTGTATACTTCACAGACGTGATTCCCAGACACAGACGTGTCTCTGTTTGACACAGACGCTGTTACAGACACAGACACTATTCTTCTCTTCACAGACGTGCTTAGATGACTCAGACGCGGTTAGAACAGACACAGACGCGTTTCTGTAAACTTCATGGAATTTTTCCAATCTGTGAAGTTGTTTTGTTGTGACCAAATCCGACTGTTTGACTGTTTTTCATGACAAGAGGATACAATGTTAATGAGGACTCAATGTTTGCAAGTGTTTAGACTCCAAAAGTGTGTTGTTTGATATAAAGTTGTTTTGCATACACTTGAAGACACAAAAGACACAATGTTTAGTTGTTTGGTCTTGAATGTTTGAATGTTTAACATAAGACAAGCACAATTCTTATGGCTGGCCAAGACAATAGTTGTTGATCCCACATAGGGTTTTACCCTCGAGGCTACGCTATTCAGAGCGGATACTTAGATGATTGACCTCACTGGCTCCACCCTCGGTACTCACTTCTCAGGTCAGCCAAGCATCAGTCCCCATGAAAACTCCCCATGGCGAACTTTGTATCTCTACTAAGAACCGTATGTGTGTGGGCCGCTACCAGAGGTTCGACCTCCTGCCTCAACAACTAGAAGGATTTGGGCCTCTAAAACAAAAAGGTGCTAGTAAGGGCATCCGCTCGTGTGGCCATACATGCGGCACTTTCAGCTCTGTAAATACAGAAGGCTCCCAGCCGGTAGGGGTTACGCCCTACAAATGATCAAATAAATTTGATCAAACGGGTTTATGGGGAGACATAGTGTCGGTATGAACTAATCAGCACACGTTATTCATAGTTTTCACCATGAATACATTTGATTATAGTAGTTCAGATGAGGTGGGTTTTCCTCGCTACCACTTGGGTCGTTCTCTTCTCACTAGTAGTCCTAATGACCACACGGGAAGACAGGCCCTCTAAAGATTAAACAAAAAGAGCCTATTGCTCAAGACACAAAAGACAATGATTCAATTTTAGTGCACCAATGGAAGTGTTTGCTAATCTATGAAAACAAGGCACACAACAAAATCTCAAAAACCCTAGCCAAGGACCTGCAACAAAATTTGTTAGTAGTTTGGGTTGTTTCAAATGATCACCCCTTCCTGCAAGCACACAAGTTAGGTAAATTTTAGAAACCCAAAAGACTTTGTGAAAAAGGGGCCTTCAACAAAAACGTTTTTTTGCTTCCAAGACAAATTGCACAAACTTGGTTAGCTAAATCTGCAAGGGTTAGTCCAAAAATAAACCAGATCTGAAACCCTAGGTGCGAAATCCGAAAACTGAATCAAAGAAAGTTTGAAATTCTGAAACAGTAAAAACACAGACGCTGTTATACCAGACACAGATGCGTCTGTATGACACAGACGCGGTTCTGTGATGCACAGACGCGGCCAAAACACACAGACGCCCTTCTCGGACACAGACGCGATCATAAGTAACGCAGACGCGATTATGTAACACAGACGCCCCTGTCTGAGAACTGCAAAACAAAATTTGTTGAAAACACAGACGCGATTCCCGCCTCCGCAGACGCTCCTGAAACTTAGAGATGCGATCCGAACACTCGCAGACGCGGAAATACCTAAAATGTCGTCGAAAAATGTCCGATTTGCAACTTCAAAAACTCAAAATCTGCAACAAAAGGGTTAAATGCAAAGGGACAAGAGTCCCACCGGGCATGCCAAAATGTGTATGGTGAAAATGGATAACAATAATAACAATATTGAAAGGCTAAATGAATTCAACCACAAAACCCTAGCCTAACAATCAACAAAGATCCACCATAACATATGAAGATTACCTAAGACAATGCAAATCACATGAAATCACAAAGATTATACCATCATATGTCCAATAGGGTTTTGATCTCCATTCTTCCTATCTCCATTGATCTTTCTTGATATATTTGCTCTCAGATTTTTATATGCACAAGAGCTCAACAAAGAACGGAATGTGGTTGCAAGTAGGATCGTAGTGTAGCCAAGTCTTCAAGATTAGTCATTAGGGTTTGATAATGAAGGAGGCATCTTCTTAAATGGAAGACACAATATGAAATGGAGGGATAAGATTGAGAGGTGTAAAAAGAGAGGCCGGCTAAGATTAGAGGGTAGGTAAAAGAAATACCAAAATAATGAAAGAGGTAGGTAGTGTATGAATTAAGAGATGAATGACATGTGTCATGTGTAGAAAAAGCTAATGAATTGATTAAATAAATAAATATTTATTTAATTAATAGAAGAAGTAGGATAATTAAATAAATAAAATATTTATTTAATTTAGGAAAGGGATAATTTAAATAAATAAATGTATTTATTTAAATGAGAAATAAGGCTAGAAGAGGATAAATGAATTAATTAAATAAATAAAGATTTATTTAATTAATAGAAGAATTAGGCTTAGATAATTAAATAAATAAAATATTTATTTAATTAGACTGGACAATTTTAGGTGTCTACAGTTGCAAATCAGGTTTTAAAACCCAATTTGAAAGATTTTGAGTTATCCCTTCCGTAAATTAGGTTTTAAAACTTGATTTACAACTTTTGTCAAATACTTTTTTTTTCTAACTTTGGGAAGTGATTTCAAACAAACTTGTAGTTTTCCTCTAAGATGACATAATCATCTTCAAGTAAGAAGATGAAGTTCAAATATTAGAGTGTTTTCCAAGAGAGATCATGTCTTCAAATGTCACTAATATTATTTAGACAATACAATAAAATATGTGGATATGTTCAAATTCCTGGAATAGATAGAAAAACAACCACAAACTCTTCAATATGCAAGTGCTCATCAACAATGGCCTTCATCTTCCCAACAACAGCTCATGATCTTAAATTTGTCTTGGCAACAACTGCACATTTTGAAAACGAGAAAAGGAGTGCCAAGGAAATGGATAGGAAAATGATAATTAGGCTTGATGCACAAAGTTCTTTGACATGATCTTCAAGTGTCTTGAGGTACATGAATATGCAAATATGAGCATAGAGTCAGCCCAAGATCACTATGATAAAGCATTTGATAAATTTAAAAGAAACATAAATTCCAATTTTGTTGAGGCATACAGGCCAACAATCAAAAGGTGGACAAAGCTTATTTGTAGAAGTGATTTCAAGGAAGAGATTAGAGATGTGATAAGTCTCCTTAGTAGGGTCAAAGGTTTGTAGGTTTTGGAATATCTTCCAAGAATGGATGTATTGGTACATCCAAGTAATCAGGAAAGGTAGAGACAAGATCTATTAGGGACAACAAATTAGTGACGTAATCTGTGAACAATTGTCTCAAGTAACAACTACCTTGAAGTTCTATACGACCTCCTATTTGGTATATGTTGCAGCCTCTATGATACATTTCCCAGGTCTCACATCAAAAGGAGACTTAAAGATTGTTCCTATTTATAAGTACAATCCTCAGTTGACCCTCAAGGAAAGTGTGAATCATTTCAAAAGGGTAAATGATGCTTTCTTTGGTGGACTCATGTGTTCACTTGAGAAAGGGTTGGAGAAAAGAAGAGTATCAAAGGATGCTTGGAATACTTTCAATAATTATGGATACAATTCCCTACTTTTTCATACATCAGGATTGGGTAGTATGAGGGATCCCCTTCATGCTGCCAAGATATCCAAGTGATAAAATTGTCCTTATGGAGTTCAACCAACAAATAATGATTGTTCATAGTCAACAATCAGAAGCACATAAAGTCGGGTTTAAATTTCCTCTACCTATTGGTAGATGCTCATTGACTACATCATGAAAAGCCAAATAGATGGAAACTAAAATGCAATGGGCCACCATAAAAATTCAAAAGAAGAGAGGATTTTCACTATGAGGGAATGAAAGATAAAATCAAGAAGAGTTATACACATGTGCATTGGATTGAGGATATATGGGTCAAATGTAAAATTAAAGAAGATGTAAGAAGGCTAGATTATAGTCGGCTCACATTGGAACAAATTGAAAATATTGAGCTTGCAGAAGTTGTTGCTGCCATGGGAGATGAAAGATACATCATTGACCTTGTGTACATGTTGAACAAGATTACTGACACTCCTCTACCAATGATCTAGTGATCGTGAAAGGTGTCAATCTCCATAAGGAAAATATTTTAATTTATCCTTGTAAATACCAATGTTTGATTGCATAAAGAAAGGGATTAAGTTGAAGCCCTTTAGAACAAGCTTGGAATAGGACACTATAGGGCCTCTTGGAAAGAAGCAAGAACTAAGGACAAATAATAAAGAGTATGCCTCTACCTTGAAGAAAGAACCTAAGTACAAATGTAGAGTGGGGAAGGATAAGAAGAAAGATAAAGGGGAAACATTTGTTCATGCTCAAGAACAAGTTGATGAGTAGGTTCTCAAACAAATTGATGAGTAGTAAATACAAGAAGAGGAAGATCTTTCAAAACCTCTTGTTACAACAAAATGAGTCTACTTTTGAAGTGGCTCTAGAGGTTTCCACCTCTATTTCTATCGCAACCACTTCTCATGCCATTAGTGTACAATCTCTTCCTCCTATTTTCGTTGTATCTATTGTACAATCTTTGCTTGTTGTTTCCATTGTTGCATCTACACCCATTGTTTCTAGAGTTCCTGTTGTCATTCCAACAATATCTATTTATTCCTTTTCTACGAGTGAATAAATCCTTGACACCCCTCAAGATAATGTAGGAAATGTTTTTGGTTCACTTTCTTCATTTCCTTGCTTGTTAGAGGTATCTACCACCATGTTTGATGCCACTTTCATTGATTTTGACAGGTTCATGTTCAATGTTTTTCCCAATACATCAACTATGGAAATCCCATCCATATTTATGACCCACACTACACCAATTGCAATTGGCATTGCATTGTAAGAGACAACATCTATTCAGATAAAAGTTGCAAGTGCAGAAGTAGATTCTACTCTTCCTCCTTGGCTACAATCAGTTACACCCAAAAGGAAAAAGCAAGCTATCTCCCCAAATGACTTCAATTTTGTTCAACTTGTTCTTGCAAAGCCAAAAACTACAAAAAGGTCCAAAACCATTTCATGGGTTGAAGTAGACCAAGCAGAAAGGTAGTTGTGCCACCCTAGGATAAGTTTGTTGGGGAAGTCCAAGCATCTAGTTATGTGATAAGTAGGATTAAATTGGGAAAACATACCAATGAAAGAACTAAGGAGGATGTTCATTCTGCACCCAAAGCATTGATTGTGAGATATGATAGAGATAAAGCTATCAAAGATAAACTCAAGCTTCAAATGGAACAACTCACTGTGGTGCTGATCAAAAATCACTCAATCTTGAGAAGTGATTAAACTAGTGGGATCGTCAATTGATGAGGAAGCCATCAAGAAATTTGAGTAAATTGGTTCACAAGGGAGGGATGTCAGTGCATGGATCAACATGATGATTTCCTAGAGAACACATCTCTTGAGCTCTTCAATTAAGTTGTTAGAAACCTTGGAAAGTGTTAAGTCTAAATTTGGCCAAACACTTGATCTTCTCATGCAGGAAATACAAGTACAAGAGAAAGACCTTGAGGCTTGGACAAATCTTAAGGATTTTAAATTGTAAATCCTAGTGGATAATGAATTTATCCCCACCAAAAGAATGTACATTCAGTAGAGGGAGGTGATGATACATCAGGTAGACATTCTTGAATAATTGGTAAAAGATCTACAAGAAGAACATGAAGAATGTGACGACAAGGTACTTGACATTATCACCAAGGCTTCAGAGCTCCCTTGTAAGCTATTTAATAAGGATAAAGAAACTCTCCCCATTGACACTATTATTTAGGATCCAGTCCATTAATTCAAAAGGAAGCTAGAGAAGGTGATTCCATATTATCTTCTATCAATAAATTAATGAATTTCCAAGTGACCTTGGATAATCTGGAAATAATCCTAAAGAAGCATAAAAAGGGATAATCAACATAGAGGATTCAATTTCGTTAGTTCTTTCCATCTTGATTCATACTCTGAAGCCTAATGAATCCAAGATGCATAATGCTATCCAAAAGTTTGAAGAGTTCCCAAGGAGGAACACTAATGAAGAAGACGTTGATGGACTTGTAAAGCACCGAGGTGGGGGGGCAGGGGGGTGAATCAATGACACCAAAAACAAAACTACTTTAAATACTGACTGGTAGAAATACTTAATAAGTTTGTTAAACAATATGCATGTAATCTAAAATTATATAACAACATCCACAATAAGTATAATGTCCACCATAACACAAGTGTTTATACATGGAAAACCCAAATAGGTAAAAACCACCGTGAGATGGGACTCACAAGTTAAATATCTGTAGCAATAGATAACTGACCAATGAAGGTCTACAAAGTGCTATGCTAGGAGCGAATCCTGTTAAAGATCCCAAAGCTTAATTAAAATCTATACCTAGTAAAAGGTGGTACCCTGTAAGGAGTAACCTCAGTGGAGGATTTTTGAATCCAAACTAATGGATCACCTAGTTAGAGGATTTGTACAATGAAGCTTGTTAGAGCTTACCTGGTTAGGGGATTTGACTGTTGCAATGATTAGAAAACAACAAGTAGTGTGATCTAGTAATAGCACAACTTTCTTGGATAGATCCTCTTCTACGCACTCAACACTTCTTTACCATCATACTCTGCAACTTAATACTTCTGCCTTGCACATAACATATCTCCTTCGCTCATACAAAATAATTCATCATGATGTCAATATATAGACATTTAGATTTCATGTCGGCCTCTAGAAATCATATCACAATTACCTAGGTGCAGTGTATCTAGTCAAACAATCATAACGCATCACAAAAATACTGCCAAAACTTGTCGGTAAGGATAACTCATCACGACTAGTGATAACTCATCACATAATCAATGAATACCAGTTGGAACAATCAATGTCAGTTGGAGTTAATCATGTAAGCCGTTTATCCTTTGATGCTCCTTTGATAATATCCACTGGATCTTCATGTTGATGTCGAGTTAAGTATAATCACTAGTTGTCTCCATACATATACCTATTGTCACCATGTACCGGTTAGATATAAACCTCTAGTATACCGATTGTAGAATAAACAACTTTAAAGTCACACCAGTAGACAATATGAACATATGTGTGTGTATGTGTTTCATCAATGACAACATATGATGAAGTTAATCATTACAATCATCATCAAGCCAACAGACGTGTCTCTGAACACAGTAAATTTTTATGCTTTCTAGTTTGTATTTTGCATTTTGTTATTGACATTTTACATGTCTTTTTGTATATACAAAATTACATGTAAAGATAGTACAATTCCTGAATCAAATTGGACTGTACTATTGAATAAGTCAAAGTAGTTGTAGTATCCCTATTTTTGCTCAATGCTCTTCACTATATAAAGGAGAGAGTCTTATTGTAGATAACCATCTTTAATTTATGCATCAAAACTCTATTGGCTTGAGGAGAACTTTGAGACTTTGACCTTAAGCCGTAAATCAAAATTTTCATCAATATAAAAAATAGATTGGCATCCAACCTTTGTTTTGGATTTAGTGTGTTGATGAAGAGAGATTGTTCTTATGTCTTTCTCATTTCATTATCTTATATCAATTGAATTGTGCATTGTGGAGAAGGCATTTGTTTAAAGAGAATCAAACCAAATTTTGTAGACTTTGTGCTACAATATTCTAATTGTAGATCTTGTTGTGTAATTGATAATAGTTGAAGACTTTGTTCTATTTTCTATTATCGATTTAGAGTAGTTTAATTGGGTTGTGTGTGAGACTTTGTGTTGCACGTACATCGTGCAATATTGTTCATTTGATCAATTAGTAGAAGCAATAGAAGACTATGAGCTTGTGTTATTTTCTTGTTCTTAGTTATTTAAAATTTGTTGGTAAAACTTTTAGTTATTCTTACATCTAACTTCATTGGATATCAATTATTATGGCTCGAATTAATATCAAATTGTAATAAGGAGAAATCCTATTTTGAAAATATAAGAGAATAGAAAGAATATTTATCCTAAAGCAAGAGGGTAAGATGAATGTATCACCCATTAAATAATCGTACGTGTTCAAATGGAGCCAGCCTCTTCTGAGATGTTTTGAATTTATGTACAGACTGTAGACGTGTCTTCCTTTGTAAGCTGCAGGAAAACGTAAACAAAAAGCCTTGCTAATCCAATTAAAAAAAGGCTCTAAAGCTTAAAAAATCAAGCTGTCCCAATCCCATAACTCAATTTTAAAGCTAAAAAATTTGGAATGTTTTTTGCTGTGCTGCTCCAATCCCATAAGCCAGTTCTACAGCTAAAAAGCTTCGCCAATCTCATAAGTCAGTAGCTTTAAAGCTCAAAAAAACTAATTCATACGAATAGTAGCTAATTTTTTATTCTTATCTGTCGCCTATTCATTACTAAAATGACAAAGATTATAAAAAAAGTTGGGTGGCACTATAGTGTTATGCCTGTAATTAGTGCACTGGCAGAGCTGTAGATCACTTGGCAGAAGATATGTTACTCAAAATCAATTGAGTACTGTGGTAGTATGGGATCTCTTAATCGCCTAAAATAAACTCGTCTCGAATCGCATCGGCAAAGATGTAATGTATGATAGACTTTCTGGATCTTCAGCTCAGTGAGCAAATGCGTATAATTCTATACATTATTAGGTGATATTCTAGATATTCAAATGATTTAAGCGTTGTTTTATATAATGTTGTGGTAAGAGATTAAGTTTAAAAATGTTTTCATACTTATAAATTTAGAGTAAGAAATTAGGATCAATAGTGGTTGATTTGATTAAGTATTTCAAGTAGGATTTAAGTGGTTTGACGTATCTATGTAAATTTTCATCTATCATGTATTCACATGAATTTTAATCTATCACAAGTAAAGAGCTTAAATATAAGATTCGGTGAACATTAAAAATTCAAATACAATATAAAATCATTAGGGGAAGAGCGTCGGTTATGGTTCATGTTCTCGTCCACTCCTTGCACACCCAACCTCCCAATTACTAACTTAAAAAAAATCAAAAAACATATAACTAAAAACCCATAATAAATTTTACATATACCAAACCATAATTGGCCCATTTGTGCACCTTTATTGGTACCCATGGCACATGACTACTAGGGTATTTGTGCATAAGTATTGCAATTTTAAGTGCACGGTTATTTGAGCATTTTTAAGCAGGTATTGAGTGACACTTTGAAATGTGTACTTTTTGACCCTTACACACATAACAAATCCCACAATGTGCATTGTTACCACCCAGAATCCAAAACAATAGCTATAAGAAGTTAAGTTGCATGCAAGAAAAAAAAAAAAGCATCAGAATCTGATGTACTATTTAGAATCTGTGGGTGCATGAAGTTAGCTATAACAACTATTGGTACACTTACCTGAGAGTAGAGATTAAAATTCTTAATTATGGATTTTAAGGAAAATCTTTATTTCATTTGATTTCATGATTCTTTATATGAATTTTGTATAGGTTGTGGTATCAACTAGTAACAGTATCACTTGAGGTACATATCATGTTAAAAATATACAACTACGGTATGATCATGACCTCATTCTATAAAAATATTGATACCTAATAAGACTTGATCCTTAATAAGTTATTTATGAGACATTAAAGTCACTAATAGATAGACCAAAGGTCACTCAATGAAAGAATTATTTAATAACAAGTGCCACGTAGTGGTGAGTACTTGCCATCATAGTATTGTAATAAAAATATTTGTTCTAATTTTTAATTATTATAATTTTTTTCATTGTTATTTTAAAATTATATTAGACCAATTATATTTATGTAATATTAACTATAAATCTTATTTTAATAAAATAATATAAACTACTAATTGCACTTTGGTGTGCAATGGGTATGGCAAAGAGGTGTGGAAGGTCAATTGGGAAAAATTTGGTTTATTTTTTGGATAAATGTGTAGTGCCTGAGGTCAATTTGTGGTCACGATGTTGTTTGTACAACAAAGGACTTAATTGAGAGGTTATAGTTTAAAATCAACTATGCATCCACTTACAAGGATTGATTCATAACTAAAATAAAACCTTTGAATTGATAAGATAATCAAGTTTTATTAGCAACAAGCTCATATAATCTTTGCAATAGGGTGAACGCAAGAGTGACGTTGAGATAGGGCTGGAAAGAGGGATATATAGAGGGGTAAGAGTGATTGAGAGATTGGTAAATAGATAGAGAAGAAGATGAAGATATAGTTGGAGTCGGAGATAGAGATGGAGAATGGGGAGAGGAAGATGGAGAGAAGGAGAGAGGTATGAGAGGCAGAGAGAGAGAAGGGAGAGGAATATATAGATATGGAAGAGAAAAATAAATAGTTGGAGAGAGATGAAGATATAGAAAGATAGATATAGAGAGGAAAAGAGATATGGATATAGAGGTCCAAAAAGAGGGAGAATGAGAGAGAAATGGGTGGATAGGAGGCATGTCTCTATATATATATATATATATATAGAGAGAGAGAGAGAGAGAGAGAGAGAGAGAGAGAGAGAGAGAGAGAGAGAGAGAGAGAGAGAGAGAGAGAGAGAGAGAGAGAGAGATGAATAAAAAGGGAGATAGGTAGAGATAAAGAGATAATTTTTTATTCTTATATGCTCTTATTCATTACTGAAATGACAGAGATTATAAAGAAAGTTGGGTGGCACTATAGTGTTATGCCTGTAATTAGTGCATTGGCGGAGCTGTAGAACGCTTGGCAGAAGATATGTTACTCAAAATCAATTGAGTACTGTGGTAGTATGGGATCTCTTAATCGCTTAAAATAAACTCGTCTCAAATCACATCGGCAAAGATGTAATGTATGATAGACTTTCTAGAGCTTCAGCTCAGTGAGCAAATGCCTATAATTCTATACATTATTAGGTGTTATTCTAGATATTCAAATGATTTAAGCGTTGTTTTAGATAATGTTGTGGTAAGAGATTAAGTTTAAAAATGTTTTCATACTTATAAATTTAGAGTAAGAAATTAGGATCAATAGTGGTTGATTTGATTAAGTATTTCAAGTAGGATTTAAGTGGTTTGGTGTATCCATGTAAATTTTCATCTATCATGTATTCACATGAATTTCAATCTATCATAAATAAAGAGCTTAAATATAAGATTTGGTGAACATTAAAATTCAAATACAATATGAAATCACTAGGGGAAGAGCACCAGTTATTGTTCATGTTCTCGTCCACTCCTTGCACACCCAACCTCCCAATTACTAACTTAAAAAAAATAAAAAAACTAATAACTAAAAACCCATGATAAATTTCACATATACCAAACCATAATTGGCCCATTTGTGCACCATTATTGGTACCCATAGAACACAACTACTAGGGCATTTGTGCATAGTATTGCAATTTTAACTGCACTGTTATTTGAACATTTTAAAGCAGGTATTGAGTGACACTTTGAAATGTGTACTTTTTTACCCTTATACACATAACAAATCCCACAATGTGCATTGTTATTACCTAGATGCCAAAACAATAGCTATAAGAAGTTAAGACGCATGCAAGAAAAAAAAAGCATCAGAATTTGATGTCCTTTTAGAATCTGTGGGTGCATGAAGTTAGCTATAACAACTATTGGTACACTTACCCGAGATAAATTGATTTAGAGTAGAGATTAAAATTCTTAATTATGGATTTTAAGGAAAATATTTATTTCATTTGATTTCATGATTCTTTATATGAATTTTGAAGAAGTTGAGAAATACAACTTCAGAGATCCCAAGAACACCTACAAACAAAATACCTGTCACAAGAGAAGAATGGAGGCAAAAAAACAATAATGGCTTTGAAGAAAAAGATTATCATTCAGAGAGGGAATCAATAAAAAGTACAATACAATCCTTATAAAAGGAGATTAGCAACCCTAAAGGTGTGCAACCCTAAAGAAACCCTAAAGGAATAAAGTGTATTTAATAATTAGAATAATTATTAAATACCTACCATATTATTAAATACCTAAGTTTAGCTTAAGCGTAGAGGATAATAGACTAATAATTAAATAAATAATTATTAGCTAATGCATGATAACTCTAACACCCCCCCTAAAGATGAAATTAGAGAGTAGCTAAAAACAACTAAGGACTAAAAAATGCATGTAAACAAAATGCATGAAAGTAACAATGGGTCCCGACAACTAGGCCTGATGAGGTACCCAAATACAAAAGATCTCTGTAAAGTGGAGAAATAGAGAAAACCTCATGGGACAAAAATCTACTCCAAAAAGAGATGAAGGCTAGTGAAGGACTGAAGAAGCCTCCAAACTAGAGAGTGTTCAAGAAAATAGGAACAAAGGATGAACATGAAGAACACCATTGAAGCATGGAACTGTAAACACTGTCGAAGAATAACTGTCGATCTGAAGAACCTCCACTGAAATAGAAGAAGATTAGGTAGAGACGACTGTAATATGCATGAGTGCCCCTCAAATAACACTACTTGAATTAGATGTCAAACAAAGGAAAACAACTGAACTCGAAGATACAGATGGTAAAAACACCAAAGTCTAAAGAGCTGATCAATCAAAGATGGAAGGTTGCCTCCAAAAATGGAATGAAAGAGTATCCATATGGTAAATGATCCATCTCACTGAAATGCATAGGTAACCAGCCACTGCATCTGCCTAGTACATAGGAACAAATACTAAATACATAGCTCATTCCAATGAACCAAGGAAGCATTAAAACCAACAACCAACAAGAGAAACCCCCCCATAATGCTGACAAGGGAGAGGTAATAGGTACACTGAAACTGAATGCCAAGAAAAATTGCATGATGAAGAACCAGAAACATCGAGAGTGCAAAAGAAAGTACAAACACATATAAAGGCTCATGTCGTGGAAGGAACACTCACTTGACACATATAATGAGGCTAATATCATGGAAGGAACACTCACGTGACAAAGGTAGATGGAAAACAAAGGAAAACATCAAACCCCCCTATAGCACTTTATGATGGAGTGTGTGTACAATAAGGCACAAGATGTGCAAGATCCCAAGCATGAAAGGCATAGTGGCACTTTATCTCAATGCGTTTGTAAAAGGGAAAATGCTTACAAAATGATATATACAATGCTCAAAGAAGAAAAAAGGAAATACATGAAGAACAACCAACAAAAAGTCATCCCACCCAAACAAGAAGTTTCCATGAGCTCATATGTCCAGGTAATTCACCAGAGTGTGAAAACACAAAAAACTGAATAAAATGTACCTGGAGTAAAATCTGGAAAAAGTGCATGGATGGATGTGAAGAGCTCTGAAACACCGTCCCAACGCCAATGGAATCGCAAAAAACAGAGACACTGGTGAAAAGATACGAGCTTAGGATTGAAAACAACACCTCTGACTTCAAATGGATATAGAATGTACCAGTAGAAAAACTAGGTGATGAAACCCACAAATCTGAAAAGTAGACAAAACTATCTTTCCGATGATATCTTGTTTTTCAAAAAATGATATTGTATTCTCAAGTTATGGCTAAAACAAAAGAAAACCCTCTTTTAGGGCACAAAGAGGGTCACAGGGGGGCCATGCAAGTTGTTCATATTGCCGACGTCAGTAGAATATTCTTTGCTGTCGAAAAAAATAGGTCATCGAAAAAATACCACCTGTCAGAAAGGGATCGTCGACCGGAAAAATCATCGCCGAAAAATATCATTGGGCACTGGTAAAGGAGCTGTCGGAAAAAAAATCCGATGGGCGGGGGCCTCAGTGGCGGCGACGGTCAAGAGGTTCGGTGGTGAGGTGGGAGCCGAGGGTCGGAAGGCGACTAGGTTGGCGAAGCGGGTGGGAGGTTAGAAGGCAACATCTCCCAAGGCATGGGCAGTGAGGGCGGCGCTTGCTGCAAGTGGTGGGGCAGGGTCCACGACCTGCAGCGTGTCATATGGACCTACAGAGGTCACCAACCCCCCCATGTGCTTTAAAAAACACTTTCAAAAAAAAAAATTCACAATTTTTTTTTAATTTCAGCCTAAGTATTGTCGTAAAACTACCCAAAAACAATTTTAATAATTTTTATTTTATTTTTTTCAACAAATTTCTCAAAATTCATGCCAAAAATGAGCAAAAACAAAACAAAAAATTCCAAAGACTAAAGTTGTCCAAATTTGATAAATTTTATGCGAAAATGGGGAGTTTTCAGTGTTTTGAGCTCAAAGGTGAGGTCCGTTTGAGCCCTAAATGCCCCCCCAAAAAGAAGCACCCCAGATCCAAATAAAAAGCTTTGAAAAAACTTGAAACCCTAGCCTCCAAAAATCTTCTAAAAAATCAAGAACATGCATCAGCAGATCTGAGCTCTGATACCATGAAGAAGTTGAGAAATACAACTTCAGAGATCCCAAGAACACCTGCAAGCAAAATACTTGTCACAAGAGAAGAATGGAGGCAAAAAAACAATAATGGCTCTGAAGAAAAATATTATCATTCAAAGAGGGAATCAATAAACAGTACAATACAATCCTTATAAAAGGAGATTAGCAACCCTAAAGGTGTGCAACCGTAAAGAAACCATAAAGGAATAAAGTGTATAAATACCTACCATATTATTAAATGACTAAGTTTGGCTTAAGCATAGAGGATAATAGACTAATAATAAAATAAATAATTATTAGCGAATGCACGATAACTCTAATAAATTTTGTATAGGTTGTGGTATCAACTAGTGAGAGTATCACTTGAGGTACATAACATGCTAAAAAAATAGAACTACGGTATTCCATAAAAATATTGATACCTAATAAGACTTGATCCTTAATAAGTTATTTATGAGACATTAAAGTCACTAATAGATAGACCAAAGGTCACTCAATGAAACAATTATTTAATAACAAGTGCCACGTAGTGGCGAGTACTTGCCATCATAGTATTGTAATAAAAATATCTGTTCTAAATTTTAATTATTATAATATTTTTCATTGTTATTTTAAAATTATATTAGACTAATTATATTTATGTAATATTAGGGTAAACTCACAATAATGGTTCCCACTTTTGCCAACGAACAAAATTGGCGGAGGCAGAGAAAAAAAATTTGCGGGGGTTCGAACGAACTAGGGGTGTTCGAGCGAACCATCCTCTGGGTTTGATCGAACCCACCATCGAATCTGGGTTCGATTGAACCCATTAAAAAAATATTTTTAAAAAATCTCTATAAAACCCAAAAATGACAATTAAACTATCATTTTCAAGTTTGGAGTTTACTGTGGAGAGGGGGTTAGAGCTATTAGGTCCCAGAGACAACTAAGAGGTGGGGGGGTGAATCAGTTGTCCAATAAATTCAACCAAAATTAACTTAACCAAAACTTAATGCTTAATATCGGTAAACCAAACTTTATGCCGATAGACAGTCTTAACAGTTAAATGTAGTACCGGTAAATATTAATGCATGAAACATAAAGACAATAACATCCACAACATACAACACCAATTTTCGTACGTGGAAACCCTATAAGGGGAAAAACCATGGTGGGAAGCCTTAACCACAATCAAATGATACTACTGCAGATAGTATGTGTTTACAATATGGATTCTGCACATGCAGAAAGGCCAGCTGCCTAGAGCTCACTGCTCAATCAAAAAATGAGAGTCACACTGACTACAATTGGATGGTTAAATCCAATGATAATGTACTGCACAAAATAGCATCTTCATATGCTGGATTCAGTACCGGTGTAGTTCTGATTGCCTTCACAAAACCCTCCTTCAACCTTCAAATGATATATGTGTGTATAGCTCTGCTTATTTTTGCATATACTCTATTACAATTCTTTTCCCAATCGCATATCGATCTTACAAATAAGATCTTACACATATACTGTAACCTAAGACCAATTCAATAGGTCGGCTCACTAAAAGATATTACAATAAAATCAATTAAAAATAAATCAATAAACGATGCATGATGTCGGCTCAATGCATTTACAATAATAATAAATCATCTCCATAACATGCCATGCTGATCTGGAATAGATATGACTGTCAGTGCTTATCCTGGACCTATTTGTCGGTAACATCAAATATGCAAACCCAAATAAACAAATAACCAAATCGCCAAGACCAAGTAATCGAATAATGTCTTCGACATAACCAAGTAGTTTCCAAGTCATTACAAGTGCCGGTGAACAATATAATCTGTCGGTGAACCAAATACCAGTGTTTTGCATAAGTCTTTGTCTTCTCGGTGAACATAACCAAAATCTCCAAGTGCTGATAAGTGTTGACAAGTAATGACAGGTGTTGACATCAATGACAAAACCATATCAACATATCCAAAATACCAACAAGAGCGAACCCTACATCAATATTACGTCACCGTGCCCTGTCAGCAGTAGCTAGCGCTTCTCATCTTTCAACTTTCAACCTACATTATTTCAGGCGCACAAAATAACCTTTTTTTGTTTAATAATGTTTTTTTTAAAATTTATTTATTTTTTATTAAATCTATTTAAAAATTAGTAAAAATTTTTTTTGTTAATTTGTTTTATTAATTAAATAATTATATATTTATTGTTTTTTTTTCAGCATTTTAGAAAAATGTTAACAAAAATTGAGAAAACATATCTATACTAAAATTTTAAAACTTAGAAAAACTTTTGAAATTTTTTAGGAAAACATTAGGAAAATTAAAAATTAGAAAAATGTTAGAAAACTAAATATAATAAATTAAAACGTTAGAAAAATAAAATAATAATTTAAATTTAAAAAAACATTAAAAAACTTAGATAATAAATTTAGACAAATTAGACAAAATAAAACCTCTATGACCCCTTTTCACATCCTATTACACACACAACATGACCCCTTAGGACCCCTTAAGACCACATATGCCTCTGACGACACTATATGTCCCCTTAGGACCATAGAAGATCACATAGTGTCCTAAGGGGTCATATGTCGTCCTAAGGGGTCACACATGTGTTAACACATGCGTGACCTCTTAGGACCACATATGACACCTTATAACATCCTAGTACGTACGACATGTACCCCTTAGGATCACATATAGTGTCCTAAGGGGTCGTATATGGTCATAAGGGGTCACGCATGTGTTCTAACACATGCGTGACCCCTTAGGACCACATATGACCCTTTATAAAATCCTAGTGTGTATGACATACTCCTTAGTACATCACATTGTCCTAAGGGGTCATATGTGGTCATAAAGACCTCATGCATGTGTTTTGACACATGCATGACCCCTTAGGACTACATATGACCCCTTATAACATCCTAGTGTATACAACATGTACCCCTTAGGATCATATAGTGTCCTAAGGGCTCATATGTGGTCCTAAGGGGTTACACACGTGTTCTAACACATGCGTGACCCCTTAGAACCACATATGACCCCTTATTAAATCCTAATGCATGTACGACATAACCCTTAGTCTATCACATAGTGTCCTAAGGGGTCATATGTGATCCTACTTGGCCCTTCACACATGTGTTAACACATACGTGACCCCTTAGGACCACATATGACCCCTTATAACATCCTAGTGTTTACAACATACCCCTTAGGATCACATAGTGTCCTAAAGGGTCATATGTGGTCCTAAGGGATCATGCATGTGTTCTAACATATGCATGACCCCTTACAACCACATATGACCCCTTATAGCATCCTAGTGTGTACAACATACCCCTTAGGATCACATAGTGTCTTAAGGAGTCATATGTGGTCATAAGGGGTCACACATGTGTTCTAGCACATGCATGACCCTTTAGGACCACATATGACCCCTTATAACATCTTAGTGTGTACGACATACCCCTTAAGATCACAGTGTCCTAAGGGTTCATATGTGGTCCTAAGGGGTCACGCATGTGTTCTAACACATGCGTGACACCTTAGAACCGCATTAGACCCCTTATAAAATCCTAGTGTGTACGACATACCCTTTAGTCCATCACATAGTGTCCTAAGGGGTCATATGTGGTCCTAAGGGGTCACACATGTGTGACCCCTTAGGACCACATATGACACCTTATAACATCCTAGTGTGTACAACATGTACCTCTCAGGATCACATAGTGTCCTAAGGGGTCATATGTGTGACCCCTTAGGACCACATATGACCCTTTAAAAAATCCTAGTGTGTATGACATACCCCTTAGTCCATCACAATGTCTTAAGGGGTCATATGTGGTCATAAGGGGTCATGCATGTGTTCTGACATATGTGTGACCCCTTAGGACCACATATGACCCCTTATAACATCCTAATGTATACAACATGTACCCCTTAGGATCATATAGTGTCCTAAGGGGTCATATGCAGTCCTAAGGGGTCACATACATGTGTTCTAACACATGCGTGACCCCTTAGAACCACATATGACCCCTTATTAAATCCTAATGCACGTACGCCATAACCCTTAGTCCATCACATAGTGTCCTAAGGGGTCATATGTGGTCCTACTTGGCTTGTCACACATGTGTTAACACATGCATGACCCCTTAGGACCACATATGACCCCTTATAACATCCTAGTGTATACAACATACCCCTTAGGATCACATAGTGTCCTAAGGGGTCATATGTGGTCCTAAGGGGTCACGCATGTCTTACAACACACATGTGTGACCCCTTAGGACCACATATGACCCCTTATAACATCCTAGTGTGTACGAAATACCTCTTAGGATCACATAGTGTCCTAAGGGGTCACACATATCTTCTAACACATGCACATGATCCCTTAGGACCACAAATGACCCCTTATAACATCCTAGTGTGTACGAAATACCCCTTAGGATCACATAGTGTCCTAACGGGTCATATGAGGTCTTAAGGGGTCACACATGTGTTCTAACACATGCATGACCCCTTAGAACCGCATATGACCCCTTATAAAATCCTAGTGTGTACGACATACAGTCCCTTAAGATCACATAGTGTCCTAAGGGGTTGAATATGTGGTCCTAAGGGGTCACGCATGTGTTCTAACACATGTGTGACCCCTTAGGACCACATATGACCTCTTATAACATCCTAGTGTGTATGACACACCCCTTAGGATCACAGTGTCAAGTAAGGGGTCATATGTGGTCCTAAGGGGTCACACATGTGTGTGACCCCTTAGAACTGCATATGACCCCTTATAAAATCCTAGTGTGTACAATATACCCCTTAGTCTATTACATAGTGTTTAAGGGGTCATATGTGGTCCTAAGGGGTCATGCATGTGTGTTAACACATGCACGTGACCCCTTAGGACCACATATGGCCCCTTATAACATCCTAGTGTGTACAACATACCCCTTAAGATCACATAGTGTCCTAAGGGGTCATATGTGGTCCTAAGGGTTCACACATGTGTTCTAACACATGCATGACCCCTTACGACCATTTATGACCCCTTATAACATCCAAGAATGTTTATAATGTACTCGGTTAGGACCCAATTTGACCACATACTTATCACATTATGATTTAGTCTTTTTCTCTCGAGTCCCTTAATTTGCTCAACATGTATTTGAATTAGTATGTACATGCACATGATTTAGTCTTTCGAGCTCTCTTCCCTTAATTTTCTCGGCATGTATTTTTATTTTTAAAAATTATGTTTTAATTTAGTAAATGTATATATCTTTAATGATCTATCTCTCTCTCTCTCTAAAATTAATTATATCTCTCTCCCTGTCATGAAAATGATCTCCCTCTCTCTCTCATTAATGCTTTAATAATTTAAAATGTATGTATGTGATATATAGATAAATTTATATATTTTTAATTCAATCTCCCTCTCGCTCTCTTTAAATTTTTTTATTTAAATTTGAATTATGCAAGAACTTTGAATTTATATATCTATGAATTATGCGAGAACTTCACATGTGTACATTTTTAATTTTTAATGAGCTCAAGATTAACGATCTCTCTCTCTCTCTAGAATTTAACTAATTTTAATTTTAAATTGAATGCACTTCATGTGTGGGTGCTTACGTATTTATTGTAACTTTATGACCTACCTAGATAGATGGTGATTATCTATACTCAGAACAATGCAATTAGAACAAAAACATGAATAATCCCTAGTGTACAATGTCCATGGGCGATTATCTGTACTCATGACACAATGCAAAGATCTTGTCCTCTCCACGCTCTTGCATCCATGAATTGATCTTCTATCCACATCTATAAAATGTACATGTGTACACGAACATACATAGATCAAGTTGTTTTAAAACATTTGAACTAGGAATGTATTTTAAAAAATTAAAAAAACATTTTAAAACACTAAAAAAGAACACGTACCGGTTATCTCCCAAAACACTCTATATGGAATGGGCATGTATGTTCTCGATGATGATTCACCAGGATAATTAGGTTGCACAATTTTTTTCTTACACCCTTCAACAACATCATGCGCATCATCTATACGATACGATCTCCTATATAATTTATTTGATGCTTTCTTAGAGCACATTTGATACAAGCTCCTGCACCATCGGGTTCACCCTTTCCATGACTGCTCTAAAAAAAACTCCAAACATGTGGTATTTTGTCATTTTGATGATATATATATATATATATATATATATATATATATATATATATATATATATATATATATATATATATATATATATATATATATATATATATATAGTGCATAAAATGGCCTCGAAGATTTGAATTGTGTCACACATCCATCAGACCAAACAAAATGTTTAACTATTGTTATGCCTCTCTCTTTCAAATATTCAAAAAACTTCTTAAAGCAATGTTGTACAAAAAGTGTGTCATGCTCCTTATCATCATTGGTATAGAAGTGGTACTCTTTCTTAATGACATGATTTTAAAATGTACTATCAACACCATCCAAATCCATTTGTGCATGTCGATAACACACATGCACCATAATAGTGATTTGCTTTGAAAAGTAATACTCTGATTGAATCTCTTTTTGATGTACAAAAGAGAAATTTTCTGCGAAGTCCACTACATATAGAATAGTTCCAAGTGGGAAAGTGTCTCTTAATGTTTTAAATTGCTCTGATTGCCACTTGGAAAAAAAACCATGGCATATGTATGGTTTTATCAACTTACGAAAATTTTCCATACATGTTCCAATAGGTATCTCCTCTTCTACATAATCTAACCTTGTAGATTCCTTTCCAAAGTTTGTTTCAATTTTTTTGTACTTTTAACTCCTGCAATTTACCATCTTCCTCATGTCAGTATCTTCATCTCTCAAAGGCAATTTAGCCAATTCCCCACATGTTCCACAAATTCCTTGTATGCAATTTATTTGACCAGTTGTATTATCATCTGATTTATCACATAAGATGGATGATATGAATTGACTTGTTCGTTTATGAGGAGCTTTTTCATAATCATCACTATCTTCTCTAATATTTCAAAACACCTGATAGTACAGTTCAAATTTGATGTGATAACGAAAACAACAAGTTTCGAAGACTTTGTTTACCTTCACATAATATGGCCTTAACTGTTCAAACATGGTTTGTCCAATCTTTATGAGGGTTTGTTTTAGTAAACAACACATACAATTCATGGTTTGTTGTGTCTAAGAAATGTTTTACATGGAGATCTTAATGATCAGGGCTAGTCCTTTGCTTGATAATATCTCTACTATTTGATGAAGGACGAGTATTATCATTCCAAAAACTTGTCACCAAGTTCCTAACAACATCTTCAATTCTATCAGAACGAGGAGCTCTACACATATAATTTCCCAATTCCCTTATGAGGTAGTATCATCCAAACTCTTTCTCCTTTTCACATATTTGATATTGTACTTATACTAAAACCAAAATGAGATGATAGTGAAGAGATTTGTCTTTTTTGAGGCAATCTTTCATTTACTAAAGATGTCAACATCACTCTTCTTGAAATGGTCTTATCTATTGTTTGATATTTTTTACCAATGTTCACCAAACCTTTCTTAACATTATCAACAATAGATTTTTGTAGCTCAGAAGTTTTCCTCTTTTGACTTGTTGTATCTATACCCAACAATTTCAGTGGATCTATTAAGTCTTTACGAGTAAGTACAATTGATAACAATTGAGCTTTCTCTATTGTAGTATCAAGATTGTTGAAACGAGACATTATTTATTTTGTACTTTTATTCATTGACCTCCTTTTAGTATGTCTAGGTTATTCACTGAGACGTTTCAACTCATCCACATCCATTTCAAGTAAATGATCTAAATTTTTATAAGAAATATTTCTCTTCATCTGTTTAGCTAGATCCACAATATGCTCATCCATACTGGTGGTAGGAGGTAAGGAGCTTGACCCCTCTCCTTCAACCTCCATTGGCTCAACTTGGGCAAGCTCCTTTGTATGTTCATCAACTATATTGTGTTCTTCAACAATTTCGTTTCCCTCAACTCCCGCTTGAGAACTCCCTTCTTCTCGAGCCCATTCTGCACATAATTTAAGATGATAGAGAATATTTTTAATGCAATGAAATTCCAAGTTTAATTTGAAACCAAATTTTCAAGTCATTTAATAAGACCTAAATATTATGTCATAATAGGTGGACTATTACATATGTCATATTTAAGACCCATTATTGCATAATAGGTCCTAATATCACATGTAATAGGTCCTAATATCTACATAATATAGGTCTTAAGGGGACTTGAACTTAAATAATGTGAAATATTTTTCCATATGTGGTCATATTAAGTCGTATAAATAGAACCTATTATGACATAATAGGTTCTAAATTTATGTCATATTTAAGACCTATAATCACATAATAAGTCCTAATATCACATAATAGGTCTTATTATTACTTAATATGACCACGTATGCAAAAAAAAATCACATTAATATACTCGATTCCCCTTAAGAGAGATATATTAAATGTGATATTAGGACATGTATTATGTGATATTAGGACCTATCACATGCTATTAAATAGGTCTTAAATATGACATAAGTTAGAACCTATTATGACATAATAGGTCTTATTAATTACATGACTTAATATAACCACGCATGCAAAGACATTTCACATTATATTTGACTCCCCTTAAGACCTATATTATGCAAATATTAGGACCTAAATTATGTGATAATAGGTCATTAATATCACATATTTAATAGACCCTAATATCTCATAAATATAGGTCTTAAGGCCCAGACTCAAGTATTTAATGTGAAATGTTTTTGCATATGTGGTCATGCATTAAGTCATAATAAGACCTATTATGTCATAATAGGTTCTATTATGTCATATTTAAGATAGGTATTAACGCATATAACAGGTCTTAATATCACATAATAGGTCCTAGTATCACATAATACACCTGTTTTAAGGGGACTCAAGTATAATGTGAAATATTTTTGCATTTACTTGAAAACAAAGAAGACATAATGTTTGTTTGTTTGAAAGTGTTTGATTGTTTTTATCATGCAAGCACAAATCCTAGGGTTGGACGGGACAACAGTTGTTGAATCTTACTTGGGGGGTTACCCCGAGCTACACAATTTAGAGCGGATACTTAGGTGCTTGACCCCACTGGCTCCCCTCCACGACACTCACTTCTCTGGGGCAGCCAAGCACCAGTCCACATGAAAACTCCTCGTGGTGAACTTTGTATCTTTAAAAAGAACTGTAAGAATGTGAGCCGCTTCAGAGGTCCGACCTCCTGCGCCAACAACTAGAAGGTTTTTGGCTTCTAACACAAAAGGTGTCTAGTAAGGGCATCCGTTCAGGTGGGCATAGATCCGATGAGTTAACATCTCTATTGTTAGTAAGATGAGAGGGGGGGGTGAATCATATAAACTCACAATACAATATATTCATCATATTCAACCTTGGTAGCCTTTACTTCAATATGCAACCTAGACTGTAAATCATTCAAACTCATAAAATGACAAACTTAAAACATCACAACACATTTAACACCAGATTTAACGTGGAAACCCAAATAGGAAAAAACCACTGTAGGATTTCAGACCCACTAACAAATATACCCTTCTAGAGTATGCTCGGTTAAAAGCCAATCCTGTTACAGATTACATAAACACATTGCTAGATGTGACCCAGTTAAGGGATTTCCCTTAGATCTGTTAGAATCTTCACTTTGTTAGAAGTAACCTTGTCAAATGATTTCAAACACTCAACTAGAATGTTACCTTGCTAGAGGATTTACAAATAAGACTGGTAGGTCCACTCGGTTAAGAGATTTTCTGTCACTTATAAAATAAAATAACAGTAATAAAATATATCTACAACTTCACATCTAAAATGCTAAAGCAGATTCTATATGCTCAATGTACTCAAGATAATATTGTCATAAGACTTATCTTTCTCCTTGCTGGGCTTCTCAATGTGTTCTTCAATCAGATCTTCAATCTTCTGTGTTCGGTGATCACTACAACAACATCACTATTCTTCTATTTGCTCGCATCCTTTGTTCATCAACAATTCCTAACCACTTAATCTCCTTGATCAGATTCCCATGATTAATCTTAGCCATTAGATCATCAAACTTGACTAGGTTCATTGAATCCTTCGATCTGAAAAACATTTTATCTTGCCTTGGAACTTGTATTCCTTCCTTGGTACTTGTGCTAGGTTATGACCGTTTAATTTGCACTATAGATCTAACTCTTGTATTTCCATTATCGTAGATCCTCAACAAACTTCTTGCACGACATACCAATCATCTATACATCTCCAACTCATTGGCATCCTTCATTTAATAATGCTTTTATTCATCCAATGCATTCTGTTACTGCTCGGTTGTTACTCGGTTAATACTAAACTTCACTTGGTAGACATTCTGCCTTCTTTAACGATATCGATAACCTTAGTGTTACCGACTAGCTTCATTGCTCGGTAATAAATAACAGTATTAAACCTTTACCCATTTTATTGCATGAAATGTTTTCTTCTTCTTGTTTAGTCTTTGAATACACATATATTGGATATCAAATCAATCAAAACAACAAAATCTCATCACTGTCTAACTTAGTAATAGTTGCCCATTTGAATAACTTATTATTCCCCTTCATTTTCACATTCATTCTGTTTCACTTACTGACATCTTTATACTCATCAAAACATACTTTTTAAGATATGACAACATCATACTGAATTAGAAAATCAATTTCTTGACATCAATGACAAAATAATATTATTAAGACAGTAATTATCCTTTATCAGTTATATCAATAATCTCCAACAACCTTCTTAATATCCTTATACCAACAAACTTAATGAAATGCCAACAATCTCCCCTTTTGGCATTGATGGCAATACCAACTTTAATGGCAATACCAACTTGATTCATTTCAATTGATTCAGATTCAGATTGTTGTAAAACTATCTACTGTTATCCTTGATTTCTCCTGAAATTTCTCTCCCCCAGTCATTAGTCTTCTCCTATCTTCTCCTATTAGTCTTCTCCCCCTTTGACAACAATGCCAAAAAGTAAAACTAATTCATGATTTCTTCCCCTGTGAAGTAATTTCCTTGCAATTAAAACATATACAAATGTATCATCGCAGTCTCGGTTAGAGCATCTTGTCTTCAATCACTATTTCCTGCACAACTTTAGGCGACCTCCTAAAGTGTGTAAATCAACATCAACTCATAAATAGTATTATGTAGAGTCATAGAATTGATGCTTTCACCGAACTCTGTCAGTGAGTAGAAGATAGGGGTAGGACCCCTAACTTGCTTCTAAGATACTCAAAAGTGTCCCTTTGCAGTGGCTTTGTGAAGATGTCTGCTATTTGTTCCTTTGAACTAATATATTCTAGCACAACTTTCTTTTCTTGAACTTCTTCTCTGAGATAATGATACTTTATAGAGATATGCTTTGTCTTAGAGTGCATTACCGGATTCTTTGAAATGTTAATAGCACTAGTATTATCACAGAGTATAGTTACTGGCTCGATAACTTTCTCGTTCATACCTTCCAACATTTGTTTGATCCATGCTATATTGGTGCAGTTCAATGTTGCAGTGACATATTTAGCTTCAGCTGTTGACTGTGAAATGCATCCTTGTTTCTTGCTAAGCTAACTTACTAGTCTTTCACCTAAGAAGAAAGCTCCACCACTTGTGCTTTTTATTTCGTCAATGTTTCCTGCCCAATCAACATCAGTATAGACTTTTAAATCAAAATCATTCCTCTTTTCATATACTAAACCATAATCTTTAGTGTCTCTCAGGTATTTGAAAATTCTCTTGATTGCTATCATATGGGTTTCTTTGGGATCTGCGGAAAATCTTGCAACTATACCTACTGCATGTGCTATATCAGGCCTGTTGTGAACTACATATTGCAACTTTCCAGTCATAGATCAGTAAAGTGTCTCATCAACAAATGTAGATTCATCATTCTTTGATAGTTTACAATTGGTAGTCATAGGAGTACTTATAGGTTTAGAATCCTCCATTCCAAATTTCTTCAAGATTTCCTTTATATACTTGGATTGAGTAATAAAAATCTCATCTTTCATTTGTAGTATTTTTAAACCTATAAAATACTTCATTTCACCGATTAATGACATCTCAAATTCTTTGCACATTTCATTTCCAAAGTTCTTGCATAAGGAATCATTTCCACAAAAAATAATATCATCAACAAATATGGCTGAAATCAGTATTCCATTTTCTTCATCATTCTTCATATACATGTTGTTTTCACTTGTCCTCATAAAACCAATCTTGATTAGATAAGAGTGCAACCTTTCATACCATGATCTAGGTGCTTGCTTTAGGCCATATAAAGCTTTGTTCAACTTACATACCTGATCTTTATTCTTCTCTTCAACAAATCCTTCAGGTTGTTCAATATAAACTTCTTCTTCTAGTATACCATTCAAAAATGCAGATTTAACATCCATTTGATATACCTTGAAATTTTTGTAGGTAGCATATGCCAACAATGTTCTTACTCCTTCAAGTCTTGCCATAGGTGCAAAAGTCTCACCATAGTCTATTCCTTCTTCTTGAGCATAACCTTTGCAGACTAGCCTTGCTTTATTCCAACTGACCTCACCTTTTTTATTTAGCTTGTTTCTGAATATCCACTTTGTATCGATTACATTTTTCTCTTTTGGTCTTGGGACCAGTGTCCATGTTTCATTTTTCTTGATTTGTTCAATCCCTTCTGTCATAGCATTTACCCAATCTTCATTGCTAAATGCCTCTTTTACTATCCTCGGTTCAAATTCAGATATCAGACATGTGTTCTATCTCAGTTTGTTCCTTGTCATTACTGTATCATTCTTATCTCCTATAATCTGACTTGATGCATGATTCCTTCTGACATATTTGGCTAATATAGGCTCGGTAGGCTCTGTATGATATTCTTCATCACTCGGTAACTAGGTATTTTCTTCATCAACTTTCTCAGTAGGACTTCTCGGTTGAACATATACAAACTCTTCATAATCTTCTGGTTCTTTGGAATTTCCTTCATCATTTCTTTCTACAAAATTCATCAATTTTCACATTTGCACTTTCCACTATTTTGTTAGATGATTTGATCAGATATTTAAATGCTTTACTTCTAGAAGAATAACCAAGAAATGTTCCTTCTTCGCTTTTCTGATCAAACTTTCCATTTCTATCATCTTTGTGAACATAACATCTACTCCCAAATATTTTAAAATAACTCACATTAGGTTTCTTGTCATACCAGATTTCATATGGTGTCTTCAAAGTTCCTTTCTTCAGTTGTACACGGCTCAAGGTGTAGACTGCAATGCTTATTGCTTCTCTCCAAAATGTTTGAGGTACCCTCTTTTCTATCATCAGGGTTCTGGCACAATCTACAATAGATCTGTTTATTCTTTCAGCTATTCCATTTTGTTGTGGTGTTCTCGGTGCAGACACTTATCTCTTTATACCATGATCATTGCAAAATAGGTCAAATTCATCAGAAATGAACTCTCCTCCTCTATCAGATCTTAGACATTTCAGCTGTCTTCCTATTTCATTTTCAACTCTTGCCTTATACCATTTGAACATTTCAAAGGCTTCTGATTTTTCTTTTAAAAACATAACTGACATCATCCTTGAGTCATCATACACAAATAATATGAAGTATTTATCACCATAATAACTTTGAACTTTCATAGGACCACAAAGATCTGTGTGCACAAGGTCTAGAATTCTTTTAGAAGTGTAGGAATTACTTATAAAGCTTGATCTTGTCATCTTACGCATCTGGCATCCTCGACACATTGTATTCTCAGGTTTTTCCAAGCTCGGTAGACCTCTTACTTGGTGCTTCTTACTTATTTTGATCAGATTATCAAAATCTATGTGACAAAACCTTTTATGCCATAACCAAGTATCTTCTATTTGTGCATACAGACAATTATTCTGAGTTGAGTTAAGATGAAATGTATTACCTCTTGTTTGAGTCCTGGTAGCAGCTAACTTTCCATATTTGTCATGAACTTTGACAATTCCCTTCTGAAATTCTATTTGGTATCCTGTATTGTTTAGTTGTGCTACACTCAACAAATTGTATTTCAAACCTTCAACCCAATATACATCATCACATTTAGCATTGTCAATAAGTGTGATAGATCCTTTACCTTTCACCAGACATGGTGCATCATTACGAAATCTTACATAACCTCCATCATAGTCTTCTAATTTAACAAACTTGTGTTTATCACCTGTCATGTGATGTGATCATCCACTATCTATGATCCAAGAATCATTATTATTTATGTGAGATATTAAGGCTTTTTCTTCATACCTTTCTTCATTTGATCCATCTTTGATAGCCACATAAACAACTTCCTCTATCTCAGTCTCATCAGATTTATCATCGTTGGATTCCTCATCAACCACTATGCATGTCTTTCTATCTCTCCTTTTGAAGTCTCGGTGCCCTTTGTAATGATTGTCTTTCTTTTTGTCATCTCAGTATTCTCTCTTTTTAATAGATCCTTTGTCAAGACAGTTAGAAGTCATATGTCCTATTTTATCACAGTTAAAACATTTCAAAGGTAACTTCCCTTTATACTTACCTTTACCTCTCGGTAACCTTCTGGCCAATAATGCTTCAAACTCTTCTTGATTTTTGATTTCCTCATATAGTTTGTGTACTTCTTCCATGTTTTTGCGAAATCTTTCACTTGCTCCACTATGATTTCCTTCAGTATACTTATACATTCTATCATTGTAATCATCAGATTCACCAAGATGAAAAGAACTGAATGCAGATTCAACTTTATTTACCGAAGACCCACTGTTATCAAAATTGCTTAACTCAAATGCATGTAGCTTACTGATAGTAGCATCCAAGGGACTGGCATGTTTGGTACAAACCTTAATTCATTAATTGCAGAGAATCGAATGGCACAAGCAGGTAGAAGTGTTCTTAGCAACTTACTTGTTACATCTTTTTCTTCAATAGTCCCCCCTGCTCCTTTGATTTGATTGACAATTTCCTTTAACCTTGTACTGTATTGGATAATGTTCTCACCTTCATTCATTCTTATGGATTCAAGTTGACCTCTTAGACTGTCTACTTTTTCTGTTTGAACATGTTCATCACCACCATACACAGATATGAGCTTATTCCACATAACTTTGGCATCATTACAACCTTCTAGATCATTAAACTCTGAGTCGGTCAATGCTGATGTTATTTCAATCATTGCTTGAATATGTTCTTTCTTTACCTTTATCTCTTCCATTGTCATCGGGTAGGTGCTAGGTGCACTGTAATCATTCTCCAGATAATATGTTGCATATTCTCCAATTCTTGATAAGTGCAACTTCATCCTTTTCTGCCGTGTGGAGAAACTTGACTTGTTCAACTTTGGGGCATCCCTCTTATACATCTTCAGATCTTACCTCAAGTTCCTTTAAACTTTTCTTCTGGAGTCCAAAGCTCTGACACCAATTGTTAGTAAGATGAGAGGGGGGGGGGGGGGGGGTGAATCATATAAACTCACAATACAATATATTCATTAGATTCAACCTTGGTAGTCTTTACTTCAATATGCAACCTAGACTGTAAATCATTCAAACTCATAAACTGACAAACTTAAAATATCACAACACATTTAACACCAGATTTAACGTGGAAACCCAAATAGGGAAAAACCACTGTGGGATTTCAGACCCACTAAGAAATATACCCTTCTAGAGTATGCTCGATTAAAAGCTAATCTTGTTACAGATTACATAAACACATTGCTAGATGTGACCCGGTTAAGGGATTTCCCTCAGATCTATTAGAATCTTCACTTTGTTAGAAGTGACCTTGTCAAAGGATTTCAAACACTCAACTAGAATGTTACCTTGCTAGAGGATTTACAAATAAGACTGTTAGGTCCACTTGGTTAAGAGATTTTCTGTCACTTATAAAATAAAATAACAGTAATAAAATATATCTGCAACTTCACATCTGAAATGCTAAAGCAGATTCTATGTGCTCAATATACTCAAGATAATCTTGTCATAAGACTTATCTTTCTCCTTGTTGGGCTTCTCAATGTGTTCTTCAATCAGATCTTCAATCTTCTGTGTTTGGTGATCACTACAACAACATCACTGTTCTTCTATTTGCCTGCATCCATTGTTCATCAACAATTCCTTATTTATAAACAATTCCTAACCGCTTAATCTCCTTGATCACATTTCCCATGATTGATCTTAGCCATTAGATCATCAAAGTTGACTAGGTTCATTGAATCCTTCGATTTGAAAAACATTTTATCTTGCCTTGGAACTTGTATTCCTTCCTTGGTACTTGTGCTAGGTTATGACCGTTTAATCTGCACTGTAGATCTAACTCTTGTATTTCCATTGTCGTAGATCCTCAACAAACTTCTTGCATGACATACCAATCACCTATACATCTCCAACTCATTGGCATCCTTCATTTAATAATGCTTTTATTCATCCAATGCATTCTATTACTGCTCGGTTGTTACTCGGTTAATACTGAACTTCACTCGGTAGACATTTTGCCTTCTTTAACCGATATCGATAACCTTAGTGTTTACCGACTATCTTCATTGCTTGGTAACATAGAACAGTATTAAACCTTTACTCATTTTATTGCATGAAATCTTTTCTTCTTCTTGTTCAGTCTTTGAATACACATATATAGGATATCAAAACAATCAAAACAACAAAATCTCATCACTGTCTAACTCGGTAATAGTTGCCCATTTGAATAACTTATTATTCCCCTTCATTTTCACATTCATTCTGTGTCACTTACCGACATCTTTATACTCATCAAAACATACTTTTTAAGATATGGCAACATCATAATGAATCAGAAAATCAATTTCTTGACATCAATGACAAAATAATATTATTAAGACAGTAATTATCCTTTATCAGTTATATCAATAATCTCCAACAACCTTCTCAATATCCTTATACCAACAAACTTAGTGAAATGCCAACAACTATGCCATTCCAACACCTGTTGCTTGCAATTTTTGTTACAATCACTTTTATTTATAGTGGTTTGGAAGAGCTTGGCTTTAGCTTGTTACCATTTTGGGTCGTTCCCTCTCACCGAGCCTTAAGGGCTACTTGGCAGGCAGGCCCCTTTCTAAGGATAAAACAAAAAAAACCCATTTCTCAAGACATAAAGGCAAGTTTGTTAATTTTAGAGAGCCAATTGAAGTGTTTTCTAAACTATAAAGACATGTGGTTTCAAAATCTAAATTAAATTATATATTTATGGACTATCTAAATTAAATTATAAATCATAAATTATAAATGAGAAAGAGAGGGGTCCTAAAAATCTAAATTTTAAATTAAAACCATGATCTATTATAAATGGACTTAAGGGGGGAGAGAAAATGTCAATTACACAAGCAAGTTAATGGAATTTGAAACACAAATACACATTATTTCAAATTAAAACATAATTATTTTTAATCAAAATGAGATTATTTTTAATCCTACTATTTCCAATTGATTTAATAAAAATAAAAACATTTAGAATTAATTAATATAGAATTATTATATAAATTAAATTAATTTAATTTAATTAATATTATTTAAAATAATTTTCATAAACATATTAGATAAAAAATAGTTAACTAATACTAACAAATAAACAGAATTTTTGGTACATAATACATATAAAATTAAATAAAAATAAAAATAAAAATACATACTTGCATCATGATATCTTTGCCTTCTTTGTTCTCGATATCTTTGTTCCATTTCGGGTGAATAATTCCTTGAAGTCTTATTTTGCCTTCTCTTCTTGTTCCCCATGCTTTTAAAATAACCTTCAAATATCTTCAAATTATTGCCCTTAAAATAACTTTCAAATGTCTTCTTTCATTAAAAAATGTGAAATGTTTTGATCATTTGTGAGTAAAAAAAAGAAAAAAAAAATGTATAGTTATATGACATACTAAAATGTTAAAAAAATTAGAATTTGGGTCGGCTTGGGTTCGAATGAACGCCGACCGTTACAAAAGGTAGGGTTTGTTTGAACTTGGTGGTTACATGAAAGTACACACCATTATTTTGCCTAGGGGGTTCGAGTGAAGGGGGGTTCGATCGAACCCCCCTTCGCTCGAACCAGTGTTCGTTCGAACCACCTTTTTTGAGATCTCTCCTCAAATTCTTCAAAATTATGAGAAATTTTTACCTTCAAACCTCTGGTTCAAGGCTCAAATGAAAGAATCTTGATAACCCAAAAATATAAGATGGTAGTGCTCGGAGTAAGCTTTCCAACGAGTATAATTTTATTACATTGTGAATTTATTATGTTCCTGTTTTTTTAATTTTATGGAATATTGGTTTTTCACTGAACATGAACTTCTCTGTTCAACGCATTGGAAAAAATAGGAAACTAATCCAAAAAAATTATGAAAAATATCTATGCCCTAGGTATTGATGTCTTCTTTCTAAATTTTTTTTTTTTGAATTTTGATATATATAGAACAAGTTATGTGTTCAAACCTAAACCTATGTCTGAATTATAACTAGTCGGACTTCAGAACTTAATAAAATGAAAAATATTCAACATATCACTATCAAACCAACAACAAGCCTTGGATATAGATATTACAAACCAAAATTTGAAAGAATTGAGTTTTTATCATTTATAGAAAAAAAGTTATGCGGTTCGAGAGGCACATCACTCTTACAAAATGTAGTTTGCTATAAAAAACTACTTTTCGAGGGAGAGGAATTTTTTTATAAAAAAATTGAAAAATATATATTTAGATTCTAGAGACAAAATGCTACAAATCACTAATTTACATTATCTTCAAATTCTTAATAGTTTAAAAGTTACAGTTTTTGAGAGTTGAAGATTATTTAAAAAATGTCCATCTCAATGTCAAAAGTGGCAAAAAAGTGGGAACCATTATTGTGAGTTCACTTAACTACAACTCTTATTTTAATAAAATAATATAAATTAATAATTGCACTTTGATGTGCAATGGGTATGCCAAAGAGGTGTGGAAGGTCAATTGGGAAAAATTTGATCTATTTTTTGGATAAATTTGTGTAGTGCCTAAGGTCAATTTGTGGTCATGATGTTGTTTGTACAATAAAGGACTTAATTTTGAGGTGATAGCTTAAAATCAACTATGCATCCACTTACAAGGATTGAATCATAACTGAAATGAAACCTTTGAATTGATAAAACAATCAAGTTTTATTAGCAATAAGCTCATATTATCTTTGCAATAGGGCGAACACAAGAGTGACGTTGAGATAGGGATGGAAAGGGATATATAGAGGGGTAAGAGTGATAGAGAGATTGGTAAAGAGATAGAGAAGAAGACGAAAATATAGTTGGAGTCTAAGATAGAGATGGAGAATGGGGAGAGGAAGATGGAGAGAAGGAGAGAGATATGAGAGAGACAAAGAGAGAGAAGGGAGAGGAATATATAGATATGGAAGAGAAAATAAATAGTTGGAGAGAGATGAAGATATTGAAAGATAAAGATAGAGATATGAAGTGATATATATAGAGAGGGAGAGATATAGTGGTACAGAGAGATAGAGATAGAGGGATAGATGAAAGAAGTGATAGGGAGAGATAGATATAGAGAGGAAAAAAGATATGGATATAGAGGTCCAAAAAGAGGGAGAATGAGAGAGAAATGGATGGATAGAAGGAGGCATGTCTAGAGATTAAGAGGAGAGATGAAGATGTTAGGACCTAGAGATAACTGAGAGGGGGGGGGGGTGAATCATTTGTTTATTAATTTCAACCCAAATATAACTTAATCAAACTTGATACTTAATACCAGTAAACCAAACTTAATGTCGGTTGACAGATTAGCAGTTAACATTAATACTGGTGAAACTTAATGCATGAAGCAGAAAGAGAAGCAACATCCACAACACATAATACATAGATTTGTATGTGGAAATCTTGTAAGGGGAAAAACCACGATGGAAAACCTTACCCACAATCAGATGATACAACTGCAAATAGTATGTGTATACAAATGGGGTCTGCACATGTAGAAAGGCCAACTGCCTAGAGCTCACTTCTCAATCACAAAGTAGGAGTCACACTGACTACAATTGGATGGTTAAATCCAATGATAATGTACTACTCAAAGTAGCATCTTCTATGCTGGATTCAGTACTAGTTAAGCTCAGATAATCACCTTCATACCTTCCTTGAACCTTCTCTATGGTCTGCTCATATGATCTTCAATATTCACACATACCATAACCTCTTCTTCTCTACTCATACCATTCCCATTACCTTATTACATATCTCACAAATGAGACCTTACATATATACCAAAACCTAAGACCAAATGTGTAGGTCGGCTCACTAAGAATATTACAATGAAATCAATTACAAATGAATCAAGATGCGATGCATCATGTCGGCTCAATACATTTACAATAATATACAATCAATAAATCATCTCCATAACGTGCCATGCTGATCTGGAATAGATAACGCATGTCGGTCCATAACCTAGACCAATTTGCCGGTAACAACAAATATGTCAACTTGATTAGACCAATAACCATAACACCAAAACAAAGTATCCAAACCATGTCTTCAATATAACCAAGTAAACTCCAGATGATAACAGATCATCCTTAGTGCTGGTGAACAATATAACTTGCCGGTGAACCGTATACCGATGATTGTGCATAAGTCACTGAACATGCCGGTGAGCATAATGTGTCGGTTCAACATAACCAAAGATATCCAGAAGGATAAGTGTTGATAAGTGTTGACATCAATGACAAAACCAATACAACACATCCATAATACCAACAAGCTCCCCCTTTGGCATTGATGGCAACACAAGATGGAAAAACATCTAAGTGCCAAAACAAAATGCCAAAAACCAAAAACCAACAATCTACAAAAGAGATCAATTACCAAAAATCAAAATACAAATGCAAAGAGTAAAACATCTCTCCTTATGAATAATCTCTCCCCCTAGGATAATGATTCCTAAATACAAATTTTTTCCATAGATATCTCTCCCCCTTTGACATCAAATGCCAAAGCAATACAAATACCAAAACATACAACCAATTATAGTAACCAATAGTTATAACCAACTACTACCCTTGAGAAGTAGCTCTCCTCCATCAAAGACGAAAAAAAGTTTCTCTGCTAATTTCTGTTGGTCTGATGCCAATCTCCAACTGTCTAAGTCTCTACCGGTGAGGGTATTACCCCAAGATGCTCTCTGAGATATTCAAAAGTTTCCTTAGGAAAAGACTTTGTAAAGATATCTGCAATCTGCTCTTTAGTATTCACATAAACCAATCTTACTTATTTTGCTTCAACATTCTCTTTCAAAAAATTGTATTTGATATAAACATGTTTAGTCTTAGAGTGAAATACCAGATTCTTAGATATATCAATTGCTGCTGAATTATCACAATAAATGATTATAGGTTCTTTGCATTTTACCTTTATGTCCTTCAACATTTGCTTAATCCATAATACCTGAGTACAATTAGTTGCTACTGCAACATATTCTGATTTTGCTATTGATAATGATGTACAACTCTATTTCTTGCTCAACCATGAAATCAATCTGCTACCAAGAAAGAATGCCCCGCCGGTGGTGCTCTTTTTGTCATCTACATCTCCTTCCCAATTTGCATCGGTGTATGCACATAAATCAAAATTTTCATCTTTAGGATACCATAAACCAAGATTTGTTGTGCCTTGTAGATACCAGAAAATCCTTTTCACTGTTGATTCATGATTTTCTTTAGGATTACTCTGAAATCTTGAAACAATACATACTGCATTCATAATATCAAGTCTTGTTTGTGTCAAATACAGTAAACCTCCAATCATAGATTTATACCTTATCGGATTAATAGGAGCGGAATCATCCTTCAATGTCAATTTATCAGTTGTAGTCATAAGAGTACTTATTGGTTTAGAGTTTTCCATACCAAATTTCTTCAGTAGTTCCTTCAAGTACTTTGTTTGACATATGAATATACCTTTATCAGTCTGTGAAATTTGCAATCCTAAAAAGAATTTTATGTCCCCAATCATAGACATTTCAAATTCTTCCTGTATCTTATTAGCAAAGTCTTTACACAATCCATCTTCTCCTCCAAAAATGATATCATCAACAAAAACTTCAATAACCAAGATGTCATCATTAGTCACTTTGACATATAAGTTGCTGTCAGCATTACCTTTAGTGTAACCAAGCTTCAAAAGATATTTGTCCAATCTAGCATACCAAGCTCTGGGAGCTTGCTTCAATCCATATAAATCTTTCCTTAATCTGCAAACCATGTCTTTATCATTTGTCAAAGAAAATCCATCAGGCTGCTCAATGTAAACTTCCTCTTCAAGATCGCCATTCAGAAATGTACATTTAACATCCATTTGATATACCTTATAGTTCTTGTGTGCTACAAATGCAAGAAGTAATCCGACTGCCTCAATTATAGCTACCAGTGCAAAGGTTTCATTATAATCAATTCCCTCTTTCTGTGAATATCCCTTACACACTAATCTTGCTTTGTTTCTGATTACCTTACCATCTTCATTAAGTTTATTTCTGAATACCCATTTAGTTCCAATTACATTTTTGTCTTTAGGTCGGGGAACCAATGTCCATGTATTATTCTTTTCAATTTGTTCCAATTCATCTTCCATAGCTTTAATTCAATGTTTATCTTCACATGCCTTAATAACAGATGTTGGTTCAATTTGAGAAATTAAACATACCTCTTCATTTGGCAGTCTTCCTCTTGTCATTACACCTTGATACTTATTCCCAATTATTTGACTTTCAGAGTGATTCAGTCTTACATATCTAGGTTTGTTCACTTGCTGTTGTTCTTCAGTCACTGTGGAATTCTCTGATGATGCCGGTGTGACTGGATCCACATTCTGTACCGGTGCACTCAGTATAGGTTCATTTATGACTATCTTAACTGCTGGTTCAGAATCCATAGACCTTGAATTTCCTCTAAATTGTTCATCTAGCTTCACATTTGCACTCTCAATGATTTTCTGCAATCTTTTATTAAAACATCTATATGTCTTTCTCTTAGATGAATAACCAAGAAATATTCCTTCATCACTTCTAGGATCAAATTTACCAACATACTCATCTCTCCTAATATAACATATGCTTCCAAATATTCTGAAGTATTTAAGAGTAGGAGTATTACCAAACCATGGTTCATGAGGGGCTTATCGATTTCTCCTTTGATGTGAACTTTGTTGAAAGTGTAAACCGATGTATTCACTACTTCTCTCTAGTACACATGAGGTAGGTTTGCTTCCAATATCATGCTTCTAGCTGCATCCAAAATAGTTCCGTTCGTCCTTTCCACAACTCCATTCTGCTAAGGTGTCTGAGGTGCTGATAGTTGACTTTTGATTCCATTCACTTCACAAAATGTATTAAACTCCTTAGATGTGAATTCTCCTCCTTGATCTGATCTCAAACATTTGATTTTCTTACCGGTTTCATTTTCTACCATTGCCTTGAATAGTTTGAATTTTCCAAAAGCTTCTAATTTTTCCCTGAGAAAAGTAACCCAACACATTCTAGAATAATCATCAATGATTGGCATAAAGTATCTATCTCCATGTAGACTTCTTGTTCTTGCCAGACCACACAAGTTAGTATGAATTAAATCAAGAACATTATTGGATTTCTCAGAAATACTCTTAAAAGTTGTTCTAACTTTCTTTCCCATTTGACATTCCTTACATACCAGATTATGAGGTTTTACAATCTTAGGTAAATCCCTTACTGCCTTAGTTGAACTGATCGTTACAATGCAATCAAGATTCACATGACAGAGTCTCTTATGCCATAACCAACTTTCATCAATATGTGCAATCAAGCATGTCTTTTCACTGTTATTCAAATGAAAGATATTACCTCTAGTCTGATTATCGGTTGCAATCTCCAAACCAATTCTATTCATGATTTTTCATTTACCATTCTTGGATTGTAACTGAAATCCCTTTTCAACTAATTGACCAACACTCAAAAGATTATGCTTCAAACCTTCAACATAATAAACGTTGTTAGTATTGTGCTTACCAACAAAAGATATATTGCCTTTTCCTCTGATCAAACAAGCTTTATCATCCCCAAATCTTACTAGACCTCCATTGTATTTCTGAAAAAGATAAGAATTTACTTTTATCACCAGTCATATGATGTGAACATCCAAAATCAATGATCCATTCATCCTTTTCTTCAATTTTAGCTGCCAGGGCCTGCTCTACTGGTGGAACAGTAAGTGCCGGTTGATCTTCTTTTATTGCAACAAAAGCCCATCCATTGTCTATCGGTTCTTCATAAAAAATATCAGTAACACCTTCATCAACATAGTAACATGATTTATCTCTATTCTTCTTGATGCCCTCCTCAATGGCACAAGGTTAGTCTATGATCAAAGAACACAAAACACACAAGACGTTAGAGTTAATCAATCAAAAACCAAACACAAATGAAGGCATTCCAAAGGAGACACTAAACACATGCTAATGAATCTAACTAAAGAAGTAAAGATAATGAGATATCTCCAACTATCTCTTAACATGATATTAGTTCTTTCTCCCTTGTTCCTCTCCTCTCCAAGTTCCAAAATAGTGTAGCTCTCAGCAACTTTTTGCACTATGGATGCTTATGGAGGATTGAGATTGTAGAATAGCTCCAAACATGAAATGAAAAGCTATTTTAATGCTAAAATGATGTATTTTAACCAAAAGACAAAAGATTAGATTGCTTATGCTAAATGCTCTCTAAAGTGTCTATAGCTTCGATGCATACAAGTTTTCAGGATCTGGATTATGAAGGAATGGGCTCTATTTATAGGAAAAATGGAGCAATGGATGGCCAAGATTGAATGGTTTAATCAAGGGTCAAGCTTGAAAGTTGGGGATCCATGTGCACAATTGGCACCAATAAAATGGTGACAAGTGTCAACATAGGATTGGGTTGAGAGAAGAGGTTGGAGGCATTAAAGGCCTGAGAAGACCTCATGGTTATCTAAAGGCTAAGAGTCAAGCCCAAATTAGGATTACCCACTGAATTAGGAATTAATCCAAGGATAAACCTTTGTGCAAATGATTAAGAGATAATCATGGTCAAAGCATTGAAGGCTTGATGAGACCTTTGGGTTGAGTAGAGGTTGAGTCAAAACAAATGTTTTAACCATGTGGGAGGGTTGAATTAACCATTAATGGTTATTGGAGACTTTGGGGATTAAGTGGTTGAAAGTTGGAAGCCTTCAATGGTTATCAAAGACTTTGAGCCATTTAGTGGTTGAAGGTTGAAAGCCTTTAATGGTTATCAAAGACTTTTAGGCTTTGAGAAGTGACTCCATTTTGCTTAGGAATGTGACAATAATTAGGGGATGGATTAAGTTAATTAGGAAGGGGTTAGAAGAATCTAGAAGGGGATTAGATTTTGCAAGTGGATTTGGTGGGTGAGGGAAAATAGGATTTTATTTAAAATAAAAATTCATTTATTTCAATAAATGTGTGCAAGTTGCATTTGTAGGAAAATGCAAGTGGGGTGGGGATAATGATTTAAATAAATGTTTTATTTAATTTATTTAAAAGAGGAATAGGGGGATATAATTAAATAAATTGATTTTATTTATTTAATTGATTTGTATTTGGTTTAATGAATTAATTAAAATAAATTGAATAATTTATTTAATTAATAGAAGAATGTTTGGGGATGAATTAATTAAATATTTATTTAATTAACTGATGGTTAGTGGATTTTTAATCAAATAAATACGAAATATTCATTTAATTAAAATGGACAGATTTATATGACTACACTTCTTAAATTTGTATCTCTGATATTCAAGGTTAGGCTTATATATTCTTTTAGCTTCTTCTATCAATCTTGCATGTCTATCAGGACATCTAGATGCCATATGACCAACTTTATTGCAGTTAAAACATTTAAATGGTGCTTTACCTTCATACTTACTTCCAATAGGACCTTTAGGCATTTTTCTTGCAAATAGTGCTTCAAGTTCTTCCAGTTCTTCATTTTCCATTCTGACATCTTCAAGTTCTTTTGCATAAAGTGCTTTCCAATCAGATTTCTCAGATGATGATGATGATGCTGCAGATGATGATGCTTTGAAGGCTAAATCTGTCTTAATTGTAGCAACATGACCAAATTCCTCAAGCTCAAATGTTGAAAGTCTTCCAACCAAAGTATCTCTAGATATTGATGTATTAGGCATTGTTCTCAACTCATTAATAGTAGTTACTTTCATTTTGTATGTCGGTGGAAATGCTCTTAAAACTTTAGAAACAATCTCATCTTCACTTAATGATCCTCCACAACATTGTATACCCAAAACAATTTCATTAACCCTTTCCATAAAAGCAAAAATTCTTTCATCTTCTTCCATTTTCAGATTTTCATACCTAACCCGGAAGCATTCCAGTTTTGCAATTTTGATAGTGGTATCATCTTCATTCAATGTCTCAAATTTATCCCAAATAGCTTTAGCAGTAGATCGGTCTGATAATCCCATGATTTACTGATCTGACAATGGGCTCAAAAGTGCTTCTCTTGCTTTGCAATCATTTTCCTGATCTTTACCCAAGGTTGGTGGATTAGGTTGATTCAGTGTAGGACCAACATAGCCATTTTTTGTAACATCCCATATGTCTCTTCCAATGCAATTCAGATGTGTCTCCATTCTGATCTTCCATATACCATAGTTAGTTCCATCAAGTTTCAGACTGTCCTTCCTGAAAAAGTTAGTTGCCATAGAATCTCCTCAAGTTGTTAGACTTTTGCAAAAAGAGGACTTGGCTCTGATACCAATTGTTAGGACCCGAAGGCAACTAAGGGGTGAGTGGGGGGGGGGGGGGGGGTGAATTAGTTGTCTATTAATTTAAACCCAAATATAACTTAATCAAACTTGATACTTAATACTGGTAAACCAAACTTAATGCCAATTAACAGATTAGTAGTTAACATTAATACCGATGAAACTTAATGCATGAAATAGAAAACGAAGCAACATCCACAACACATAACATAAATATTTGTACGTGGAAACCCTATAAGGGGAAAGACCACAGTGGGAAACCTTAACCACAATCAAATGATACTACTGTAGATAGTATGTGTATACAAATGGGGTTTGTACATGCAGAAAGACCAACTGCCTAGAGATCACTACTCAATCACAAAGTAGGAGTCACACTGACTACAATTGGATGGTTAAATCCAATGATAATGTACTACTCAAAGTAGCATCTTCTATGCTAGATTCAGTACCGGTTAAGCTCAGATAATCACCTTCATACCTTCCTTGAACCTTCTCTATGGTCTGCTCATATGATCTTCAATATTTGCACATACCATAACCTCTTCTTTTCTGCTCCTATCATTCCAATTACCTTATTACATATCTCACAAATGAGACCTTACATATATACTAAAACCTAAGACCAAATGTGTAGGTTGGCTCACTAAGAATATTACAATGAAATCAATTACAAATGAATCAAGATGCAATGCATCATGTCAGCTCAATACATTTACAATAATATCCAATCAATAAATCATCTCCATAACATGTCGTGTTGATCTAGAATAGATAACGCATGCCAGTCCATAACCTAGACCAATTTGTTGGTAACAAAAAATATGTCAACTCGATTAGACCAATAACCATAACACCAAAACAAAGTATCCAAACCACGTCTTCGACATAACTAAGTAAACTCCAGATGATAACAGATCATCCTCAGTGCTGGTGAACAATATAACCTGCCAGTGAACAGTATACCAGTGACTGTGCATAAGTCACTGAACATGCCGGTGAGCATAATGTGCCGATTCAACGTAACCAAAGATCTCCACAAGGATAAGTGTTGATATCAATGATAAAACCAATGCAACACATCCATAATACCAACATAAGATAGAGAAAAGGAGGGATATATATATATATATATATATATATATAGAGAGAGAGAGAGAGAGAGAGAGAGAGAGAGAGAGAGAGAGAGAGAGAGAGAGAGAGAGAGAGAGAGAGAGAGAGAGAGAGAGAGAGGGTAATATAAAGAGAGAAATAACCTAGAGAGAGATTGAGAGGGAAAATTGATATAGATAGAGGAAAATATAGATAGATAGATAGGTATATACAGAGAGAGAGATAAATGTATAGAAAATGATAGATAGACGAGCCGAAAAGCGATGGAGAGAAATATATAAAAATATATATTGTGTAAGAGATATGGAGCAAATGAGAGAGAGGGGGGAAAGAGTGAGAAAAACCTGAGCTAAGAAAGACAAGTAATAGAGAGAGGAAGGTTTAGACTTTAGAGAGAGAGATAGAGATAAAGAGGGGGAAAGATAGAGATAGAGAGATATAGAGAGAGGGAGAAATATAGAGTGTGTGTATATACATTAGAGAGCATAAATAGTAAAATATAAAAAGAGGGAGTGATGGGGAGATAGGGAGAGATAAGATAGAAAGAGGGAGAGAAGCGATATATAAGGATATAAAGAGATAAATATAGGCATAGAAAGGATCTAGAGAGTAAATATAACCTGTAAAATATAGAGGGGTTGAGCAAGAGGGAGAGATAAAAGGAGAGAAAAAGAGGGAGATGAAGAAATAGGGATAGAAAAATGGTGAGAATTAGAGAGGGGGAGACAAAGAGGTAGAAAGATAAAGATATAGGAAGTGATATATGGAGAGGAAGAGATGGATATGGAGAGAGTGAGAGAGATGAAGATGAGTGTATAATATCTAGAGATAATGAGATAGAATAGAGATAGGGAGGGAGAAATAGGCTAGAGTGTGTGTTTGTGTGAGTGAGAGAGATATAGATATAAAGATAAAGAGGGAGTAAGAGAAAATGTGTGCGAGTAAAAGATACATAGAGATTGATATAAATAGGAATAAAGATATACAAAAAAATAGAGAGAGGGGGAGAGGGAGAGAGATGATATAGAAGTAGAGAGATATAAAAAGAGGGATTGAGAAGGAGAGAGAGATGGATAGAGAGAGGGAGAGATAGAGAGCTAGATAGAGTGGGAAGGATAGAAAGGGAAAAGAGAGAGATATAGGGAGAGGTAAGGAGATATAGGTAAAGGGGAGAGATGGAGATGGAGATAATAATCAAATGACATGCTACCATCAACTTAACTCCCCAAAGACATATGATATCCTTAAATTATTGGCATGAAATGAGTAATCAAAAGTTAGTTACTCTTTCTTTCTCTCTCGCTCTAAACATTTAATTTAGGTGTTAAGTTGAAATTTATTTTATTACATAAATTAGAGTAAAATTCAAATATAATTATTTTATAATAAATAAAATTTAAATAAGACAAAATGTATAAATTCTAATATCTTTTAATTATTATTTGTAATTCCATTAAAAATACAAATAATTAGAATATAATTTTAACTTAATTAAAAATCAACCCTTAAAAGGAGTGGAAGAATTAGAATAGATAAATAAATAATAGAATATCTAATAAAAAAATATATTATTAAAAGAAAATAGTAAGGAAATAAATATTTTAATTCAAAATATAAAAATTCTATCATAATTAAAATTTTAATAAGACAAATAATTATAGATTCTGCTGGAACAGGCACTAATGAAATTCATGCACCACCTCGAAACAAATAAGAGGAGCAACTTCGGGAAAGGGCCTCACACCCTCAAAAGGAATAGATCCTTGATGGCTTGGTAGAAGTTTGGATGGAAGGAGACCAGGGCTGGACTGCCTAGATCCCGCCTATTGGAGCTAACTATCATCCTGAGGGTGACATTGTGTTTATATGATTAGATGTTGATATTGTGATTAGACGACTAGATGATGACACTATGTCCCTTTTGCCTTAGTCTTGTAGTTATCAATGATGTAATTTTTGGTCTCTTTTGATTATCTTGTACGGAGTTGGTTATATTTGACTCGTTATTTGGCTATGGACATGCCTGGTTTTTGTGGGCTCCGATTTGTAATTTTTTGTTCGAACTCCTTTATATTTAATAGAAAAAAAAAATTATAGATTAAATTATAATAATTCTTAATTATTAAAAAAAGACATAAATAATTAAAATAAATTTTAAACATAATGAAAAATTAATTCCTAATAAATAATAGTAAAATGTTTTTTTTTTTAATTATAAAAGATCTCTTTTTTAAATTAATATAATTTAAGTGATTAATTATGTAGTCTTCATTCTTCTCCCCAATTTTAAACCATTGATTTCAATAAGTAGGTGGTTCACTTAATATAGAGATTTTTTTGATATAATAATATAATATAAGAAAAAAATTATAGTGAAAATATATATTTTTCTTAAAAGCATAATCCTAATTTAATTTAAAATTTTTATATAATTATATTTATAATAATTAAATTAATCTCAAATATAATTACTAATTTTTAGTATAATATTTTTTTTTTTTTTATATTTATGTAAGATTAATTATAATTAGTTTTAATAAAATAACTATTAATAATTATAAAAGTTAAAATAGACATTTTTTAAATAACTTAATAAAAATATTTAAATTTATGATTAAAAGTTATTAAATTATTTTGTATATATTAAAATGATTTAAAAATAGAATGAATTCAAAAAATATATAAAATATAATTATAAAGAACACATAATAATTAGGTTTTTTTTAAGAGAAATATTTGTATTTAATTTCATTTAAACTAAATGAAATCCTTATAATTGATTTTATTATCTATATTTTGAGATAAAAAAATAATTATTAAAATTTATATGTTTATTTAGAAAAATATTTTAATTAAATATTGTAAATGATAAAAAATGAAAAAACTATTTAAAATAGACATTTTAGTTTTTAAAATACAAAGAAATCCAAAAAAAACTTAAAAAATCTATCATCCCTAAAAAATTTGTTTCTATAACACCAATTTTTTTAAACCAATCCTAGTGTAGACAATAATTTTTATAATATCTTAAATTTAAAAATATAAATCTTAACTTTACAAAAACAAAGTTTTTTTTTTAAAGAAAAAATAATAATCACTTTTGATTGGTGCAAACTAATTGAATAAAGCAGCTTCACTGAATGCAATAGTATTGCCTTCGGCAAGTACTAATAAGATACATAATAATTTGTATTTATATACTAGCAATCGCACTTTGGTGTGCAATGGGTATGCCGAAAAAGTGTGGAAGGTCAATTAAGGAAATTTTTGGTCTATTTAGAAAGGGGTTTGAGTGAGAAGAGAGACGGTGAGGGGATGGAGGCGAAGAGGGATAAATAAACAAGAATAGAGGAGATAGGGATAGATAGAGATATAATAGATAAATATATAAAGAGGGAGATATAGGGATATAATGAGAGAGGGTATCTATAAAAAGATATAGGAACTTATATATTCATAGTTGTAGATCTAAAGAGATTGATATAGGGATATAGAAAGATGTAGATATAATATGATAGACATAAAAGGGAGAGATAGAAGAAAATATAGAGGTAAAGATAGAGAGGCAAAGAGATTTAGATATAGAGGTATAGGAAGAAGGGGGAGAGAGGAAGATAGATGGATGGATAGAGATAGAGGGGGAGAGGAAGAGAGAGAGAGAGAGAGAGAGAGAGAGAGAGAGAGAGAGAGAGAGAGAGAGAGATATAAGAGAAGAGACTGATTTATAGAGAGGAGAAGGGGAATGATATAGATAGAGGAGAAGGGGAATGATATAGATAGAGGGAGATATAAAGAGATAGAGATTTCATACATTTCTAATATACATATATATCACATTTTTTATATTATGCCTTGGTCACAGTATGGACTTAATCATAACATATATAAAAATACTTCGATCCAAATCCTCTATTCATTTGCCATCATCTTTAATTTTATAAATTGAAATTAATCTTCTTCTTTAGTTTATATCATAAATTTATACAAATTTGAAAGTCACAAATTAAACATATTATAAAGCTTAAAAATTATAATAATTGTCATTGCCACTATTATTTCCAACTATGTAAATAAAAAATCTGCAAACTAGTCAAACTACAATAACAAGTGAAAAAGATGTAGACAACTTTATTAAAATATAATTAATAAAAAAAATCTATTTCCATCATTTTAAAAACACATGCTAGCCAGATAAATATTTCTCCTATACCTTATGATTCAAGAATACAAGATCTAATCAAATTCTACCTATTAGTTTTATGAATACATCAAATTCTACCTATTAATTTTTTTGGTTTTTTTAAATTAAAATCCATATTTATTACCAAGTATTACTATTGAATATAAATACACATGAATCTATAAATACACAAAGAACGATACTCCTACAATCTTAAAAAATACTTTTATAAAAATGTTCCCATCTAATTAAAACTAAATATCCAATACCAAATCTTGAAATATGGTGTATCCATTTTCATGCTAATTTCGGTCTGATCTTTATTTTAGCTTTGTCATGTTTCCTAGTGTCTTATTTTAGTTTTTAGAGTGAAATCACCAAGGTATTAATTATATTACACATTGCATTATTTCCCCTTGCCTGGGCTTAACCAACTTGTTTGTTTTTCACTTGGTAAAAGAGAGAAAAGTATTCCTTTAAAGGAGGAGAAACTTAGTTGATCTTTTCCCTCTTTTGATTAATGCAACAGTTTTTCCATCCTTCAATGGCAGCCAAGTGGTGAGAACAATTTGAATACGTGTTTGTTTTTGCATGTGGAAAAATACCAGTTCTGTTATCACTCAGTTGTTATAAATAAATGCTTACTTTTAATGAAAGGTATGAATAAATAATTATCAAAAAAATGTTTAGCTCAATTTCCTAGTAATGCATTTTTTACGGGAACTATAAAAGTTGGCTTACGTGGCTAGGTCTAGGTGGACGTTCATACTTCTAGCTTTCGCACCTTTATATCCTATCCAATCAAATTTGAGCTATCGAAGGGTATGGATTCATTAATGAAATACATCTACCAATAGTACTGGTGTGGATTCCGAAGTAACGACAATGTTTTATTTGGTGCTACAGAGATAGTACAACGATGAGCGGGAGAACGAGAATATTAATGGCGGGGACCCGAAAAAGGTAAAAGAACCGTTAAAAATGGTATAATAGCGGAAGGAAAAAGAGCTGGTGCGAGTAAAAAGTAACGACGGGAAACATAATATCGGTGAAAACTTCACGGGAAATCTAATGATCAATAGCGTTTTAATCGTCTTGCAAGGTCCCTCCGACAATTAGAACCATTAATTTGTAAAGTGAATTGGAATATTTCGTAAAGGGTAACTAGCAATTGCACCTTGGTGTGCAATGGGTACATCAAATTGGTGTGAAAGGTCAATTAGAAAATATTTTGGTCTAGTTTTTACATACAATTTTATCGTAAGTGCAGTGAATTGGTAGGCCATTTAGCGAATGATGTTATCTATAAAACATAGATCTCAATGGAGAAGTGATCTAGCTTCAAATCAACCATGCATTCACTTACATGGATCCAAACATGACTAAAATAAAATACTCTAAATCATGAAGATAATCAAGCTTCATTACCAATGGGCTCATGCTATGTTTGCAATACGGATAGAGGGAGATATAGGGATAACAAGAGAGAGAAGGGGGAAAAGTGAGAGATGTAAGTGCATAAGGATATAGAGTTAAGGGATATAGATAGAGAGGAAGATGGAGATGGAGATGGAGATGGATATGGAGATGGGGTAGTCGCGCGGCTGCGCGCGAGAGAGAGAGAGAGAGAGAGAGAGAGAGAGAGAGAGAGAGAGAGAGAGAGAGAGAGAGAGATGAATGAGAATGTGTAAGAATAAGTATGGAGAGATAAAGCTAGGGAAATAGAGACAAATAGGGATATCGTGAGGAAGAGCTAAAGAGATAGAGGAAGAGGTCCAAAGGAAGAGATAGAGAGATATAAATGGTTAGATATAGTGATAAAGATATAAAAATATAAAGAGATATAGGGAGAGGGAGGCAAAGTGATAGAGAGGAAAACAAATAAAGATGGATACATAGAGATATGTGAGAAGAGAATGAGAGAGATGGAGATATATATGGGAAGAGAAAGGGAGAGAGGGGCAAAAATAGAGAAATAGATAGGGGGATAAGGATACACAAAGGAAGGGAGATAAGGGGAGAGATAGAGAGGGGGATATAGAGAGAGGGATGGAGAGAAAGGGAGAGATAGGCAAAGGATGAAAAGAGGGAGAGAGAGAGATAGAGGAGGGAGAGTGAGAAGGGTGGAGATAAATGGAGAGAGATATGTAGAAGAGGGAGAGAGAGGGAGAGAAATAGGTAGAGAGAGAGATCAATATGTAGAAAGGGAGAGATAGCTCAATCTATAAAGAGGGAGAGGGAGAGGGAGAGGGAGGGACAAAGAGATATGGATAGAGGGTGACATAGAGAGATAGAGAGGGATATGAAAAGAGATAGAGAGGGGTAGGGAAAGAGATGGAGAGATAAGGAGAGATATATATAGGGAGATAGAGGTAGAGAAATATATAGATTGAAAGAGGTAGAGAGGAGAGAGAGAGAGAGACCATAGAAAGGGATGGGAATAGAGATAGGGAGTTAGAGTTAGAGATATGGATAGAAAGAGATATAGAGAAGTAAGAGGGGGATAAGGAGCTTGGGAAACAAAGAGATATAGATAGAAAACAAGAGATATGAAGTGTGCAAGAGAAAGAGGAAATATTATTGCTAATATAATAATTATGGTAATTTTTTACCACAATATTCTTATATTGGAATGTTTCACATTCACTATATTCATCGAATCAACTGACAACACAGATTGACAATCCATGTTTAAGGAGAGATGTGCAAGATTATTACTATGTCTAAAGTAATTGGATCATTATTCATTTGTTCTTTTTGCTATTTTATTTTTTACCTACTTTTTTCACTAATTGTTTTCTACTCGTCAAGACATTGATATCTTTTATTGATGTTATATCTATACCACTCTTCTTGTAAAAAAAATCGTAGTTAATATGAGAATACAAGTAGGCATATTTGATAAATGTTGAAAAATACTAAGTTATTGATCTTGATAAGGTCATTTATTCCAGTGCTTGACATAAAATATCTAAGTGAAATTTGAAATCCGCTACTTATCTAGGTGGAACACATGATCTAGTTCAATTGAGAAAGGCTTACTTGCAAGAATTAACTGGCATTGCCACCCAAATTTCATTGTAATCAAGTGGAAAGGTCTTAATTCAATATTAAATGTTGTCAAATAGACATCCATAACGGTGGATGGATAATGTGGTGTAAAGTCTATCTACTTCCAAAATAGAAGAGACAGAGAGAGGAAGAGAATAAGAAAGTGATTAAATCAATTATAATAACATTTAATTATTATTTGTAATTTCATAAAAAGAAAATAAATCATTAAAATAAATTTCAAACTTAAATCTAGATTCAAAATTAAAGTATATCAAAATTTAATAATATTTTAAAAAATAATAATTAGTAATAATAATAATTTGGCATATGAGAGAGGGATATGTTGGCATTTATTAGAAGCCCAATAACAAACCCTTATGAAAGTGCCCCTGAATTGTTCTTTTCACACCATGCTATTGTGGGAGACTGAGTTAGGTATTTGGAATGCCAGTATAGTCTAGTCCATAAAAAGAGGTTACCCATGGCTAGGAAGAAGCATAGGTTGCTAGGGTAGTAAGAGTTGGTCAGTGATAGACCACTTAATGCTCTCTCTTTTCACACAGAGTTATGTCTCCCATAAAAAAATATTTTGTGGCAAAGTTGAAAGATTGTGATCTATTAGAAATTAAAATTTCTTTTTATTTTTCTCTTCCTTCCTTTTTATCATAAAATAATTATAATTTTTAAATAATTTAATAATTAATCTTATCATTAACTAAATTTATTACAAAAATTTATAGTTAATTAAATAAAATAAGTATAATATATTTTATAAAAGTAAAAATTAAAATAACTGTGGGTGAAAATAAATGTGAACACTTTAGGAATAGAATATATAAACATTTACATGAAACCCAAACTCTAAATCATTTTGTTTTATTTATGATTTTTTATTTATTCATGAATTTGGGTATTAATTCTGTCTAGAAGATTGTATATGAAACAATTTCTTTTGTGCCTATGTCGATGGTATACACTTGAACATAGAAACAATTAACATCTTGGCACATGGCAACATTTTACATACATGCACACCAAGGTAGCTTTAATGTCAACATCTGACAAAAATATCCCTTTCTTTATCCTTTGAAGATGTTAATATTTTTAAACTGATAAACGAATCCAGGAGAAGACCCACTTCTTATTTGGCTCACAGGAGGTCCAGGGTGTTCAAGCTTCAATGGATTTATCTATGAAATTGGTTAGATTTCTTTATCATAGATTTTCTTTGGATTCTAAGAATATACAGTTTATCTAGATTATTTCAATGCTTCCTTCTGAAAAGTTGAAAACCAGACATTAGTAGATTTTAAGTATAGATATGTTGTATTCTTTAATGTTTGTTTCATGATTAAGAGCTTGATGAACGTCAATCAGTTTAGATTATTATTCTTGTATTGTTTCAATTTTGGTTATTGAATTTATTTCAAAATAAATAAAAACCAAAATTTGGTTTGGATTTTGTGTCGTTTCAGGTCCACTTAAGTTTGATCTCACTCGAGCATCTTATATAGAAGGTTACAGCATTCCATGAATTCAATTGGGTATTGGCAACTGAAAAATCTCTGTTCGAGCTGCCTTCACCTGCAAAATGCCTCAAACAAAGAAAAGGAAAAAAAGAAACGAACAATAGAAAGTAAGAATAATATTATTGCAGCATCATTAACTGCCCATTGTTGCCTATGTACAGAGTTTTGGGCATTGGAAAGTAGATGAGCTAGCCCTCTCAAACCTCACAAAAAGAAAAAAAATAATTATTTGCCCATCTTTGCTACCTATTAGTCATGTCGTAAAATTCCCTAGATTTCCTGTAGCAATGAATATATCATTAAGCAAAAGACTGCTAGAGGTAGCCAAGTTATAGCTCTGCCAATGAAGTCACATAACCATGTTACTCATAGCTTGCTCTGGAAACATTACTTTGGGATAATATACGATCTGCGTATGGATCATTCTATTTTGTTGAAGGAGCAGCCATAAACAAAATAAAAAAGACTAAAACTTGTGATAGGAGTAATTATCTCTTGCAGACTAAACCTTGAATGTTGAAAAGGTTAGGATGATGCTTTCTGTGATTAACTGTAATCAGTGGGTTATTGAGATAGTCTACCTTGAATGACCAGTGCGTATTTTCTGGTGAAGAGTCTCTCTGCAGTCAAGTTTTGTATTGCTCATTCAAAGATGAGTTGGTGTTATGAGCCAGAGAAGAAGTGGGTCTTCTTCTGGAATCCTTCGCGAGTCAACTGACAAACGAATGTGATTTGAGATATGTCAATCAAGCTGCCTTTCAATACAGGGAAAAGTGAAAATATTGGCAAAAAATATCTAATGGTTGTGCACAGTGCAATCGTCTTGCATTGTCTATCCGTGAACATCCACCCGGTGCATCTCAAGGCGTAATTATCCCTCTAAAAATAATAATTAGTTCAATTTTATTTTTAAAATTAAAATATTTTTTCAAGAGTACGACTAACATCTGTTTGAGACTAATTGTATTCTAGTTTGTGGGAATTGCTCATATAAGATATGTATAGGCTTCTTCTTTATAACTCAAGTTGACTGTCATGCCCTCGATTTGACAGCAGAACCATCATATGAAATTGTCTTACGAATGTAAGACTTCACGATTGGCCTTTGGGGAATTAGCATAATACACAAGATAAGCCTGAACAACATCCATTCTGGAAGCACAATCACTATTATTCACGTGGAGGAAGACTAAATAACATTTTGAAGCCAAACAAGTATCAATTACGCTACCAAGAAATGATAGTAATCAGCGATATAGATTAATGAACTTGATATTAACAGTCAACAAAGACATATCGGTTCTCCTTCATAGTCGAAAGGTTGAACAATACAGTTCCCAACAATATCCGATAAAGGAGGTTCACCGAGCAGCTTTTATCTATGATCTTTGAGGGGTCCCGATTGTTTGTTTTACATATATATACATAGAGAGAGAATTCTTAGAGACCAGTCCAAAAGAATACGACATACAGTGTAATCATATGTTGCCCCCGACAAATGACCAAGCCACAAAGTAGTGAGCATTAATATAAATGTTACCATGGCAATTCCTTTTTACGGAGGTAAATAATTGATAATCAGGTATTGAGAATCAATAGAAAGTAAATACAAAGATCGAACTTCCTTGCCCAAAAAAAATGATATCGCTCAGGATATCAAGCATAGATAAACATGTTTATGATATAGACTAGACGTTACAGAGAATGACTAACTGACCACATTAAGGAAGGAGGTTGACATCGATATTGCCCAAGTAATCGATAATCTATGTCGATGATAATATGATAAAAGGAGCATTACTAATATCAATTAAGGGTATCGATTTAGTAAGAAGACTAAGCTATTAGCATACTAATGAATGTTAATTATGGGTAGCTTGGACAGCTGTTCGTCCATACCCAGAAATAACAGCATTAGTTATGGGTAGTTTTGGACAGCTGTTCGTCCTGACCTAGAATTAGAAAATGGTTGTTTTTGTCAAACAAGTATTGTTAGGATAAAAACAATTGTTATTTAATAGTGGCTCTTTTTAGGTGACACCTCATAGCCAAAATTAGTTATTGGTTATTGAGTTGTCTTAATCTTAGCCGTTGGTTTGAATTAATCTTGGCCATTGGTTTTCCAATAGAGTAGTATAAAAAGGGGTCATGGGTCATTTGGAAAATAAGAAGTCTTGAGAAGAACTTGCAGTGATAGCAAATAGTCTTGCAGTGTTAGCAAGAGGCGCAGTGATGGTGTTGATATAGCAGTGGAGGATATCAGCAGGAAATATTAGGAGTTTGTCGAAGTTCTGCCAGTAAGAGGCAAGGAATTCTTTTGTAATTCTTATATTGCTGAAGATTAATATATTTTCCATCTGTAGAACTGGTTTTCCCTTAGGGGTTTTTCCAGGGACGATTGTCCAAAAATATTGTGTCCTTGTGTTGCTTATTTCTTTCCGTATTTTTAGTGAAGTTGCAGTTGTGTTATTTTTCGATATTTAGCTGTAAATTTATTTTCAGTAGTTAAATAATTTTTATGAGATAGGAGATTAATAATCAGTGACTGCAATAGAATTTCTACATGGTATCAGAGCTTTGTTGAGGGTAGAAAAGGTTTACCCTAAGCAAAGGAAAGAAATTTGAGTTTGACCTCTTTCGAGTTATTGTTTTCCTTTATTTCTTTGAGATGGTCTCAGCAGGTTTGAGAGATCAGGATAGATTGGATGGTGCCTCAAATTTTGGTGTCTGGAAAGCCAGAATTTCTTTATTGCTGGAAGAGAATGGTATCAAGGAATATGTTACCAGTACTGTAGCTGTACCTACAGATCCAGTACAACTTGCAGCATACAAGAAGGATGATGCCAAGGCGAGGAGGATAATCCTTGATGGTGTCAAGGACCATGTTGTTCCACATATCGCAGAGTTAGATACAACGAAGAAGATGTGGGACGCCATTCTGAATCTGTACCAGAATGCTACCACTAACCGGAAGCTGATTCTCAGAGAAAAATTGAGGAATACCCGGATGAACAAAGGAGAAGATGTTACAAGTTACCTCACCAGGCTTAGACTTGTCAAGGACGAGTTAGCAGTTGTTGGAGATAAGCCAAATGAAGACGAGCTAGTAAGAATAGCTCTAAATGAGTTTTCTAAGCAGTGGGATGTCTTTGTTCAAGTTATTAATGGACGAGACACCTTACCAAGTTGGGATCGACTTTGGAGTGATTTCACTCAGGAGGAGCTTAGACTAAGCCTTGTCAATGGAGCCAACAATAAGAGTCAGAAAAGTGAGGTAGAACAAGAAAATGTTGCCCTAGCGGGAAAGGGGAAAACAAAGAAGGGATCTAGCAAAGGAGCAAATTCACAAATTGAAAAGAAGAAGAAGGACCTATCTAAGGTCAAGTGCTTTGGTTGTCACGAGTTTGGCCACTATGTCAGCGATTGCCCACAAACGAAGAAAGATAAGAAGGGAAAGAACCAAGTGGTAGCTTCAGCAAGTGCAGAGGAGCTCTCTAGTAGATTGGAGGATGAGTTTGCACTCATAGCCTGTATGATTAGCTCAACCTCATAGAGTGTCTGGTATATAGACAGTGGGGTGTCATTTCATATGACAGGAGTTCGAGAGTACTTCTCCAGCTACAAGGAGGAGAACACCAGAATCCAGATCTCTATGGGGAACTTGTCCAAGCTCAACTCAGTTGGGAAAGGGACTGTTCAGCTTCAGAGGGAGAATGGAAAGGTAATTCCTCTTCATGATGTGTTGCATGTGCCAGGCTTAGGTATGAATTTGGTTTTTGTATCTGTCCTTCAGAATAAAGGGTATAATGTTCTCTTTAGAGGGATGCATGTTTTGATTAAGCATAAAGATTGGAAATCACCCGTATCTATTGGAGTTAGGAGTGGTCGCCTTTATAGGTTGCAGTTTGATACTCCTAAGGCACTCATGAGCAGTAGTAACCTTAGAGATCTTGGAGAGCTATGGCATAGGAGGATGGGCCATATTCATCATGGAGCACTTAGATTGCTTCGTGAGACGGTGACAGGTGTTCCAGAGGTGAGCACAGAGCATGATGATGTATGTGAGGGATGTGTGTTGGGAAAGTTTGCGAAAGCATCTTTTCCAAGGAGTGACACCAGATCTACGGGTGTTCTTGATCTAGTACATTCAGATGTATGTGGACCAATGTCGACAAAGTCTCTTAGAGGATATGAGTATTATGTTACCTTTATTGATGATTTCTCCAGGAAGACCTGGATATACTTCTTGAAGACCAAGGATGAGGTTTTCAGTCGCTTCCAAGAGTTCAAGGCTCTTGTGGAGAACTCAACAGGAAGGAAGATAAAGGTTCTTCAGTCAGACAATGGAGGCGAGTACAAAGGAAATGACTTCCAGGATTTCTGTACCAGAGAAGGAATCAAGAGAGAGTGGACTGTTCCTTACAATCCACAGCAGAATGGAGTTGCTAAGAGGAAGAACCATTCTATTTCGGAGGCAGCAAGGGCTATGCTAGATGACCAGGACATGCCTCGCTACTTATGGGCAGAAGCGTGTAGTACAATAGTCTACATTCAGAATAGGGTTCCACACAAGGTACTAGGGAAAATGACACCAGAGGAGGCTTTCACGGGGAAGAAGATAGATGTTGGTCACTTCAGGATATTTGGGAGTTTGGCATATTGCCTTATTCCTGGAGACACACGTACCAAGTTAGATCAGATTGCAGAGAAGGGGTACTTTGTTGGGTATAGTGAAACTTCAAAGGCATATAGGATGTTCATTCCAGGGACCAGAAGAATTATTGTCAGACGCGATGTCAAGTTCATGGAGGACAAGGCGGTTAGAAGATCCAGAGATTTGCCAGCAGATGATCGGAGTGAGCAGCCAACGAAAGCTCCAAGTCCAAGTCAAGGACAACAAAGCTCAAGTACAGTTACTAGTACAAGCATAGACTCAGGTAGTGAAGATTCACAAAGTATGGAGCAACTGGTGCAACAGGATATGCATCTAGATGATATAGAGGTTGATATTTCATCCTCTACAGTTGGCAGTAGGAACCATGAGGTTCAAGACATACAAAGGGATACTCAGGAGTCTGTGGGATCTCCTAGGAAGAGTACAAGACAGAGGAGACAACCAGCCAAGTTCAATGACTATGTGGCATTAGTCAGCCAGTTGGTAGATAGTGAACCTTCTAGCTATCAGGAAGCTGCAAAGCATCAGGTATGGCGAGATGCTATGGTTGAGGAATATAACTCAATAATGCAGAATGATGTATGGGAGGTAGTGCCTAGACCAACTGATAGAGCAGTAGTTGGATCGCGCTGGATCTTCAGGATAAAGCATGGTGTAGACGGTAGCATCGAGAAATATAAGGCGAGGTTTGTGGCCAAGGGGTTCTCTCAGAAGGAGAGAATAGACTATGAGGAGACATTTGCTCTTGTGGCCAGGTATACTTCTATACGAGCTGTAATCTCATTTGTAGCACAGATGGGATGGCAGATCCATCAAATGGATGTCAAGACAACATTCCTTAATGGAGAATTGAAGGAGGAGCTATACATAGAACAACCAGAAGGCTTTGTAGCACATAGCAAAGAGACCCACGTGTGTATATTAAAGAAAGCCTTATACGGACTCAAGCAGGCTCCCAGAGCATGGTATGAGTGCATTGATACATAGTTGCAGGAAATGGGCTTTGTGAAGAGTGAGGCTGATGCGAACCTCTACTACTTGGTGGTTGGGGGTGAGGTTCTCATTCTTGTTCTATATGTGGATGACTTGTTTCTTACTGGTGCGCTAGGGCTTATAGAGGATTGCAAGAGGGACCTTGCAGAAGAGTTTGAGATGAAGAATTTGGGACTTATGCACTACTTTCTAGGCATGGAGGTGTGGCAGACTGATGGAGAGATTTTCCTTGGTCAAGGGAATATTCCATTGAAATCTTGAAGAGATTCGAGATGGAAGATTGCAAAGCCATGTCTACACCCATGATCACTAATTGGAGGAAGGTAGATGCATCCAAGGAAAAGGATGTTGATCCCACCCTATACAGGTAGTTGATTGGTTCGCTCATGTATTTGGTCAACACCAGGCCAGACATAGCCTTTGTAGTAAACTCTCTTAGTCAGTTCATGGTAGAGCCAAAGAGAGTGCATTGGACGACAGCTAAGCATGTGTTGCGTTATCTTCATGGTACAGTTGAGTACGAGATTAGATATGTTCGAGGTGAAGGTATCAAGTTGATAGGCTATACTGATGCAGATTGGGCAGGCAGTACAATGGACAAAAGGAGTACTTCAAGATGTTGTTTCAGCTTGGGATCAGGAGTTGTTTCTTGGTTCAGCAGGAAGCAAAAATCTGTGGCCTTGAGTTCATCAGAAGCAGAATACATAGCAGCCAACATGGCGACGTGTGAAGCTATATGGCTTCGAAAGTTGCTAGTAGCCTTGTTTTGTCAGAAGATTGAGACTACGGTGATACACTGCGACAATCAGAGTTGCATCAAGTTGACTGAGAATCCAGTGTTTCATGATAGATCGAAACATATAGACATCAGGTATCACTTCATCAGGGATTGTGTACAGAAGGGGATTGTTCAGCTACAGTACATACCTACAGAGGAGCAGGTAGCAGACATTCTAACAAAGGCATTGGGGAAGGCAAAATTCATCTTCTTTAGAGATAAGATGGGTGTCGTGCAGAACAACTTCCTCACTAAGAGGGAGTGTTAATTATGGGTAGCTTGGACAGCTGTTCGTCCTTACCCATAAATAACAGCATTAGTTATGGGTAGTTTTGGACAGCTGTTCGTCCTGACCTAGAATTAGAAAATGGTTGTTTTTGTCAAACAAGTATTGTTAGGATAAAAACAATTGTTATTTAATAGTGGCTCTTTTTAGGTGACACCTCATAGCCAAAATTAGTTATTGGTTATTGAGTTGTCTTAATCTCAGCCGTTGGTTTGAATTAATCTTGGCCGTTGGTTTTCCAATAGATTAGTATAAAAAGGGGTCATGGGTCATTTGGAAAATAAGAAGTCTTGAGAAGAACTTGCAGTGATAGCAAATAGTCTTGCAGTGTTAGCAAGATGCAGAGTGATAGCGTTGATATAGCAGTGGAGGATATCAACAGGAAATATTAGGAGATTGTCGGAGTTCTGCCAGTAAGAGGCAAGGAATTCTTTTGTAATTCTTATATTGCTGAAGATTAATATATTTTCCATCTGTAGAACTGGTTTTCCCTTAGGGGTTTTTCCAGGGATGATTGTCCAAAAATATTGTGTCCTTGTGTTGCTTATTTCTTTCCGTATTTTTAGTGAAGTTGCAGTTGTGTTATTTTTCGATATTCAGCTGTAAATTTATTTTCAGTAGTTAAATAATTTTTATGAGATAGGAGATTAATAATCAGTGACTGCAATAGAATTTCTACAATGAAATGGTTTGATTGGAATACAACAGTTAGCATTTGTTATTAATATAATTTGTAATCATCGTGAAGAAGCATGATAATGAAGGAAGGTGTCTCATCATTACCAAAGAGTGTGATCCTTTCAGTTTGGAGATATATAAGCAAGATCTTTCCCATTCCATTGGGGAATGCTGCCACGAGAAAAGGATCATTAAGTCTACCGACAATGATTAAAGACCAGGGGTAAGCTCAGTGACAGATGCTTTATTGAGCGATTTCTAATTTAATATTAGAATATAACAGTCATTATTTTCTATATCAAAGTCATTGAATATAAATTGCTATGAAAAATCAATTAAATTGATGACATTGATATGATATAAAGTTGAAAAAGCAAATAACATATAATTATTCAGAACAACATTAAAATGATTACACATAACATTACTATTTGAATGCAACAGATTTGTGTGTATACACACATATATATGTGTTAATGAATCCAAGGATGAATAAGGGAATTTACACAAATTGTTATAATACTATAAATCTGTATACTGCTAAGAATATAAGAAACAACGTTGTGGTTGTAATGAATGATGGCAAATAATTAATACTGATACAAAATAATACTAACAAATAATTAAGGACTAAGTAAATAATTGACACCATAATTCAGATAATGTCATATCAAATTAAATATTTAATCCATAGATTGGAACACTTGATCTGATTTTTTCGTTTTTCTATAATACTTGCAAAGATAGGGAGTGTGTGGGGGAAAGGTAGAGTAAATTGGTTACATAGCGAAAATGTCCCAAGATAGGTAGAAAGCCTCGAGGGAGCTGCATGTAGACTGTGTCATGGTGGGCAAGGTTGTTGATGTCCCAATTTGCACCATTTAGTTTCTTTTCAATATCGAATCGGGTGTGTCTGAAAGCTATCTGTGATAAAAAAAATGATTAAGGTTGGGGTTTTTTGCATTGTAAAACAGTGACGTAGTTTCAGTCATGCTTCATCAAGAGCTATCAGGATCTCTCTTCTATGACTAAGTTTTGAGACTAAAGACACTCTACCAATCTAAGTTAAAGAAACTAAACTATCCTAGAGAAGATTTTAAATCTCAAACCAAGAGTTTGGACATGACATGATCAAGACTTATCCATGGAATTATCTACCCAAAATTAAAACAACTTTTAATTTCCCATGAATTTAAATTCTAAATTATGTGTTGAAAGGTAAATCTATTTTACGCTTGTGGGAAATAAAATCTATCTTATGTTTGTAGGAATAAAATGTATTCTATGTTTGAAGGATATAAAATCTATTCTAACAAACATTGAAATAAAATAAATTCCATGGGTCAGTTCAATAATGTCTTCATTATTGCCTTGATTCCAAGTTCATCGTCTTAATGACTATTATAAAAACAAAATGCATTGCTGGATGAAATCAAATGAAAATATGAAACTGAGATTTTAACATTCATCCATCTGTTAAGGTACTTTTGCATAGAAGTGAATAGCTATGATTGATGTAATCAATTTTCTATCTACTTAATAATTCATCACAATTAAACTAAATATAATGTAATGAAATCAATATGCAAAACTTGAATATAATGAGAGAGGGTATCTATAAAAAGATATAGGAACTTATATATTCATAGTTGTAGATCTAAAGAGATTGATATAGGGATATAGAAAGATGTAGATATAATATGATAGAGATAAAAGGGAGAGATAGAAGAAAATATAGAGGTAAAGATAGAGAGGCAAAGAGATTTAGATATAGAGGTATAGGAAGAAGGGGGAGAGAGGAAGATAGATGGATGGATAGAGATAGAAGGAGAGAGAGAGAGAGAGAGAGAGAGAGAGAGAGAGAGAGAGAGAGAGAGAGAGAGAGAGAGAGAGAGAATAAGAGAAGAGACTGATTTATAGAGAGGATAAGGGGAATGATATAGATAGAGGGAGATATAAAGAGATAGAGATTTCATACATTTCTAATATACATATATATCACATTTTTTATATTATGCCTTGGTCACAGTATGGACTTAATCATAACATATATAAAAATACTTCGATCCAAATCCTCTATTCATTTGCCATCATCTTTAATTTTATAAATTGAAATTAATCTTCTTCTTTAGTTTATATCATAAATTTATACAAATTTGAAAGTCACAAATTAAACATATTATAAAGCTTAAAAATTATAATAATTGTCATTGCCACTATTATTTCCAACTATGTAAATAAAAAATCTGCAAACTAGTCAAACTACAATAACAAGTGAAAAAGATGTAGACAACTTTATTAAAATATAATTAATAAAAAAAATCTATTTCCATCATTTTAAAAACACATGCTAGCCAGATAAATATTTCTCCTATACCTTATGATTCAAGAATACAAGATCTAATCAAATTCTACCTATTAGTTTTATGAATACATCAAATTCTACCTATTAATTTTTTTGGTTTTTTTTAATTAAAATCCATATTTATTACCAAGTATTACTATTGAATATAAATACACAAAGAACGATACTCCTACTACAATCTTAAAAAATACTTTTATAAAAACGTTCCCATCTAATTAAAACTAAATATCCAATACCAAATCTTGAAATATGGTGTATCCATTTTCATGCTAATTTTGGTCTGATCTTTATTTTAGCTTTGTCATGTTTCCTAGTGTCTTATTTTAGCTTTGTCATGTTTCCTAGTGTCTTATTTTAGTTTTTAGAGTGAAATCACCAAGGTATTAATTATATTACACATTGCATTATTTCTCCTTGCCTGGGCTTAACCAACTTGTTTGTTTTTCACTTGGTAAAAGAGAGAAAAGTATTCCTTTAAAGGAGGAGAAACTTAGTTGATCTTTTCCCTCTTTTGATTAATGCAACAGTTTTTCCATCCTTCAATGGCAGCCAAGTGGTGAGAACAATTTGAATACGTGTTTGTTTTTGCATGTGGAAAAATACCAGTTCTGTTATCACTCAGTTGTTATAAATAAATGCTTACTTTTAATGAAAGGTATGAATAAATAATTATCAAAAAAATGTTTAGCTCAATTTCCTAGTAATGCATTTTTTACGGGAACTATAAAAGTTGGCTTACGTGGCTAGGTCTAGGTGGACGTTCATACTTCTAGCTTTCGCACCTTTATATCCTATCCAATCAAATTTGAGCTATCGAAGGGTATGGATTCATTAATGAAATACAGCTACCAATAGTACTGGTGTGGATTCCGAAGTAACGACAATGTTTTATTTGGTGCTACAGAGATAGTACAACGATGAGCGGGAGAACGAGAATATTAATGGCGGGGACCCGAAAAAGGTAAAAGAACCGTTAAAAATGGTATAATAGCGGAAGGAAAAAGAGCTGGTGCGAGTAAAAAGTAACGACGGGAAACATAATATCGGTGAAAACTTCACGGGAAATCTAATGATCAATAGCGTTTTAATCGTCTTGCAAGGTCCCTCCGACAATTAGAACCATTAATTTGTAAAGTGAATTGGAATATTTCGTAAAGGGTAACTAGCAATTGCACCTTGGTGTGCAATGGGTACATCAAATTGGTGTGAAAGGTCAATTAGAAAATATTTTGGTCTAGTTTTTGCATACAATTTTATCGTAAGTGCAGTGAATTGGTAGGCCATTTAGCGAATGATGTTATCTATAAAACATAGATCTCAATGGAGAAGTGATCTAGCTTCAAATCAACCATGCATTCACTTACATGGATCCAAACATGACTAAAATAAAATACTCTAAATCATGAAGATAATCAAGCTTCATTACCAATGGGCTCATGCTATGTTTGCAATACGGATAGAGGGAGATATAGGGATAACAAGAGAGAGAAGGGGGAAAAGTGAGAGATGTAAGTGCATAAGGATATAGAGTTAAGGGATATAGATAGAGAGGAAGATGGAGATGGAGATGGAGATGGATATGGAGATGGGGTAGTGGGATATCGTGCGCGCGCGCGCGCGCGAGAGAGAGAGAGAGAGAGAGAGAGAGAGAGAGAGAGAGAGAGAGAGAGAGAGAGAGAGAGAGAGAGAGAGAGATGAATGAGAATGTGTAAGAATAAGTATGGAGAGATAAAGCTAGGGAAATAGAGACAAATAGGGATATCGTGAGGAAGAGCTAAAGAGATAGAGGAAGAGGTCCAAAGGAAGAGATAGAGAGATATAAATGGTTAGATATAGTGATAAAGATATAAAAATATAAAGAGATATAGGGAGAGGGAGGCAAAGTGATAGAGAGGAAAACAAATAAAGATGGATACATAGAGATATGTGAGAAGAGAATGAGAGAGATGGAGATATATATGGGAAGAGAAAGGGAGAGAGGGGCAAAAATAGAGAAATAGATAGGGGGATAAGGATACACAAAGGAAGGGAGATAAGGGGAGAGATAGAGAGGGGGATATAGAGAGAGGGATGGAGAGAAAGGGAGAGATAGGCAAAGGATGAAAAGAGGGAGAGAGAGAGATAGAGGAGGGAGAGTGAGAAGGGTGGAGATAAATGGAGAGAGATATGTAGAAGAGGGAGAGAGAGGGAGAGAAATAGGTAGAGAGAGAGATCAATATGTAGAAAGGGAGAGATAGCTCAATCTATAAAGAGGGAGAGGGAGAGGGAGAGGGAGGGACAAAGAGATATGGATAGAGGGTGACATAGAGAGATAGAGAGGGATATGAAAAGAGATAGAGAGGGGTAGGGAAAGAGATGGAGAGATAAGGAGAGATATATATAGGGAGATAGAGGTAGAGAAATATATAGATTGAAAGAGGTAGAGAGGAGAGAGAGAGAGAGACCATAGAAAGGGATGGGAATAGAGATAGGGAGTTAGAGTTAGAGATATGGATAGAAAGAGATATAGAGAAGTAAGAGGGGGATAAGGAGCTTGGGAAACAAAGAGATATAGATAGAAAACAAGAGATATGAAGTGTGCAAGAGAAAGAGGAAATATTATTGCTAATATAATAATTATGGTAATTTTTTACCACAATATTCTTATATTGGAATGTTTCACATTCACTATATTCATCGAATCAACTGACAACACAGATTGACAATCCATGTTTAAGGAGAGATGTGCAAGATTATTACTATGTCTAAAGTAATTGGATCATTATTCATTTGTTCTTTTTGCTATTTTATTTTTTACCTACTTTTTTCACTAATTGTTTTCTACTCGTCAAGACATTGATATCTTTTATTGATGTTATATCTATACCACTCTTCTTGTAAAAAAAATCATAGTTAATATGAGAATACAAGTAGGCATATTTGATAAATGTTGAAAAATACTAAGTTATTGATCTTGATAAGGTCATTTATTCCAGTGCTTGACATAAAATATCTAAGTGAAATTTGAAATCCGCTACTTATCTAGGTGGAACACATGATCTAGTTCAATTGAGAAAGGCTTACTTGCAAGAATTAACTGGCATTGCCACCCAAATTTCATTGTAATCAAGTGGAAAGGTCTTAATTCAATATTAAATGTTGTCAAATAGACATCCATAACGGTGGATGGATAATGTGGTGTAAAGTCTATCTACTTCCAAAATAGAAGAGACAGAGAGAGGAAGAGAATAAGAAAGTGATTAAATCAATTATAATAACATTTAATTATTATTTGTAATTTCATAAAAAGAAAATAAATCATTAAAATAAATTTCAAACTTAAATCTAGATTCAAAATTAAAGTATATCAAAATTTAATAATATTTTAAAAAATAATAATTAGTAATAATAATAATTTGGCATATGAGAGAGGGATATGTTGGCATTTATTAGAAGCCCAATAACAAACCCTTATGAAAGTGCCCCTGAATTGTTCTTTTCACACCATGCTATTGTGGGAGACTGAGTTAGGTATTTGGAATGCCAGTATAGTCTAGTCCATAAAAAGAGGTTACCCATGGCTAGGAAGAAGCATAGGTTGCTAGGGTAGTAAGAGTTGGTCAGTGATAGACCACTTAATGCTCTCTCTTTTCACACAGAGTTATGTCTCCCATAAAAAAATATTTTGTGGCAAAGTCGAAAGATTGTGATCTATTAGAAATTAAAATTTCTTTTTATTTTTCTCTTCCTTCCTTTTTATCATAAAATAATTATAATTTTTAAATAATTTAATAATTAATCTTATCATTAACTAAATTTATTACAAAAATTTATAGTTAATTAAATAAAATAAGTATAATATATTTTATAAAAGTAAAAATTAAAATAACTGTGGGTGAAAATAAATGTGAACACTTTAGGAATAGAATATATAAACATTTACATGAAACCCAAACTCTAAATCATTTTGTTTTATTTATGATTTTTTATTTATTCATGAATTTGGGTATTAATTCTGTCTAGAAGATTGTATATGAAACAATTTCTTTTGTGCCTATGTCGATGGTATACACTTGAACATAGAAACAATTAACATCTTGGCACATGGCAACATTTTACATACATGCACACCAAGGTAGCTTTAATGTCAACATCTGGCAAAAATATCCCTTTCTTTATCCTTTGAAGATGTTAATATTTTTAAACTGATAAACGAATCCAGGAGAAGACCCACTTCTTATTTGGCTCACAGGAGGTCCAGGGTGTTCAAGCTTCAATGGATTTATCTATGAAATTGGTTAGATTTCTTTATCATAGATTTTCTTTGGATTCTAAGAATATACAGTTTATCTAGATTATTTCAATGCTTCCTTCTGAAAAGTTGAAAACCAGACATTAGTAGATTTTAAGTATAGATATGTTGTATTCTTTAATGTTTGTTTCATGATTAAGAGCTTGATGAACGTCAATCAGTTTAGATTATTATTCCTGTATTGTTTCAATTTTGGTTATTGAATTTATTTCAAAATAAATAAAAACCAAAATTTGGTTTGGATTTTGTGTCGTTTCAGGTCCACTTAAGTTTGATCTCACTCGAGCATCTTATATAGAAGGTTACAGCATTCCATGAATTCAATTGGGTATTGGCAACTGAAAAATCTCTGTTCGAGCTGCCTTCACCTGCAAAATGCCTCAAACAAAGAAAAGGAAAAAAAGAAACGAACAATAGAAAGTAAGAATAATATTATTGCAGCATCATTAACTGCCCGTTGTTGCCTATGTACAGAGTTTTGGGCATTGGAAAGTAGATGAGCTAGCCCTCTCAAACCTCACAAAAAGAAAAAAAATAATTATTTGCCCATCTTTGCTACCTATTAGTCATGTCGTAAAATTCCCTAGATTTCCTGTAGCAATGAATATATCATTAACCAAAAGACTGCTAGAGGTAGCCAAGTTATAGCTCTGCCAATGAAGTCACATAACCATGTTACTCATAGCTTGCTCTGGAAACATTACTTTGGGATAATATACGATCTGCGTATGGATCATTCTATTTTGTTGAAGGAGCAGCCATAAACAAAATAAAAAAGACTAAAACTTGTGATAGGAGTAATTATCTCTTGCAGACTAAACCTTGAATGTTGAAAAGGTTAGGATGATGCTTTCTGTGATTAACTGTAATCAGTGGGTTATTGAGATAGTCTACCTTGAATGACCGGTGCGTATTTTCTGGTGAAGAGTCTCTCTGCAGTCAAGTTTTGTATTGCTCATTCAAAGATGAGTTGGTGTTATGAGCCAGAGAAGAAGTGGGTCTTCTTCTGGAATCCTTCGCGAGTCAACTGACAAACGAATGTGATTTGAGATATGTCAATCAAGCTGCCTTTCAATACAGGGAAAAGTGAAAATATTGGCAAAAAATATCTAATGGTTGTGCACAGTGCAATCGTCTTGCATTGTCTATCCGTGAACATCCACCCGGTGCATCTCAAGGCGTAATTATCCCTCTAAAAATAATAATTAGTTCAATTTTATTTTTAAAATTAAAATATTTTTTCAAGAGTACGACTAACATCTGTTTGAGACTAATTGTATTCTAGTTTGTGGGAATTGCTCATATAAGATATGTATAGGCTTCTTCTTTATAACTCAAGTTGACTGTCATGCCCTCGATTTGACAGCAGAACCATCATATGAAATTGTCTTACGAATGTAAGACTTCACGATTGGCCTTTGGGGAATTAGCATAATACACAAGATAAGCCTGAACAACATCCATTCTGGAAGCACAATCACTATTATTCACGTGGAGGAAGACTAAATAACATTTTGAAGCCAAACAAGTATCAATTACGCTACCAAGAAATGATAGTAATCAGCGATATAGATTAATGAACTTGATATTAACAGTCAACAAAGACATATCGGTTCTCCTTCATAGTCGAAAGGTTGAACAATACAGTTCCCAACAATATCCGATAAAGGAGGTTCACCGAGCAGCTTTTATCTATGATCTTTGAGGGGTCCCGATTGTTTGTTTTACATATATATACATAGAGAGAGAATTCTTAGAGACCAGTCCAAAAGAATACGACATACAGTGTAATCATATGTTGCCCCCGACAAATGACCAAGCCACAAAGTAGTGAGCATTAATATAAATGTTACCATGGCAATTCCTTTTTACGGAGGTAAATAATTGATAATCAGGTATTGAGAATCAATAGAAAGTAAATACAAAGATCGAACTTCCTTGCCCAAAAAAAATGATATCGCTCAGGATATCAAGCATAGATAAACATGTTTATGATATAGACTAGACGTTACAGAGAATGACTAACTGACCACATTAAGGAAGGAGGTTGACATCGATATTGCCCAAGTAATCGATAATCTATGTCGATGATAATATGATAAAAGGAGCATTACTAATATCAATTAAGGGTATCGATTTAGTAAGAAGACTAAGCTATTAGCATACTAATGAATGTTAATTATGGGTAGCTTGGACAGCTGTTCGTCCATACCCAGAAATAACAGCATTAGTTATGGGTAGTTTTGGACAGCTGTTCGTCCTGACCTAGAATTAGAAAATGGTTGTTTTTGTCAAACAAGTATTGTTAGGATAAAAACAATTGTTATTTAATAGTGGCTCTTTTTAGGTGACACCTCATAGCCAAAATTAGTTATTGGTTATTGAGTTGTCTTAATCTTAGCCGTTGGTTTGAATTAATCTTGGCCATTGGTTTTCCAATAGAGTAGTATAAAAAGGGGTCATGGGTCATTTGGAAAATAAGAAGTCTTGAGAAGAACTTGCAGTGATAGCAAATAGTCTTGCAGTGTTAGCAAGAGGCGCAGTGATGGTGTTGATATAGCAGTGGAGGATATCAACAGGAAATATTAGGAGTTTGTCGGAGTTCTGCCAGTAAGAGGCAAGGAATTCTTTTGTAATTCTTATATTGCTGAAGATTAATATATTTTCCATCTGTAGAATTGGTTTTCCCTTAGGGGTTTTTCCAGGGACGATTGTCCAAAAATATTGTGTCCTTGTGTTGCTTATTTCTTTCCGTATTTTTAGTGAAGTTGCAGTTGTGTTATTTTTCGATATTTAGCTGTAAATTTATTTTCAATAGTTAAATAATTTTTATGAGATAGGAGATTAATAATCAGTGACTGCAATAGAATTTCTACATGGTATCAGAGCTTTGTTGAGGGTAGAAAAGGTTTACCCTAAGCAAAGGAAAGAAATTTGAGTTTGACCTCTTTCGAGTTATTGTTTTCCTTTATTTCTTTGAGATGGTCTCAGCAGGTTTGAGAGATCAGGATAGATTGGATGGTGCCTCAAATTTTGGTGTCTGGAAAGCCAGAATTTCTTTATTGCTGGAAGAGAATGGTATCAAGGAATATGTTACCAGTACTGTAGCTGTACCTACAGATCCAGTACAACTTGCAGCATACAAGAAGGATGATGCCAAGGCGAGGAGGATAATCCTTGATGGTGTCAAGGACCATGTTGTTCCACATATCGCAGAGTTAGATACAACGAAGAAGATGTGGGACGCCATTCTGAATCTGTACCAGAATGCTACCACTAACCGGAAGCTGATTCTCAGAAAAAAATTGAGGAATACCCGGATGAACAAAGGAGAAGATGTTACAAGTTACCTCACCAGGCTTAGACTTGTCAAGGACGAGTTAGCAGTTGTTGGAGATAAGCCAAATGAAGACGAGCTAGTAAGAATAGCTCTAAATGAGTTTTCTAAGTAGTGGGATGTCTTTGTTCAAGTTATTAATGGACGAGACACCTTACCAAGTTGGGATCGACTTTGGAGTGATTTCACTCAGGAGGAGCTTAGACTAAGCCTTGTCAATGGAGCCAACAATAAGAGTCAGAAAAGTGAGGTAGAACAAGAAAATGTTGCCCTAGCGGGAAAGGGGAAAACAAAGAAGGGATCTAGCAAAGGAGCAAATTCACAAATTGAAAAGAAGAAGAAGGACCTATCTAAGGTCAAGTGCTTTGGTTGTCACGAGTTTGGCCACTATGTCAGCGATTGCCCACAAACGAAGAAAGATAAGAAGGGAAAGAACCAAGTGGTAGCTTCAGCAAGTGCAGAGGAGCTCTCTAGTAGATTGGAGAATGAGTTTGCACTCATAGCCTGTATGATTAGCTCAACCTCATAGAGTGTCTGGTATATAGACAGTGGGGTGTCATTTCATATGACAGGAGTTCGAGAGTACTTCTCCAGCTACAAGGAGGAGAACACCAGAATCCAGATCTCTATGGGGAACTTGTCCAAGCTCAACTCAGTTGGGAAAGGGACTGTTCAGCTTCAGAGGGAGAATGGAAAGGTAATTCCTCTTCATGATGTGTTGTATGTGCCAGGCTTAGGTATGAATTTGGTTTTTGTATCTGTCCTTCAGAATAAAGGGTATAATTTCTCTTTAGAGGGATGCATGTTTTGATTAAGCATAAAGATTGGAAATCACCCGTATCTATTGGAGTTAGGAGTGGTCGCCTTTATAGGTTGCAGTTTGATACTCCTAAGGCACTCATGAGCAGTAGTAACCTTAGAGATCTTGGAGAGCTATGGCATAGGAGGATGGGCCATATTTATCATGGAGCACTTAGATTGCTTCGTGAGACGGTGACAGGTGTTCCAGAGGTGAGCACAGAGCATGATGATGTATGTGAGGGATGTGTGTTGGGAAAGTTTGCGAAAGCATCTTTTCCAAGGAGTGACACCAGATCTACGGGTGTTCTTGATCTAGTACATTCAGATGTATGTGGACCAATGTCGACAAAGTCTCTTAGAGGATATGAGTATTATGTTACCTTTATTGATGATTTCTCCAGGAAGACCTGGATATACTTCTTGAAGACCAAGGATGAGGTTTTCAGTCGCTTCCAAGAGTTCAAGGCTCTTGTGGAGAACTCAATAGGAAGGAAGATAAAGGTTCTTCGGTCAGACAATGGAGGCGAGTACAAAGGAAATGACTTCCAGGATTTCTGTACCAGAGAAGGAATCAAGAGAGAGTAGACTGTTCCTTACAATCCACAGCAGAATGGAGTTGCTAAGAGGAAGAACCATTCTATTTCGGAGGCAGCAAGGGCTATGCTAGATGACCAGGACATGCCTCGCTACTTATGGGCAGAAGCGTGTAGTACAACAGTCTACATTCAGAATAGGGTTCCACACAAGGTACTAGGGAAAATGACACCAGAGGAGGCTTTCACGGGGAAGAAGATAGATGTTGGTCACTTCAGGATATTTGGGAGTTTGGCATATTGCCTTATTCCTAGAGACACACGTACCAAGTTAGATCAGACTGCAGAGAAGGGGTACTTTGTTGGGTATAGTGAAACTTCAAAGGCATATAGGATGTTCATTCCAGGGACCAGAAGAATTATTGTCAGACGCGATGTCAAGTTCATGGAGGACAAGGCGGTTAGAAGATCCAGAGATTTGCCAGCAGATGATCGGAGTGAGCAGCCAATGAAAGCTCCAAGTCCAAGTCAAGGACAACAAAGCTCAAGTACAGTTACTAGTACAAGCATAGACTCAGGTAGTGAAGATTCACAAAGTATGGAGCAACTGGTGCAACAGGATATGCATCTAGATGATATAGAGTTTGATATTTCATCCTCTACAGTTGGCAGTAGGAACCATGAGGTTCAAGACATACAAAGGGATACTCAGGAGTCTGTGGGAGCTCCTAGGAAGAGTACAAGACAGAGGAGACAACCAGCCAAGTTCAATGACTATGTGGCATTAGTCAGCCAGTTGGTAGATAGTGAACCTTCTAGCTATCAGGAAGCTGCAAAGCATTAGGTATGACGAGATGCTATGGTTGAGGAATATAACTCAATAATGCAGAATGATGTATGGGAGGTAGTGCCTAGACCAACTGATAGAGCAGTAGTTGGATCGCGCTGGATCTTCAGGATAAAGCATGGTGTAGACGGTAGCATCGAGAAATATAAGGCGAGGTTTGTGGCCAAGGGGTTCTCTCAGAAGGAGGGAATAGACTATGAGGAGACATTTGCTCCTGTGGCCAGGTATACTTCTATACGAGCTGTAATCTCATTTGTAGCACAGATGGGATGGCAGATCCATCAAATGGATGTCAAGACAGCATTCCTTAATGGAGAATTGAAGGAGGAGCTATACATAGAACAACCAGAAGGCTTTGTAGCACATAGCAAAGAGACCCACGTGTGTAGATTAAAGAAAGCCTTATACGGACTCAAGCAGGCTCCCAGAGCATGGTATGAGCGCATTGATACATACTTGCAGGAAATGGGCTTTGTAAAGAGTGAGGCTGATGCGAACCTCTACTACTTGGTGGTTGGGGGTGAGGTTCTCATTCTTGTTCTATATGTGGATGACTTGTTTCTTACTGGTGCGCTAGGGCTTATAGAGGATTGCAAGAGGGACCTTGCAGAAGAGTTTGAGATGAAGAATTTGGGACTTATGCACTACTTTCTAGGCATGGAGGTGTGGCAGACTGATGGAGAGATTTTCCTTGGTCAAGGGAAATATTCCATTGAAATCTTGAAGAGATTCGAGATGGAAGATTGCAAAGCCATGTCTACACCCATGATCACTAATTGGAGGAAGGTAGATGCATCCAAGGAAAAGGATGTTGATCCCACCCTATACAGGTAGTTGATTGGTTCGCTCATGTATTTGGTCAACACCAGGCCAGACATAGCCTTTGTAGTAAACTCTCTTAGTCAGTTCATGGTAGAGCCAAAGAGAGTGCATTGGACGACAGCTAAGCATGTGTTGCGTTATCTTCATGGTACAGTTGAGTACGAGATTAGATATGTTCGAGGTGAAGGTATCAAGTTGATAGGCTATACTGATGCAGATTGGGCAGGCAGTACAATGGACAAAAGGAGTACTTCAAGATGTTGTTTCAGCTTGGGATCAGGAGTTGTTTCTTGGTTCAGCAGGAAGCAAAAATCTGTGGCCTTGAGTTCATCAGAAGCAGAATACATAGCAGCCAACATGGCGACGTGTGAAGCTATATGGCTTCGAAAGTTGCTAGTAGCCTTGTTTTGTCAGAAGATTGAGACTACGGTGATACACTGCGACAATCAGAGTTGCATCAAGTTGACTGAGAATCCAGTGTTTCATGATAGATCGAAACATATAGACATCAGGTATCACTTCATCAGGGATTGTGTACAGAAGGGGATTGTTCAGCTACAGTACATACCTACAGAGGAGTAGGTAGCAGACATTCTAACAAAGGCATTGGGGAAGGCAAAATTCATCTTCTTTAGAGATAAGATGGGTGTCGTGCAGAACAACTTCCTCACTAAGAGGGAGTGTTAATTATGGGTAGCTTGGACAGCTGTTCGTCCTTACCCAGAAATAACAGCATTAGTTATGGGTAGTTTTGGACAGCTGTTCGTCCTGACCTAGAATTAGAAAATGGTTGTTTTTGTCAAACAAGTATTGTTAGGATAAAAACAATTGTTATTTAATAGTGGCTCTTTTTAGGTGACACCTCATAGCCAAAATTAGTTATTGGTTATTGAGTTGTCTTAATCTCAGCCGTTGGTTTGAATTAATCTTGGCCGTTGGTTTTCCAATAGAGTAGTATAAAAAGGGGTCATGGGTCATTTGGAAAATAAGAAGTCTTGAGAAGAACTTGCAGTGATAGCAAATAGTCTTGCAGTGTTAGCAAGATGCGCAGTGATAGCGTTGATATAGCAGTGGAGGATATCAACAGGAAATATTAGGAGTTTGTCGGAGTTCTGCCAGTAAGAGGCAAGGAATTCTTTTGTAATTCTTATATTGCTGAAGATTAATATATTTTCCATCTGTAGAACTGGTTTTCCCTTAGGGGGTTTTCCAGGGATGATTGTCCAAAAATATTGTGTCCTTGTGTTGCTTATTTCTTTCCGTATTTTTAGTGAAGTTGCAGTTGTGTTATTTTTCGATATTCAGCTGTAAATTTATTTTCAGTAGTTAAATAATTTTTATGAGATAGGAGATTAATAATCAGTGACTGCAATAGAATTTCTACAATGAAATGGTTTGATTGGAATACAACAGTTAGCATTTGTTATTAATATAATTTGTAATCATCGTGAAGAAGCATGATAATGAAGGAAGGTGTCTCATCATTACCAAAGAGTGTGATCCTTTCAGTTTGGAGATATATAAGCAAGATCTTTCCCATTCCATTGGGGAATGCTGCCACGAGAAAAGGATCATTAAGTCTACCGACAAGGATTAAAGACCAGGGGTAAGCTCAGTGACAGATGCTTTATTGAGCGATTTCTAATTTAATATTAGAATATAACAGTCATTATTTTCTATATCAAAGTCATTGAATATAAATTGCTGTGAAAAATCAATTAAATTGATGACATTGATATGATATAAAGTTGAAAAAGCAAATAACATATAATTATTCAGAACAACATTAAAATGATTACACATAACATTACTATTTGAATGCAACAGATTTGTGTGTATACACACATATATATGTGTTAATGAATCCAAGGATGAATAAGGGAATTTACACAAATTGTTATAATACTATAAATCTGTATACTGCTAAGAATATAAGAAACAACGTTGTGGTTGTAATGAATGATGGCAAATAATTAATACTGATACAAAATAATACTAACAAATAATTAAGGACTAAGTAAATAATTGACACCATAATTCAGATAATGTCATATCAAATTAAATATTTAATCCATAGATTGGAACACTTGATCTGATTTTTTCGTTTTTCTATAATACTTGCAAAGATAGGGAGTGTGTGGGGGAAAGGTAGAGTAAATTGGTTACATAGCGAAAATGTCCCAAGATAGGTAGAAAGCCTCGAGGGAGCTGCATGTAGACTGTGTCATGGTGGGCAAGGTTGTTGATGTCCCAATTTGCACCATTTCGTTTCTTTTCAATATCGAATCGGGTGTGTCTGAAAGCTATCTGCGATAAAAAAAATGATTAAGGTTGGGGTTTTTTGCATTGTAAAACAGTGACGTAGTTTCAGTCATGCTTCATCAAGAGCTATCAGGATCTCTCTTCTATGACTAAGTTTTGAGACTAAAGACACTCTACCAATCTAAGTTAAAGAAACTAAACTATCCTAGAGAAGATTTTAAATCTCAAACCAAGAGTTTGGACATGACATGATCAAGACTTATCCATGGAATTATCTACCCAAAATTAAAACAACTTTTAATTTCCCATGAATTTAAATTCTAAATTATGTGTTGAAAGGTAAATCTATTTTACGCTTGTGGGAAATAAAATCTATCTTATGTTTGTAGGAATAAAATGTATTCTATGTTTGAAGGATATAAAATCTATTCTAACAAACATTGAAATAAAATAAATTCCATGGGTCAGTTCAATAATGTCTTCATTATTGCCTTGATTCCAAGTTCATCGTCTTAATGACTATTATAAAAACAAAATGCATTGCTGGATGAAATCAAATGAAAATATGAAACTGAGATTTTAACATTCATCCATCTGTTAAGGTACTTTTGCATAGAAGTGAATAGCTATGATTGATGTAATCAATTTTCTATCTACTTAATAATTCATCACAATTAAACTAAATATAATGTAATGAAATCAATATGCAAAACTTGAATAAAATGAAATCGCACAAGGATCACCTCCCTTCGGTCTAGCGGGCCCTACTTTTTCTCTGGTGGGATCCAAAACACGGTTACTCTTGGATAAAATTTAAATTTTTATTAAAGTGTACTTCCAGAAGGAATTAAAATAGGTTTTTAGGCTACAAAGTACAAGACTCTACTGCTGGCTAACTTATTGACTACTTGACTAGCTAGCTTTCTAAAGAAAGCGAGGGGATATTTATACATATCCTTTATTCAAACTCAAAAACAAGGTTACCCACTTAAAATGGAGTAACAACTACGAACTAAACAAAAGAAGACTTATCATTACATTAATAACTCCAAATAGAAACTGAAGATCATAGAAACAACCGATAAAGTGGACTCAAAGGAGATCGAGGGCATATCTCCAGCTGGAGCGATCAAGAGTGATCATCATTGGTATGTTGGCTGAACTGAACTTCACAACTATTTGTCTTCTTGTTAACTTCAAACACATTCAAGAAAATAAAATAGAAGACAATGATAATTATTTTGAACATTCATCCACATTAATAAGCAGAAAGTGAAACATTTAGTCACAAAACATTACTTCTAATATACTTCCTAATTAGCAGAATATAATAGCAAAAAAGAGTAAATATGCATGCATTAGGTATGCCACTAGGCATATTAGTTCACACAATATTAAAAGTTTTAAGTAAAAATTATGATTAAAGTATCAAGATTAAATGTTCATCATGTCATGCGCCCTTGGCACAATAAATCTTCCATCTTGCAAGGTTTAGTGGAATAGGGAAGAGGAGTCTCATGCAATCTATGGGAAGTAAATCATACAACAAATTAACAATCTTTCCATCTTAATTGAAAATACTTTTAACATTTCATTATTGGCATAGGTAAATGATTGATAGGTATGCATAATATTAGCTATGGTTGAATAATATGGAAAAAGTTAATTTGTATAAAGGATGAGTTCCTATTCCTAAATCCTAAAATAATTGCTAATATATGTTTTTAGGGTGAATTTAGGAAGGGGCGCCCGTCACATTGACTTAACATTTAACTTTTTTTGAGGAGAGAAATGTTTCTAATGTGAGATTAAGGTCTAGTGTTAAAATTACATTAGACTTAGATTATACAGATGACATAATAAATCTTAGACAATGAATATGAGAATGAGAGAGATTATAATCAATTAATGTAACTACTTAACAAGTGTAGTGGTTAAAAGTAGCATCTTGGTAGATGCATGATGCTAACCAACTTGTAGAGTAATAATGAATGGTCTAATCTAACTACATCACAATTTATCATGAAGTTCCTTTTTCTATTTAGGTTGTTTATGGTTTGTATAAAATGCATTTTTGAGCATTCTATACAATTTCTTGTTGTGTTTTAGTGTTTAAAGCATTCAATATTCCATCAATTCATGTAGTCAAACAAAACAACCTTAATAGAGAACATTGATCTAATAAAAAAGTGATCTACATATAGACTACACACCCATTTGTGTATGTTATCTCCAAAACCTTCATTTGGAGTTGTAAAGTCAATCAACTAATCTAACCTAAGAGAACTTAACTCTAATAGTATGATAAATTCTCCTAGGATGCTTGTAATTATTTGTTCAACTCTTTTCATTCTTATCAGACATAAAAAATCAAGGTGAATAGGTTTCAAAATATATTTTTCTAATTCATTTCTATGTATTATTGATTAAAATTACATCACTTGAAATCAAAACATCAAATCTTGAGGGCACTCAAATTCAATTTTTTCCATTCTACTTCTACAACATAAATTTTTTTTTAATTCTAAATTATTGATCAAAAATATGATTATTACAATGAACAACTACCTATGGATCACCAACATCAACTAACTATTTTTTATTTTTATTTATTTTCAAGATTCTTGAATTCTATTACATGATTTATGAGAATGTTTAATTTAATTAATTAATTATCATATTCATAAAAAATTCAATCTTAATAAAATAATCCTTAATCTGTTTGTAATATAATTAAATTAAATTTCTTATGTATAACTTCACATTGAAGAACCTTTAATAAATATTAAATCAACACATATTTATCTATTAATTAATATTAAATAAAATTCATTAACTTATTACAAACACAATTTTTTCACAATCTATAATATAAAAACCAAAAAAAAATGGGGCTTGTCTCTTATTCTATAAAGGAAATATGGGGCTTTTATATAATTGTTTGTTTTGTGATTAACATATCACCAATGTTGTCTATTAGCCTTCACCTAGTATCAAAGAAAAAATCTCCCATTATTTCTACATCTTACTCTTCTTGTTGGACTTTGAAGTTGCTACTTCTTCCTTTGCAGTATTATCACTTCCTCTAACATTTTTAGATTCACCTATGTATTCATTTTTATTGCTATAATAATCTTTATTATGATTCTTGAAGAATATGTTTCTTTTTCCTCTAACATTTGTTCTAGAAGAAAACACTTTCTCTACAATTTCTTCATTACTTTTTATTCTTCTTTAATAGTTAACAAAATTCTACCGAGTCCATCTATTTGCATAGTTGTGAGATCCTTACAAATCTCAACTATCAAAATCACACCATCAAATTTAGGAGTTAAGCTATTTAAAATTTTCTCAATGACATGCTTGTCATCTACATTTTCTCCTAAATCTTTCATTTGACTTGCTAGACATTCTTATTTTGGTTTAAAATCGTTTATAAATTCATTGGTAGACATCTTTACATTTTCAAAAATTTTCCTCATTGTTGGAATTTTGTAGTTTGTGTACCTTGATATGCATTATTAAGTATTTGTCATGCTTGCTTATAATGAGTAACATCACTTATTAGAAAAAATTTCTTGATTAAATGTACCTTGAATTAGAAATAGGGCTTTATTGTCTTTATCTAAATTTGTTTTATATTTCTTTTTTCTTGATCACTTAATGCATTAAATGCATTTATGTCTATTAGTTCTACATACCCTTGTTGTACAATAGTCAATAAATCTTAGAATTGAATAGTGGTTGCATTCTAGTAAACTAATATGTCAAATTATCTCATTCAAAGACAACAAGTAGCATACTAGACATCACATTCCCTCCCACATTTGCCATAAAAAAAGTACAAAACAACCCAAATATTCAACACAATTTGTGAAGAGATCTTTACAAATGGATATGCTCCTTGTCCCTTCAAAAAAGTCCACACAAAAAAAATATATTATGTTATTTTTGGAAAGTAAATGTAGACTTCAACCAATAATACACTAAATTACATAAGATTTATTAGTCGATAGACTATTTTTTTAACATGGGCTTTGCCCATCAGGAGTGTCTCATGCCAAAATAGTTTGGCATTACCAGGAAAATTTGTTGCTACCGTTGACTACACAATTGAGAATGATCCTCTACATCTTGGTGTGGACGGCTTAAATCACACACAGTAAGCTTTGACTTAGATAGGCTCAAAAGTTAAACACTCAGAATTGACTGACATTATCTAGACTTAATATGTTGCTTAATGTATGTGGTTTAAGACTGGCCGGTGAGGACGACTTAAATCACATACACTGAGATAGTTATGGCTACACAACTGTAATATTGTGAATGAAATCCTAACTTTGTTGGACAGTTTAACGTAGTTGAAGGAATTAGATTTATGTCGGAATCATCTGTCTAGTAATATTCCTACCAATTTAGTGGCTCTCTCAAATTTGAGGGAATTATACCTCATTTAGAAGATCCCTTCAAGCATAATATAAGAACTCCAAATAATTGCTTTAAAAAGTATTTTACCCACTTAAATCCATATTGTTTACATTCAGTATACTGTGTAGATATAATGTCTTTGATTTAATAATGAATCTCTATTTTCAGAGATTGAATAATTTTGAGATTCTTTAAAAGCATTATATCATTTGCCTATTGTGTACACAAAGATTCTGTTATCCATATTTTGGTGTGAATGCAACAACAGATGAAGTGGTTGATTCGCATTAATTTCCATTCATGGTACATACATTTTGTTGATTACATTATGTACAAATCATAATATTTCGAATTGACAATGACCAAATTAAAAATGGAATATATTTCTAAACATGAATTGGCTTCTGTATTGATAAAAAATTTAAATCCAGAGTAGGGTATCCTAAAAAATGATTGTGGCATGTGAAGGAATAAGGGTATCCTTTTGTCATTCTTCAATGATAAAATATCCTCGTGAATTCCATCCATCAAGAATGTAGAATGATTAAATAATATATTAATATGTCTATGGTAAATGTTGGTCACTAATTTATCATTATCGCCACAGACATTTACACCTTGTAATAATAGATAAATTTAACTAATATGAATACAATCACTAATATGCTATTATATATATAAATTCATGTAGTAAAATTTCATTAAATTTTTTATTATATATATCTTAAATATTAATTTATATAAATAGATGGAGATATATCAAAACATTTAATTTTTTCATTCAACTTTAGTATATAAAATATTAAATTAGAAAAATCAAGCATTTCAATTGTTTTTTTTTTTTGATCGGTAATTGGCCGAAACCTGAATAGCTTTTGACTCGAGCTATGAACCAGTGGGGACACAGTAGGGGGCCCCATCCCCATTACATATCTTTGAATTATGATTATTATTATGTTTGATTAGATTGACCCCAAGACCTTCCCCATCCTATGGAAGGCCAAGAGTCACAACTTAGAATTCCACTTCAGATGTCCCTATTGGGAATTGAACTTGGGTCTCCACAGTGAGAACCCAATGTTTTAACCAGTTAAGCTCAACCCCTTGGACCAAGCATTTCAATTGTTATAGATGAGGTTGTCATGGAAAAATCCATTAGTAATGTGTTGTTACTATTTTCACTAATAATGAAAGGAAAAATATGCCAAACTAGTTGTATACCAAAATATTCAAGTGAATTGGATTGTCAAATTTTGAAGTGATTAAATTTTTATGTCAACAATTGTAATTTAACCAAAGTGTTCGAGTCGTAATAACTAATTACACACTTGTCCAATTACCCTCATAACTTAGTACTTTGCATTAATATCTCATGGAATCTTTGCAAAAAAATAGTTTTAATTATAAGTATGCATTCATTAGTTTTCATTTTTATCATTATATTACTATATATAAATCAATAATAATAGAATACATAATAATAGTATACTTATAATAATAATAATAATAATATCAATTAAAATAGATTCAAGGACAATTTGGGTGCATGGTGTTTGGACTCAGAGCAAATTGGGGGTAAGGCTATGCACTATTTTAAATCAATCCTTTGCGAAGAAGAGCTACCAGAGTCAATTTAGAGGGAGGAGGTTGGTCATTGCCAAATAGGGTTTCTAATGTCAAAAATAATATGTTGTGTGAGGCTTTCACTAGAGGAGAAGTGAAAGCTCCGCTTTTCACTGCATCTAGACAAGTCACCTAGGCCAGACGGCTTTCCTACCCGGTTTTATCAACATTGTTTGGGATTCATGGGAGAAGATATTTTCAAGTTGATTGAGGACATAAGAAGGGAAAACTTTAAGAAACCCCCCCCCCCCCCCCCGGACAAGGTGTAAAAACATGGCGAAAGGTGTATAATTGCCAAGGAAAACATTAATTTTACTGGCGAAATTTTGCGGTTTATGGAGAAAAAATAATAATCTCCATTGGTGAATCATTCGTGATTGCTCAAAGTTTGTGAAAAATCCTGGCGAATTGTAATGTTTTTAAAACCAGAAAAAATAATTGCATTGGCGATTTCAACTTATTTTCAAACCATAAAAAAAATATTGGCGATTTCAACCTATTTTCAAATCATTAAAAAAAATATTGGCGATTTCAACCTATTTTCAAACCATAAAAAAAAATATTGGCGATTTCAAGCTATTTTCAAACCATAAAAAAAATATATTGGCGATTTCAACCTTTTTCCAAAACGTAAAAAAAATATATTGGCACCTCAGTAGTCCCCGTCAAGTCATTAAAACACGTGGCACACAATCGTCAACCCTCTGCTTGAAAGACTGCCCATTAGAAAATCTCGTGACCTAGCGACAAGCCCTTACGACTCTATCTCCAGCTCGTAAGCTAAAAATGCTAAGCCTTCATAACCTCGAGATCTAGTGATTGAGGGCAACTGAACCACCACTCGCCAATTCTCGACCACAAAATGTTAAGTCCTCATCACCGCAACGACTTGGAGATAGTGGTAACTTTAACCCTTGTCGCGTAATCACCAACATAAAACTGTTTATCTCTTAACCGCTAGCACTTCACTCGCAAGCTCGCGGCTTGATCAGGTCTTCAAACATTTAACTTCGCGAGCTGGCAATAACCATAAAACTTAACCACAAATTATCTAGTCGCTAGCTCACGACCTAAAAATGCTAACATTAAACAAACATGAGAGCTAGTGACAACTGTATGAAATGAGTTACTTGCTAACTTTTGCGGCTATAATGTATGACATCAGACCAACTCGAGACCTCGCGACCAAAGCAATTTCATTAACAATCTCCAGCTCGCTAACATAAAATGCTAACACCCAAAAAGCTAGAGATCTCGTGATGTAAACCCAAACCAACTTGTCGCTAGATAGCGGCTTGATCACGTCTTCAGACATTTAACCTCGTGAACTGGCGATAACCATAAAACTTAACCACAAACTATCTAGTCGCTAGCTCACGACCTAAAAATGCTAACGTTAAACAAACATGAGAGCTAGCGACAACTATGGTGGCAAGCTAATATGTACGAGGAATTTTTAAGGCTTGGATGCCGACTCATTCTTGAGGGACTAGTTTGAAGGTTTCTCCCGAGTCGAGGTTGATTAGACAAGCGAGGACGATGGTTTCAGAGGCATAAAAGGATTGGATAGCTTCTGAGTTAGAGATGGGAGATCACAAATTTCTCTGAGAAATTAGAGGTTGCTTGTTGTTAGGGATTCTGAAGGAGAATTTGTACAATCAAGGAGGAATAAAATCAGAACAAAACCGTTCACATAAGATGAGCCTTAGCAGGATGTAGTCGATTTGATAGGCATGACTTGTAGAGTCTAGAGTCACGTTGAAAAGCACCAAAATAATAATTTTTCACGTGAATGAGCATCACTAGTTGAAGTGTGAAAAAGGTATAAATACAATACAGTGTTGACTTAAATGGTAGAAGAGAAAAGAAACCTTTTTCATTTTCTGAGAGTGGTTTTTTCCTCAGAAAGGAAGATGATGTTTGAGCAAGATCGTGCATGGAGTTCCTGTGTGCTCTGTGATACCGGATGGGTGTTTTTTTTTTTTTCTCCTGTGTGAGTTTGTTTATTGTTAGAGGGGTTGAAAAGTGAGAAGGATTGCCAGAGGGGGTGTGAAAGCCTTTTCTTATCAAGAAAGACCACGCATGGCACATCCTCTGCTTCTACTCTACCGCAGGATGGCAGGGGGTTTGAAGAAGGAGCCCACAGAGGAATGAAAGAAGGATTTGTTTGGGTGGGGAGTGGCAACCGGTCATCTTTGTGACGACATGGAAGCTACGACCTCTCCCCTGCATATTATGTTTACCCTAAAGCTCCTCTTTCCACTTTCTTTGATCCTGGGCATGAAGGCTCGAGCTCCTCTTTCCATTTTCTCTGCTCCTGGGAATGAAGGGTGAAGCTTCTCCTCTATTTTAGGGGTGACTTTACTTCTTGCCAGGTCCCAGTATCCCTTTCGAGAAGGGAAACGATCTGTTGGATAGAACATAACATCTCACACTCCATCCGAAGGCATCAGGGTGATAATGGCATGGCTCAAGCAGTTTTGCTTCTACCAATTTTCAGTTGAATATTTTGATTCTCGACCAATGCATGGATAAAGAATATTTTTGTAATAGAATTGTATATGGCCTTTTAGGCCTAATTGTTGAGAGTAAATGTTTTGTTGACACATGTGTCTCTTGGCCTGAAGCTTGTTGCTCCCTTTTCTTCTATAAAAAGGGAAATCAAGGCCATTAGAAGGGTTCCTTTTGGGGGGGTCTCTTGAGGGTTCCAAAATTCTATTGCCTTTGGGGTTCCTTTTCTGGTTCCAGTAGCGAGTCTAGGTAAAGGGAGAAAGTTGTACAATCATTTATAGAGCAAATGTATTTTTATTTTGTGATAGAAGTAGTAATTTTATTCAATAGAAATTAAATTCTAATCTATTTCTCTCCGGTGTATAATTCTATCATCTTTCAAATGAACATAATCAAGAGTTTTTCATTTGTTGCATTGTTATGGTGTATGTAATTTTTCATTTAATGCTTCCTATTATGCCCAGGAATGCGGAATTTCTATTAGTGTGGAATCATATTAAGGATGCACCTCATTGTAATTGGTGGGCAGATTATTTAAGGGAAGAGGGTTTTGAGGTCCCAGGAAACTTGTCGAACATACAGATGGATAAGATACAAGAAATCTTGAATGTTCACAGAGGAATATATATATACACATATAATGGCAAGGATACAAAGGTCAAGATACATGTTGATTATAGGTATGAGGAAATGCCAACTTTATGGAGGAGGGAAAACATGTACATGATAGAACACCTCCATATATATTACATTAACATCCATAGCATATAAAATCATAAGAGTATTAAGAATGAAAGGATCTGGATCAAACACCACAATAGATAGGAATATAACATAATTAGTAAAACATGCATGAAACTCAATTAAAGGGAATATCTTTTGAGGATCCAATTCCATGATAGATGTTATAGACAAAGAAGTAAGAACATAGTCTAAGGTTGGGTAGCTGAGATCAAATATATACAACACAATGAAAACCCAAACCTTAAACAATATGTAATAATGAAACACAAATGAGGGTAGATCCAAAATCTAATCAAATCTAATATAAAAAGAATGCAATCATTAAATCAGATCTCAAAAAAATCACACTTTCATAATCAAAGGAAAACAAGAAAACATATTCACCCACAATTAATCAACTATTATAATTGGAAGGTCACTTCATCAAGACAACATCAAGACAACAAACCAGTGCCTTATCCTAGGGCATAGAGTCACTTACAATTCAAAGACAACCTGATAATAAACTTCAATAAGATTCATTTGTAAATAAACAGGAATGAATATGCCATTACATACACAACAAATGATATAATCATCAGATTTGTATTAAAAAAAATGATTTCACTGAAACTGCCCCAAGAACTTTAATTCTTTCCTTGAAAGAAATTCTAGAACAATTCCATAATCTTCCTTGTAGATACATAAATTGAAAAACCCTTGACCATTCAATTTACAGTGAAAACATAAATTCAACACAAAGACAATTATGTGAAGATCTCAAACTGCAAATGATATTGATATTATATTTATAATGATATCAAAAAGTAAATTCAAAATGCGATCCAGCTATGCACTTATCAAATTCTTGAACAATTAAACTATTATAACTGTATCAGAGTTTTCAACATCAATAAAAGTGGCCAACTAGCCATCCCTCTCTGCCGATAAAAAAAAAGGTGGCCATCCCTCTCAAATTAATCTCAGAATCCTTTTATAAGATAAGGATGCAACAAGCTTAGGATTAATTTGAGGAATCTTGGGTAGCACTAGCAACCTGACATGTCTTCTTTTTCTTTAGCATGGCTTGCTACCTATCCACCTCTTTGTCTATTGGCCAACTGAATGCCTTTATCTCTTCCAACTTTGCAACTGACTTTGTCCATCTGGCATCTGTAACTACCCTGGCCTCAACAATAAACTTTGTATGGTCAACCTCAACCTTGGACAGTGAATCAAGCATATCGTTAAGGAAATCAACATCAACTTGATCATCTATATGCTTGATTATTTCTTCTCCCTCTAGAATCAAATCAAATTCGTTGGTCCAATCAGAAACTAATTTCAATTCTCCATTATTACCATAAATTGAAGGCACCAATGTACTGTAACCTTCCCCAAATGTCTGCAATTTTTCATTTATAAGCACATCTTTCCCTGTGAAAAATGCATAAGCTGCATTGATTACCTCCACCATGTCTTTAGTTTCATTGATCTTGGGAGGGAAATCGTCACTATACAACATTGTATTATCCATCTTATCCATTAATCTTCTTCTTCCTAACCAAACATTGAACAAAGGTCCAAGAAAAGCGACAGCCTCAGAGGATTTATTACTTGACTCTTTCAAAGAAATGTGCAAATCATGCACTACCATCAATTTTCCTTTCAATACATTAATCATGTGTTTCAAAATTTCCGACACAATAGAGATAACCTTGACATTTTGTTCCTTTTCAAGCTTTTCAATTTTCTCTGTGTATTCCTCCATTTTTGTTGTCACATCAGCTGGTATTTCTTGTACTTGTTATGTAATTTGTATTGGAGGGGGCTCATTTGCAATTTTTTATTTCAACTCCACTATCTCTTCCTCCAGAGCGGCCTTCTTCATCAGTGTCTCTTCATATTTTTTAGCTAATGCAATCAATTGGTTATATGTTTCTGTGTATCTTCTTGACAAATCCTCTATTTTTGATGAATTCATGAAAGAAACTTGAGTAAAAAATGAGGCAATCTCCAAGTCACTTGTGTTCTGCAAATTCCAGATCATTCTGTCAGCTTTCTTTTCTACTTGGATATTTAGAAGGTGGGACTTTTGAGTGGAAGGGGCCAAAGACCAAGCAACAAGTGTCTTTGACTTAGGATTAAATATTGATCCTCTTATTACATCTCCAATTTCAAATTCAGTTTTAAACAATGGGTCCTCTTGCTTCCTAATTTGATCATTAATAAAAATAGGCTGGATATCCCAGTCAGGCATCACAATCATACCAGTACTCTTAATCAATTATCTTGCCTGATCCACATTTATTTTCTCCTTGTCAGGATCACATTCCTGCAGTGCCTGGACAATCTCCTCATTCTTTTCTACATTTCCTTCCTCTATGATCAAATTTTATCTTAATTGATTTTGTTTCAACCTTCTCATAAAAATTTTAAATTCATTTGACTTAATAAAGTCATCATATTTCATGAACTCATTTGACAACATCACACACTCATCAAAGCCTTGAGCAAGGGCTTCATTTGTTTCTCCCTGTTCTTCATTCTGCCCTGCTTCTCTGAGATGTGTCCTTATTTGATGAAAGTAGTGTCCTTGTTCAGTAACAATTGCTCTAGCAGGGTCTCTCCTCACAATTTCACCCACCTCTTAGGTTTTTTGTTTCTTTGCAGGTGACACTCGGGAAGATTGAACTTCATCCCCACTCTCTACAACATCATCGGACATAATAAGTGGCCTCTTGCCATGTGAAGATTGTCCATCTTGGGGGTCTTGCTGCTGAGCAACCACTTTTGAAATTTGAGGCATTTGTTCCATCAGAGTTTCATATAAACTCAATATTCTGTTAATCCTCTCCAGGTACAGGTTATCAGGGCAAAAACCTGAGAAACTAGGGCTAACATCCTTCAATTTTGCTTCAACTCTCATCAAATTTTTCCATTTTTCTTCTCTTTTCTTGTACTTCCTCTTTTCTCAGCAAATTTCTAACTACATCTTCATCATCCAATGGTTCATGGTCCTTTATTGTGGCCCAAGCTGTCATTTTCGGCAGTGCACGTTTATTAAATTGTTCAGGATCACAAAATCTAGACACAACATTAACCAATCTATATTGTTTAAGGAAATTGTTTACTTCATCAATGGAATTCCTACCAATGGTAAAATCAGACACAACCCAAAGCCTAGGAAGTAAAGAACCCTTCGTGTGTTTCGCAAGGTATCCTTTTTCAACTAGGGTCAATTGCCAAATAAACTCCATAAAAGAAATCCTAATTGGAACAAATTTTGGTAAAATATGGGGAGGCTGAGGACACCCATAGACTCTAAGAAAAATTCCCCCCAGTTATGTGAAATAGACCAGTTTGGAACATACTGGTAAGGTCTCAAAACTCTCCTAACATTAATTGACAATCTTTCCCTATTTATTCCTAGCATTTCCATAATTAGCAAAATAATCCAATTTTCAAAGTAAAGGAAAGAAGAATGGGGAGAACTACTATCTCAAACCAGGGTCCATCTTTGCATTAGCATTAAGACACCAAATTCTTCTTTGAACAACTCCAATTCTTTATTCATGAACTCAACATTATAGAACAAGATTAAATGCACCAACAATGAATACTGCTTAAATGTAGGGCTGGGTGCACCTGAGCATTATGAATGTGTTCAACCACATAGCCCACATAATCATAATCTTTGTTAACATCTGGGTGTTGAATGTCCATAACCATCATCAGTAATTCAGTTGACACTATTAAATCTCCATCAAAACCCAACACTGCATAATCCATAGATTGTACAATGCATATAATGGTGGAAAGGTGTGATGTCAAATGGTGGCTCGATACCTCGATACTATCTGGAATTATAACTGGTTTCCCATCCACCCTAGGCATGTATCTGGGCATTGCATTCTTCTTGATAACACCTTTGTATTTTTCATAATCCTCTACAATCCCCTCCAAATCTATATATGTACATGCAACACCAGTAATCTGGAAAGCTTCAACGAAGCTAGCTCTGTTAATTGAAACTAGGAAAGACTGGTTCTTTCTTCTGATTACCCTAGATACTGGGCAATAGCATTTGGCCAACTCTTTGATCAAGTCCACATCAACATACACATCTGGCACAATTAACTTTGCCATATTTAAATCCCAATGGTTTGACATCGACATACCCTTAACCCTATTATTCTAGAAATAATGAAACAGAGTAGTACTAGACATATAAAGCATGGTCGGGTTTTTGCATTGGCTCCATAAATCTTTCCATTCCATTTCATTTGTATTCAAAGTAATGGAAGTCCCTGGCAGCAAATCTACAAATTCTTCTTTGTATTTCTTATCCTTCTTTTCCTTAGTGGCCTTGGGCTTGGAACCTCCAATTGTCATCGCCTTGCTCATTTTAGCTGTAGGAGAAAAACTTAACCAATTTTCTGAAATTTTCCCACACCCAACACTCTGAATTGTCCAATGTTTATGCAAAGCTCAATTCATTGGATTACCTCGAAGATAGAATGCAATTATACAAAATATCGGCTTGATCATGCAATTTATGGTATTTGGGCGCTGTCACTTCTCTCAGTAATTGGCACACTTGCATGAACTGGCTACTGTGGCATTAATCCAAAGCTGAAGTACTGGAGTGAAATTTGAATTCATGCCCTTCTATTTGATTGGCGATTTCCATTCAAAACTTTTACAAAACCCAACAAACAAGTCCACGTGTCAATCTCCATATTTAATCTCACACTCGCAACCGGTTATAACAATTTGGAAAGTAACCGATAAGTTAGCGACAAAGCTACCAAATCCTCTTAATCTCAAGCTCGCAACCCCTTTTACAAATCCTCAAAGAATCTAGCGAGTCAGTGACAACCGTTGATCTTCATCAAGCCCTTCATTCGCAATCTCGCAACAACATTTGTAATATTCTTTCTTTACTTGCGAGCTGACGACCATTGCAAATATAATAAAACAACTTATTTCATTGCAAGCTCGCAACTAAAAGATTCACTTGACTTAAACCCTTGCGAGTCCGCGACAATAAGACACTTAACTGCCATCACATGCTCGCAACACTTTTTGACTTAAGACTTACAAACCTGTGAGCATGCGATGACCACAAAATCAGACCAAAACTAACCTGTCGCCAGATCGCAACATAAAATACTAAACAACTTCGAAACCTGCGTGCAAGCGACCAAACCAACTAAGTTGTGATACCAACCACATCGCATGTTCATAAATTAAAATGAATTAACCACAAACACCTCGCGACCTTGCGATAACATAAAATCACACCCAGTCACAACCTCGCAACATAAAATGGTCAAGTGCAAAACATCTTGCGAGGTAGCGACAACTAAAATCTCCCAGTACTCGCAAGCTCGCAACTTAAACTGACTTGATGACAAAGGACTTGTGAGCTAGTGATAACCATAAAATCTCAAACTTTTTATCTCTTAACCCTAGCGACTTAGCGAGTACCAATAAAAATTGATAGTCGCTCACTCTCCAATGTTTTATGTTACCTTCATAAACAGGTGCGAGCAATGGCACAACATGTCCATTAATGACTTACTCGCTAACTCTCGTGTCTATAATGCATGACATCAGATCAACTCGAGACCTCGCGACCAAAGCAATTTCATTAATAATCTCCAGCTTACTAACACAAAATGCTAACACCCAAAAAGCTAGAGACCTCGCGATTTAAACCCAAACAAACACTCGCTAACTCACCACTTAAATTGTTAAACTTGAAATTTATCTACGAGTTAGAGATGAAACATTAAACATGTCTCATTGTCTTACCAACCATTTGACCACACTTGACATTGACATGGACAAATAAAGAGAGTGTAAAGTTCTGATGCCAATAGTTAGTAAGATGAGAGGGGGGGGGGTGAATCATACAAACTTAATCTTCAATATATTCAACAGATTCAACCTCGGTAGCTTATACTTCAGAATATGTAACCAAAACTATAAAACATTCAAACTTATGAACAAATAACATCACAACACATATAACACCAGATTTAACATGGAAACCCAAATAGGGAAAAACCACTATGAGATTTCGGACCCACTAAGAAATATACCCTTCTAGAGTATGCTCGGTTAAAAGAAAATCCTGTTAAAGAGTACAAACACATTGCTAGATGTGACCCGGTTAAGGGATTTCCCTCAGACTTGTTAGAGTCATGCACTTTGTTAGAAGTGACCTTGTCAAAGGATTTCAAACATTCATTTAGAATGTTACCTTGCTAGAGGGTTTACAAATAAGACTGTTAAGTCCACTCAGTTAAGAGATTTCCTGTCACTTACAAAACAAATAACAGTAATAAATTATATTTGCAACTTCACATCTAAAATGCTAAAGCAGATTCTATTTGCTCAAAACAATCTTGTCATAAGACTTATCTAGTCCCTTGTTGGGCTTGCTGGGATTCTCAATATGTTCTTCAATAAGATCTTCAAGATTCTAAGCTCGGTAAACAATCCTGTAGCATCACAGTGCATACATTTGCCCCTATCCATTGTTTATCAACAATTCCTTATTTATAAACAATTTCTAACTGCTTAATCTCCTTGATCACATTTGCCATGTTCAATATTAGCCATCAAATCATTAAACTGGACTAGGTTCAATGAATCCTTTGATCTGAAAACGTTTTACCTCGCCTTGGAACTTGCATTCCTTCCTAGGAACTTGTGCTAGGTTATTGCGGTTCAATCTATGCTGTAGATTTTCCTCTTGATTATTCATTGCCGTAGATCCTTAAAAAAAACTTCTTGTGCTACATACCAATCATTTATTCATCTCCAGCTCATCAGCATCCTTCATTAAATAATGCTTTTATCCATCCAATGCGATCTATTATAACTTAGTTGTTACTCAGTTAATACTGAACTTCACTCGGTAGACATTCTGCCTTCTTTAATCGATATCGATAACCTTAGGGTTTATCGACTAGGTACCTTAGGGTTTACCAACTAGGTTCTTTGCTTGGTGACATAGTACAATATTAAACTTATAATCATCAACATATGTAGGATATCAAAACAATCAAAACAACATGATCTCATCATTGTCTAACTCGGTAATAGTTGCCCATTGAATAACTTATTATCCCCCTTCATTATCACATTCTCTGTGTCACTTACTGACCTCCTAATACTCATCAACACATACTTCTCAAGATATGGCAACATCATATTGAATCAGAAAATCAATTTCTTGACATCAATGACAAGACAATATTATTAAGACAGTAATCATCCTTCTTCAGTTATATCAATAATCTCCAAAAACCTTCTCAATATCCTTATTGAAATGCCAACAATCTCCTTTCTATTGTAATGCCAACAGAGAGGACAACTCAGATTTTCAACGCATGACAAGTTCGGTTTACTAGCTAACTAATACAAAAAAACAAACACAAAACCCTAATCGCCATGAACATGACCAAAAATCATGAAAATATATTTCCATAAAACCAAAGGATAAAACCACGACATGAATCGAAGCTCGACATGACTTAGCCAAAATTTTTGTAGTCCTAAAGGAGTTGGCATTTTGGAAAAATGGAAAAAATGTTGTTCTAACGTCATGTTAAGCATTTAATGTAGAATAGTAGAAAGGTTCTAACAGTTATGCAATATAAATAATTTTATGGATCTTGTGACACAAATTGTTGCATTTCATGTTCAACATAATGTGGAACCAATTTACTAATAATTCAATTGTTTACTAATAATTTAGAAACTAAATTCTAATTATTTACTAATAATTCAATTTCACAATTAATAATATGAAATAAGTATCCGTTCTGATTGACAAATTCAAGGAATACAATATCAAAAATCATCAATGACAACTATAGTATTGCAAATTGTAATATGACTCAAGAACTATAGTATAAATACCTATAAACTGACTGATAATTCACTTTAGTGACTCAGTCTGAGGCTTCTATATCCCAAATGGACTCAAGATCCGAAAACTAACTAGTACTTACAGGTTCATCTTCATTCTGAGTTGGGTATTCAAAAATTTCTTTGTCTTCATGTTGACTTTGAGTTTGTGATCCATCATTTGTCTCAGCACTAGCAGTAGGACCACCAGCTTTTAAAGTGTTGCACAACCCTCGTCTTTCACACATGGAATTCTAGATTGCCAGTGCTCTATCATATGGAAAATCTCTAACATTATACTGAGTTACAAACAACCTCAAGCAAGTTTCCAATTTTTTATCTAATTTGTTTTTGATCTTTGATTTCAAAAGCCCTAATGCACTGAAAACTCTCTCATCTTCCACCGACCCCAATATCATTGTTTGACATAAATCAACAAGTTTGAAATATTCTGGCATTGCAATATGCAATACTTCACTCTGATCTATCTTTTTTCAAAGCCTTGTGATTGATCAAGGTTAAAATGGATTCTCCAAGTTATCCAACTGCTATTTCATACACAATGCAAAGTGTTTACATTTTTTTTTAAGATGATCTAAATTTAAAATTCCTTCTATTGGTTGTCCATTGCAATATGCATCTTTTGAAAATGTCAATATCAATTCATCTAGTTTTTTTATGAAACACCTTTGCGTCATTTGGATTATCTCCAATTGAATTCCAAAATTGAGGATACACACAACCCATGACTTCAAGTATTTCTTATCGAGGGAATCTTTCACAAATCTTAGTTGAAAGTTTGTATGCAATAGACTTCAAATTATCACTAACAGATTTAACAATCCTGTCAAAATCTTCCTTTCTAACTGGTAGTGCTTTGCCTCGCTTGCCCGTCTTAGATTGGTTCATTGGTATTTGAAATCCTTTTACAAAGACACATAACTCATTTTTTGCATTGAAATGTAAAAAAAATTCAGCATGATTCAAATGTATAGTTATCTGCCACCTAAAAAAAATTGGGCTTTGCCCTGTTAGATCTGAATATAGACCATCCAGGCCCAAGCATGTCATTTTACATAGAGTGCTATACTCATTGATAGACATAGTTCTATCTTGGGCTTTCTTAACAAGTTTGTTCATTGAATCCAACATGGGGAGAAGACTAGCTAAAGTTAACAGAGTCTCTATATCACTTAACTTATGTAAGCGATCAGGAGCTTTGTCTACTGTGAGGCATTTCTCATACATTAGTCCGATCAAGGATTGATATCCAGTTAGAACTCGTTCCGCTGGTCTATGCAAGGAGATCCATCTGGTCTCAACATCCCTAAGAAGCTTGTTTCCTGTTGTTACTCCCTCAACAAAAATCAGAAATTCTGCAAAACGTTTAGGACTTCGACAGAAGTATGAGTGGAGCTCGTGGACCGGATCTTCAACTTTTGACACTATAGGGAAATTGCTTACAATTCTATATGCTAAATTCATTCGATGGGCCATGCAGTGAATGCCAAGCATGTATGGTGTAATACTAGTTTGTAATCTTGCGCAAAGACCGGTCCTTTGACCTTGCATTACTGCAGCTCCATCAGCTCCAACACACACCAACTTCTTGGTAATTGTCAAGTCATCCATACCAACAATTTCATTCAAAGATTTCTTAACTTCCAAATATAAATTTTCTGCTGTTGAATTGCCCCTCATTTTATGAACACAGAGTAGATGAGCTTGGCAGATGTGTTCTTTAACAGTATACACATGTATACAGACCCAAGCAGTGTTATCTACCACAGTAACTTCATCTATGGATAATGAAATGAATTTTGACTCTTTTACACTCTCCTGTAATTTTTTGTTTTTCACCTTAGCGAGACAATTTGCTATTTCCCATCCAACGTTTATTGACCAATGTGACATAGGATAGTGAGGAACATTCAAAAAAGATAATAAATTACTATATTTTGGGAAATATTTCATAGGACACCCTCTCGACATAATATGAAAAATAACACTCATCTGAATAGTCTTTGCCAGGTTTGCATCTTTCGCTGCATGTTCAAGCCCAACCTTGATTGTATTTCCACTATTACCAATCAATGTCATTTTGTGGTTATGCTCTTCATATTCCGTGGCATACTTAACATGAAGACATTCTTCCTTTGATTTCCATCTTACTACTGGTGTTTCCTTTCCGTCTATTATCTGTTTTTCATAAACCTTACCAATATGCTTTTCTACGGTGTCAAGCTTTAGCTGCATCTTCTCTCTTTTAGTTTTCCATCTACAAATCTTACACCTGCATTCTGTTGGTTGTTCATCATTGTTTGGGACTGGTTCAATGAATGGGTAATTTCTACCCAATCAATCTTAAAGCTCCTTGTCATTTCCCACTCCCGCCCCAGTTTTACTTTCCTTTTTCTTTTCTTCCTACTAACATCATCTTTAGTACTAGCATTTTCATCCGAGGGAATTATCCCATTGTGTGTATCCCTTAGAACATCTTCTGCCATGTCGGTATTTTCATCCTCATTTGATGCATTTAACCCAATGACAATCCCACCTTGTGGTGGTGGTGAGCTACTATGAATGGCTTCTGCAACTGCAGAAGTTGATGGACCAGAAACTTTGCCAATTCCAAAGTAAGACTTTATGGTAGTATCTTTAAGTTTTGGCCCTTGGGCATTTTGATGGCCTCCCAATCCCTTTAGTTTCACCACCCTGAGGAGTCTTACCCTTGTCTAACATCCCAATCCCTTCACCACCCTGAGGAGTCTGAGTCTCACCCTTGTCTAACATCTCAATCCCTTCACCACCCTGAGGAGTCTCACCCATGTCTAACATCTTGAGTCTTGACCTCTCACTACGAATTAAAACTAATACTATCAAGTATGAAGAAATGATTACTCACCTTAATGCCTTCTCAATTCTCTGAATTAGGAATTAGGAATGCCTAGGCCTGTGTTGCAGGATTGTAACTCTGGACCTCCGCCCTACAATCAACTTCGACGTTCCAACTCAAATTGCGGAATGAGAATTGAGAGCTCCCAAATTTACTAATCAAACATGAACAAATTGTAAGAAAGAGTGCTTCAATGGGTCCTCGAATGATTATAATGTTTTAATTGATATTGGTGAATTGGGCCTCATTATGCTTAATGTGAAATTTAATAATAGGTGAAATTGGCCGACGCGTGCAATGAAGATTTAATTTACCATTGGTGAAATAGGTCCTGGGTATAGGGTCGTTTTACTATTTCTGGTGAATAATGGAGGTGATCTAATACCCACGTCCGAGTGATTCCAGGTGAATATTACAGGCATCCACGTCAAATGGTGTATGGTCAATGGTGAAGCCAGAATACAGTGGACTGTTAACCCCAAAATTTTGGACGATTTGACCACTGTGTTGTCCCAGACTATTCGCCATTTCTTGAAAAATAAAATCACGAAATTCGCCAATTGGTGAAGATTCACCACTAAAAAACTCTATGGACATAAGGAAAGGAAAGAAATTTGTCAGAGACAAGAACATCATAGTGATAGTGCTCATCCCCAAAAAGGAAGATTGTGAATATATGGTAGATTACAGGCCTATTTCACTTTGCAATTCGATTTTCAAAATCCTTTCTAAAGCTTTGGCGAACAAGCTTAAAAAGGTGCTACCCAACATTATTTCTAAGGAGTAGAACGGGTCTACTCCTGGGAGGGACATTGTTGACAATATTATTCTCACTTCGAAGATCATTCACACAACCAAAGGTGGCTGACAGAAAGGTATGGTGATTAAGTTGGATGTGCGTAAGGCATATGATAAAGTTTTATGGAAATTATTGTTTGATGTTCTTCATAAATTTGGATTTTTTGAGAACTGGATCGACATTATCTGAGCATATATTATGTCTCCGAGATTCTCCATTATGGTGAATGGCTCATTATTCGATTTATCTGATTCAAGTAATGGACCTCACCAAGGAGATCCTTTATCACCCTTTCCATTTGTGATCATGGCAAAAGTGTTTAGTTGGTAGATTAAGGTTAAAAGAGAGACCAAAATTTGGAAAGGCATTGTTGTTCATGAGGATATGGAGTCTATCACCCATTCCCAATTTTTAGATGACACTATCCTATTAGGGGAGGCATCTATGCCTGAGGCAGAAGTCATCTGTGCAACTTTAGATGTGTACTTCAGTTGCATTAGGACAAATTATGAACAAGGATAAATCAAAATATTGTTTTTTGATACCAACAATATCCTTCAAAGGAGAATCTCTAAGGTGCTTGGATTCTGAATATTGATCCTTCCCTTTAGGTATTTGGGAGCTCCATTATTTGTAGGATCTAATAGAAGTTGTTATTGGGAGGATGTAGTTAGTAAATGTAAAGTTGAAGCTACTTCATGGAAGAATAAATGGTTGTCTTAGGTGGGGAGAATTATCATGATTAAAGTTGTCTATCTGCCATTGCTATATATGTGATATCTTGTTTTAAATTAAACACTTTTGTTTCTAGTAGAATTAAAAGTCTGCTCAAATTTTTTTTGTGGTTTGGAGCTAAAGAAGAGAGGAAGATACCATTAATCAAGTGGGATGTGGTGTGCTTAGATAAGGCAGAGGGTGGGGCCGTCTTGAGGAAACTGAAGCTTCAAAATCTTTCTCTAGGGGCTAAACTCACATGGAAAATGTTCAAAAATCCAGAGAAAATTTGGTGGAGAGTCATGCGCTACAAATACTTGGATATAGACGACCCTTCAAGAATATTGACCATTGCCAACTTAGATAGGGGATCTCCTATCTAGAGGTTTATGTGGGAAAGTGGGGGGATCATCACCGATCACCTTACATAGAAACTTGGTAGTGGCAGGAAGGCAAAGTTTTGGCGTGACTCATGGAATGGTGGCTTGTCATCGGTGGATCTCTTGTAAAATAAGGAATCAATGGTAGAAAATGAAAGAAAATTTGGTGAGTATGTGGTAGACTACATGTAGAAAGTAGGAACGGTTGGGTCGATTGGAGTGGTTGTCAGCCGAAGACTTAGTTTTGTGTCATGAAGATCGATAGAGGATTAAGTCAGAACTAGGAGTGAGGAGGATCTCCTTATTAGAGTCAAAAGATGAAATTATATGTTGTGACAGCCTCAGGTGAATACAACATCAATTTGGGCTATGAGTTGTAGAGAAACAAAAGTGGGTAGTTGTGGTCGACCGCATTATGTTGGAACAAAGAAGTGGCTCCTCGGGCTAGATCTTTCTTGTGGGTTACTCTACACGAGAGGATATTGTCTGGAGACAAGCTTCACACTATTGGGATCACAATACCTAGTATATGCCCAATGTGTAAAAATGATAAGGAATTCATGAATCATTTGTTGTATTGGTGTCCTTTTGCCTTTGAGTGTTGGGAATGGTTCATGGAGTCTATATGTTGGCAAATTGCTAGGAAACAAAGGCTTTTTGATTTTATCATAGCCGACCAATCTTGGGGAAAAATTCTCTTTGGGGTGATATATGGGTTATTGGTCCTTCTATGGTGGTGTGGAAGATATGGAAGGAAAGGAACAACAGAGAATTTAGGGAAACTCCACTTTCTTTGCTACAAACTAGTGTAGACTTGAAACAAGGGATATGTGAAGTAGTGATGTCTAGGATCTACTCCAAGAAGATATCCTTCTTTACTAAATGGGATGAGCATATTCAATCATTGTGGGGATCCTTGAGAGCTCCAGAAGCGGTTGAGACAAAAAAGATCATAAGAGGAAGGAAGCTCAATGGATAGTTCCAAATAATGGATGGGTCAAGCTCAATTTTGATCGAGTTTCAAGAGGAAACCCAAGAGAGGTGGGCGTAGGGTGTATCATCCATGATTGCTATGATAAATGTTTATGGGATCTATATGGATATATAGGATAAGCTACCAATAATTTAGTGAAAACCGATGCGTCTATGTAGGGAATAAAATTATGTGTTTCTAAAGGGCTTAGGAAGGTTGAGATAGAAGGGGATTCCCAGGTTTGTATCAATGCGATCAATAAAGGCCAAATTGGGAGTTGGAAATTGAAGCAATAAATTCCAAAAATTAAAGCAATAAATTCCAAAAATTAAGTTTTGGTTAGATCGACTTGCAGATTATAGTATTTCTCATGTATACAAAGAAGCTAATAGGGTGGTGGATTGCTTGGCTAACAAAGGAGTTGATAGCCAACAGGGAGAAGTAGTGTGTGGTTCAGATGATTTATGGCCCCGAATAGAAGAGATGTTAGCGTTGGATGAGAAGGTGATACCTTCTACCAATAGAGAAGGTATTGGATGAGACCTTGAGATCGATTCTTAAGCGCAATAGCGTTGGGAGCAGATGGAGGTTGAGGTTGAAATTTTGTTTAGTATTGCATTGAGGTTCTTTAACCGAGGAGAGGACATCAAGTGGATGTTCAAGGATTCCAGTCAGATTGGGCGATCTTAATGGGACGAAGGCTCAGGAATATAATCTTCTTAAAGATAGCATGCAGTGGCTTCGAGTCCCTAAAAATATTACCGCAGGACCCTCTGTCCAAAATCAATCTTGAGGATATAATTTTTTGAGTCCAAGGATTCTAAGGAAGATGGGGTTGGTTTTAAATTCTACCAAATTGTGTTTATGTCAAGGAAGTATCTAGAGTTTGTGGGTGAAGGCACAGGTGCAAGAAGAGATGGCCTTTGACACATTTGGGTGCAGGTGTGAGATGAAGACAAGGGAGGAGCAATGCATACATATCTTTATGATTGGAGAAGATCAGACTTTGAAGGAATTGGAGATGATTTTGGAAGCAAGCCTGGGGGGATCACCGCCATGATGGAGAAATTTTCAGCACATTCTTCTACCCAATCGTGCAAACAATGGGCTCGATAGATATAGGTTTCCAGGTAGGAAATGACTTTGTTGCAAAAGCTTTCTGGCCCAAAGCGGTGGACCAGATCTGTGGCATCAAAGTTGGTAACTTGGGTCCGCCCCTTTCCCTTTTCTTTGGCACCATAATTGAGGAGGATGGGGATTTTAAGGACGTACCAGAGGGAGGTCAGAGCGAGGAGGAGCTCATCCTGGTTAAGTTCATTTGGAGGGAGTTTCAGGAGAGTGCTCGGAGGAATGAATATGGGAAATTGTGTAAGCTAATATTTTTCAGATAAAACTCCGCTTTCAGGCAATGTGGTGAGGAGAATACTTTTCTTATATAAGGGGATTGGTTTTTTCTACAAGAACTTTGTTTGAAGGGTTGGGGAGGGGCAGGATGATAGTGTAGTTATTCTCTTGATGTCTATGTGTTTTGAGGTTTTTAGAGGTGGTTCTTAGTAGTGTTTGATGCAGATCTATGTATGTACCTATGTTTTTCAATTTAATATAGGGCTCTACCCCCATAATAGGTAGAACTTACCAAAAAAAAAAAATATCAATTAAATATTTATTAATTATATTGTCTACTATTGTTTTATGATAATAGTATACTTATAATAAAAATATCAATTAAATAATTATAAATTATATTGTCTACTATTTTTTTTATTAATAATCTAATATTTAGATTAATAATTGTCTCCAAAAAAATATGTTATAGTTTAAAGTTTTACCTAAAAAATGAATCTCAATAATTTTAAAAAATTATTTAAGAATTAGATTGAAACTCACAAAATTATAAAAAAATCTTCAATGAGGCTCCTATGCGAAGGATTTATTAAAATCCAGAGCATCGTCTCCTTTCATCAAACAAAATGTCAAGGACTTTTTGGATTCACAAGGACTATTGAATTGTAATGATCCTCGAGAGTTGACTGTTAAGGACTGCAAGCAGTGGTTGAAATGGTGTGCTGGCTACAAAATAATACCGTAGAAAAACCAAAAAAAAAATTAGTAGCCGATTCGGGTGGAATGACTTTGCATCCTTTTTGGGAGAAAAACAATTCACATATTTTTTGAGGCGGTTAAAAAACCGCATCAAGTGTCACAGATATGAGCTTTTGGCTTATAGTTATATGGATCATTCGAAAGAAGATAATCATGGACCCACGATTCAATACATACCAGAATCAGATTATCAAGCTATTACCAATTTTCAACAAATGACGAATCCTGGGTACTCCAAGAAGAAGAGGAAAAGTAATTTTGATTCTTCGAAAAAGAAGAAATTTGATTCTTTGAAAAAGAACAATTCCGATTACTCGACAACTAAGAAGAATTTATATTACAAATTCCATTTTTGGTTTTTTCCAAATATAATTAAAAAAGCAAAAAATGCCTCAAACCTTGATGACCTTTTTCCTCCGGAAATAATCAGAAAACACATCAAACAAATGTGGGAATTCAAGGAAATTCAAATAGCGCAATATTTCAATGTCGATGCTTATGGAATGGAAAGTCTCGTGAAGAGACATGATGAAAAAAGGAACAAACTCGCAGAACTTCAGAAAATAAAAGAGGAAAGAAGACAACGAAAACAAGAAAGACAAAAGATGAAAGAGCAGAGATTACAAAAATTAGAACTGGTGACTACTCCAGAAGAAGTAAAGAACCTAAAGAGGGCACTCAAGCTAGAAGATGAGCATAAACACTTAGAGAGAATGCAAGAACTAAAGAAAAGCTTCCAAGAGCACAAAAAAGCCATAAAAGCTAGACAACTTGAAAGATAGGCTACTCGACAAGCTAAAACACGTAGACAAGAGAAAAAAAAATAAGAAAAAAAGGAAATCCGAAAAAAACTTCATCAAGATTTTAAACTTGCAAAGAAAATAAATGAATTTATAGTTCAAGACTTTAGGAATATTTATCATCGTAAAAGAAATTATGAGAAGATAAATACAGAGAAAGAGAAACTGTGAATAGCAATCAAAAAAAATATTTTCAAACGCGATGCGAAGAAAAATTCTCAAGGTGATAAGAAGGAATGGGATGAGTTGAAATTAAAATTGGATTCTGGATTTGATAATTGAAGAAGTTGAGAAAATACAACTTCAGAGATCCCAAGAGCACTTGCAAGCAAAATACCTGTCACAAGAGAAGATTGGAGACAAAAACACAATAATGGCTCTGAAGAAAAAGATTATCATTCAAAGAGGGAATATAATTAAAAAATACAATACAATCTTTATTAAAGGATAATATGTGATGTAGAGGTCGGCAGGGGAAGCACGATTAAGCCCTAACTCCAACCTTCTGCAGATGATCAATCCCTTTGTTCACTCTGACCCAATGAACAATGTCACCTTACTTAGCATGCTAAGGCTAATGGCTGACTAGCCTACTTAGCAAAACATGGAAATACTTGAACCCTTCGGTTTAGGGAGTGGACAGGGTTCCCCTATCTTGTTTCAGACTTGTTTTGATCAACCAAGTTGATCCTCAATAGCTCCTAGAACCACAACACCCAAGTGCTACTATATTGTCATACTAGACTGAATTCAACTTGTAGCCCTCCAAACACTGTTTTCTGCAAAACATTCACAACTCCTCCAAAGGATGAAGAAAAAAAACTTCAGATCTGAGTACCCTTTATTGAGTACTTTCAGATTTCAAAAGGACAGGCTCCAACTCCTTTTGTACACCTCTGAAATCCTCTAGGCCAGACATGCCTAATAAGGGTAACTAGGTCTGGTTCTGAAGCAATAAACTACAAATGAATTCACAAGGCTAAATAGACATTTAGTTCAGGTCTAGGGATACTCCTACACACAAAATCCAACCTTAGATTGGTTCAATCCACTCTCGGAGTCCTTCTACACTCCTACCTCCTAAATTCTAAGACCAAGCACATGGGCATGCTTGGCCTAGGGTATGGTGTGGAACCTAAGTGCTGACACTTCCCAGGCTGCAACTACCAAAGTCCTAACATACATTTCTCTAACTTGAACTCCTCTAATGGTCGTTGTGGTCCAATGAAAGAATCTCAAGTTAGAGCCATTGCTGGATGAAACCCTGATTGCACTTCACCCTGGTCGTCAGACTAGAACAGAAGAGTTTCTGATTCAGATGTGTCCACCCAGACCCTAAGATGATTGAAAACAAATGGAATTACACAATTCTAAACCTTCATACCCATGCCAAGTCCTACCAATGCAACTTATTGATTTTTCAACACAAAAGATGTTCTATGAAACCTGCAACTGTATTTTTGTCTGCACCAAAAGATCAATTTACATTCATTGAATCAATCCACTCCCCCTTGGAAATGATTCAAACTTGTTCAAATAGGTCTCAACCAACGTCCTCAACCGAAATTCAAACCAGCCTAGCTGTTGGGAGGAGTTGGGAGACCGAATTCCTATTTGGTTACATTTTCTGGCAGTTGGCAACTTCCATCGAGTCATCGACATAGGTCAAAAACATGACCTCCGATGCCCGATGGCTAGTTTTACAATCATGCGGTTCTATCGGGTCATCGGGTTAACTCAAAAATAGGGCTCCCGATGTCCGATCACAAACTCTACTAGTGGTTCGCTCCTATTAGGTCTTCGGAGTAGCTCAAAACTCTCCGTACGATGTCCAATGAAATTTTCTCAAGGTGGTGCACTTTTCCATTGGCTCTTCAGGATAACTTAAACACCAACTTTGCCAATGCCCGATTTCGGGGTAACTCAAACACCCGTTTTGCCGATGCCTGATAACTAGTGGACACAAGTCTGCTTTTCCATCGGGTCATTAGGATGACTTCAAAACAACTTCTCCGATTGCCGATGCCAAAACTCCAAGTGTGCTGACTTATCGGCTCGTCGGGGTAAGTCAGGATCCTCGACTTCCGATCCCCGATGCCAACTCCTTCAGTTTTCTACTCTATCGGGTCTTCGCGAGTGGAGCAAAACAGCTACACCGATACCCGAAGAAAACTCCTTCGGAATGTCACCCCTCCATCGGGTTATCGAGTGGCACTCAAAATGGGTTACACCGATACCCGATGCCAATTCTTCAAGAAGGCGACTCTATCGGGATAAGGTACGCCGATAGTGCAACTTTTACAGCTTTTTGTAACATTTGGTCTATCAACCATTTATACATTTTCCTGTACTCCAAAGGTTTCCAAATGAAACGTAAGCACACAAGACACACAAAAATTGACTCTTCCTAGTCCACCATAGATCTGTTGACCAAGTTTGACCAAGTGGTTTATAGGTGTATGAACTTGACAATTGGTCTTACAAAAATGGATCTTTATTACAACAAGCATGAAAATGGAAAAGGGGCTTCATTACTGGGGTGTTCCTGCACCAATATGAAACCCTAAAGAAACCCTAAACGGATAAAGTGCATTTAATAATTAGAATAATTATTAAATACGTACCATATTATTAAATGCCTAAGTTTAGCTTAAGCGTAGAGTATAATAGACTAATAATTAAATAAATAATTATTAGCTAATACAAGATAACTCTAACACCCCCCATTAAGATGAACTTAGGGAGTAGTTAAAAAACTAAATGCATGAAAGAAAAAATCAACTACATGAAGAAGGCAAATTTGGGTCCTAGCAGCAAGGCCTGATGAGTTACCCAATCACAACCAAATCTCTATGAACCGAAGAAATAGAGAAAAACTCATGGGAAGAAAATCTACTCCAAAAAGAGATGGGGAAAAGCATGCTATATGAAAAAAACATGAAGGAAGGAAGGCCTCAATGAGATCCCCCAAGGACAACTTCCTTCACCCCAAGCATAGAGCGCAACTGAAGATAGCACGAAGATGCAAAGGTTTAGTGAAGATGTCAACAACCTGCTCCTTTGTAGGAATGTACTCCAAGATGAGAAAACCATCTTGAATCAGCTGTCTGATGAAGTGCATGTGAAGCTCAATGTGTTTAGTCCTTTGGTTCTCCACCAGGTTGTGGGAAATGTGAATGGCACTATGATTGTCACACCAAAGAAGAGTGGGACTATCAGGAGGGAACCCAAACTCAATCATCAACTATCGAAGCCATAAAACCTCCTGACTAGCTAACACCATTGCTCGATACTCAACCTTTGTAGATGATAATGCAATAGCAAACTACTTCTTGCAAGACCATGTGATAGGACCAGAACCGAGGTAAAAAATAAATCCGAAAGTAGAATTCTGATCATGAGCATCACCAGCCCAATTTGAGTCAGTGAAGCCAACAATGTGAGGGGATCCTGAAGTATAGTGAATGCCAAACTGTGTAGTGCCCCAAATGTATCTCAAAATATGTTTGGCAGCTTGCCAATGACTCTCATGAGAATCATGGGAGAACCTAGAGACAAGACCAATCACAAAGGAAAGATTTGAACGAGAATGTGTCAGGTACAACAAATTGCCAACCAACTGCCTGTATAAGGTAGGATCCACAGAAGGTGTAGAACAAGTGGCAGACTGTAATGCCCAACATTTATTAGGCAAAACACAACCAATTTTTTTTTTTTTTTTTTTATTTATTTATTTTATTTTTTAAAATACATTTACACTACTTAGAGTGGAATGCTATCGAACCCTTTCTATTCTTCAGTACTCAAATCAGATTTAAATTCAATTAACCTTATTGGGATGGTTCGACCCCGAGGGTTCAATTGTTTAATGCCTTTTATAGAGAAAAATAAAATAAAATAACTTTATCTATCAGAATAATAAATTATATACAATGCCTAAAATTTACTATGAATATTAAGCCTATTATTTTTTTTTAATCTATTATTATTATTATTATTATTATTATTATATTCTATATTATAATTCAAATGGTTTTGTTTTTAAATAGCATTACCATTAGCGACATAGCCAATATTACATTTACACTTGATAGCAACATTATTGGGATCATTTTGCAATGTTAGCCTTAGCGTTCTAATGTCATAACATGATTTCCCTAATATCTATTTAGGATTATCAATACCCATATTATTAGTAAAATCAAGGCCATATCAAATCCACTAAGAAATTTTCATAAATAATTTTTTTTGTGTTAATATTAATATTGGTTTTACCATCATACTAATGGTGATGCCAACCTAAGAACTTGGGTTTCTACCCAACTACCAAAATAAATAATTTGGTTGACATACTTAACTCTCAATATACAAAATATTTGTTCGCATAATTACGCCATCTATACCATTATTTTCATTGCTAAAAAAAAACAATTACTAGAACTTGTTTTATTCTTTAAAAGGAGGTCCAAATAATACACGTATTCATTTATTCATATCAAAATTTAATATATGTATGAGCCAAATAATTATAACATCTTAAAAGACTAAAAGTAAATAAATAAATATTGCCAATGTAAATATTCAGCCCTCTACACTGAATATCAAAACTTAAATTCTTATATTTCCTAACTTAGAAAATATCATCAATTATGAATATAAAATAAATGCTTAAACTTAGAAACATCTACACCTAAGTTGGAAACATCAAAATATTTCAAGAATTTTATTTATCCATTCTATCCAATATTTAATCTCCGTTTTAAACCTTCCAGAAACAAAGAGTTTAAGCTTTAAAAAAAAGAATCTAATTTAAAACGTAGAAACATCTAAGCTTCAAAATTAGAAACATCCTGTCATCCCACATTATCTATCAAAAAAATTCCTAATTATTGACTTATAACTTATAGAAATAATATCATAGTATCCAGCAAGTATTAATAGGAATTTACCTTGCATTTTAAGAAGCCTAAAACACTTTGCATTCATTAATATATTTTTTTTAAGCTAAATATTAAAAACAACTATAGCCATGTTTATCAAAGGAGGCTTGATTAAAGAATTGGAAGATCAATGTGAATCTAGTATAATCAACAGTAATAATAAATAACAATTGAATGAACAGCTAGTAAATGGAATACCTTTATAATATGATAATAATAAACCGGAGAATTAAGGCAATATGTTTTGTTGGGCAACTTTTGGCATTCACTGAGATTTAGATTACAGAATCCAGAATGTTGGGCATGAAGATGAGCATCGTACACATTGATGGAGATTAATACTACATTTCAAATGGACAAGGCAGTGTTGTATGAGATAGTATAGCAGAACAATATCTATTGATAGACTCAACAAAATTAAAAATTATAGGTATGCATACGCCTGGAAGCTTTGCTTCCACAGAGGTCCATGATTATATTCCCCGAAAGAGAATGCATGTAATTGGGATAAACTCAGCAAGCTTTTAACTTTCTCATGAGACTACATGTTCTGGAACCAATTCTTACTGCATCTGGTGAACAGACATGACAGGTGCCGATCATAGTTTAGAAATAAATGCATTGAAGTACTATTATGAAATTATTTAGCAAGACCACTCACTTTACTAGACTCCTGTGATCGCTTCAAATTAATTATCAAATCTTATTGGACTCCATTTCCCATGCACAAGCAACTTGGTTATGCCAAAAAAAAATACTTTCAACATCTAATGCTGTCAACCTGCATGCTATGATACTTCCTATCTCTCTACTTGATCCAAGGGAAAGAACAGACAAACCTGACAACGCCTACTATGTCAGTGCATTTGAGGCTTAACAAAGACTGTACCACACCTACTTCTGCAGTCCTGGGTGATGGTTCTGACATATTAACAATCACTACAGTCTGTAGCGAATGGATCATCTCTCCTCATAGACATCCCTATTAGCAAATTATGCCTGGTACATGTCCTCCACACATCAATACTTATTCCATTACTAACTACTGTAGTTGCTCTCCTGGGTTGGCTCATACATCTTATTTCACTAATCATGACAGGGATTAAGAATACATTAACTATTCTATTATTCACTTTCCTTACTAATTTGGTTGATATAATTAGTTGTTACAACGATTAGTCATCTGAGGAAGTGCCTCATCCTTATTGTAGAATCGTGAGGGAGTACGAGCTCATAGATAGGTAAAGAGGTGGGGTAAGATTATTGCCTCCTTGGCTATCCTCCTCACTTACCCAACTCTTTTTTTTTTTTGTGCGTCCTAATAAAAGACATCCTCAAGCAATCTGGCAACAGTTTAAAACTTTGATTACAATATTCCAAATATCGGTTTAGTTTGTCAAGAACCACTATCTGTTCTTAAAACCAAAGACTATGACCAAAGTATTGCTACCTCATGTACGGCTTGCAAGTGGTCCTTCCAACGATTTAGAATTTTAATGTTTGATTTAATACTCAATGAGATTTCCTTCTTCGATATTTTTTTTTTTTAATACCGCTCCTTATACAATGACATACAAAAGCAAGGGATTCCTTCTTAGTTTTGTTCTTTATTTGTGGCAGTATAGTGTGGAAACTAATGGTCTGTTTAAACGGCAGTCCCACAATGATGGACATCTTTGTTGCGCATCAACAGATGGCTCCCAACGGCTCCTATTAGGGGGACTCTCTATGACTCAGGTCCTTGCATAATATTAAACAAACTAAATTTTTATTTTTTTATTTTTTTCCTTCCACTCTTTGTGCATGAATGTTATGCGGATTAAATCCTACCAACACAGAACAACATACAGATTTGTATTTCAAATTGCAGTGTCTTTCGAACAGAATGTGGCCAACACATTAAGGATAGATTTCTTTTTCAATTATAAGTACCAGTGAGGAAGCTCTTCTATTTTATTTTTGAAAAAACCAGAAGTCGCAGAAAGCTTATTTTTTTTAATTTCATTGCTCATTATTTCCAAGTAATTTTCATTGTTCTAAACAACATCTGCTACTGATTTTATATATTACAGTAAGAATGCAATAATTAAATCTTACTCTAAAAAAAAATTTATTCAACCTAACCACTACAAGGTAACTGCCAAATTACCATACGCCAACAAGCATGCTATCATATTTAAATGTATTCCAATGGAAAATAAATTAACAAGCCTTTCTCTTGAGTGTAGGATTTTTTTTTACATAATATTTCCATGTACTATACTTTTGAAAATAACATATATTTTTTTCATTGCAGAGCAACAATGGACAAACAACAAAATAAGACTTGCTCTCCTCCCAACCATAATAGCATCATGAAGCCTCGTGGGCTCTAGCCATACCCCCGAGCAAGATAAACATTTATACACCATGAAAATCTATGGTGAAGGTATCCTAGTATAGCATATTCTTTCTTTAACACTCTCTTTTTTTTTTCTTCCTTTCCTATAACATTCTCACAACTCAAGTCTTCCATGTTTTTCAATCCTCATAGTATCATCTATGCTAAAATCAACAAAAAAAGGTGAAGAATAACTTATCTTTCTTCCAAGCCAACAAGATGATCTCCTTCTCCATCAAGAACCTTTCCTCTTCTTCTTCTTCCATCTATAGTTTTCTTCTCAATCCAAGTTCTCCAAAAGGAGAAGTGGGTAATGCCCTCTCTAGCTTCTTGCTGCGCCATATATGGGTCTCAACCCTAATCCCGTCACTTACAAACAAGTGGGATTTTGAAGGGTCACATCAAGCCCAAGGGACACTATCACATGTTCTAAAGGTCCCCAACCCCAAGGTATTGACCCTAGGGGTCTATTTTTGCACCATAACCCATAAAATGGACCACATAATACCTTTTTGAAACCCACACAAAGACCCATTCGAGTTTTGGCTTTACCCAAAGGGTTTTCAAACTCAAATCTCCTCTCTCACCACATGACCTAAGGTAGTATGCCATCTCAACACATTTAAAATTGACTCTAAATAAGATAAATATATTCCTTCATCCATCTCTATGCAAAATAGGTTATCCTTCTAACACCTTCACAAGATATTTGACTTGGAGTAATCCTCTTTTCCTCCTCATAATGTACACCATCTATCCTTCACAAGATATTTGATTTGGAGTAATCCTCTTTTCCTCCTCATAATGTACACCATCTATCCTTCACAAGATATTTGATTTGGAGTAATCCTCTTTTCCTCCTCATAATGTACACCATCTATCCTGCATTATCCAACCACAAGCACAATTAGATCATCATAATATTGCATATAAATTGTTGTCCAAATTCCTAATAATTTTTTTTTACTTGTGAATTATTTAAACATCATTTCTAAGCAATCCCATATTAAATCATCATTTCATATGCACATATGCAATTGTTAGTTATTAATAATCAAATCCATACATTGGAAACTTAGATGTTAATGCTATTTAACTTTCATCATAATTAGAGCGATGCATAAAAACACAACTAATAGAATGACATCACTTCCATTCTAGCACCATTTTAATTTAACTATAATAATTTGCAACAATTAGGATTGTATTAATGGTGTGGGGTCTTACACAGACAAAACAACACCTGACTGAAATGGTGTGGGTGCAGGCTTACAAACAAGAATGTCAAATCTATGAAGTATATCAAGAGCATACTTCTACTGAAGTATGGAAATCCCATTGGAAAACTGAATAACCTGTAGGCCCAAAAAATAGCACAGAAGGTCAAGATCTGTCATCTCAAACTGCTCCATCAAGGTTCTCTGAATATCCTGAATCAAGGAGGACGAGCTACCAGTAATGATAAGATCATCAACATAGAGCACAAGGATAACTATATCATCCCCTTGAAGTTGAATATATACTGTGGAATCAGAATGACAATGCATGAAGAGTATGGAGAGCAAGAAAGAGTCCATCTTCTCATACCAGGCCTGAGGAGCCTGTTTGAGACCATATAATGAATGTTGAAGTCTATAAGCCAAAGAGGAATCTTGTACAAATCCCTGAGGCTACTCCATATAGATCTCCTCATGAAGGTCTCCATGCAAGAAGGCACTCTTCACATCCATAGGAAAAACTGTCCATCCCTATGAAGCTGTAAGTGAAAGTACAAAGCGAATAGAATTCATATTGGTGACAAGAGAAAAGGTCTCGAAGTAATCAATAGCGCCCACTTGAGAAAACCCCTTCGCATCAAGATGAGCCTTATAATTATTAATAGAATCATCTGCAACATACTTGGTATGGTACACCCATTTGCACCAAACCAACTTTCTTCCTTTCAGAAGAGTACAAAAATCCCAAGTATGATTCTTCATCAATGAAGAATACTCCTCATCCATGGCCCTATCCCACTCTAGGTGACCTATCGCCTCTGAATTTTTTTGAGGATCATCCAAAATGGCATGACCCAGAAGACTAGAACCAGATGTTTGAGCATGAGTATGATGAGTGTTTGAAGGATCACCTGCCATAGAACCAACAACATCAGCTATAAACCGGGCCCACTTGGGCAAAGGCTGAGCTGTGGGTGGTGGGGATTGTGGACCATCATCTGCATCATCCTCAAAGAATAAGGAATCCTCAAAAGATGAAGAGGGAGGAGGAGGCAATGAGGGAGAAGCTGGTGATGAAGAATCCATCTGAGGAAGGCGCTCATCAAACTAGACATCCCACCTAAACATGACCTCTCAGGAATCAAGATCAAACAACCTGTATGCCTTAACATCCTCACAGTAGCCAACAAATATGAGTGTTTGGCTCTTCCTCTCCATGACTTTCCTTTGAACATCTGGAATAAATGCCGAAGCCTCACTACCAAAAACTCAGAATGATGAAACATCAGGCTTGACATGGGACCAATCCTCCTCAGGAGTCATCTAGCGCGATGCCTTATGAGGCATCCGATTTTGAATATAAGTGACACAATTAACTGCCTCAACCCCAAAGGCAGGCTGCATAGAATGTGACTGAAGCATACAATTGGCCATCTCCCGTAGTGTTCTGTTCTTTCTCTCAGCAACACCATTCTGCTGAGGAGTGTGAGGAACTAATAATTGATGCTGCAAACCATGCTCTGTGCAAAAATCTATAAAAGCTTGATTCATATTCTCTCCCATTATATGTGTGTATCCTTTTGATAAAAAGACTAGACTGTTTGTCTAAAAATGCCTTAAAGACTCGAAATGAATCAAAGACATCAGACTTGTACTTAAGAAAGTACACCCATGTACGTTTGGAGAAGTCATCAATGAAAGTGAGCACATACTTGGACCTTGAAAAAGATGGAGTCGGAAAGGACATACGATCATTGTGTACCAAATACAAGGGTTCCTTAGCACATGTGGCTCTACCTATAGGAAAAGGATCCCGATGATGCTTGCCAAGTGCACAACCTCTACATACACCATCAGTACAGGATATCTAAGGGAGCCCAATCACAAGTGTCTGTGTGCTCATCTGTTATAAGTATCTGTAATTGAAATAGCCAAAATGCTCATGCCAAAGTCTGCTCAGTGAATCTACATGTGCTACAAGAGAAACACCTGAACCATCTGGACTCTCAAAGCCATCAAACCAGTATAATCGAGAATCAAGATCAACACTGCCAATAGCCACAACCAAATCAGGATCATGAAGCTCTCTAATAACCACATCATGTGGTGAGAACTCAATTGTTTTACTAGAGCCAGAATGACAAATCTGATAAATAGAGAGGAGGTTCATTGAAATGTCAGGAACCAAAAGAACATCCTAAAAACAACCACCTGTCAATGGAACAAAACCTAAACCTGAAACTAAAAGTTGTGTTGAGTCACCAACTGCAATCTGTAAAGTATCACTGTGAGCAAGTGAGGTAACAAGCTGCTGTGAGTGTGTCATGTGGTGAGAAGCACTTGAATCAATAATCCAAGGGGATGGAAAAGTAATAGCTCGTGCAGAAAGAGCATGTCCTTTCCCTGTAGAAGAGGAAGATGGGGGTTGAGGAGAAGAAATATGATGTTGCTGCATGGCTTCCTCCAAAGCCTTTAATCGTTTCCAACAATGAGAAACTGAATGTCCTTCCTTGCCACATAAACTGCAAAGTTCATCTGATTTCTTCTTAGTCTTAGAGGAAGACTCACTAGACTTAGAAGATTTCTCTTGTTTGGGATAGGACTTCGGTTTATAATCAGACCTTGGTGGTGGCTTGGAGGAACTCTCATAGCCAGCTGAATCCTTCTTAGGTTTCAGTTTTTGCTTCTTGTTCTCTTTAGATTTATGAGCAACCAATTCTTTGTTCTTTGATCCTGTGAGAGTGTCCAACTGAGATAAGTGAGCCTACTCATGAGTCAAGCGATCACATAACACATCAAAAGTAGGCATGGTGAAGCACGTACCCAAGGAATCCATAGTAGAATAAAATGTGGAAGCAAATATCTGATAGGGACCTCTAAGCTTAGAGAGAATTAGGTATATACACTCTGTGTCTATCTTATTTTTACCACAACTGTGGAGGACAAATCTGGTGGTTTTAAAATTGTTCAGAAAGTCCTCAATATGAGGAAAGGACTCATGTAACAAGGAAGAGAGCTCTGCCTCAATATGTAATGCTCTGAACTCATTGATAGTACCAAAGAGAGTATCAAATTTGGACCACATAGCCCGAGGAGTAAGCAAACCATCAAGGTGAAAAAGCAAGCTGTCTGAAAACATGTAAGGAGATGACATCCATAGACTCATCCATCTTATTCTTGTGTTGAAGAATCTCAAAATGATGCTGCAATTAAGGCTGACTGCATCCAAACAAGACCACAAACCTCGTCATCTGAGAGGCCTCATCATATGAGCTTTCCAGAGGTGATAGTTTTGTAATGTAAGAAGATCAACTGAAGAATCTTCCATGTGTTCCTGTACCTGCTCTTGATTTTTTTAATTAAGTGATCTTTCAAACTAGACAGAGGATGCAAAAGTTTTTTTTTGAGTTTTAGGTGTTCTGATTTTTTGAAGTAAATTACAGAAAGTAGTAAAATAACACCCCCCACAAGATGAAAAACCAAACCCCAATACAATTTGAGAGCCAGAAAGAAAGGCAAGAGCAAAAAAATGCTTCAAACTAATATCTTGTGTACCGGGAAATTTTTTTGGAACAATGTGTATGTGGGAAAATGCAGTGATGAAAATGAATAAATCGAATCCAAAATACCCACACCAATGGGACTCTTGGTGCAAGTATATGAACTAATTCAATTAGTTCAACTTTCCAAGGGGTGTCCCATTATTTTGTATCTCACAAGATCCCTAAAGTCAATGTTTTTCTCTTAGATCATTGAGCAAGTGACTTAGGAATGACAACTCCAAGAACAAGTGATGTTTGATTTATATGCATGAATGAATTCTAAGATATATATGATATTAGAACCATGACGATTAAGCTAGTATGAAGATGATGATATGATAAAAGATTAGCAAATTATCCTAGCACGATGTACTATTCTAGCATGAATATTCTATGATATGAAAAAATACTCCTAAATGCTATGCTGATATTCTAACAAAGAGAGGCTAAAATGTTTAGTAAATTAGACTATAATTTATATGCATGAAACTTGGATTCTATTAAAAATGAAGAATGAAAACTCTATTTATAGAGAAAATAGGGTAATGAATGGCTAAGATTGAATAATCTTAACAAGGGCTAGGATTGAAAGTTAATCAATCCATGTTTACAATTCTCACCAATGAAACGGTGACAATTGTCAACAAAGGGTTGCTTGAGAGGAGATCCAAGAAGCATTAAATACCTAAGAAGACATGAGGGTTACCTTAGGAGGTAAGGGTTAAGGTTAGGTTAGGGTTATCCAATGGATAAAGCTTTTATACAAGGGGTAAACTCTTATGCAAGGGTTAATAGGATAACCAAGGTTAAAGCCATGAATGCTTGATGAGACCCTTGGGTTAGTTGAGGGTTAAGTTAGAGAGAAAGTCTCTAACCATGCAAGAAGGTTGAGTTAACTATAAATGGTTATGTAAGAGCCTTTAATGGTTTGGAAGACTTTTAGAGGTTAACCATTTGAAGACACAAAGCCTTTAATGGTTATTGAATACTTTGGAGGTTTTGAGAAGTGAATTCTCTTTGCTTAGGAATGTGACAATAATTAGGAGACGAATTAGGCTAAATTGGAAGTGATTAGAAGAATCTAGAAGGGTTTTAGGAGGCAAGTGGGAGATGTAGGAAAATGCAAGTGGATGGAGTAGAAGGATTTTAATTAAAATAGAATTGCTTTATTTCAACTAAAATAGATGCAACTTGCATAAATACAAGTGGGAGAGATTTTAATAAATAAATTAGATTTATTTAATTGCAATGATTAATTTAATTAAATGCAAATTTAATTAAAAAGGGAGAAATGGGAAATTTTAATTAAATGAGAAATAGAATTTTAATTAAATAAACTAGATTTATTTAATTAAATGGCTAAGGGTATTTAATCAAACCTTAGTTTAATTAATGGATTAGGTTTTAGAAGAAAGAGGTTTTGTCAAATCTTTAATTTGATTAATAGGTTAATTAGAAGAATAGGGATATTAATTAAATCTCAATTTAATTAATTGGAAGAATTAAGGATAATTAAATGAATAAAATTTATTTAATTTGTTGTGCAACTTTTAGGTGTCTACATTTTTCCCCTCTTTGAGTTAATGTGTGACCACATGTCGATTTAAAAAAATGCTCAATTTATCGTCAAATTTTTTCGATATGATGTTGTTGCCAGAGTTGTTGATATGATTCCCTAGATATGAAAAATTGATTTTGATATGAAACACTGATATGAAATTGATGTCGATATGAGACTAATATGAAATTGATGTCGAGATTCGATATGATGCCCCAGATATGAAGAATTGATTTGATATGAAAAGTTGATATGAAGTTGGTGTCGATATGAAACTGATATAGAGATTTAATATGATAATGCACCCTCGAGAGATCGTTCGTGCACTAAAGACATGAATGATCTCTCGAAAGAAGAGAAATGTTATTTGAAAGATAGAAGAGTGGACAGTTGATGACATGTGTGGGTTTGATAAGATTGATCAGATTGATTGGATTGATAGAATTGATAAGATTGAGGTCAAGTCTGGTTTCAGGAATGACACCTCCTGTATAAGACAAAGATGATCAAAGGGTCTGGTTTCAGGAACAATATATCTTGTATAAGACCCGATCAAAACGTCTGGTTTCAGGAAAGATACATCCTGTATAAGACATGATAGAATGGATCAACTGATATGGATTGATAGAATTAATAAGATTGAGGTCAAGTCTAGTTTCAAGAATGACACCTCTTGTATAAGACAAAGATGATCAAAGTGTCTAGTTTTAGGAATGATATATCTTGTATAAGACCTGATCAAAACGTTTGGTTTCAGGAAAGATACATCCTACATAAGACATGATAGAATGGATCAACTAAAATGGATTGATAGAATTGATAAGATTGAGGTCAAGTTTGGTTTCAGGAATGACACCTCCTATATAAGACAAAGATGATCAAAGCGTCTGGTTTCAGGAATGGTATATCCTGTATAAGATTTGATCAAAACGTCTGGTTCCAGGAAAGATACATCATGTATAAGACATGATAGATGAGAGTTGGATGAATGATGAAGATATGAAAGTGAATAAAGATTCCATGATGATGCAATAGATATGCATGTGATGGATGCAATGATGAATGTGACTAGATGATGATGATGAGATGTATCTTGAAAATGAGATGTATGATAATGATAATGATGTGAGCAAGATTAAGGTGATGTGCAACTAAATGCAAGGTTTAAAATGATATGCAACTAAATGCAAGATTAAGATGATATACAACCAAATGCAAGATTAAAATGATATGCAACTAAATGCAAGATTAAGATGATATGCAACTAAATGATCACTTCAATTTTGTCGTTGTCATTCCTGTTTAGTCACTTGTTTGTGCTTTTTTTGTCATCATTGAGCTTTTGATATGTTGAAAGTTTAATACAAGCATTATGGTATAATTGAACCATAAGGACCTGAGTAAAACTTACATGGATTTTTGATATTGCGAGACAACACAAGCGTCGAGGTATAATTGAACCAAGATGACCTAGGCATTGCTTGCATAAAACATACAAGAGTTAACCATTTTTATGTGAAAAGTGGAAAATATCTTCAATTATATGTTTCCAATCATGTCTCGAGACAAATTTACACCATACGAATGATTTCCTCACAGACAGAAAACCAAAGAAAAAATCAGATTTCTTCGTTGCTTCTCTAGCTCAGTGCATCCTTGAGTAGCTTAGGAGATCTAATGATTCAGAAATCAAGATACAAAATAGTCAAAACTTCATGCCAAATGTAAACAAATCATAATTCAGAAAAATCATCCATCATGTGTGTGTTGGAGGTTGTAGTTGGATAATGATCCTTCTTTCTAGCTTGATGAGCAGTTTTGACATTGGTTTCCTAGTATGATGCGATCCTTGTTTGTTGTCTGAATGCTAAAGTGAGATGAATGCTACACCTAGTTATGGATACTCGTTGATGTGGATATATACGTTGATCACTAAGCCATGGTGGGATATGATATGGATAATTGTTTTTAGATAATCAAGGACAATGACTACGCTAAGTATGTCTGAGATAATGCCGCATGTATAAGTGTTTGGCGATGGTTATTAGCTGAGACTAGATGGATCAAAGATATGAGTACTGATAGATAGAGGAGCTGTTCTCTCACAAATAGCACCTGTTGCTAGGTTTTCACCACTTGTTTTATTGCACTTTTTTGATTTGTTTTTTAATATTTTTTTTTTTATATTTTTTTTATATTTTTATATTTTTTTTGTGTCACAAGGTGCCTGTTTGCCAGGTTTTCACCATAGTGACGATTTTTGATACTTTTTTTATTTGTTTTTTCTTTTTTGCTTGATCCGTGCATTAGACGACTCAAGTGTAGAACTTCTTTAGATGGATGTTGTTGGTTGGTTCGTTGAGTACGTCCCCTTCTGAATTTGACAACTGATATGCTCCTGATCCGTAGGCTGATATGATGACAAAGGGTCCCAACCAGTTAGGTTCAAACTTCCCCTTCTTTTCTTGATCTTGCTAATTTTAAGATTTTCTTTTAGAACAAGATCACTGACTTTGAAAGCCCTTGGGATGACTTTGTGATTATAGCTTCTGCACATTTGTTGCTAATATGCCTTGAGATGATCATAGGCACATTGTCATTTTTCATCAAGAAGCTCTAGGTCCTATAACCGCTTCACTCGATATTCCTCATCTGGTATGAGGCCCTTCAAAGATACTCGAAGAGACGGGATTTCTACCTCAAGAGGTAGCATTGCTTCTGAACCATACACCAATGAATATAGCGTAGCCCTTGTAAGTGTCCGGATACTGGTTTTGTAGGTCCAAAGTACCGGATTGAGTTGTACATGCCAATCCTTGCCAGCATCATTTACTATTTTCTTGAGGATTTTTCAGGATTATTTTGTTTGATGCTTCTGCTTGGTCATTCCCTTGTGGGTAGTATGGTGTGGAGAAGTGATGTTGGATTTTGAATCATTCGCATAGCTCTCGCACATCTTGATTCTTGAAAGGATGTCCGTTATCTGTGATGATGGAACTAGGAATGCCATATCTACAAATGAGATAGTTGATGATGAATGATAAGATCTGTTTTCCAGTTACGGTGGTCATTGGGACTGCTTCGATCCACTTGGTGAAGTACTCTGTGGTGGTGATAATGAACTTATGCCCATTTGAAGAGGAAGGATGAATTTTCCCTACCAAATCAAGTCCCCATTGACAAAAAGGCCAAGATGTCGTGAACGGTTGCAACTCCTGTGCTGGTGCATGTATGAGGTTACCATGAATCTGACATTTAGGACATTTCCTAGCAAATTGATAAGACTCTCTCTCTATTGTCAGCCAGTAATATCCCATTCTCATAAGTTTCTTGGCGAGAGTAGGACCACTTGAATGTGTACTGCAAATACCTTCGTGAAGCTCATGTAAGGTAGAGTTAGATTTGTTACGATTGAGGCATCAAATAAGAGTACCATATAGACCTTGACGGTAAAGTGTCTTAGCGGTTAAGGTATAGCGAGTGGCTTGTCAGATGAAGCTGCATTTTTTGGTTGCGAGATAGGTCGAGAGGGAGAATATTGTTTTTGAGATAATCATAGATCTTCCCGTATAGAGGTGAATCAGAACCAGTTAGGGCATAGATGACTTGTGATGCAGAATTGTCATAGGTTGGGGAAAATAATTGCTCCACCAAGAATTTGTAATGATTCTATTTTTCTGGAATTTGCAGTAGGGAGGGGATAGTGGCCATTACATTGGCAACTCTGTTGTCCAATCTTGGAATTTTCTCAAAGGTGATGTGCACAAAGTACCTTTTGAAATCATCTACCATTCTCTTGTAAGGAATTAGTTTATCCTTCTTTGTCTGATAGTCATCGTTGATTTGGTTGATAACTAATTGAGAATCCCCATAGACTCTCAATTCTGTGATTCTCTATTCTACAACCACCTTGACTCTTGGGTGGTAAGGGAGAAGAAGGAAGAGAAAAGGAAAGAACCGGCTAAGGAATTACCAGGGCTTCATATTCAACAATGTTGTTGGTGCATGGAAACATGTAAGAACCCAACTTGGCTCTCCTCTGCTGACTGTTTCTTTTGAATGCAATAGATTTGAATTTGTTTTGGTTTTTGAATGTTTATAGATTTTTTTGTGTTTTTTTTGGTAATAATGAGCAATGAAACAATACTGGAATAAACTCCTATGCTTAAAATAATACTGGAACAATAATATTACTGCTGGAATTAATTTACGAAACTATCAAGGGAATGTTTGTTCTGTTTTATGGCCAATATGCCTGGAAAACAAATTCATTACAATGTAAGATAAAAACCTGATTTTTGCTGTCCCAGTAGTTGAAAAAAATCTGCCAACTGCAAATTTTAATTTTTTTGAAAAAATTACTGTTCACGCGGTACTGTAGCAATCCGTACGGCGACACTATTCACGCGGTACCGTTCGCGTGGTACTGTAGCAGTCCGTACGGCGGTACTGTAGCGTTTACTGTAGCGCGGGTACTGTAGCAGCAATTGTATTTTGAAATGATTGCTTCAATTCTGATTTTTAATGGCTGCCAAATGAAACTGTAGGTCTGCAATTAATATATATTCGAAAATCTGCATACCCTAGATGTCTTCCCTTCTTTTTAAAGCCCAAATAGAACTCCAGAATGAAGCTCTCCTGAAATGCCAAATTTAGTGGATATTTCACCACCTCAAATGGTTGCAACACTGAAGAATTGTCGCTCTCCAATGGCTGACTGAATCAGAAACCCTTGGCTTCTTCTCCCAAGTTCATAACAAACAAATGTCAATTCTCTGGATGGATGATATAAAAATGAGCTCTTAAGTCCCATTCTTATTCTTTCTTATGAGAGCTCGAACACTTTCTTGGCCAATGTGGGATTAAAGACATATTCACACATTATAATATTAAAGTGACTTTATTATTATAAAGTTACTTTATAACTTTATAATAACATTAAAATATTTAAATAAATCACTTAAGTCACTTTTAATTAAATTAATTAAATATAAAGTCACCTTTTTTAATTTTATTTTATTTAATGACTTAATAAGAAATTAATTTAATCAATTTCTCCTTATTTCTCCACTTAGCCTTCGGAGAATGTAAAGGCTAAGAACTCCAATGAGATGCTAAAAAGGTGGGGACATTACAAAACATCAGTCTATAAGATCTTAGAATTGTGTGTCCCTCTGGATTCATGAACAAGATGTCGACACCCGATCCATGTTGTGTATAGGATCCATCAAAGTATAGGGTAGATTGCTTGGGTGTGATAGTGAGTACATCCATGTCTGGAAATTCCACCTGTACTGGTTGTTGGTTTGGTAATGGTGCTTCTGCCAGTTGATCTGCAACTACCTGTCCTTTGATAGCCCGACGTTTTGTGTATTGGATGTCAAACTCACTTAGAATCATGACCCATTTAGCTAATCGTCCTATGAGAGCTTCCTTGCTGAGTAGATGCTTGAGAGGATCAATCTTTCCCACCAGCTTGATTGTGTGGGCTATCATATAGTGGTGGAACTTTTGAGAAGCAAATACCACTGCTAAGCAAGCCTTCTCAATGAATGTATAATTGAGTTCATATCCGTTCAAAGTCCTGCTGATGTAATAGATAGCATGTTCTTTTCCTGCTGGATCTTCTTGTGCTAGCAGTGCCCCCAATGATGCTTATGTTGTTGATATATAGAGAATGAGAAGCTTGTCTGCTATCGGAGGTACCAAAACTGGCAGATTCATCAGATATTGTTTGAGCTGGTGAAAGGATTTGACACACTTGTCTTCCCATTTGAAAGGTATATTCTTATGAAGTAGATGATTGAATGGGAGACATTTATCTACTAACTGAGTGATGAATAGTCTGATGGATTGTAGCCTACCCTGCAGAGATCTGAGTTGGCTGATGTTTTTAGGAGGTGGCATTTCTATGATAGCCTATACCTTTGTTGGATCTAATTCGATGCTCCTTTCTGATACAATGTAGCCTAACAGTTTGCCAGATGTGACCCCGAAGATTCACTTCTTAGGGTTTAGTTTGACCTTCAATTGCTCCAATCATTAAAAGATTTTATCTAATATGCCTAGGTGTTTTCATCGGGTGAATATTTTAGCTAGTAAATCATCAACATAATCCTCCATGAAAGTATGGATCATGTCGTGGAAGATTGTTGTCATGGCTCTTTAATAAGTTGCACCAGGATTTTTCAAGCTAAAAGGCATGACGTTCCAACGATACGCTCCCCATGGATAGGTGAATGCAGTTTTATCTTGATCCTCTAGGGCTATCTTGATTTGATTATAGCCAGAGAAGCCATCCATTAATGATAATATTGTGTGCCCGCTGTTAGATCCATAATAATGTTAATGCTTGGCAAAGGAAAGTCATCCTTCAGACATGCTTTGTTGACATCCCTAAAGTTTGTGTATATTCTGATGCTTTTGTTGGGTGTTGAAACTGGTACAATGTTTCAGACCCATTCAACATAGTCTATAGGTCGGATGAATTCGACATCTAATAACTTCTTTAGTTCTGCTTTGACCAATAAGGCCACATGTGGATTCATCTTTCTTAATTTTTTCTTGACTATTTTAGCTCCAGGAGCGATGGATAAGTGATGCATGATTAGATTCGGATCTATCCCTAACATGTCAACATAAGACCAAGCAAAATTGATTTTATTTTTCTTGAAGCATTTGATAAAATCTGGTTGTTCTTCTTTTGTGAGTGTTTTTGCTAGATGTATGGTTTTGATTGTTGCTTCAGTGCTGATGTTTATTGATTGATTTGGATCAATCAATATTGGTGATCTTTCCTAAGAATGTTCAGGTAGAGTGTCAAGTCCCCCATCTTTAGGTGCCTCAAAAAGGTTTTCACCTTCAGATACGTTCTTTATTTTGACTTTTTTGTGATCTAATATTGCCATTGACTGGTTTTCACCATTAGATTCGTTGTTTATTTCATTTTTGCAACTAAGAGACTTGGCACTCCCCTGATTGCATATATTGTTATGATGTTCATGGGTGGAGCACGTTTCTGGGTTGACTGAGCATAGGTATTGGACAATGAATTCATCATTTGGGAATACTGGTATATCATGATGTTCAGGTTCTTCCCAGTTTATGAGATCAAGATATATGAGTGGTAAGGAGTCATTTGGCGGGTTAAGATCAATTGTTGTAAGTGTCATGATGGAGTCATCATTATAGTCATTTGGAATATTGGCAAGGTCTATGATATTTTCAAGATCTTCAATGGTACTATCTTTGAGATTGCCTTGTTCGTACTATCGCTTCTTGCTCTAACTGGCCTCATAGATATGTTGTGGTTTGAATTCAAACGATCGAGATCTTGAGCCTCATCCTTCTTGAGAAAGGGGTGTGTCTACATGGATTGTATCCACCTCAATATCTTTAGTAATATTAGAACAACTATCCCACTCATATTCATTGGAATCGGTTTTAGAATCACTATCCCAGGCTACCTCGCTGAATTTGACATGTATGTTGTATGGTGAGAAAAGATCACTGATAATTGACAAAATTTTAGTAGCCTGTTCTGATTCGGGATCGGTACTGGCTTGTGCTCTTTGCATTTGTTCGTACACCATTTCTTTTATGTGAATAGCAACTTCTTTAGTTTGTGGATCAACTTTGGTTTGATCAGGTTCTTGTACATGATGTACTTTTTTATAAGAAGTTTCTTCCCTTTGAATGGAAAGTTCTTCTTGGCGTCTTTCGTTTTCTTGATGCTTTTGCTCCTTCCTTGTCATTTCTGCTGCTTAGTGAAGTTCTTCTTGCCATGAGTCTTCATTATATTTTTTCTTTGCCTTCCATTGAGGTTTTTGATGATGATTTTTCTTTTGTACAGGCAGAACACGTTGGCCATACCCAAGTCCTGTTTTGTCTCTTGCAAATTGTGAAGGAAGTTGCAGGGGTTCTATAATGCCTTCTTGGCACTTTCCAATAGGTCCTTTTCCTTTGTATCCCATTTGTTGCATGATCTGAAACCCATTTCCATATTGTTTTGTTGGTACGACCACTTCTATGGTAGCAACTCTGACTTCCTCTTCATCCTTGTATAGCCAGCTAAGGGTATCTTTCTCTATTGATTCATCAGCCAGTGTATCCAGTTGTGTAAATTTACCATCAAACTTGGTGATGGGTCGTGTTTCCTGATGTTTGGATGTGGAAGGTTGTCCATAAGATTTTGGTGACGTTGGAAACTTAGATAGACATAAGGGTTCAAAAGAATACTCCCCCATGCCTTGGTCCTTGATTTTCATCTTTTGCTTGAAGTCTATGGATAGAGACTTGAGTTCTTCTTGATGATGATTGGATGCTGAGGAAGCTTGGGCCTCCTTGTTATGTGGGACCAAGCTATCTTGAGCTGCCCCCATAGCATTGCAATACTGAAAAGGGGAAGCTTGGGCCTCCCTGTTGTGTAGGACCAAGCTATCTTGAGCTGCCCCCATAGCATTGCAATACTGAAAAGGGTTATAATCCACAGATATTGAAATTTCCTATCCATTGTAGGGGAACTTGATACATTGATGGTATGTGGAAGGCACCACTTGCATTTCATGGATCCATGGATGACCCAATAGTATATTACATGTCAAGTCTATGTCCAAGACTTGGCACATGGTGTCTTTTTATACACGACCTTCCTGAATGGGTAGTATTACAGTTCCTACGGATGACCTCTCTTCATCATCATATTCTTTGATGGTGATTTTATTTTTTGGATCAATAGACTGCTCAGAGAATCCCAATGCATGCACTGATAAGATTTAGAGTATATATATTGAGACCAACTCCTCCATCATTAATACTCTTTTTACTCGATGTTTATAGACTAAGACCTTGATATGTAGTGGGGTATTATGTGGATGATTCAAGAAAACATCATCGTGTTCAAAAAAAGATATGTTGTGTTGCACCGTCATATGGGCCACCATGGCTTGGAATCGATCAATATCCAGATTATTTGGAACGGTTGTTTCGATAAGAGATTGCTACAAAATATCCTTGTGTTTTGGTGAAAGTTTGAGTAACTCAAGTATAGATATCTGAGCGGGTGTTCTCCATAGTTGGTAGACCAAGTTATATTGAGTCTTGGGGAGAGTTGTTGATGTTGATGTGTTCCCTTTTAAGACATATTTATATGCTCTTGTGGTCACATTTATCGACACATGTTCTTGCTTGTCTTTGATTTTTATGACATTTACTTGATTGTCCTATGTCGATATGTGATTGATGGTGTTTTTCGTATATGTGATTAATACAAGCTCCTTTGGTATTGTTTGATGTTGACGCTCCTCCTTTGTCGTAATTGGGAAGAGGATTTTTGAAAGCTTCATGGTCACTATTTGTTTTATGACCATCAACCGTTAAGTCACCCTTGTCTATCATTTCTTGAAATATGTTCTTCATCCTTATGCAATCATTTGTGTTATGCCCTTTGTTTCGATGAAAATCACAATATTGTGTCATTCCACCAGGGTGGTTTGACTTGGGGTTCAAAATTTCTTGTGGCTGGCAATGTGATGATCTTATTTGCCAATAGTTCTCGAAATGTTGATTCTAAAGTTTATCCTAATGGTGTGTATATGCATCGATACAGGAAAGTATTAGTATGTGTTGTTTCCTTGGTTGGTGTTGTTATCGCCTTGATGATTTTTGTTGGTATTTGACGTGGAAGCTCCTTGGTTGGTATTTCCCTGATAAGTGTTAGTGCCTTGATTAGCACTTTTTTTTATCATTATTGGATGGTGGGTTTCCTGATAAAGTCAACACTGGTTGTTTAGACTTCACATTGTTGGCATTGATTACCCCATCATTAACAACGTTTTTGTTCCTTGTCCACAATATGGACTTGTTTGAATTGTTGTTATTGCTTTGATGGTTAAAGGTGTTATTATTTGATGAATTAACACATTCCTTAAAGAACTTCAATGTTCCTTTCTTGATGAAAGCTTCCTCTACTTGGATACCATTTTTTATCAATTTTGCAAAAGATGGTATGCATTGGAGTTTGAGTTGATAACTCATCTCACTATCCATATTGTCAATGAAGATTTCCATCTTTTCCTTTTTAGGCACATCTCGGGGATATCTGGAAACCATACACCTCCACCGTTGTAGAAACACCATGAATGTTTCATTCCTCTTTTGTTTGTGGTACAAAAATCTAGCATGGTGATTGCGTGTTGGATGTTATAGGAGTATTGTGTTATGAATTTGTTCACCAACTCATCAGATGATTTGATTGGAGGTGTGAGTTTCAACAACCACTCCATTGTTTTCCCTCCCAAACTTCTTGGGAATAATCTCATTAAGTATGTGTCATTGTGAGCAAAATCTAAGCTCATGGTACAAAATTCCTGAACGTGATTATGGGGATCACTCTTACCATCATATTTGTCATTCTTCGGTATATCTGAATTTGGGGGAAAAGGTACCATGTTCAATCTCCTATCAAAAGGATAAGGATAAATTTCATCCAAGGAGTATCGTGTTGTGGTTCCTTGTTGCATGTCTTGCATTTGTCTTTACAGTGTTTGGAGTTGTTGTGTAAGAGAAGCCATGGGTGCAATTGTCTTTCGATGGGGAGCTTCCCCTCATTCATTAAGATTGTCTCAATTGTGGGCATGGTCTTGTTCATGAGTTTTGTCTTGTTCATGGGTGTGGTCTTAGTTGCGTATGTTTTCTTGATTATGTGCCTCTTCTTCTCTTCATTGTTCTTGATAAGCATAGTTTCTCAATATTGTTCTTGAAATTCTCTCGTCTGTATTCCTCAAGTTTTCTGTGTCGAAATCCTCAACAATGTTGACTCCTTTGCTAGTTAGCATGAGTAGATATTTTTCCTTATCTGCTTCTATAAGTCTTTCTACGAGTTTTTGTAAAGATGCGTTCTCTTGACATTCTTGGAGGAGTTCTTCATTGATCTCTATTTCTCCCATATTTGCATATTCATCAAAAGGATTGGACAGTCTACAACCCATACTTGATTCTGGTTGTGATTCTTTTTTTTTGTTTCTTTGAGATCGAGTGACAGTGGGAATTAATATATCTCTACCATGATGAATTCTTCTTCTTCTATTGGGGTTCTTGGTGGAGTTGGTGGCTCAGGTCGAGCTTCATTGTAAGTGATAAGAAACTTTGGAAACAAAGCGGGGTTAATCCTTCCTCCACTATTAAGGCGTTGGTTGAATGCCGCTTTTTAAATGTAAGCCCTACTTCTCAAAGACTCTCTGTCAAATTCGTTTATTTTTCCTTGGATATACAACCGTATATGATGCAAAAAGTTGGCGGTTGATATAGAGAAATTTATTCCTCTTGATAAGTGCCTTAGAACTAGGTTCTCTCTTCTTCAAAATAGTCTTTTGATGAAGACTTCTTCTTCTCAAAATATGAGGAGTGGTCATACATAAATGATCAAATGTTGATATTGATGTTGATGTTGGATATGGATACTTTGTTTGAAAACTCAAGTTTACTTTATCAAGTAGAGGTTTAGTTCGATTTGCCTCCACGACAAAGTATGTAAAATGATATGAGTCAAGTTTCCTGATGCAGAAACTTAATTTGACAACTTGAGGACCTCACTAGGTATTGTTTTGATAGGATTTGTTGGATGGTGGAACTTTGATCACTGGTTCTGATACTCCTTGATTTTGTTGGATGAAATCTGATCTCAAGTTAGTTGATGATTTGAAAATTCTTTCTAAGAGTGCTTTGTTGGATTCAAAATTTTCTGACTTATGATCCTTTTTGAAGTTTCGTTGCTGGATTTGTCAAAGGACCCAAAAGGGTATCTGAAACTGTTGATAAATTTTTTCCAAAGTGACTGGTTTGCTCTCTATTTTTTATTAATTTTGACCATGCACTAAGCCAGAGACCTGATGCGCTAAAGGATGCTCTCAATGAGCTACAAAATGTTTCAGATGCGCTATGCTACCTTTTCCACGCGCTACGTTATTGTTCGATAATAAAATTGGTGGATAGGTCATGCAATAATATGTCCCTCTTACGCACTGTTTCTTGGTATGTATGCGCTATAATATGTTTTGAACGTGCTAGGCTGATGCTTGTATGCGCTACAGTATTGTTGGCAGGCGCTATATGATTTCTTACCAGTATAATACTGATCATGTGCTAATTTGAGTGATGAAAGCGCTAAGTGTTGGTTGGAATGCGCTACTAAATGTTCAAGATGCACTAGGATGTTGCTCCTATGCGCTAACTGTCCCGATTTCTCCATTTTGATACTTTTTCTATGACGTTGAAAAATAATACTTGTTATTTGATGGACGATCTTCTGAAAATGACTTGAAAACACAACAGATAGAAGAGATAACAATTTGTCTATGCTAACCAAGTAGTGTATGTTCTTTTCAGGATATTTTCAAATCCCTAATGTTTTCACTGGTTTAGATTACAAAGAAGACATATCAAGCAGACTCTTTATTCAAAGGTCATCAACAATATCATAGCCCACTAGTCTCAATACTCCATCAGCTCAAACAACCTTGTCACCCCCTAGGGGACGCTCGCTTTTTTGCCTTTTTCCAGAAATTAACCCAAAGTTAATTGCTTCACAATTGAGTAGTTATCTTGGGAGATATATGGTGAGGGATCTTGGGGGCAGATTCTTCCCCACCCTTGCACTATGATATTACGAATGTTTGGTAATAGACTCGGTTCAAAGTTTCTATTTATATGAATTTTAATCAGGCTTTCGTTCGGTCTTTAGTGATAAACTCCCTCAAAAGGCTTCCCAATCTTTAGGACAAAGGCTTTACGTATCTTAAAGATACTGGGGGAAGGCTAATCGCTGAGCAAAACTGTTGGAGGGGACTTTTGTCAGCCTCCACATTTGATTATAGTGGGTTGGAACACTTGGCAATAAAGTCGTTTCCCACTTAGGTCGTTCCCCTCTCACCGACCTTAATGTCACCCTAAGGGAAACTAGGGAGGGCAAGCCTTATAAAGGATTTAATTACCTGAAGTAAAAGAAAGCATGAAAGAGTGGTTTGGTTTTTTGGTCACCCAATTATGGAGAGAGCAAATACCTTCTGCTTTCGAGACAAGGCAAACAATGTTCTTTTTAACTTTCAAAACAATGATTAGCTAAGATCTATTTTGGAGATGTTGCTGCAACAAGCATGGTGTTCTTTTTACCCCACAAAGCAATTTGTTGTCTAACTAGGAAGTTGAAATCCTGGTCAACAAAAAGTATAGTATGTTTATTTAAAATGGAAATCGCTTTGCACAATAAATGGAAAAATTAATTGCTTTTTACTTTTGTAAGGAAATGAAATTTTGTTCTTTTTATAGCCCAAATGAAGTGTTTTCCCTAATCTTGCAAGAAAGAAAAGTGTTTGATTTGTTGTTCTTTTTACCTTGCAACGAGATTCATTTTTAAGTCCAAAAAAAAAATTGATTTATTTTAAGCCTAAAAATAAAATGAGATTCTTTTTAAACCAAAGAGATATGAGTTTTTTTTAAACCAACTTGAAAAGCTAGAAAGAAATAAAAAATTCCTAAATCTAACTCCTCCAACCTGCAAGAAATGATTAGTAACTTGCAATAAAAAAGAAGTTAGTGAAAAATCCGAACTTTAGGCGGGCTTACACAAGCCTAATTTTTTTTCTCTGTTACAAACTTTCTTTTTCTCTGTCAATGTTATGCACTAAAATTTTGCCCAGATGCGCTACAGAATGGTTTAAAAGTGCTAAAAGATGACTCCTATGCACTACCCTGATACTTGAATGCGCTACACTGATACTTTAATGTGCCAAAAAAATAGAGAAGATTATGCACTAAAAGGAAGTTCAAAAGCGCTAGAAGATGGGTACTATGTGCCAAATAATGTGATGAATGCGCTACAGTTTTCCATAGATGCGCTAAAGTATACTCCCAATGTGCTAAAAAATTATACCAGCGTGTTAGCGATCCTTGTCTTGCACCAAAAACGATGTTATTTTTGGGGATGAGCCCCACAGTGGGCGCCAGAAATGTATGCGGGAAAATGCGGTGACAAAAACGAATAAATTGAATCCAAAATACCCACACACCAATGGGACTCTTGGTGCAAGTATATGAACTAATTCAATTAGTTCAACTTCCCAAGGGGTGTCCCATTGTTCTTTATCTCACAAGATCCCTAAAGTCAATGTTTTTCTCTCAGATCATTGAGCAAGTGACTTAGGAATGACAACTCCAAGAATGAGTGATGTTTGATTTATATGCATGAATGCATTCTAAGATATATATGATATTAGAACTATGATGATTAAGCTAGTATGAAGATGATGATATGATAAAAGATTAGCAAATTATCCTAGCACGATATACTATTCTAGCATGAATATTCTATGATATGAAAAATACTCCTAAATGCTATGATGATATTCTAATAAAGAGAGTAAAATGTTTAGTAAATCAGACTATAATGTAGATACATGAAACTTGGATTCTATTAAAAATGAAGAATGAAAACTCTATTTATAGAGAAAATAGGGCAATGAATGGTTAAGATTGAATAATCTTAACAAGGGTTAGGATTGAAAGTTAATCAATCCATGTTTACAATTCTCACCAATGAAATGGTGACAATTGTCAACAAAGGGTTGCTTGAGAGGAGATGCAAGAAGCATTAAATACCTGAGAAGACATGAGGGTTACCTTAGGAGGTAAGGGTTAAGGTTAGGTTAGGGTTATCCAATGGATAAAGCTTTTATACAAGGGGTAAACTCTTGTGCAAGGATTAATAGGATAACCAAGGTTAAAGCCATGAATGCTTGATGAGACCCTTGGGTTAGCTGAGGGTTAAGTTAGAGATAAAGTTGCTAACCATGCAAGAAGGTTGAGTTAACCATAAATGGTTATGTAAGAGCCTTTAATGGTTTGGAAGACTTTTAGAGGTTAACCATTTGAAGACACAAATCCTTTAATGGTTATTGAAGACTTTGGAGGCTTTGAGAAGTGACTTCTCTTTGCTTAGGAATGTGACAATAATTGGGAGATGAATTAGGCTAAATTGGAAGTGATTAGAAGAATCTAGAAAGGTTTTAGGAGGCAAGTGGGAGATGTAGGAAAATGCAAGTGGATGGAGGAGAAGGATTTTAATTAAAATAAATTGCTTTATTTCAACTAAAATAGATGCAACTTGCATAAATACAAGTGGGGGAGATTTTAATAAATAATTAGATTTATTTATTTGCAATGATTAATTTAATTAAATGCAAATTTAATTAAAAAAGGAGAAAGGGGAAATTTTAATTAAATGTAAATTTAATTAAATGGGAAATAAAATTTTAATTAAATAAACTAGATTCATTTAATTAAATGGCTAAGGGTATTTAATCAAACCTTGGTTTAATTAATGGATTGGGTTTTAGAAGGAAGAGGTTTCGTCAAATCTTTAATTTGATTAATAGGTTAATTAGAAGAATAGGGATATTAATTAAATTTTAATTTAATTAATTGGAAGATATAAGGATAATTAAATGAATAAAATTCATTTAATTTTTTGTGCAACTTTAAGGTGTCTACACAATGAACCCCAAATCTGAATAGGGCTCTCCAAGACCTTTCCTATGCCTATTTGTTTGCCCAAGTTATGGCTCTCGGAGTGCAGAAAAGAGTTCTGACTTTAATGGAAAAAAATAGGTACACAAAGAAAAAATTAGCAAATCTCACCTTCAGATCATTTGAGCTCCTGTGGTGTTGTATTTCTCAACTCTCACATAGTATCAGAGTTTCAGATCTGCAGCTATCTGTTCTTGTTTTGAGATTTTTTGCATTGGAAGCAGATTTGGTGTTTTTCAGAAGTTTTTTATGCACCTAGGGATAGGCCTTTTTTAGCACTTTGGGCCTAAACAAACCTCACCATCATGCTCAGAAGACCCAAAAACCCCTATGGTCATATAAAAATCGACTTGTTTTGACTCATGCGCCTCTGGGGGGTATTTTTTTCTTCAATACCAGGTCGTACGATCCTGGCACGCAATTGAAGAATTTTTTTTCAAAAAAATTGCCTTTTTTTGGCATGCAAGCCGATTTTTTTTATTAAAAAAAAAAAAAAAACATAAACGGCGAAGGTTTTTTAAAAAAAAAAATCAAAAAAATTCTTTGCAAAAGTTTTTTTGGGGTTCATGGTTGTCCCTGCCGGGTTGACATCTTTGTCGCTGGCCTAACAGTTTGGCCCCTGTAGGTACTATCAGTGTGGGCCCCGCCGGCCCCCATCGGCCCCGCCACCGTCGCCGTTGGCCTCTCCCTGCACCGTCCGCCTCTGTCCTGCGCCGCTCGTGCCTACTGGAATCCTTGCGCTCGGCCGCCACTCCGCTGTCGGAATCCCTGCGGTCGGCTGCGTCCACTACCGCCTAGCCATAGCCCCGCCTCCACCGCTCCACCACCAGAGCGTCGCCGAAGCGCCACCCTTGCCCGACCTTGCTACCAGACATCCACCCTCTTGCCTCTTTAAAGGGGGGTTCATTTTTTGGCCATATCTTGAGCATACAGAGTCATTTTTTTGAAAACAAATAGGCATCGGAAAGCTGGTTCCGAGCTGGACCTCATGGTGTTGGAATTTTTTCTCTATTTTTCTATTTGACTATACCTTTTTCCAGTCAAAGTCGGGTCTCTTTTCTGCACTTCCGGGGCCGTAGAATGGGCAAACAGACTCCGTTTTTCAAAAATGAATAGGCGTCGGAAAGTTATCAGTATGCTCTATTCAGATATGTGATCTTGTTTCTCATATTTTTTATCAAGTACATGAGATTTCAGTTTGAAGTTTTTTTTCTTCTGCACTCTTTCCTTCTCATCAGTATGTACTAGGGTTTGGGTTTATCTATTGTGGGGGGTGTTTTTTTCTCGCTTTCTGTCATTTATATCAGAAATATATAACACCAAAACTCTCAAAACAAACAAACCCTTCTGCATCTTCTATCTATTTTGAAAGATCGCATAATAAAAAAAACCACAAGAAGGTGCAGGTGTAGAGTTTTCATGGCAGATCCTTTAGTTGAGTTGTTGACATCACACAAATATCACACCTAGAAGCTAAGCATCACGAGGATTCTCTGGGCACGAGGGTTGTGGTCTTGTTTGGATGAGGTTCAACCTCTATTGCAACATCCTTATGAGCTTCTTCAGCACAAAAACAAGATGGATGAGGCCATGGGTTTTCTCTCTTTGCATGTCTCCGACAGTCTTCTGTTTCACCTTGATGAGTTGCTCACTCCTCGCACTATGTGGTTGAAGTTTGAGTCTCTCTTCTGGAGGGTTAATGAGATTCAGGCATTACAGATTGAGACAGAGTTGGTTTCCTTGTCACTAGATTCCTTTCCCACCATTGAGGATTTTTTGAACAAGTTCAAGACTACTAGATCTATTCTCCAGGGGTGTGGCAAGATCAAGACAGACACAAAGTGCATTCACTTGATTCTTTCAAAGCTTCGGGGTCAATTTTAGTTTTTTGCCTCTGCTTTCTACTCCACCATGGATGGCTTGGGTGCTTGTTTCACCATGCCTACCTTTGATGTGATTTGTGAGCATTTGTCTTGTGAGCAGTCTCAACTTTCTCAGCTGGACATGCTCTCAGGGTCCAAGAACAAAGCATTGGTTGTTTAGTCCTCTAAGGAGAAGCAAAAACAGAAACCGAAGCCAAAGAAGAATTCTGTAGGCAGTGAGCATTCCTCCAAGCCACCTCCTAAGTCTGATTCTAAACCACCATTTCCTCCAAAACATGAGAAATATTCACATTCTGGTGAGTCTTCCTCCAAGACTAAGAAGAAATCAGAAGACACTTGTAGTTTTTGTGGCAAGGAAGGACATCCAGTTTCCAGGTGTTGGAAATTCTTAGAGGCTTTAGAGGAAGCCATGTAGCAACATCACATCTCCTCACCTCAGGCGTCTTCTCCTTCCACAGGGAAAGGTCATGCTCTCACTGCTCGAGCTTCAACCTATGGGTCCACTTGGATATTAGATTCTGGTGCTTCTCACCATATGAATCACACTCAACAGTTGGTTACTTCTCTTGCCTTATGGTACTTCACAGATTGTAGTGAGTGACTCAGTTCAACTTTCAGTCTTGGGTTCAGGTTCTGTCTCTTTGGATGAGGGTACTCTGCAAGATGTTCTGGTTGTCCCTAACATCTCGACGAACCTCCTATCCATTTATCAGATTTTCCATTCTGGCTCTGGTAAGACAGTTGAGTTCTCACCACATGATGTGGTTATTCGAGACCTCCATGACTCTGATTTGGTTGTGTCTACTAGGAGTGTTGATACTGCATTTTGTCTTTATAGATTTGATGGATTTGAGCCCTCTGTGGGTGCAGGTTTGTCTCTTATAGCACATGAAGATTCAGTGAGTAAGCTTTGGCATGATCGCTTGGGCCATGTTAATTACAGATATCTTCAGCAGATGAGTATACAGGCACTTGTTCTTGGGCTCCCACAGATTTCCTGCACTGATGGTGTTTGTCATGGTTGTGTGCTTGGAAAGCATCACAGGGATCCCTTTTCGAAGGGAAGAGCCCCTCATGCTTTAGCACCCTTGAAGTTGATTCACAGTGATCTCATGTCATTTCCCACTCCTTCTTTTTTTGGGGCCAAGTATGTACTCACTTTTATTGATGACTTCTCCAGACGCACATGGGTGTACTTTCTTAAGTACAAGTCTGATGTCTTTGATTTATTTTGAATCTTCAAGACATTTGTAGAGAAGGAGTCTGGTTGTTCTATTCGGTGGATACATACAGATAATGGGGGGGAGTATGTGAATCCGGCTTTCAGAGATTTTTGCACTAAGCATGGTTTGCAGCATCAGTTTACTGTTCCCTACACCCTTCAGCATAATGGTGTCGCTGAGCGCAAGAACATAACTTTATGGGAGATGGAGAATTGTATGATTCAGTCTAGGTCCATGGATTCATCTTTTTGCACTGAGGTAGTCAATTGTGCCAGCTATATTCAAAATCAGATGCCTCAAAAGGTGATTCAACATATGATTCCTCAGGAGGCTTGGTCTCATGACAAGCCTGATGTTTCTTTTTTTTGAGTGTTTTGCAGTGAGGCATGGACATTTATTCCTGATGCTCAGAGGAAAGCAATGGAGCAGAAGAGCCGACCCCTCATTTTTTGTTGGCTACTGTGAGGATGTTAAGGCATACAGGTTGTTTGATCCCGATTCCAGAGAGGTCCTATTTCGATGGGATGTTCAATTTGATGAGTGCCTTCCCACAGTGGATACCATGTCTCCAGTGTCTACTCCTCTGCCTACTCCTCCCACTGCATCTCTTCAAGATTCTTTTGAGGATGATTTTGATGATGCTGCTGATGATCCTCCATCCCCACCTCCACCTGCTCCACCTCATATGCCCAAGTGGGCTCACTTTACTATTGAGGTGATAGGATCTATGGCCGCTGATCCTTCAGATACTCGTCGCACTTGTTCTCATATTGTGGGTTCTAGTCTTTTGAGTCATGCCATTTCAGATGATCCTTATTAGAGGCTACAGGACACCCTAAGTGGCATTGTGCTATGGAGGAGTATTCTTCTTTGATGAGGAATCATACTTGGGATCTTTGTCCTCTTCCTAAGGGAAGAAAGATGGTTAGGTGCTGCTAGTTGTATCACACTAAGTATGTTGCTGATGGTTCGATTGATAAGTACAAAGCACATCTTGTTGCAAAGGGTTTCTCACAGGTTGAGGGTATTTATTACTTTGAGACATTTGCCCTTGTCGCTAAGATGAAATCTATTCGCTTTGTACTATCTCTTGCAGCTTCTCGGGGATGGCCCATTTTTCAGATGGATGTGAAGAGTGATTTCTTGCATGCGGACCTACAGGAGGAAATCTATATGGACCAGCCTCAGGGATTTGTGCAGGACATTTCTTTGGTTTGCAGACTTAGGCGTTCATTGTATGGTCTCAAACAGGCTCCTCGGGCTTGGTATGAGAAGATGGATTCTTTCTTGCTCTCCACTGGTTTCATCCATAGTCATTCCGATCACACAGTGTACATTCAGCTTCGTGAGGGTGAGATCCTGATTCTTGTTCTATATGTTGATGATCTCCTCATCACAAGTAGCTCATCCTCTATGATTCAACATATTCAGCGAGCTTTGATGGACTAGTTTGAGATGACAGATCTCAATCTTCTGCACTATTTTCTTTATCTTCAGGTGATTCAGTCTTCTGATGGGATCTACATTTACCAGCAGAAGTATGCTCTTGACATGCTTTGGCACTTTGGTATGCTTGATTGCAAGCCCGCTTCCACTCCTTTTCAGTCAGGGGTTGTTTTGATTACTACTTGTCCCACTCCTTCAGTAGATTCTACACTTTACAGGCAGTTGATTAGTAGTTTGTTGTACCTGACACACACTTGTCCCGATCTTTCCTTTTTGGTTGGCCTTGTCACTTGATTCTCCAATGATCCTCATGAGAGTCATTGGCAAACTGCCAAATGTATTTTGTGGTACATTCAGGGCTCTATTTCTCATGGCATTCACTACACATCAGGGGAACCTCACATTCTTGGCTACACTGACTCATATTGGGCTGGTGCTATCACTGATCGAAAGTCTACTTTTGGCTTTGTTTTCTATCTTGGCTCTGGTCCTATCACATGGTCTTGCAAGAAGTAGACTGCTCATGCATTATCATCTATAGAGGCTGAGTACCGAGTTGTTGTGCTCACCAGTCAAGAGATCTTATGGCTTTGACAGTTGATGACTAAGTTTGGTTTTCCTCCTGATAGTCCCACTATTCTTTGGTGTGACAATCAGAGTGCTATTCATATTTCTCGTAACTTGGTAGAGCATCAACAGACAAAGCACATTGAGATTCACATTCATTTTATCCGCTAGTTGATTCAGGATGGTTCTCTCATTCTGGAGTACATTCCCATTGCCGAGGAGGTTGCAGACATCTTCACGAAACCTTTTGCATCACTGCACTATCTTCAGTTGCGCTCTATGCTTGGGGTGAAGGAAGTTGTCCTTGGGGGGTCTTTATGAGGCCTTCTTCCTTCTTATTTCTTTCAGCATGTTCTTTTATCTCTTTTTGGAGAGGAGTTTTTTCCCACTGGGTTTTCTCCTTTTTCTCCGCATCATAGAGATTTCATTGTATTTGGGTACCTAATCAGGCCTTGTTGCTGGGACCCATCTTTCCAGCTTTCAGTAGCTATTCTAGGTTTTAGCTTCTCCCTAAGTCTAGCTTAAGGGGGGGTGTTAGAGTAATCGGGTCTTTACTTGATTAATTAAACAACATTTGTTTAATTATTTAATTTCCCTTTATCTCTTTTTACACTTAAGCTAACTTTAGGTGCATAATAATTAATTATTTTATTAGTTATTATGTGCAAGCCTAGGTTTTCCCTTTTAGGGTTTCTTGACCTATTAGAAGTCAATTTTTTTTTCTTTGTATAATTATCACATTACACATTTTGTGAATATTGAGCTCTCATCTTTTTGAGCATATTTTCTCTGTATTTGTTTTTCTGTTATTGCTTCATTGCTTCTCCTTGTAACAAGTTTATTCAGCTTGCATAGATCATTTGGGCTCCTGTGGTGTTGTATTTCTCAACTCTCACAAGAAGATTGGAGACAAAAACACAATAGTGGCTCCAAAGAAAAAGATTATCATTCAAAGAGGGAATGGAATAGAAAAATACAATACAATCCTTATAAAAGGAGAATATGAAACCCTAAAGATGTGCAACCCTAAAGAAACCCTAAAGGGATAAAGTGTATTTAATAATTAGAATAATTATTAAATACCTACCATATTATTAAATGCCTAAGATTAGCTTAAGCGTAGAGTATAATATACTAATAATTAAATAAATAATTATTAGCTAATACAAGATAACTCTAACAATAATAAAAATAAAAAGGTAGGCATCACATCAGAAACAAAAAACAGACCTAAAGGAGCAAATAAACAAGAAATCAAAGATCCAAGGGGTCAAAAATGCTTTGAAAAGGAAGGGGGAAAAGAAGAAAACCCCCAAAGAGGAGTTAAACTAAAGAAAAAAATGGATAAATTGCCGTATCGAGAAATGGCGAAAAATATTCGCATTTGGAAAACCAAATACAAGCTCGAAAAACTGTCACTTGCTCCTTGGCTTTCCAAGGGTAGAAATGTGTCCCATTTTCAAGACAAAAAGAAACTAGGTAATGAAGCCGCTATAGCCCAACTAACTACGCCCTATTTGGAAAACGAAGAGTTCGACTTGGATTTATTGGAAACTATTTTGTATCTCAAGAGTTGCTTCTAGGATATCAAGAATGATTTTTTTAGAATTTTTTCTGATGAAAGGCAAAGATCTATGCCACTTGTACTGGGGTGCTTTAATGACAGATTTTTGATATACAAAATCGCAAGTCTCTTCTTAAAAATAAAGAAGAAAAGAATAAATGTAACTGACTCTAACTCAATTATAGTAAAAAAAAATAGAAACAAAATATCCAAATAGATGGAAGCATAATCCATTTATGTCGCAAATTTACTACTACTTGCAAAAAAGTACTAAAAAAATATGTATGTGAAACAAAATAAATCCACTTGGTTTTACGCAAAACCATTGTTCCCTTTGGTTTGAAGAAAGGGATTATTCTGAAGATCTATGAGAAGATGAGAGAATATATAATTGTATTGAAAATTATGTACAACATATAAAAAGTTCCATAAATTCTAGTTATGGAAGAATTACATGTATAGAGATTCTGAAATAGATCGAATTGATTTCGGTAAATATATATATTGCATTTGTCAACTTGTTTATCGAAAAAAAGGGCCAAGGAAAAAAGAAAAAAAAAGATGACGAAGAAGAAATTAAGCAATTAAGAAAGGAAGTACAAATTATGATTGTACAAAGTATGTTTGATTTTGTAAACATAAAACTTGTCATTTCTATAGAAAAAGTGGAGAAACCTTATAGAGAACCCAAAATTCTTGCGGAATATATTACTCTACAACTAAAGGAGAGAGTTGAAATAAGAAAAATAATGAAAAAAGCTATTGAACTAGCTGAAAAGGCAGATGCAAAAGGTATTGAAATAAAAATTAAATGGCGTTTTAACGGAATTGAGAGAGCTCGAAAAGAATTGGCTATGCAAGGTAGAGTGCCCCTACAGACCCTTCAAGCTAAAATTGATTATTGTTATTATGTGGTTCAAACCGTCTATGGAGTATTGGGGATCAAAATTTGGATCTTTGTTTAAGATGAGCGATATCTTTCTATAATCTAACCAATTATAAATCTTAAATTCGATAAGACCAAATAAAAATAATTAAACATCTTGGAGCAGTGCTATGCTTAGTGTGCGACTCATTGAGATCAAGCTTTTGCTTTTTTTTTCTAAAATGATAGAAAACTCCAAATAAAAACAAATTGGTCTCTGGTATATTTGTTTTATTTTTAATTACTAAGATCCAATAAGCTAGTTATTTCAATATAAATAGTTCTATCAATGATATGATCAAAATAAAAATGAATGATCATGTTATGAATACAATTCTACTTCATGATTATCAAATATGAAGTACTTCAATATATATATATATATATATATATATCGAATTTATATTATTATGCATTGTATTCTTTACTATGCATCTGTTAAATAATATGGAACATTATTATGCTGCTTTGTCCCAATTATAAATAGATCCCTTTTCCATATCAATTTTTCCCCTTTACGATTTTCAATTTTGTATTTTACTATGTACTATTAAATAATGTTTTCTACCGTATTCGTATTATAAATAAAGAATGATAAATATAATTGAATCCTTGTTTGATGATAATTAATTGAAATCTTTTTTATTTTTTAGAAATCATTAAAAAATGTTCTTTTCGTTTTTGAAAAATGGGGAACTAGCAAATTTGAAATATTTTATTTATTTATTTCTGAGCAAACTAGCTCCAAGACGTTGGTCTCTAACTAGAAAAGTAAATGCTTGTGCTTGAGAGGCCTCCGAGCGGGTAGGTTCATAGAATTCACTGGGATAAGTTGTATTGTTAAACCAAATAAAATAACAAGCAATGAAACCAATGACAGAGAGAGACGCCAAACTATAGGATAAGTAAGCTTCTCCAGACCATAAAAATGTGCGGCGAGCCCACACAAAAGGTTTTGTTAAGATGTGCTAGATACCATCGAAGATACAAATGGAACCTAACCACACATGTCCTCCAATTAGATCTTCTAGATTGTCCATGCTAACAATCCATCCCTACCCTCCAAAAGGGGATTTGAGTAAATAACCAAATATAGTACTTGGGTTAAGCGTAGGGTTCATAATTTTTCTTACATCTCCACCACCGGGAGCCCAAGTATCATATATGCCACCAAAATACAAAGCCTTAAACACTAGGAGAAAAGCACCAACATCTAGCAAGATTAGGTGAATACCTAAAATTGTGGTCATTTTGTTCCTATCTTTCCATACATAACCAAAAAATGGAAAAGATTCTTCTAAAGTTTCGGGTCCAATTAGTGCGTGATAAATACCACCAAAGCCTAAAACTACAAAAGAAATTAAGTGAAGTACCCCGGATACAAAATAGGGAAAAGTGTCCACGATTTCCCCACTAGGACCGACTCCCCATCCTAGAGTAGTTAGATGGGGAAGTAAAATCAATCCTTATTCATACATAGGTTTTTCCAGTACAAAATGAGCCACTTCAAATAGATTCATTTCTCCAGCCCAGAATACAATTAATCCAGAAAGAGCCACGTGAACCCCAAGTAATTTTCCTAACAAATTAATAACTCGGGTTCGATATCTAATTTTACCTGATACAACTGTTAAAAAATCTATATCGTTATCTAGATGGACTAAGAACATACCATTAGGATATGCCATTGTAACTACACCCTCAACAGTGACAAAATTCTTTTTGGTACCCATTTTAACTAGACTCCTAGTTTTTTTTACAGTGATTAAAAAAAGAGGAATAGGTATTAACTATGACATTCATAGTTATTAGCCATGAAATGATTTCTAAAAGAGAGAAACCATTTAATTATTTAAAAAAAAAAGACATCTATATATTGTGATAATTCAAGTGCTATTAATATTTCCAAGAATCCAGTACTGCACTCTTAAACAAAGCATATATCAATCAAGTATCATTTCTTGAGGGAGAAATTCAGTGAGGAAGAAGTCAAATTGGAGTATGTATCTACAAAGGATTAAATTCCAGATATTTTTACTATCTTTGCTTGCAGATACATTTGTATATCTGAGAGATAAGTTAGGGGTCTCTGCCCCCCTGATGAGAACTAGATGCATCAATTTGATGGACTTCATAGTCTTATTTTCTTATTTGGATCGATGAGTAGATGTTGCTACTCAGCTGGAGTAGTCAGTGTTTGAACCTCACAGTTGATCAGATTTTTAGTGGTTTGTGTTTGGGGAGAGATTAATGATTTTTGTGTCTTTGACATTGCTTTCAAAGGGGGAGAGATGCATGTGAAAAACTACCTTATCTTGGAAGCTTTGTGTGCATGATCTTAGGGGGAGATTGTTGGTGTTGATTTATTTCTTTGCATCGATTGTTTTCACATTCATATGTTGCCATCAATGCCAAAGGGGGAGATTGTTGGATATTGTTGCTGCTAAGATATGTTATTGTCATTGATGTCAACATATTCCTGTGTTCCTGTGTTGTAGAGAGTTGTTTTGGTGTTCCAGTGATTGCAGAGAGTTGATTTGATTGGTTTATCTGTTTGATATGTTGTATCAACTAGAGATATCTGATTCAGTGTTAGTTTCATGATGATATGTGGTGATTTGATCATTATGGATTCTGGTATGAGGATTGGTTTTTCAGTGCTCAGTATTGCAGTGTTCTGGTATATGATCCGTTGTGCTCTGAAATAATTATATCTTGAGTTGCAGATTTAGGAGAGTGTTTGGGATGTTCATGTGTATCTTCAATTCAGATGGATCATGATTTCGTTCTCCACAAGCTATCTTTCTAGTCCCAGTTGCTGTTGTTGAGTGTTTTTGAGTATAACGTGTTGATCGATGGAGTTTTGATTAAGTGGTGTTGGTGCAGCTATTGTGGATGGTTCTAACACTCTTTTTGGTGTTTCCTAATTGTGTCCTATTTGTTTTGGTGGTTTGCATTGATCATTGTGCACATTATTGAAGATCTAATGGGTCTGGTGATGTTCTTCATGTTATGCGACATTTTCGGTGGTGTAGCATGTTACAAATGATCTTGGTGAGATTTCTAGTGGTGTTTTGTATTTGGTGATTTGATTTGGGTCCATGCTATGTCATCATGGCATTGTATTGGTCTAGTGGTTGATTTATGTATTGCTTGATGTAATTTTGTAATTAGGTGTTAAGGGTTGAGCTGACCTTGTAGTCAAGGTTGATGATTTGTATAAATAGGTGTCATATTCATGTAATTGGGTGATAGTTGTTGTGTCTGCATTATCAGAGAGTGGTGTATGTGTGAACAAGTGACTCTATCTTTTAGTGTGAAGTGTAGAGTGGAGTGTGTTGCACGATAGACAATTGTGTTTAACCAAAATTGTCATCAGGCATTTGGAGATGCTATTCTTTCAGTTCATCTAAACTGGATTGTTGTCTAAATGTTCTTGTGAGCTCTAAGAAGTGTGCCTAAATGCATGTGCATTCCCCATTGTAATATTTTCATATACTACTGCAGAGTATCATCTTATTGTGGGTTGGTTCCCACCGTGGGTTTCCCCTTAACCGGGTTTTCCACGTAAAAAATCTTGGTGTTATGTGTATTGATGTTATTGTGTTTATCTTTGTTCTTGCTACAGTTGATCAGATTTGAATTTGTGCTTAATTTGTTTAATCCGGTGAAAATTGATTCACCCCCCCCTCAGTTTTCCTTCATTGTTGTTACCAAAACTTTATTTCTTTTAAACCCTACTTAGTTAATTAATTTCAATTAACTAAGCTAATCATGTGATTCCTACAAACCACTTCTTCTAATTCTCAGTTAGCCTAATTAATTCTTCTACAAGCATGGTTATCATTATTCCTCAATTTTATATTCCTCCACTCATTCTCTCTCCTCATGTCACATTCTCCTAACTTATCTATCTGCTCTCTAATCTCTCATTAGTTCACCTAATCTCGCCTCTTAATCATTTACACACCCCTAATCATCTTGATTAAGGATGAGTCAACTCTTTGCCACAATGACTACCCACTATGATCCTTTGAAGGAAATTCAATTTTTTTTAATCTTCCCATGCCTCCTCTTCCCAAGGAATTTTAAATTCCTTTTCCCATTTATTCTTCCCACACATTCTCCATTTTGGAATTTTTAATTCCTCCTCCCTTCCCCCAAGGAATTTTATATTCCTTTTTCTTTTCCCAATTTACTTGGGAGCTCTTCCCCACGAATCTTGAGAAGTGTGGAGACAAGAAATGCCTTGGTTCCCACACCTTGTCCTCTCAATCCTCTCCCACCCTTTCTTTCAATCTTAACCCTTCATTCCAAATCAATCTTGGCCCTTCATTTTGGCCTCCTCTAGTCTATAAATTGGAGTCTCTTTTCCTCACAAATCACCCACTTCCATCATATTCATATGCTTTCCATTTGATCCCATATCCACATTTTGAATATTGTCTTGTCCATTTGAGGATGGAAATCCCCCATCATACCATCGTAATGCCAAATTATTGACTCATCTAATCCATATTCATCATCAAATCCAATCTAATATTGTTGTGTAGTAGAGAGTAATCCACAATCCACCTAAGGACCAATCCAATCAAGTGAGGAAGGGGCACATTCTTCACTTCACAAAAGGTCTAATCCGAGGAGCAAGAGATTATGTTCATGAAAGTATAATGGTTTTTGGTATATGTGTTTGTGTTTTATTCTTATTTTGATTGGATCTAACCATTTACCCTTGTGTGGATTTTCCCTTGGTTCACTTATATAGGGTTCCCTAGGTAAATTACTAATTAGGTCGACCTCCAATAGTCAAATGGATCCACGAGGACCAAAATCCATCGGGGAGGGGAAATGCCCACCCATATTTGAAATGGGTCATGTCTAAGGAAGACCAAGTTGGTATGGCACCCTGGTCTAGATAGGGGTGCCACAATGCCCTTGTCCTCCAAACACAAGACAAGCATACCAACAAATAGGGAAGTATATCCCTAAGATGGGGTCCACTTAGTTGTGCCTATAGGTGACATCATATTTAGAGGAAAAAGGGTCCAACACAACAGAAAATGAAAATAGGACATGCTAAAGTATGAGCACAAATATGAGGCATGAATTGTGCAAGGCTATAATTTACAACACTACAGATAGGTTGTCTTTTGTTTTTTTAAGTTTGGGGATTCGATCTATTTTGTGTCTAATCACACATCTGTTATCATAAAGGGGATAGTTTATTATAAATTGTTATTGACTAATTGTTTTTTGAATTTTGATTATTTTTTAGATTTTTAGTATTTTTTTTCAAGACTTTTTTTTTATTTTAAAGAATTTTTTCTTGACCTTTTTCAAATTTTAATGATTTTTTCAAGGCATTTTCTAGTTTTTAAGAATTTTTTAGGACCTTTTTCAAATTTTCATGATTTTTTCAAGACATTTTCTAATTTTTAAGAATTTTTTCAAGAATTTTTTTATTTAGTGATTTTTTAGGACATTTTTTTATTTTCAAGAATTCTTCAGGACCTTTTTCAAATTTTTAGTAATTTATTTAGATTATGATGTGTGAAGACATGTACGCATATATTAATGATGTTGTTCTATTGATGGATATTTGTGAGATGCAAATGATTATGTGGATGCATATGTATATGGATGTATGTTTTTGCCTTCTATAGATGTGATGGATATATGATGAATTTGTGGTTTCTTATATATGCACTATGATGGCTTATGCCATGATGTTATGATACCTTGGATCAAACCCTAATTTAAGAATTAACCTTGAAATGAATTGAAATAAAACATGTAAATATTGAAGTAGATTATGCTAGAAGACACAACTCAAATCTGCAATGGTTGATAGCAAGATTGATGATGCAATGCTTTTTAGAAGCGATCATAAATGTTGAATGCAATAACATGACAAACACATGATCATGAATGACCTAATAAAATCACATACTTGCATGGACATTTATATGACTTTGCTTCATGATTCTTGAAGGATATGTTGAGATGAAATGCTTTCTTGAATGTTTGATAACCAATGCTTGATGGATACACCAATGATGGGATATATTGTGGATGTCAAAATGAATGGTAGGATGTCCTTATATAGGGTTCCCTAGGTAAATTACTAATTAGGTCGACCTCCAATGGTCAAATGGATCCACGAGGACCAAAATCCATTGGGGAGGGGAAATGCCCACCCATATTTGGAATAGGTCATGTCTAAGGAAGCCCAAGGTGGTATGGCACCCTATTCTAGATAGGGGTGCCACAATGCCCTTGTCCTCCAAACACAGGACAAGCATACCAACAAATAAGGAAGTATAGCCCTAAGATGGGGTCCACTTAGTTGTGCCAATAGGTGACATCATATTTAGAGAAAAAAGGGGCCAAAATAGGGGAAAATGAAAATAGGACACTCTAAAGTATGGGCACAAATATGAGGTGTGAATTGTACAAGGCTACAATTTACAACACTACAGATACGTTGTCTTTTGATTTTTTAAGTTTGGAGATTTGATCTGTTTTGCATTTGTGTTTGATCACACACTTGTTATCATAAGGGGATAGTTTGTTATAAATTGTGATTGACAGATTGTTTTTGGAATTTTGATTATTTTTTAGATTTTTAATATTTTTCTTCAAGACGTTTTTTTTTTATTTTTAAGAATTTTTTCATGACCTTTTTCAAATTTCAATGATTTTTTCAAGACATTTTCTAATTTTTAAGAATTTTCTCAAGACCTTTTTTATTTTTAGTGATTTTTTTGGACATTTTTTTATTCTCAAGAATCCTTCAGGACCTTTTTCAAATTTTTAGTGATTCTTTTAGATTATGATGTAGGATTTTGCCCCTAGTCAGGCCTAGGACCATGTATTGTGAGAATGGGGAGATGGACTAACTTATCAAGAAGGTGGAATAGTGACACTAAAAAATGATGAATTTGAGGCCATGAGAGGCGTGTGAACAATTTTTATTATGGATTTGTCTCAACTCACTATCTTACTGCTCCTCTCTTGCATCCTAATCATGGATCCCAGAGTGTGACCCAAAGCATTGATGGTCAAAAACTACTCACACAGTCAAATCTAGAAACTACTTGCAATATTAGAATGGATTGTGGAAATCTAATAGCTTTAAGTTTTATTATGGAAGATGGGATGAAAGTGTCAAATGGTTTTTTGGCAAGATGGTTGATTAGATAGATGGCAGAGTTGTAACCTTCTACACATGGACCTTGTTTAGTAGATTTTGACCATGGTACTTACTTGAAGCATCTATTTTCCAGATTTTCACAATGGTACTTACTTGAAGCCTCCATTTTCCATGTATTTAGTAAAGGGAAAATTATCCATCTTTGCCTTTTTTTTTTGTATTTTGTCAGATTTTTTTACTTGTTTTTTTCAATTTTTTCTTTTTTTTTTATAGATTTTTTCAAAGGATAATCAGAGGATCAATTATGAAACTTCTTGAGGTGCATAGTATTGATTAGTTTTTCAAGCAACTCCCCTTCACGTGTAGAGAGTTGGTATGCACCAGATCCATATGTAGCCATGATGACATAAGGTCCTAACCAATTTGGTTCAAACTTTCCTAGTCTCTCTCTTTCAGTTAAATTCCTTTGGTTTTATTGAAGTACCAAATTTCCTATTTCAAAGAATCTTACTCTTAAGTAATTTTATTGTAGTTGCAATGAAAGTGATTTTGATATGCTTGCAAGTGGTTTAGTGCATTTTGGTGCTTCTCATCTAGTAGCTCAAGCTCATATAATTTGACAATTCTACAGTCTTCATCTAAAATCAAGTTTTGTAGGGACACTCTCAATGATGGAAAATCAACCTCAATTGGGAGGATGGATTCAAATCCATAGACTAGGGAAAACAGAGTGTCTCCTATTGGGGTGTGAATACTAGTTTTGTATGCCCACAAGGCATGATTCAACTAAAGGTGGCAGTCATTGCCAACATCATTAACAATTTTATTTAGCATCATGAGGATTATTTTATTGATTGCCTCAGCTTGAATATTACTTTGGGGATAGTAAGGGGTGGCAAAAGGGTGTTGGATGTGGAAATTTTCACAGAGATCATGAGCATCTTGATTCTTGAATGGGTGACCATGTTTTATGACAATGGATAATTGGACTCCGTACCATCATATGATATAATTAAGTAAAAAACCTAGCAATATGTTTATTGGTAATGTTAGTGATGGCTTTTACTCACTTCATAAAATACTCAGTGGCAATGAGGATAAAATTGTGTCCATTGGAAGAAGTTGGGTTGATTTTCCCAATGAGGTCGAGTCCGCATTGAGAGAATGACTATGGAGACCTTATTGGCTACAAATCTATGAGGTGGTTCAATGTATAAGGTTCCCCATGTATTTGGCATTGGCAAAATATTTGAACAAACTTATAGGAATCCTTTTCCATTGTCAACCAATAATATCTAGTCTTCATGAACTTCATTGCTAGGATTGGATCACCAGAATGGGTACCACAGATACCATTGTCTACTTCATGTGAAGTTGTCTATGCTTCCATTGAGCTCAGAAATTTGAGGAGAGTTCCATCAAAACTTTTACAATATTGGGTATCAACGATGATAACATATTTAGCCGCTTATCAGATAAGAGATTTGCATTTGGTTTTAGACAAGTCAAGGGAAAGGTATTGATTATGGATATAGGCACAAACATACCTGTACCAAAGGGATTTGGAACCAACAATCTCACATACAAACTTACATTGGGGAATATTGAACATGGGGATAATTAGCTACTCCACCAAGAACTGAAAGTGCATTACATTGTTACCCATATTGAGCAAAGACCTTATGGTGGTCATTGCATCAACCACTTTGTTTTGAATCCTTGGGATTTGATCAAACACAATGTGGTCAAAATATTTCTTAAATTCATCTACCATACGCTTGTAAGGTAAGAATTTATCATCTTTTGTAAGGTAATCACATTGACTTGTTTGACCATAAGTTGGGAGTCACCATAGACATGAATATCCTTTATTTTCCATTGGACTATTGTTTTGAGACCAATGATAAGTTCTTCATGCTCTACTATGTTGTTGGTGTAGGCAAAGTTCAATTGTTGTACTTCAAAATAAGATCCCCTTGTGGTGTGATAAATAGGAACCTTCTCCTACTCCATGTTGAGTGTAAGAATCATCAAAATACAACTTCCATTGGGCTGAGGCAGTCATTGTGAAGATTGACTCATCAAAACCAAAAATTATGATAAGATTGGGAGATTTACCCAAATCGGGGCATCTGTGAGTTGGTCTGTTATCACTTGTCCTATTATTGCTTTTCTATTGACATATTCTATGTCAAACTCGTTGAGAATCATTACCCATTTGGTTAAGATCCTTGTAAGAGATTCTTTGTGTAGGAGATATTTGAGAGGCTCAATCTTTTCTATGAGCTTAGTCTTGTGGTTAAGCATGTAGTGTCTAAACATTTGAGAACCAAGGACAATGACTAAGCATGCATGCTCTATCAGGGTGTAGTTTAACTCACATCCCACAAGTTTTTTGCTAACATAATAAATGGCTCTTCCTTTTCCCTCATCATCATTTTGAGCTAAGAGGGCTCCCAAGGATGAATTAGTAGTTGAGATATACAATAACAAAGGTTTTGCTTGAACAAGAGGCATTGACACGGTGGATAAAGTAGGTAATATTTAAGTGCTTGAAATGCTTCCTAACTTTGATCTCCCCATTTGAATGGGGTTCCCTTGTGGAGGAGATGCTAGAATGGATGTTACTTATCAATCGACTAGGAAATAAATGTTTAAATAGATTGCAACTCCCCTTGCAGAATCTACAACTGACTTAGGTTGGTAGGTGGGGTCATTTCTATGATAGCCTTCACCTTAGTGAGGTCCACTTCAATCCCCTGGTGAGAAACAATGAATCCTAGAAGATTTCTTGAAGTGATTCCAAAAAAACCATTTATTAGGGTTTAGCTTGACCTTTTTATATTCCCTTATCAAATATTTTAGCTAAGACATCCAGATGACTACTTTGGTTGGCTAATTTTGTTAGTAGGTCATCAACTTAATCTTCCATTATGATATGCAACATGTCATAGAATATTGTTGTCATCACCCTTTGATAAGTAGCTCTTGTATTTTTCAAACCAAAGGGCGTGACATTCCAACAATATGTACCCCGTGGGCATGTGAATGCAGTATTATGTTGATCTTCGGGCTCTATCTTGATTTCATTATATCCAGAGAACCTGTCCATGAGTGATAACATTTCATAAACCTAATGTAAGATCAACAAGCATGTCTATGTTTGCCAAGGGGAAGTCATATTTAGGGAATTATTTGTTAAGATTTGGGAAGTCAGTGCAAATTCTTATGCCCCCGTTCAGTTTAGTAATTGGCACAGGGTTTGATATCCATTTTGCATAGTTAATCAGCTAGATAAAACCTACATCTAACAACTTTTTAAGCCCGACTTTCACTTGCAAGGCAATTTGCAGGTGCATCTTTTTGAGCTTATGTTTCACTAGTTTGGCCCCTAGAGTAAGAGGCAAATGGTGTAAGACTAACTTAGGGTCTATCCTTGGCATATCAACATATGTCCATGCAAAGTCTTCTTCCTCAATCAGTGTCAGTGATTTTGCAAAGGACTATTTTTGGATTGTCATTGCTACCCACATTGACTTCTTGTGACCTTTCTACTAATAAAGTAGAATTTTCCAGTCTCATCAAGAGATCATCCAACCTTCCATCCTCTAATGCCTTAGAGAGGTTTTCACCATTGGGTACACCCTTTGTTTTTACTTTTCGATAGTTACAAGGCACCAAGTTCAGTTTTTGCCCGAGGACCAAATGTTCTCATCTTTATTTTTACTTTCATTTTTGTGGTTGAAAGGAGGACTAGACTTTCCAAAGTATGTCACATGATTTAGATCAATGAAAAAACCAACTTTATGATCCCCAGATGGTATACCATCTTAAATTCCTAAAAACTTGGTGATAGCTTCATTGTTTTCAAATACGTCTAAACTTGGTGGATATCATTGGACCCAATTGATAAGGTTAGGTTATACTAGGCATATTTATCATTGTAATCTTCAAAGGCTAGGGGTACAATTATGGTACATATAGTATGTTCAGAATGTCAAAGTGGTGTCTCCAGGATTTAGGATCACTTTGTTTTTCACAAATTACATCATCATCAAGGTGGATGTTTGTATAAGTTTAATCAACAACACAGTACTAGAACTTCTTGGTGTGTCCCCATTCATACTCATTTGAATCTATCTCAATATATCTCTCCACATCTGATTCATCCTTGTTAGAAGCAGTAACGTTCTCTTGAGGAGGCAACACAATACTTGTGGAACTCAGAATCAATGGTTCATACTCTAGTCCTTTATTACTTGGTTGTACCTTAGAAAAAATCAGTTCAACAACTCTTGTTTTTGTGGGCCAAGACTATTGCATCTTTCATAGCCATATTTTTGGCATAATTGTGAATCCTTTCTTGTATTGTTCTATAGGGATTTGAACTTGTGGTCTGTCTTCTTCATTTTTATAGAGCCATTTTGAGACATCTTGTACTAGGGACTCCTCAATGAGTTAACCACACCTCACGAAGACAGTGGGTGGTTGATATTGAATAGTGAGTTTTGTTTTTTTCTAGATTGACTTAAGTTTCCCATAGGTCCTTGGTGATATTGACATTTTTCCCACAAAAAATGCTTTCACATAAGCATATCCCCTACATCCCTTGTCTTCTTCATAGATTTTGATCTTGAGCAAGGAAGTGGAAGGTGTGGTGGATTGTGATGAATATTGGGAGTCAACATAAGTTGAGGTAGACGAGGAGGTAGCTTCTTGGTTGATGGGGATTTGGTTTTCTATTGTGCCTCTTAGGTTGTTACAGTACCGAAAGGGTCTTGATCACTTGGTATAGTGATATGTGTTCCATTATGGGGAAACTTAAGGCATTGGTGGGATGTGGAGGGAATGGCCTTCATGGCATGAATCCATGGTTAGACAAGAAGCATATTATACTTGATATCAAGGCTCAAGACCTAAAAATCATTTCTTGCATTGTTGTACCAACTGTTATAGGGAAAATGATGAGACCTTTGGAAAGATGCTTGATGCCATCATATACCTTGATGTTTATATTATTGGATTCATCGACACACCCCTCAGAAAAACCTAAAGCTTTAACCATTTTCAATGTATAGATATTTAGGCCCACTCCACCATCTATCAAAACTCTTCTCATTTTGTATTAATGAATGTAGACTTCCAGATGGAGCAAATCATTGTGGAAAGGTTTATGAGTAGGTAGATCATGTTTAGAAAATTTGACATGATGATTGGTAGAGAGATGTCCTACCATGACCTGAATCTCATCAATTTTTAGGTCATTAGGTATTAAGGACTCTTGCAAGGCCTTGTATAAGATTGCCCTATGGTTAAGTGATATGTGCAAGAGGTCAAAGATGGATATTTGGGTGGGAATTTTCTTTAGTTGATCCAACACATTATATTGTGTGGCAGGTTCTAATTTCGAACGCGAGTCCTTGTAAGGTCACCTTGGATCGATGGTTGGTGATAGTAGAATTAGGACCTTTTCCCTTTATGGTTATTTTGGAGTCTTTGTTGTCAGCTTCCTATATATGATTGATCGTATATTCATGGGACATGCTGGTGTAGTTGGCTTTGTTGTTATGGTTTCCTATACTAGAGGCTTTTCCCTTATCATGATTTTGGAATGGATTTTTAAAAATAATATGATTAGTGTTTTAAGTTCTCAAGGGATTCTCAACTATTATTTCACCCCAATCAATTAGGTCTTGAATGACATTTTTGAGCTTATAACAGATCGAAGTCTTGTGCCCTTTTGTTATGTGATAATCACAAAAATTATTGTCATTCCACTAGGACAATTTGAAAGGGCTTGGTTCATAATGTTATATTTTAGGTAAAGTAATGACATGAGACAGGATCGACTTCTTCAAAGTTGAGTAAATTGGCTCCCTAAGTGGGGCATATGTTTGTCTTGAATTGTTATTCCTAGGAGGACATTGTTGACTACCTTGAGCTGCATTAGCCGAGTAATCATTATTATGTGATTGAATGTTAGTTACATGTGGTGTATTTGAGCTATTTATCCCTTGAAGGCTTATTGTGGGTTGAGTCCTATTAACCACCTTGGCATTAACAACTCTTTCATTGGTTACATTTTATTTTTGGACCAAAATCTTGTCTTATAATTTGATGGACTAGGGTTGCTATTGTTGTTTTCTTTGTAGATTTTAATCTCTCCATTGACAATGAAGGTTTTTTCACATCCGAGTCCCTTGTTAATCACCTCCTCAAATGTATCTATGCATTACATCTATAGTGCAAACATCATTTGTGGATTCAAGTTTTCAATAAATATATGCACTTGCTATTTTTTAGGGATATGACGTGAACTTTTATTGGCAAGGGTTCTCGATCATTGTAAGAATGAGGCAAAACTTTCCCCATTCTTTTATTTTGTTGTTCATAAGTCCATTGTGGTCATCCGATGTTCTATGGTATAAAAAAATGAGCAATGAATTCTCATTTAATTCGCCCCAAGATTGAATGCCATGCGGCAAATGGGAGAACCAATCCATTGCTTATCCCTCGAGACCCTTATGGAAGAGGTGCATGAGATAAGTGTCGTTGTATACGACCTTGATACGAGTGGTGAAAAATTCTATGATATAATCTCTAGGGTCTCCCTTTCCCTTGTATTTGTCAAATTTTGGTGTTTCAAAGTTTGGAAGGAAGGGATGCATATGTATCAATCTGTTGAAACAGTAAGGGCACAAGTTTCCCATTGTGTATGCTTTCTTAGGACCACCCACTTATATGTTAGACATTTGTTGTTGTGATAAGACTTTCATAGGTGTCAAAGGAATGTGTGTTCAAGCTTCAATTTAGGTTGGAGAAGGGGTTTTTGTTTTGGTAGATCGGAGGTTGAGTGAAATTGTAGGCGTGTTGATTTACATGTTGGAATTTCAAATTGGTCTTGGTTGTGAATGCAAACATAACCATGGGAGTGTATGTAAATTGTAACTTGTTCAGGGCATTGTGCAGAGTGAAGTGTGACATTGACTTGAACATGAGTTAAACACGTTTAAAAATATTGTATTCTATGGTGGTTGCTAGATCAAGTTTTGCCAATTGACATTTTGGTTTGGTGGCATGTTGTGTAGAGGAATTTACTGAGTGTTGTTCAAAGTATTTAATGAAAATTTGGTATTTATTTGTAACACAGTTGTAGTAACCATGGGTTGGGAGATGTTGATAGTGTTTGTTTGCGATGTAGGACCTTGACTTTGGGTTTGTAGATTTTGGTTTGCCAAGGTTTGTTTACTAATCTTTCGAGCGGCTTTATTTGGCATCAAAATGACATTGAAATTATTAGCTTGCATGGTAAAAAAATGGGTTCGCATATTGCAAGCCAATCATAAGTGGAACAGAAGTATTGACGTCACTAGCCTCTTGACATGTGTTGACTAGAGGTGCACTCGTGGGCACTTGTTGAGATACTAGTTGTGCTTGGGAAAACCCTAGACCCTATGTCACAAATTGATGTTGAGGTTCTTTTATCAAGGACACATCGAAATCGGCAAGAAGCTTGGCCCCATCTGAGCTATCGATAAGAAATACCGATTGGGGTCTAACGACATGAGTGATTTCATGACAACTATAACACATGGATCTTCAGACATCTAGATGTGGCAACAAGAATCCACTAGGAGGAGTTTGGCGGGAACTAGATGATGACCCTAGGTTCATGTTGCAAGTAGGATTATAAATGGGGTCATCTGCTGGGTCCATCTTTCTCTTGTTTCTCGACTTCCTTTCAACTATTTTGGATTCAAGGAGTTGTGTTTGTCTAGATTGTGATATTGTGTTGAATGTTAACCCATGGAGTGCAAAAGATGGCACTAAGAAGAAATGCTATGACCATATGACAATGCAAGCAACCTACACTATGTTTTTGTAGATTTTTTAACTTTTAAGGATGTTCTGAAATTTAAGGAAATGAAAAAAAGCAATCTATATTGTTTGGATATTGTTTGGTTTTTTGGAATGATAATAACACCAAGAAATGGCACTGGTTTTATTTTTAGGATTTTGGAAAGACTTTGGAAGGCTTCTAATAGATGCAAACTTAAATAACCGAAAATAAAACCTAGACCTTGAAATCAAGATGAAGAAGATGGAGGATTTGATAGTCTTACCCTTTACTAGATTGATGAGCTTAGGGATTTTATTGGTTGTGAAAAGATATAAGATGCTAACAAAGTCTAAAGTATCCCAATAATAGTTATGGCATTGATCTTAGATTTCCTTCCTAGAACTCCAAAACTGGTTTGAGGTAATGTGCAAACTAAGATATTGAAGACTTGGGATAGTGAATACTAAATAATCAAGGACAAGTTATGTTGAAGACTTGAAGGACTAAAGATGCAAATTAGAATAAAATAAAATTTCGGATAATGAATTTGACTAACACAAAATACTAGAGGATGTAGAGGTATATCCTAAATGAAATGCAAAAATGCAGGTCTCAGTGTTATCAAAAGTTTGTCATAGATCCATATTGAAGGTTATTTTACGAATCATAGGCTCCTTGATTTTGATAGTCAAATGTGTGATATAGGCTCTAGCATATGCATGCCAATTAAAATGGATCCGACACAGTTTTTAGCTTATGCGGTACCGATTTGGCATATGCGACAGAGAATTAACAAACGTGTGATTTTGGCTTTTTCTAAGCTTTGGTCTCAATTTTGTGATCAATTTGACAAACAATTAAAAAAAAAGAATATAATAGGTTGTTGACTTAGACTATATGAATTGCTTTGAAGGGTATGTACATAGGCCAATAAAGCCCAAATTTCCATTGGTATAGCACAAATGAAGATGGTTTAAACACTCTTTACAACCTAAGTGTCAAGCAAACATTATTGAAATAGATTAGGCCTGCACTTGGTATCTCAAGATGGTAGTGCATGAGACTATCACCTTTCAAGAGAAGGATGGGTAGGGGGGCCTAGGGCTAGAGGCATGACCTAATCACCCTCTTTTCAGAGGCTACAATCAACCTATGTAAATTGGATTTTTTTTGTCTCAACTCAAGGAGATACAAATGGTATCTTTAGGGTGCGATGTGCATCCCTTGTGCCAATCTATTCAAAGACATAACACGGCTTCTAATCACAAAGGGTTTTAGTCATATTCAGGGACACCCACATACGTACATTTGGTAGTGAGAGACTAAAGTCTCTAGTCAACCCAACATGGCCTTAATCCATATCTAAATTGACGCCATCAACATGGTTAGAAGGTTTGGTCTACAAATTTCATTCTCACCCTTTTTATATAGCAACCTGAATAAAATACCACTCAAGATCAAGCCAAGGGGTGATGAAATCCTTAAGGAAGCCTCTCCTAAAAAAGAATATTATGAGTGTTCTTGCACCCATATTCCACAAAGGCAAGGGGAGATGATACTTTCATAATATTTTGGGACAGTCAACAAAAAGTGTGCAAAAGCACCAAACAATCATACAAGAGTTAATTTTCCTTTAAGAAATTGAAATCATACAAGAAATGAAAACAAATCCTATTGTAAAGCCCTATAACACACAAATTAGTAGTTTGATTTTTAAGCCTTCATTCCTTGTTCGCCGCAATTGCTAGAAACAATCATTAGTAACAAAAATTCCTTAAACTAAGAACAAAAAAAAAGGCAAAAAACAAAACCACAAAGCAACAAAAAACAAAATTAAAGAAGGTAAAGTTCAGGATTTCACCTTCCAGTTTTACTAGTTGAATGTGTCACTATTGTAGTGCATGCAGTACACAATTGTGCATATGTGGTATATGATCATGTAGTATGCGATAATTATCCTATGTTATGCGATGTTATACCCTTCTTATGCAACATTCTACTCATCGTATGTGGTGTTGCACTTGTTGTATGCGATATTCAAGTATTTGTATGCAGTTCACAATTCATGTATGCGACATAGATTTTTTGAATGTGATATGGAAGTTTGTAACCTGCAAAACTTGAGAATGGAAAAAACAAATTTGCAAAAAACATATTTCCATGTCAGGTTCACCAAATGTAACGACTGAAAAATTGGGGGAACATGCAATAGACCAATAAAAGCAACCACAAACTTAGATCTATTACTAATTTTCAATCGTAAGCATAATAAAGGAAGTATTAAAAAATTCAACAAAGCATGACAAAGCAAATATAATCAAATGTGCAAACCATAAGTCAAACATGATACTCTTGCCTCCATTACTCTTCTCCTAATTATGGCATATGATGGTAGTGACTCTCAGAGTTATACAATACTTGCAGAGTGATCACAAGAATTCAAAGAACGTGGTTGATCATGGTTGAGAATTATGTTGAATTTATAGGTTTTCGAGATTGAAATCGATGGTCAAGGTTGATTTGACAATAGTAAGACCAATGGTGGAGAATTGTTGAGACAAAGTAGTTAGGATGTGATCACTCAACGTGATTGAATTGACTGACAAGTTAAGTTATTATACTAACTTAGTTAGTGGATAAATAAGCTAGTTAGAATAATTAATTTCGAAAAAGGTGGATTGACTAACTAGTTAGAAAAAGTGATTGATGAATTAGTGGAACTAAGAGTTATTGATAGTTAGCCATTTTTGACATGTGATGTAGGAAAATGAATGAAATTAGCATTTCATAGAATTTGGAGAAATTTGGTTTTTGAAAAGTGATGAAGATTAAATTAAATGAAATGTGAAGGAAATGAAATTAAATAAATTAGGAAATTTATTTAATTGAAAGAATATTATTAGCTAATTAAATAATTTGAAATAATTATTTAATTATGAGAAGATAATGGAAATTGATTTAATTAATCAATATAAATTATTTAATTAAAGTAAAGAAGAAGATTATTTAATTAATATTAGAGGAACATTAGCTAATTAAATATTATTTAATTATGGAGGTGGAGGGAAATTCAAATTTTGAATTTGAAATGGAAGAATAATGCAAGTTTAGAAGAATAAAGTCAAGTTAATTAAATAATTAAAACTTATTTAATTAATAAAGAGGAATAATTAGTAAAGTTAGTGTTCATAGGCGAAGGAACATTTTTGGTGTCTATAGTAAGCAATGCTTATCTCAAACTCCTAATTTTGAAATCACTATTATTTTCAGTTTATTTTAACAAATACAAGCAATCTAGATAGCCTATTATTTGTTTAATGTATATAATGTCAAGCCATATTGCATAGCACTACTATCTACTAAAAGCTATTTAATAACAATATGAGGATCACTTTCAAGTATGTTTTTATCTACTTGAAACTTTGCATATTTCTAATTTGAGTGAGTTGTTTTGCAAGGTTTAAGTAGTAATTAGGAGCTCTAGTTGGATTTTTAGCACCTTGAATAACAATAACTTGATTATTTTGTGGTTGGATTCCTCTAATAGTAATACCAATTTTAGGTTGAGGTTGAGGAAAAGGATGAACAACAATTGGAGGTTTCACGTGTATGACTAGAAACATAAATTGTGTTAACTACAATTTGATTGGGCTCTTTGTTCACCAAGGCTTCATCTCTAGAAGGGGGATCATTAAGAAAAGTGTTAACAATATCATCCTCTTGCTCCAAAATATCCTCATGAGTAGGAAAATTTTTGGGAGAGGAATTGCCATGATTCATCTATACAAGATATAACATTTAAGTGCATAGAAGGTAAAGTTACAATAGGTAATGTGTTAATGAGATCATCCTCTTGTGCCAAAATATCCCCATGAGTGAGGCCAATTTTAATAAAGAGAAAAACATGCTTCATATCTAGAAGGGAGAGCATTGGGAGAGGTGCCAATGTTATCATCCTCTTGCACTAAAATGTCCTTTTGGGTATGAGAAATTTTAGGAGAAGGAAAAGTTATATATGAGAAACTAAGGCACTATCACATCTATCAAATATTTTCATTGTAGAACTAATAAAAAGAACATAAAAGACATGTTGACCAACAAACACCATATTATTCCTTTTAAAAAAAGAAAATATTTTAAAATTTCTATTTTAGAGGGTTTAACAAACACTGTGATCCACTAATTGAACAAACAATGAGATATCTAATGAAACAATATTTCTTTTTAAACTATAACATATGTGGCATATGCAATAAAATGTCTACTCAATAAATCAATTTAGTTATCTAATCAATAATTAAGATTAGATTTAAGTAAGTAAACATGAATGCAATTTAAATGAATAAGATTAATTTTAAGTATAAGACATGTTGGCTTCACCAAAATGATATGTGTGGAAACGAGACCTCGACCTATGGATGCAAATTAAGATCTCAAATCTCAATAGCGTATAATTAGGAACAATAATAAGGTTCATCTCTAGTCCTAATAGGTGAGTTGGACACTTTGGATTAGTGTTCCTTTGTTGCAATGGAATTGAGATTATCAAGTGTGCATTTGAAATCTAGGTTTAGTGATAGAAAAATGATTGAATTTCATAAATAACATAAAATTATAGAACAACAAACTAACACAATAGGCCAAATCTAGAAAAAGGACACAAAAAGGAACTTGGATTTGCTAACTAATCTTGAAAGTGCCAGATTGGCTTGTTGGGTGCCTAGTCTAAGGGTGTTTGTACAAACAAAAAAGATCATATTCATAGTCAAGAGATCTTGTGGGTCTGTCTCTCCAAAATTTAGTCCAAAATAGTCAGACATGTGTGTTCGGTAACCCAGTTTAGGGATTTTCATCTATTCAAAATATGAGAATGGTTGTCACTATCTACTCTATGCAATTGTAATGTCCTTGTAGTCAAATCTAAACCTACACGCATAGAAAATGGGTGAGAATGGTTGTGCTATATAAGGGCTTGCCTAAGTCAAACCCCATGTTGGTGTTACCACCTCCACAACAGTTATGATTAATGTAAAAGAGAGCTTTTCCTAGGGAGGACAAAGGTTAAACAATAATGAAAATGTTGAAATGAAATGATTATACCTTATGTATGAAAACCTCTCATGGAGATTCATATAAAGGTGGTGATGTAATGCTATTTAGACAAGTCCTACAAGTGTTAGTACAATAACATGATAGCAAAACATGATCATACTTGAATGTAGAGTGTTGTAGTTTGTTGCTTCTTGAATGCACTTGATTGAACTAAATTGGAGAATGCTTGCTCTTAGAACAAAATTTTATGAATGATAGAAGATGTGATTTATATAGGTGTCGCAAGGTATTTTTGATAAAAAGATGACATAAAATGTTCATGTACAAAAGTTGAGACCAAATTTTGATTTGTGAAGGCCGACACTTGCAATGGCATCAATTTTGAAAAAAAATGGTGGGACATGTATGTTGGCTCCTAGGTCCCACCAAAATAGGGCCTCCAAAAGGGAAACACAAGTGTCAGGGTTTGTGATGTTAGATTTGGTCCTAATTTTTGTATTTGACAACAGTTAGGTTGCAAGATTAAAAATGAAGTTTTAGAGAAGAATAGGAGCCAAATAGGATTAAAATGACATAGGAAAATAGAGTGTGAAATTGTAAAGAGATATGACTTATGCCACTATAGTATGTAATATAGCAGAAGCCACTTCTAAGGTTGTGATAGAAACTCTAGTTATTGGATTAGGAATCTTTAGGTCACAAGTGGGGAGATGCCAATGCATAAATCTATTTGTACTTGCTATAACTAAATAGGTTTAAGAGACATCTCATATTATCTCCAACACAATTTCTATTCATATAACTTAAGAAAAGGGTATTTTTAACTTAATTTTCCCTCATCATACAAAATGATGATTTTTAACCAATTAAGTAGGATACATACCTATAAAAATCTAAACTAAATAATCCCACTTGGTATCCAAAATTTAAACAAGTCATTTCCTAACTATCTAGTTTTTTCTAGATTGCAACAACCAAGCATGCACCTTCAAGCTTAGAAAATGTACCAAGATCCACCCACAAGGCTTATGTTTGGGAGAACCACTCCCTCCATACATAGCCCATTTTGATAACCTATGTCAAGTATCTCAAGGAGCTACATGATTACATAATTCACAACATTATGTTTTCTAAAACCCTACCTGGATTTACTAAGATCAAGGGGTTAGGAGATCCATACTCACACATAAAATCTTATAGTACAAGGAAAGAACCTCTCTCCAATGATAGGATGGTCACTAGGATCTTTTAAAATTTTTTGGAGAGCATCACCTTGGATTAGTATTACAGACTTCTTGAGACATCAATCCACTCTTTCTAATAGCTCATTGGTTATTTTTTGTCTTTTGATATGATCAAGTTGGTTAAGAGAAGAATTCATGAATTCTTGATGTGGAATAAGACACAAATAAATTAGTAGCTAATTTCATCATGGATCTTGTGAAGGTCAAGGTGATCATCAAGTGACTGGAACCAAGAAGTGTAGTAGACATTAGAATTTCCTTGTTTTGATAAGATTCTTTAAAAAATTCATTTGGTACTTTAGTGGGATTTGTGCACACTTGATTTATTGAATAAGAGTAGGTTCAATTGCATCAATGGTGTTGCCAAGATGGTTTACACTTCTAAAAAAGGTGGTAGAGGAGCTAGAATTCCTAGACTTTCAAAACATTTTTCCATGTGGATTGCGATGATAGAGAAAACATAATTAGTGTTGTATTGAGTCAAGAAGGGATACTAGTCAAAATTTTCATGGAAAAATTGAAGTAGTCAAGTAGAAGTACTTTGTCTATGTTCAAGTATTCTATGCCATAGAGCAATATTTTGGAGGCATTAGTTGTTGTCCAAAGAATTTATGTTGTACACAAACAAACAAGGGTTAAATTTTATCAACTACCATGCAAGGCTAAATCAGAGGCACATAAGGTTGGGAAAATATTTGTAGGGTTATTCCTTTATTCTAAAGCATCAAATTGAGAAGGCTAACCAAGTTTCAAATTCCTCGAGGACAAGGTAGACAATGATAGTTGAATCAACGAGCATGAAGGTGATGAAGGATTTGTTTGTCATAGATATGGATTTTGCATATGCATGACACACATGCATGGAATAATGGAATGGAGCTAAAGGCACACTCAAAGACTAGTTTGCACAATAGTGATTCTTCTTTTGGAGATAATAATTGTGCATCTTGTGAAGTTCAATGGGGGAGAACTTAATTAGAAAGCTACATTATGTAGAGTAAAAGGCCACTTTATTGCATACAAGACACATGTCAAGTTTGGAATAGAGATACTATTGCTTGGTTTTGCATAAAGATGTGAGCAGAATTGTAAAGTGCAATGAAACATGTAAAATAGCAAAGAAAGTGGCACAAATACTAGGCTATTCAAACCATTGTGAATTCTAGATAGATCTTAGGAGGAACTGTCCGTGGATTTTATCCTTTGATTTTCATGCACACAAAAAGGTAATAATTATATCTTTATAGTTCTTAGTAGAACTTTAAAAATGGCACATCCCATTCCTTGTTAGAAATTGAATGATTCATTTAGGATAATAAGTTTGTTTTCTAAGATGATAATCTAATTGCAAGGATTACCACAAATAATTACATTATATTAAGATACAAATTCCTTAGCCATTTTTTGTGCACAATGCACAAAAAAATGGGCACAACTCAATTGCAATTTTGTATATCATCCACAAATAAATAGGAAAACATGTGTTGTCACTTGGTGTCTTAGCAACTTGCTCAAAAGTATGGTAGAAGAGAAGTCCATGTAGTGAGAGTTTGTGTAGAGTTCACATGTACAACTCAATTATTAGGTTGATTTTAAAGACGCTATTTTCATTGGTGTATGGTATATTGTTAAATGGTGTCAAAGATCTATTGTGAGTGGAATAAGGCAAACATGTAACCATAGAGATTATCAACTTATTGCAACACATGAATGAGCTTCACACACAAGTCAAAAAGCAACTAGAAGGGACCAACAAAAATGCAACTTGTGCACAAATGAAAATTGAAGGGAGAAAACTTATTGCATAGAAGGTGAACTAGTCAAGACACACGATGAAATAGTGGTTGCTAAACTGATAATATAGGATGCTAAAGCCCAAGAAGACTTGTCCATATCACATTTTGCAAATATTTCTTGAGAATGTATATGATGTTGAGTCCTAAAGGGTTAGATATCTCTCTAATATTAAATATCTATGAATTGTCTTCCTACCATGTGCCTAAAGAATTAAATATTGTACAACTAGAAAGATAATGATAAGGAATTGCATAGATCTTTAATACATGCATTTGAAGGAGACTCAATGGAGTACAAGGAATATCTTATTCATTGGAAGGGTAAGGAATAAAAAAGAAACTGTGCATGAACTTTTAATGCTAAAATAAATTGACTTAGGTGTTTGGATTGGTTGTCTACATAATCTTAAAGCTGTAAGCATCATGCTCACAATCTTTTCAATTGGGTTGTTTGGTACAAGAGCATCCTAGGGTTGGCATAATCTTGTATCACCCAAAAATAATCTTTCTTAGTTCCCTATGTGCAAGCTTAACTTGTGTGTGCTTGCATTGTATTTCGTTGTGTTGGGCAATTTTGGTGGATGAACGTAGCTCTTTCTTGAAGACACAACATTGTGCCATTGCTCATCCCATGTTGGCCTTCAAGACACAACCCAAATTTAGCCTTTGTGCAACCTTGCACACATTCATACTTGATTCACTTGTTACACAAGTATACTTCATGTGCATGCCTCATGTAACACGCAAGCAACTCAATAGCATACTATCTCAGAAAGTCAAACAATGTCAATATGTCAAATCATGTAGTCAAATTGTTAGGATGACCACTAAGAAAAGAAAGCTATCAAATATTCTACAAGTTATGATTGATCTATCAAATCTAAAATGTCAAGAATGCATTAGGATTCAAAGTTAGTGATCAGTGGCTTGATTTAAAGTTTGCATAGTCTTTATCCCTTGGACTGGAGTTCCTCCAAGGTACACATTAATGGCAATTCAATGTGTACCATTCTTGGGATTAGTGTATATCAAATTGCATGTCTAGTCTGAGGGTTCGATTGGGGTTTCTAAATCTATTGGGTTTTTGGTTGAGCTTTTAGAGTGCATAACCAAGTTGGCATTGGTTATATTATAGTACAAAGAGTAACATATTTCACATTTAAAGAGGCTCATATTATAATCTTTCAAGTCTAGAAGTCGATATAATTGTTTTGTTTCCCTTCCTACTCCATATGTGCTATGCATGCATGTTCATCAATTGATCATTTGAGCCACCCAAGATGGTTGTGCTAGTTGGGTTTGCATATGGAAATAAAGTTGCACCTTCTAGAAAGAGCTGCACGCATCCATGAAAACTACCAAACACAATAAATATGCAAGCATGTGCAAGTTAAGCTTGGATGCAAAGATACCAAGAAATAAAATATTTTTTGATGTGCAAGATTGTGTGAACCCTTAGACCATCCCAAGTCACAAAAGATATATCTCGATCATGGGATCTAGGTCTTGGATGTCTTTGACCAAAGAAGCCTCCTCATTCGAGACATCTAACCTAAAGGCCACTCCAAGGGGCTATTTACCAAATAAAAAAGGAAAACACAAACAATGCGTTACAACTCTCAAGCTAATATTGATGGGCTGCAAAATTGTTAATAATGTATTTGGGGATTGCTAATAATGGAAAGCTACAGTTTTTCAATCTGGTTTTTGTTAATTTATTTTAATTTTTTGCCTTGAGGAAAAGAATCACAAGCAATCCCCTGTTTAGCATTGATTTGAAAGTATAAAGAACACGTGTCTTAAAGTTGACAGGAATAAAGAGATTATTTTAGTATCTCTTGAGAAACAAAACGATAAACACTCATACAAGATTCTTTCAATGAAAGTTTACGCAATCAGTTTGAACACAATGTAGTTTTTATATTATATTTAGTCATAAGTTTTGATCATGATCCGATATATTAGTAGCACCCTAAGGTAGTGTATTTCACAATTACTATATATTGCATGGTCTCCTCCTGTTCAAAGGTATGAAATGCTCCTTAACAAAATCTCTCATTGTAAATGTAGGTGTAGTTATAAAGTTCAGAACACCCCACTGGTGTGCCTGGAAATAATTAACCTAAGATCTTTGATTATCTTTAAAAAAAAAGTAAATAGAATTTCTATGGATGCATGTTGTTGCCAATCATATGTTAGGTAAAAAACATATTTGTAGTTTTTCAACACTAACAGATGAATAATCCCATCTCATTTGTTCTTCATTCGGTATATCCAATAAAGTAAGCAATGCTTATCTCAAATTCCTAATTTTCAAATTCTTATTATCTTCAATATAATTTTAGAAACACAAGTGGTCTGGATTGCTTATTATTTGTTTAGAGTATATAACGTCAAGCCATATTGCATAGCACAACTGTCTACAAGAAGCTATCTAATAACAACATAATCACAATTTTCAAGGATATTTTCATCTCCTTGTAACTGTAATCGATGTTTATAACTAGAATTTTGAAATTTTGCATGTGTCTCTGCATCATGCTGGAATTTTTTTACAAGATCTTTAAGTTCCATTGTACGCACTGCAACTTGTTCTTCTGTGATTGGTTTTTTAAACCCAAAATAGAGCATTCCAAACCCAACCAAAGCCACGCCTAGGAAGAGAAGTAGTCCAGAAAATAAAGCAAATGCATATGGTGTATTTTGTCCACCAGGGATCCCATCAATATTGATTCCAAAAAGTCCTGTGAGTATAGTAAGAACAAGGCCCCCTCCTCCAATAACCGTCAAATTATGTGTAATGCGTATACTTTTATCCTGCACATACAGATTCAGTTCTGATAGTAAGAATCCCATAAAAATAAGCATTTGGCATAGCCTACAGAGACATGAGCTTAGCCCTGCAAATTGTACCTGTAACAATGCTCGTACAGTGTTCTGCATGACATCTTGAACCGTGAAGAGGCGATCTCTAACAGCTTCTTGCTCCACAATCATCTCCCTTGTACTATTTCTCACTTTTTCCAAGATTTCTTGAGTGACTTTTCCAGTTAAATGTTCTGAAAGCTCAAAGACAATTTCCTCTCTAGCATGTAGAGACCATTTCACTCTAATCACCTGTCCAGATGTTCCAAATCAAAGATATTCTCAAGTTCAAATTGTGATTGTATTAAGCTACACATTAATCAGCTGTAAGCTCCTTTACAAAAAAATGTAAATTCTCATGCAAAGTAATTTATCAATCAATATTGTCAAATATCTAACATGATCTTAACATTGTGTTTGGTCATCACTGTATGTGATCATAATTCATTTGTGCATTTAATGCTTTCTATCACTACCAGGTCCATTTAGAGACCCATTAAGGAAGCAATAGTTGATCACCATCATCTTGTTTGGGGTCATGGCAAATGCATAAATGTTATCGTGCTCATGTGCATTGCCTGTGGTAGAAGGTAATTTCATGCAGAAGAGCCAATGGTCATATACCTTCTAATATTAAGTTGATGTAGTTAAAACTAAATATTGATGTAGTTAAAACTAAATATTAAGAAACATGTTTGTCCCAAAGGCTATTAATTCATTCAAAGTCCTCATCACGTTAAACCCTGTCAATTATTCCTGTTGGAGCAGCTGCAATTTTGTGGTTATTGATGGATACAATGCAAGGTAAAAGAATTGTTCAGAAAACCTGTTATTCTTTTGGAAGGCTCATAGGATGTGACAGCAAGGAGAAAATAAATAAGCAGAAGGAATAATCAGGAAAATAAATTAGTATACATACTGAAGCCACACAGTGAGCAGAGTTAAATCTGGTCCAGAAACAGATCAACATTTGGTTAAAGCTCAGGATCCAAGTGTTGAAAAACCTGAGGGTAAAGTGGATTGACAGTAAAATTAAAGATCTTCAGATGTCAAAAGCTGATGTGAAAAGGGTATGACTATTCCACGCTTGTTAACATAGGAAGGTTAACCATGTCCTATTTAGAAAAGCCTATGTTAATGAGTTCCTTGGTTGTGTCCCGTTGCAGGACCAAACACGAGCAGGTTTGCGAGCAGGGTTGGAATCTGCCTCGGATAGCTAGGGCACAGCCTTCCACCTTGAGTATCCTATGGGTACATTGGAACCCAAGGCAGCAGGGCCATGCCCTAGCCAAACCTGGGAGAAGCCACAACATTTTTTTCAGTCTACCAATTGCAATTGTAACAGTTGTCATGCATGAGTCATCATAATCACAATTGTTTAGCACATCGTTGAGCATTAATTACATGGCACATTCACCGAAAGCCAAAGTCTTTAGAACAAGATCATTCTGACTTTTGATTAGAGTTTACAGCCATGAGATGAACGAGTCACAATGGTATATGCTATACAACCTATTGTCAGTTGCCACGAGTCTATAGTTCCTGTTGCCGGCAGCCATTCACAAGTCAGTCAAGTGGCCATGTTTGATTGTCAAGTTTATAAAGGAGAGATTGAGTCAATCATTGACAAACAATCATAAAGAGAGATAGGGTAGGTCGATTATTCCAATGCCAATTCTGAATTCATGTACCGCAATCACTTCTATTGGATTTAAAAAGGATTTTAATCATAGCCATACGGATGAAAAATTGTGAGTCAGTCACAAGTTAAAGTTTCTAGTAACGAGTTAGATTCATTTGGCTAGGCATGGAATCTAAGAAGCATATCAAAAATGTTGTCATAGATGGTATTGAAAATAGATATCCTAGAAGTAGTTTGTAAGCTTTTAATCATCATCACCAAGCAGTGCAAGCAATTGGTTAGCTATATTTGTACTCTAAATGGTTGGACTTGAACAGCAAAAAAGAACATCCTAGCAATTCTAACAGACACAGCTACTCCAGTAGAGAAAATGTGATTGAATCAAGTGTTGCAGAAATACAAGATCTTTCCCAATCCCTAACTGAAGTAACAAAGCATTTTTGGTCATGTAAACTATTGATCTAATCTAGGACCTCCACTTAAGTTTACCGCAAATCGTGAGTGCACTATTGCCTTCACAGTTCCTCATGCTACTCAACACCTATGGTCCAAACTGCAATTCATAACTCTATGTTAGTGTTACAACATAACTTGACCCATTTCCAGTGGCTGTGAGCAGTTGTGATAGTTGCAAGTTGCAACAAGGATATGAACTGTCATGTCCCAACTAATACCTTATATTCCTTTTCCTTTTGATAAATACGTAAACAGCCATTTTCTGTAAGGCCAAATGCCAAATAGTGGATTGAAAAGAAAGGAGATAGACCATATATGTGTTCTGACAAATCATGTAAAGAACTAAGCATAATATAATCTTCTTGCTACAGTTTCAATGTGTACTCTATTTCTGTTGTTCAACTGTCTTCTTTGCATATGCTTGCATCCCTATCATAAATCAAATCTTCTGCACTTATAATCTAATTGAATCTCTTCGATTCGGTCATCCATCGAACATTACACATGAGCCGAGAATATTGGTATTAGTTCATGTGATTTCTGATTGATATTGGCATTTTCATTGTGAGCTTTGGCATCCAAGGACAAAAACCCTTGATTTCATTTTAGAACATTTATGATTTGGCATTTTCATTGTGAGCTTTGGCAATCTTGAAAAATGTCTTCAAATCCTTGGTTGTCAAGACTGCTTGTTGCTGATATTGTGTAATGTCCCAAAATTCTTATAAAGCGAATTAATTAAATTAATTGATTAGTTGTCCAAAAACAATTTTTTTTTCTTAAGGAATGATTTTAATAAATTAATTTAATTAAAAATAAAGTGAAAATAATAAAATAAGTGACTCTTAAATAAATTTCTCCAGCTGTGACAAATATTAAATGTAATCTTATCTTCTAGATGTTTCCTGGAGGTCTTTATAAGAAGGTTCCTGGTGCTGGAGTAAGGCATGCTTTTGGGTTTTGTTATGATTGGATTTATGAAGCTTTGCATGAAGCAGATTTTTGAGGATGAACACCTTTAGAAGATTGACAGAAGGGTTGGACGAAAACTTGACTCTTCTTGAGAGTGGATTCACGATGGAGTTCACTGCTGGGCCAAATTTGTGAAGTCTCTTATGGAAACAAATTGCAGAAATTTAGGGTTTTATTCAGAAATAAAAAATGGATATTTAACGGAGGAACTACAAATGTTTAGTTGAGTTCCTGGCTGTTGCTGTGACTCAGCTTATACCTGGCAAAATATATTTGATGTGGCGCCTTTGAAACATTTCAATGCAGCAATTAAAGTCTGAAGGATTAATACTTTATTAGTCACGGATATTTTGATATTGGTGGCCAGTCTAATTTTTGGGTAAGGAATAAATTAAGATCATTATTGTTCGATTAATAAAGCCTGTCTATTGGACGTATTCATATATTGCTAGTGTGAAGAATAGAGGTCAAAGCTTCAGTGGGGGCCTGATCCTTATTTTTATTAATTTCTCTATAGTTGCCGCTTAAATCTCTAGTAGTGTTATTGCCATGGTAAACAAAGAAAGGAGCCATGAATATAATTCTTGGCATAAATATTTATATCTTTCGTTATTCAGTATTTGTGATTATTGTGGAATCATGTCTTGTTTAATATTTGCCAAAATTAATCAAAAGAGCCATCTCAAATGAGTGCCTCATTCTCCTACAATGCTCAAAAGACAGCTACATGATGTAGGAGCCAATGGGATTGTCAATTCAAACAAGATGATAGGCAGTGTCAAGTTGACCTCTATAATCCTTAGGGCTCTCAGCTCATGTAAAAGGTCTAGACCTAAAAGGAGCAGCAAGTATAGCTTCCCCGCAAACCCATGGTATAATGAAGACTGTAAGGCAGCAAAGAAAATGGCTAAAATATGGGGTAATAACAAGGAATATACAAAACTAGTGAGAATGAAAAAAGAGGATTACATGCAAACAAGAAGAAAGGAGCTGATTACACTTGAGAGGCACAACCCAAGACGCTTTTGGAAAGAGTTGCAGCAAAGAGACACAGTCAAAGAAAATAATATCACAGATCTTCAATGGCTAGAGTATGCAAAGAAGCTATATGAAAGAGATCAAGACAAGGATACCCCTCCAATAATCAGTTCAAGAACTAAACTCTTCTCTTCAAACAATATTAAAGAAGGAATTAGAAAGTTTGCAGTGCGTAAAGCGCAAGACATTGATGGCATACATGTAGAACACTTAAGATGGGGATTGGAAATCCCCATGCTTCACATCAAAAGAATATTCAATGGAGTCATCCAAAATGGGTGTCCAACAAATTGGACAACTAGTGTACTCATCCCCTTGCTCAAAAGTGGTGACATCAATAACCCCTCAAATTACCGCACTATAATGATCAATCCTCTTTTAGGTAAACTTTTTGGGAGCATGATAGAAAGACAAATCAGTATTTGGGCTGAAAAGGAAGGAAGGAGAGCAAAAGGGCAAGCAAGCTTTAGGCCAAAGCACTCTACCATTGATCATTGCATTACACTCAGACATTTAATTGAGAAGGTATGGGACAAACAAGGAGGGGAAGTCTTTTGCTACTTTGTTGATTTCAAAAACCTTTTGACACAGTACCCAGAAGCAAAATGTGGAGTAGAATGGAAGAACTGAAAATTACAGAACAATATAGAGATGCTGTTCATAGATTGTATGACCAAGTCTGGGCTAAGATACGAACCAAACAGGGATTATCAGAATGCTTTAGAAGTGATATTGGGGTCAAGCAGGGCTGCCCATTATCTCCTACACTTTTTGGGATATACATTGACAAGTTAGAGGAATAGATAGACAAGTTTGGTGGAGGAGGGGTTCATTTGACCAATTATGTAATAAAGCTACTTCTATATGCTGATGATCTTATTTTAATGGCAAAAACAACACAAGATTTGAAAGAACACTTGAAGGCTCTAGAACATTTTTGCCATGAGGTGGGGATGCAGGTGAAAACTAGCAAAACCAAGGTCATGATCTTTACCTTGAAGAGAAAGAAGGCCCATAGAGAATTTGTTTTTGAGGGCAACCTCTTACAAATGGTCAATGAATATAAGTACCTTGACCTAGACTTCCACAATAAACTCAATTGGGAAACATGTAGAGCAAAAAGGATCCAAGGGGGATGAAAAGCTATATACTCACTCCAAAATAGATGAAGAGCTGAACTATGGGACTGGAAAACTAAGAAAACTCTTTTTGGGCTTCTTGTGGTTCCGGTGGTACTATAAGGATGTGAGGTATGGGGCAGCAGCACTTCAGCAAGGAAATGGAGACAAACAGAGAGATTACAAAACATTTAATTATAACGAGCCTCAAGATTAAACCATC